>NC_133527.1:13915624-14661874 GCF_048544455.1 Silene latifolia
ACCAAATATGCAGATGATGTTTTGTTTTATGAATGAAATGACTTGTTTGTCCTTTACTTCCGTGAATGCTTCTTCCTCTATCCACTTGGAGAAGTAATCTGTCATTGCTAGCATCCAGGTTCTGTTTCCTGTAGCCCGTGGTAGAGGGCCTACTATGTCCATGCCCCATGCCATGAATGGCCAGGGAGAAATAATAGGGTGCGAGAGGCTCACTGGCCGGTGAATCATTGGTCCGAGCGCCGGGGGGGTCACATTTTCGTGCGTACTCTGATGCATCTGCGTTCATTGTAGGCCAATAGTATCCCTGTCTGAAGGCTTTATTTGCCAGACTCCTGCCCCCTGCATGGTTTCCACATTCGCCGCTGTGGAGAGCATGTAACACAGTCTGTGCTTCCTCCTTGTCCAGGCATCGTAGGTAAGGGCCTGCTAGCGATTTTCTGAATAATATTTCATCAATGAGTATGAATCTGGAAGCCTTTATTCTAAAAGCTCTCACTTACTTCTTATCATCTGGTAGCTTGTTGTGGCGCAGCCAGTCTAGGTAAGGTGTGCGCCAGTTGTCTGATGTATCGGCTATTTGGTCAGGCGCCTGCCTGTTTGGCCGAGAGCTCTCACCTTCCTCTGTAACTGCTTGGATTTCCTTTTCGCTTTGTGGATCCTCTAGTTCACCCTGTCTATTTCGCCTGCCTTCTGGATAGAGGGCTCTAGCATATGTGCTATTGGAATGTTAGATAGCTCTGTTGGTTTGAATGTTGCCCCCAGGGTTGCTAGGGCGTCTGCTTCCACGTTCTGATCTCTGGGGACCTGTTTAAGCTTGCAAGTTTCGAATTTTTGTTTTAATTCCTTTGCTACTTTTAGGTATGCAATCATCTTCGAATCTCTGGCTATAAACTCATCATTCACGTGGTTGACTATTAACATAGAGTCACTGGATATGAGCAAGTGTCTGACCCCTGACTCCAGAGCTAGCTTCATTCCCAATATCAAGGTCTCGTATTCTGTTTTATTGTTGGTTGCCTTGAATTCACATCTCACAGCTTGTGCTATCAGGTCTCCCTGTGGTGATCGCAGAATTAACCCTACACCTGCCCCCTTTGGTTGGAGGCTCCGTCGATATGCATCTGCCAGACTTGTGTCTGCTTGCTTCCTTCTAAAGTGAGGATCTCAGTATCTGCTAGATTCTGGATGACCGGACTGAAGTCTGACACGAAGTCAGCCAGTGCTTGTGATTTGATTGCTGTTCTAGGGTCGTATTGGATGTCGTATCCACTGAGGTGTACAGACCATTTAGACATTCTTCCTGACAGTTCAGGCTTCCTCATGATAGCTTTTAGCGGGTAGTTTGTCACAACATGTATGATGTGTGACTCAAAATAGGGACGCAGTTTGCGAGATGCTACTACCAATGCTAGTACTAACTTTTCAAGAGATGTGTACCTGGTCTCTGCCGGCAGCAGAGACTTGCTTACGTAGTATCGGCTTCTCGCTCCTTTTCTTGCTCTCGACCAGGACAACACTCACCGCTACTTCGTGACGGCTAGGTATAGGAATAATGGTTCTCCCGGCTTCGGCTTTGATAGCGAGTGGCGGGTTCTTTGAGATAATGCTTGACTCTCTCTCGAAGGCTTGCTCGTGCTCGAGGTCCATTCAAACTTCTCGGCTCTTCCTTAGTACGTCATAAAATAGCCTCGCATTTGTCGAAGATCTTGAAATGAACCTGTTTGTGGTCGCTACCTTTCCAGCTAGTCTTTAAACATCTTTAGGCTTCTCGGGTGATTCCAGTTGTAAGACAACTTTGATCTGCTCGATGCTGGCTTCTATTCCTCTTTGAGTTACAATATAGCCTAAGAACTTGCCAGAAGATACTCCGAAGGTGCACTTAGATGGGTTTAATTTCATCTTGTATTCCCGAGGGTCTTTGAATGTTTCGCCGGATGCCGCATATGATCTTTGCCTTTTCTGATTTCACCACCATGTCATCAATATACACCTCCATTGTTCTTCCTATTTGTTCTTTGAACATTCGGTTGACCAGCCTTTGATATGTGGAGCCTGCGTTCTTTAGGCCGAATGGCATGACGTTGTAGCAATATATTCCTCTTTCAGGCATAAATGCTGTCTTCTCTTGATCTGCAGGATCCATCTTGATCTGATTGTATCCACTCCAGGCGTCTAGGAATGTTAACATCTCATGACCAGCTGTTGCGTCCACCATTGCATCAATATGAGGCAGCGGGAATGGATCTTTAGGGCACGCTTTGTTGAGATCAGTGAAGTCCACACATACTCTCCACTTCCCGTTTTTTTTAGGTACCACCACTACATTAGACAACCATTCTGGATATTTCACTTCCCTTATTTTCTTTGCTGCCAGCAGGCTATCTACTTCCTGGTTGATTACCGTATTCCTCTCTGCTGCAAACTTTCTTCTTCTTTGTTGGATGGGTTTACACTTTGGGTCCACGCTGATCTTATGTGTTATGATGTATGGATCTATGCCTATCATATCATCGTGTGACCATGCAAAGCAATCCATGTTATCTTGCAAGAACTTGACTAGCTGCTGTCATAAGCTTCCTGTACATCCTGCTCTAATGAGCACGGTTCTTTCTGGGTGCATCTTATCCAGGTTGATCTGATCCAGCTCTTCTGCTGGGGGTTCAATGTATTCGTCTTGGATAGGCCGCTTCTGTAATTGCTATGCGGGAGGGCTGGCAGTGCACTTGAGTGCCCTTTTATAGCAGCTTCTAGCTTCCTCCTGATCTCCTCTTATTGTTTCTACTCCACATGGGGTGGGGAACTTTATGCACTGGTGGTATGTTGAGGGTACTGCCTTCATTTGGTGCAACCATGGTCTTCCTAAGATGACGTTATAAGTAGAGGGGCCATCTATAACCAGGTACCTGACTTGCTTATTGACTCCTCCCACGTAGGTTGGGATGACTATCTCACCTAGCGAGTGGTTTTTCTCCATTTGAAGCCTACTAGCGGAATAGTCTTCTTCTGTAAATCCTTCTCATTTGAATCCCATGTTCTCTATGGTTTTCAGCATGATTAAGTTGACCGAGCTTCCTGTATCTACCAAGACCTTTCTAACTGTGCAATTGGCCATTGATAAGGTGATAATAAGTGCGTCATGATGTTCTCGCTCATCGTATGCATCTCCTTCATCAAAGCTGACTGCTGGCAGATCACTGTGAGATATTCTGCAAGAATTGGCTGGTCTATCTCCTTTGATCTCGGTGTCATGTCTTTTAGCTGCTGAGTATGTCAGGCCGCTTAAGTCTGAGCCGCCTGTTATCACGTTTATAATTTTAGTACATGTGGGTGGGTCTGCCGGTTTGGCGGAACCTACCTTATCCTGCCGCTTGCCCCCACGTGGTAATAGGTGGCTCAGCTTTCCTTGTTCGTACAGGCGCTTGATCTCTCTTCTTAATGTGTAGCAATCCTCAGTGTTGTGTCCGATATCACGATGGAATTCACACTTCTTCTTGCTATCCTTTCTCCAGGCTTGCTCTCCCTGCGGTGGGTTGGGCCACCCGACTCCATCTCCCATCTCCCGAGTGCCTTCAAGATTCCTCCGATACCTGTAGGGAATCCATATTCGCCAGGGTGGGAGTAGCCGGTTCTCCTCGATTCGTTGACTCCCCTCCCATATGGTCCGTATCTCACGTCCTTCTTCTTTGGTGGTTTGCTTTCTTTTCGATTTCTCCACGATCGAAGTACTAGAAATACTTGGTGCGCTCGTAAGCCGGCTCGCTAGGATATCATCTTCCAACCCGATTGCGGCATTTGTCTTCTCTATCGCTTCGAAACTATGGCATGGATGCATGGTTAATCGCTTGTATAGGTCGAGTCGTGGTGGAGGCCTCTTCGAAGGCTTCTCTTGGCCTTTGTTGAAACATCACACTCTCGAATCGCTACTTTCTCATTGTTAAACCTAGTATTGTATTCTCCAATGCTCTCTCCGGCCCCCGGACGATTCTCGTATAAGTCTCTGCGTGCTTCGTGGCTTTCTCGCTTGCGAATCTGTTGAGTAAATGCGTTCACCAATTCGGCAAATGTAGATATCGACTGTTGGGCGGTGCTCACAAACCATCGAAGTTCTAGTCTGTTAGGGTGGACCCGAACCCTTTGCACATGCAAGCCTCCTTGACTTGCCCCCTACAATTTATTACCGTCATCATTTTCTCGCTTGTATTGGCCGACATGATCAAAGGGATCTCTTTGTCTTGCCGTCGAAGAGAGGCATGTTTGGATTTGTGAATCCCTTTGGCATGGTTGTGATGGATATGGTGTCCACGAATGGTGAGTCGGCATAACTGTCTAGAGCCGCTTTCTCGAGTGGAGGTGGTAGCCCTGGAACCGCTCAAAGATCTCCTTTAGCTCCAAGTACCGCGATTGGTTATATTGGTGAAACGGGGCCCCTTTGTCATTTGTCTCGCATATTTCCTCCCGATCCGGGTTCTTGAAGGTTCGATAAGCTCCGGCAGCCTGGGGGGTTGTGGTAACGATTGTCCCACGATGCCGTTCACTTGCTTTGGTTTGACTCGGATCCCGCTGTGTGTGTGTACGATCGATTCTTTGCGGGGCTGGCGACGGGGAGGCCACCTGTTTGTATCCTACGCAGCCTAGCCGGGCCGCCGACTATCCGGTGTGAGATATCCTAACCCTCGCGGGGTTATTCTTCCATCTGACGGTATCGTAGCTAAATCCAATCTTGTAATTATTTTTTGGTATCGCTTGCCTCTTTCTCCTTGTGTCAGATCGACCAAGGGAGATCTTCCTTCACCTGTCCTGTTCTTTGGAGTGTTGGATTGCTGCTTTAGGAGATCAATTTGTGCCCGAGCTCTCTGTCTCTCCTTCTTACCTCAAAGATCTGCTCTCCTTTGGTCTTCTCTCATGTTTTCCATAGCTTTCTGAAGATTTTCCACGCCGGCGAGCAGGATTTGCGTGGGACTGGGCGGCGGAGTGACGCCTGATCTTGATGTTCCTTTGTCTGATCTGTCCTGGGTTGAGGCAGCAGGGGTCTTAGGAGGTAAAGAAGCTTTTGTTGTTGGTATGATTCTTGAGGTATGTCCGGGAGCCTGCGTGGCCACTGTAGATGCTGGACTTTGGGTTGACGGTGGTGGTGGCGATGGATGCCTGCTCCCTGACATGGCTTCAGATGCTTGCTTATCCATTGTGTATCTGGGATATCAACGATTGACGACCACAATGCCCCACGGTGGGCGCCAAACTGTTTAGGTATTTTTACCCAAATCGATTAATTAGGGTCAATGTAGTCTATATTCGTTGGTTGGATGTAAGTTTGTTCGTACGTTGTTAAGTAAATAGGAAAATAAAGTGCGTAATGTAAATTGACACGTAAGATTTTGGTGACGCGGAAAACCCAATGTGGGAACAACCGCGGGAGGGACGGTACCCTGCCAAGTATTGCACTATATGAATAGGAGGATGATTACAATGGTAACGTTTATGCTAATCTTGCTCGCGTTAGGTGTCAGGCCTGCAAGGTCTCAGACGGGTGTATATTTGAAGATGATATGCCGTGGAATTTTATGTCTTCAATATGATGTTGAATGGATGGATGAATGAGTGAATGCCCTTCTTGATTTGCTCCCCTTGGCTATTTATAGGGTAAGAACCCTAGATATATCCTACCTTGAATATGGAAAGGGAATATTATTTCCATAAGGACTTCTTTCCAAACCCGGACTCCCTTACCAATTCTCCCCGATCTCCCTAACTTCTCCCTAACTTCTCCCTGACACTCCTTTCCTTAACGCGGGCACCTTCTATGACGGGCTCTTGATCTTTCTCAAGCCCGTTTCCCCTTTTCCTGGCCGCGGGCTCCCTTCCTTCTCACCACTTCTTTCATAATCTTTATTTTATCAAATGGGCCTTCCTTATTATGCTATTTTCAGCCCAAACAGTCGTCAGGTATGAACCTTGTGTCTATTTCATTTTTGGATTTTGATTTTCCAACTTTTCTTGTAATTGCTTGAAATGATTGACATGAACCAAATTTGCTGTTTGCAGGGGGATCGTGAGCTGGAGCGAGAGTTGGCCCAGTCTCGGGAGGAGACAGCTCGCTTGTTGAGGGAGCTCGAGGTTCGCGACGCTGAGGTTGCTGCTCTCGCGGCAAGAGTTGCGGAGCTAGAGGGTGACCGGCAGTAGTTTTGTTTTGTTGTTATTTGTTTTGCACATTTGTACATTTTTGGACCTACATTTTGGCATTTTAGACTTTGCTTGGGGCTCGAGCCCCCAGTTTGGTGTACATTTCCCTTTTTTGGCTGTATATATGATGGCCTGAGTGCCTTTGCTGCTGGGTTGCGTTGCTTGTATCTGCAGGTTAGCTTTGAACAGGTTTGGTAGATGACAGTTTATGCCGTCATGCTGCCGAAATTTACATAGAAATCACGTAGAACATATATTTGTATATAAATATGGCCTAAATTAGCGCAAAACGAATGACTCAAAAGAATGCAAAGAAAATGCAAAAGAAAGCGCCAAAAATGCAAAAAATTTGCCGAAAATGACCGGACGGTAGGGAGGGTTACCACTAAAAAAATGAAAAAAATATAAACCTATAAGTTAGAAATGAAATGATTACAAAAGAAACAAAAATAAAAGAAATATATATAAGTTTTGAAATAAATTACATTAAAATGAAAATTATTTCCTAAAATGAAAATATACAAGTGTGTTAAAATGACGAAAATGCTGATATTGTCTCGAAATGCGTGCCCGCGAGATTAGGAAACACGAAATATGGCAATTTTCACGTATTTACCAAAATAATAACCCGTAGGAATAGGAAATTATTCGCCAAAGAATTTAGGAAAGATCCAACGCGGAAAATCACAGAAACCTTGCTGAGGAAGAGGCGCAGCAGGAGCTGCGTCCCTTTGAAGAGGCGCAAAGAGTCTTGCGCCTGTTCCCAGCGTGTCTGTTTCAGCGATTTTAGGAAACAGAGTTTAGTATAAATAGAGACGTTGATAGAGGTTTTATTCACACAATTCTTCCGTCTCTTCTTCGTCTTATTACATAAAATTCTCAATATAATTACTCATCATGAATACTTTGGAGATTCGCCTAAAAGAGTAGACCAATGAGTTTTCCAACATGGAGAAACACGACATGGGCGCTTATAATCTTGGATTAATGTTGAGTTTGAAGCTTATCAAGGTTGTCAAACCATTCTTAGATGCTTGTCTTGATTATTGGGACCCGAATTATCATGTTTTTGCGTTCCCCGGAGGCGACATTTGCCCATTTCCTGAAGAAATTGCTGCGATCGGTGGGTGGGACCCAGAACACTTGCCTGCCATTCCTTCTACTTCGCAAGGGTATAAGAGCAAATTTAGAGACTTGCTTGGATTGACTAGGATTGAAGTGGACCGTTTAGTGACCTCGAAAGGAGTGCGAATGTTGGACTTCATTGACCGATTCATTAACAGGGCCGACCCCACCGTTTCTTATGTTGCTAGGCGAAGAGCATTTGGATTTTGCTTGTTGCATGTATATGTCCTTCAAGGGCATGTTGATGAAGACTTGAGAGGTGATCCCCGTCTCCTGGGCCTAGTTGAGCAAATGGAGCTGCGCAGGAGCCCAGCTTGTTTATGCTTAGGAGAGATCCTTTTGGGCTTGGATAATAGGAAAGCCAATCGCGACCTACCGTACTTGGGAAGTCCCGTTATTCTGCAGGTAAAAGAACACATTTCTTTTTTCTTTTTTTTTCTTTTTCTTTTTCTTTTCGTTTTTTTTTTCGTTTTTTTTTCGTTTTTTTTTTGTTTTTTTTTGTTTTTTTTTTTTCCGTTCTAATACCCGGTTTTGGTAGGTTTGGCTTATGGAGCGTCTTCGATTGATCGAGCCCCCAGTTCATATTCCTTCTTATCATGCTCGTTCGATTGCAATAAGGACCAGGCTTTACATGGTGGACTTCACTCGAGTTTGCAATTATTGGGAAAACAAATTGAAGAGTGATGATGGCCCCTTGATTAGGTGGATTGTACCATGGTGGCACCTCAAATCCGTCACTGGAGTGTCTTCCTTGGATCCTACTCGATCTGTGCGCATTCCCGGCATGGAATTCATGGTATGCATCTTCCCGGTAAGGCTGATGAGACAGGTTGGACTAAAGCAGACAATCCCGAAGCTTGACACCGTCCCGCAGACTGCCGTGGCGCTTACTACTGAGAGTCGAAGGGAGTGGGCCATTAAATGGGCTCAAAGAAATGTATGGTTCTTGAACTCTTCTGTTAGTGCCTTATGGGTGTCGGATTCCTACCTGCGATGGAGGAAAGCTACTACTTCGGAGGAGCGCAAGAGATTGAGGAAGCGCGAGCCTGTTGACTACAAGGTGCGCGAGGTGGAAAAGGAGAAAGAGAAGCATTTGACTGAGGGAGAGGAGGAAGCCGGGTTTCGAGTTGTTCATCCTTCGAAGAAACCGAAGACCTCTCCTATCGTGGACAAAGTGATTGACAAGAATGAGAAGGCTAGACCTCGAGAAAGGCCATTGGTGATTAGGTCCGAAGTGGCGCAAGAGCGTCCGGCTCGAGATCGTGACAAGAAGTATGACAAAAATGACAAGGGCAAAGGGAAAATGGAGGAATAGCCCAAGTCTTTGTTATTATTTATTATTATTATTATTATTGTAATAAGAAAGTGGGGTTTTTAGAATCCTAGCCTATTTTTATTTTTATTATGTAACGTATTATTATTATAAAATGAATGAAATAAAAAAAGGTTAATTGGTTATGAAACTGTTGTGATTTTCTATTTATTATTCTTGTCGAATTCCAAATGCAATGCAAATGTCCTTCTATTTACATTTTGAAATTAGTGGGTTGTATCCTGTGAAGGATTGCCTACGTATTCATTAAGAAAATGAAATCAAACCCTTGCGCGTAGTTCGAGTAAATGTAAAAGAATAATTGTTCTAAGCAAGAGCTTGTAATGAACTTTAGAAAATAAGCATGAGCTTTTTGCTTACTCTGAAGTTGCAGTTTAGTTTATTCGATGATATGAGGATGACAAATTTGTCAAAATGCAAGAGCAGAGTGACATTAGCTTATTTCAGCTTGGCCAGGGGCCGTTTATTTAGTGCCACAAGAGCGACACGTGAGGTTACGCGAGGCGCGTTTTTGTTCCTATTCTAGGCATAATACCGCTTTAGTTGGTCAAGGTTTGTTGGGTTGGAAAATTCATTCCCATCTAGGTCTGTAATCCTAACCGCACCCCCTGGGAGTATGGACTTGACTAGAAATGGCCCGGCCCAATTAGGTTTGAATTTTCCCCGTGGATCGACAGGTAAAAGAGTTCTAACCGACTTGAGTACTAAGTCTCCTTCCTTGATGTTTCTTGGCTTAACCCTTTTGTTGAAAGCTCGTTTGATACGTGCTTGATATGTTTGGACATTATACAAGGCGCGTAACCTACGTTCATCCAGGAGGATGAGTTCTTCATATCTATCCCTCTTCCAATCGGCTTCCGGGATTTGACTTTCGAGTAAGATACGCAATGATGGTATTTCTAACTCGAATGGTTGTACAGCTTCCATGCCGTATGTCAAATAGAAAGGGGTGGCCCCAGTGGGCATCCTAACAGATGTCTGATATCCCCACAAAGCAAAGGGTATCTAGCTTGGCCAATCTCGATAGTTGTCAATCATTTTCTTGAGAATTGTGACAACGTTCTTGTTTGCCGCCTCTACCGCGCCATTAGTCTGTGGTCTATATGGCGAAGAGTGGTGATGCCTGATTTTGTACTTGGCAAGCAATTGCTCAGTCCCAGCTTGGAAATGCGATCCATTATCACTAATTATCTCATGTGGGCAACCGTATCGACAGATGATGTTGTTTTGTATGAACTTTGCCACGTTTTTAGCCGTGAGACTATCGTAGGAAGCCGCTTCTACCCATTTGATGAAATAGTCGATTGCCACTAGGATGAAACAATGACCTCCTGTTCCGGCTGGGGTTATCTTCCCGATTATATCAATTCCCCAGGCATAAAATGGCCAAGGAGATGTCATTGTATAGAGCAATGAAGGAGGGACATGTTGTACATTCCCGAAGATTTGGCAGTTGTGGCAATGTCTTACATATTTGATACAATCGGATTCCATTGTGGTCTAATAATACCCCAAACGTGTGATTTTCTTTGCCATCATGGGCCCACTCATGTGAGGACCACATTCTCCATCATGGACTTCTTCCATCACTTTCCGTGCCTGTGAATGATCAAGGCAATGTAGGATTACACCAAGAGGTGTTCTTTTGTATAACTCTCCTTGCATGAGAACGTATTGGGAAGCCAGTAGGCGTATAGCGCGTTGTCCCCTTTTGTCCATATCTGGTGGATAGGTACCGTTGAGCTTGAAATTTAGGATTGCTTGGAACCAGGGTTCCTGTGTGATTTCCTCTTCATCGGTGATTTGGTGGACGTAAGCTGGCTCTGACCGTCGCTCGATGAATAAAGGCATTTCCACCATGTCATCTGGTATATTAATCAAAGATGCGAGTTTTGCAAGAGCATCAGCAAATTGATTTTCTTCCCGAGGTAGGTGTAGATAGGTCACGTGATCAAAGAATTGGGCAACTTGGTCTATTCTGGCTTGATAAGGTGCTAAGCTTTCGCTTCGGATTTTTCAAGATCCCGTAACTTGATTGATGATCAGGGATGAATCCCCATGTACTCGGAGGTTTTTAATGCCTAAGCTCACTGCCGCTTGTAGTCCAATGAGACAAGCTTCGTATTCTGCAGCATTATTTGTCACCTCGAAGTCGAGTTTGACAGAGATTGGTGTATGCTCGCCTTCAGTAGAAATGAGCAACACTCCTATTCCGAATCCTCTTAAGTTTGATGCTCCATCAAAGTAAAGGTCCCAGGAGTCTACATCGGTTTGGAGTATATCCTCGTCTGGAAATGACCAAGTATCTATTGTTTGTGCATCATTGATGGGATTTTCTGCAAAGAATTCAGCAACGGCGCGCCCTTTTATAACTTTTAGAGGCACGTATTTGAGATCGAACTCTGAGAGCATCAAAGTCCATCTTGCTAGGCGTCCGTTGAGGACGGGTTTTTCGAAGATGTATTTGACTGGATCCATTTTGGAGTATATTTTGACGGAGTAGCTAAGCATGTAATGGCGTAGCTTCTTCGTTGCCCACACAAGAGCGAGGCATGTCTTTTCAAGTTGTGAGTATTTGCATTCGTACTCCAAGAACTTCTTACTAAGGTAGTAGATAGCCCTTTCTTCCTTTCCTACGGTTTGAGCTAGCATGGCGCCCATGGCTGTTTCGGTTACTGTGAGATACAAAACAAGAGGTTGATCTCGTTGAGGCGGCATGAGCACTGGTGGTTTAGCCAATATCTCCTTGATTCGGTCAAATGCCTTTTGACAATCATCATCTCACATGGTGTGATCCGTTTTCTTGAGCTTCTTGAAGATAGGTTCACAAATTATGGTGAGTTTTGATATGAATCGACTTATATATTGCACTTTACCCAGGAATCCTCTGACTTCTTTTTCTGTTTGAGGCTGTGGCATTTCGATCAGAGCCTTGATTTTGGAAGGGTCTATTTCTATACCTCGTTGGCTGATGACGTATCTCAGGAGTTTGCCAGATGTTACTCCGAATGCGCACTTCTGAGGATTGAGCCTCATGTTGTATTTTCGTAGCCTTGAGAAGAATTTGCGAAGGTTCGCAATGTGCCCTTCTCTATCCTTGGACTTGACAATCATGTCGTCTACGTATACCTCAACTTCTTTGTGCATCATGTCATGTAGGAGTGTGGTTGCGGTGCGTTGATATGTAGCTCCGGCGTTTATTAACCCAAATGGCATGACCGTATAGCAATAGGTTCCCCATTAAGTGACAAAGGCGGTTTTATGCATGTCTTCGATGGCCATCTTGATTTGGTTATAACCCGCATGCCCATCCATGAAGGATAGTAACGCGTGGTCTGCGGTATTGTCCACCAATATGTCGATATGTGGTAGAGGGAAGTCATCTTGCCTTGTTTAAGTCCCTAAAATCAACACAAACAGGGATTCTCCCATCCTTTTTGGGTACAGGTACTATGTTGGCTACCCAGTCAGAATACTCGGAAACTTTGATGAACCCGGCTTTGAATTGCTTATCGACTTCTTCCTTAATCTTGAGAGCCCATTCTGTTCTCATTCGACGAAGCTTCTGTTTCACAGGCTTGAAGCCTGGCTTAATTGGGATTCTATGTTCGGCGATATCCCTGTCGATCCCTGGCGTGTCTTTGTAGGACCAAGCGAAAACGTCTTTGAACTCGTGTAGGAGGTCTATGAAATCGGCCCTTTCGGTAGAGCTCAAGGTAGTCCCTATCCTAAGTTCTTGGGGTTCTAGTTCGGTTCCTACATTTATGGGTTTGGTGTTCTCTATTACTGGTCCCCCATCCCCTTCCTGTAGTATTTCTTTGGCTACGTAGGGAGGTATCTCAATTGAGTCTGGGTCTGGGTCATCCTCAGTATCATCGTAAACAGAATTGCACTCAAGATAACACAAAGAGTAAGCAGAACCTGATTTATTCATATTAAAGTTTGAGAAAAGTTGAAACAAAGAAGCCATCTGATATGTGGTCAGTGGCGGTAAAGGGACAGTTGTTGGGATATTTCCCGAACTACTGTTACTATTCGAGGCTAAGCTAGGAGAAACAAAGGGAATGGGGGTAACGACAGGAGGAGACTCCTTAGTGACTTCTCTAGACTCCGACTCTGACTCCGACTCTGACTCTGACTCGAATTCATCGTCTTCTGGTTCTCCTTTGAACATCTCTCCTTCTCCAGTGGTGAGCTTGAAGAGTCTTTCTTGATTGTTGGTCCACTTGATTGACTTTCTCCATCCTTTCTGCTGATTCGCGTTTGTTTCTGTGATTAACGCGGTAGGGTTGAAGTGGTCATCTTGAAGTATCATGGTAATGATCTCATCCTGCGCGGCTCTAACAAATCGATCTTCTCCAAACAATAGACTCACGGTGATGATTGGAGACATGGTGGAGTAGTTCTCTTCATTCTCGATTGCGTAGATCTCATCTTCAATTGGAGAAATGAGGTGTGAACAATCTAAGGTAGATTCTTCACTTGTGATCACTAGAATCCTAAGAGGGTTCTGAGTGTTGTTGGGTTTGCCTCCCGGCGGTATTGGTAGTCGACCATCCTCAATCATGTCTTGAAGCACATTTTTCAATTTGTAGCATTTTTCTGTGTCATCCCCCTTACCCCTATGATATTCACAGTATGAGTTCTCATCCCAGAACTTGGATTTCTTTTCGGGTTCGGGGGTAGGTCCTATGGGTTGGAGTTTGCCTTGCTTCATTAACCTCTTTAGAGCATTGGAGTAAGTATCCCCAAGATTTGTGAATTTCCTTGGTGGGGTACTCTTCTTGGATGGCTCGAGAAGGTTAACTTCATCGGTCTTGCTAGTGGAGCCGTATGAACGACTTGTTGAGCCTTGATATCCTCGACCTACCGTTTTGGACAAGAGCCCTTTACGGATGTCATCTTCAATCCTTGTTCCTAGTACGGTTAAGTCCTTGAAAGTTTTGATGTTTTGGTACCTCAAATGATTGGCATAGATGGGTTTTAGATTATCCACGAACTTCTCCACAAAGGTAGCCTCATCCGGGCGTTCAACTAGTTGGGTACTAGTCTTTCTCCACCTACTTAGGAAGTCGGTGAATCCTTCTTTGTCATTTTGGGTAAGAACCTCTAAAGTGCGCATGTTAACTTGGATCTCAGCATTATCCGCATATTGCTTAGAAAACTCGATTGCGGCATCTTCCCAAGTGGCGATCTTCTTGTGTTCTAAAGAGTAGAACCATTGCTTTGGGATGGTGTCGAGAGATGAAGGAAAGATCCTTAATAACATCTCGGGTTTGATGCCTTTGATAGACATGTAATCCTTGAAGGCACGGATGTGGTTCAAAGGGTTTTCGTGCCCCTTGAACTTAGGGATATCCGTCATGTTGAAGTTGGTTGGCAATTTGGAATTTACGGCCTCATACTTGTGGTTATTCTCCCTATAAATGTCATCCCCTTCAAGATACATCAATTGCTCCTCTAAGTATTGGAGTCTTTTCTCAGTTGCAGTCATTCCCATGGGAGGATTTTCGTCCCTGAAGTCATTCACGAAGTCGTCCACTACTTCACTTTCTTAAGGAGGCAACCTCCCCACTACGGCGTAGATCCGACCCTCGATGGTGTCAAGGCGATCATACACTTGGTCTTGGGTAACTTGGATTTGAGCTAGCGCGGCTAGGATTCGATCATTGCCATCTTGAAGTTGATTGAAGTTTACGTCACTTGTTTCAGGCATCTTGAAAACTGGATAAGAGATCGACGATGAATCAAAACACGATCGGCCATCCTAACACACTTACTAAGAGAAGAAATGTTTTGACTTGTGAAGTGGGTGTGTGCCACTTGTGTTGAGTGAGTTTTGAAGAAATGACAAAGTTTGAAAATGTATGTCCTAGTCAACTATAGTGTAGTTGTAGGAGTGGACTCGAAGTGAGGTTTTGAAATGGGCTTGGGCCCGAAATTTGACTCGACAAACGAACAGAGTTTTGACTTGGTTTTGTGCTATTTAATGGCCTTTTTCGAAATTTTCATTAAAAAAAAAAGGATTTTGATTTTACAAAAATCGTTATGGTTTCGTTTAGAAATGGTGATCACGTAAGGTACAAACATTTATACAAGCATTATAACGGGATGCTGAGTGCATTTAAAAGGGTTTTGGTTTAAAGGGTGGGTTGCCATACCGAACAATCAAACCCGAAGTCTGTGGAGAGGCTCGTACCGAACAAGAGTAAGGCCGATTCCTAGTCCATTTCCTCAAGTAGTGAAGGTCCTTGATACAAACAAGAGTAAGCATCATGGTATGGATGACGTCAATCGCTATCCATCCTTAGGCCCAAATAAGAATTAGGACCGTTTAGACGGGACGATTGGTCGAATGGGTTGGGTTGGGCCTAGGAAGGCCGAATAAAACGGTCTAGGAAGACCGAGTTATGAAAACCGACAATTGTCTTGTACAAACTATTCCCTAACCTTGTTCAAGTTTCACCCTTTTGGCTACACGTAAGTGTATATCCCCAGCGGAGTCGCCAAACTGTGGACATGGGGCCACGGGGGCGCTTGGGAAACAAGCGTTTGCATTTGTGGAGTCGCCACCAATTTTTATGGGAAATTGGAACCGTTCGGATACCTCGTGTCATGTCAAGACACAAAGTAGAGACATGAACACCAATAACTCGTTACCCTTAGCATTCTATGTCTAGAATGACTCTCGTGGATGCCAATGAACACGGATGTTCACAGAGATCTTGAGTAAGAGGTAAGGGTACGTATTAGGAAGCTCTTTTGATCGAACACCTAATCCCGCCCGCCTCGATAGCGGCCTCTACTAATGATTAGGGAAGTTATTCGTACTTGATATATCGTCGATTATATGCATGCAATGTAACATCCAAGTTTTAATCCTAGCATGTGAAGATTAGACTAGGTCGGTGAACAATTAATTTAACAAACAATTTAGTCAAAGTAGGAATTTATGTTCAATTACATGTGAAAACATACAAATGATACAAAATACAATGATAAATACAATAGGAAAATAACAATAATAAAAATTACAATAATTACATTGGGTTGAGCGATTTATGTCGAAAATACCTTTAAAACGGATAATTTGAGAAAAAGAATAAAGGAATGAATTAACGAACAGAAATTAGGGTGATAATACGAATAATAGTTAATTATACGTAAGCTAGTTAAACAGGTCAAGGCAGAACGGAAGTTCAGAGACAGAAGTCAACCTGGAACAGGCGCAGCAGGACTGCGCCCTTTGGAAGCGGCGCAGCAGTTGCTGCGTCTGTTCCAAGGGTGAGTTCTGGCTGTGAAGCCGGAACTGCAAGTCGTTAATATTAATTGATGATTTTAATGATCGATTAATATATTTAACCCGGATGTAAGTGATTTAATACATTAATTACATATGAATGAGTCATAAAAGCAACGAAACATGGATGAGACGGATGCAAACGAATTATTTACATGGATGAAAGATTGATTAGTGACATGAGTGAACTAATTAGGTTAAATACGACGAATTAATGACAAATTAATGACGAACATGACAATAGACAGATGAAAATATATCAAAGATCGAATTCCAGAAACTCAATATGAACGAATCGAATCTCTACAACCCGGATTGATTTTAATGACGAAAACCCGCAAATATTGGATTATAAGGGATTTAAGTCGGATTTAATGACGAATTATATACGTTAATGAATGATAAATAATATACATGTGAGATGATTATGTTATTGTACCAAAGAATTAAAGAAAACAAACGAAAACGAATAAAGAAGATGAATTACAGAGGACGAAGGAAGAAGAAAGGAAGCAGGAATTGCGGCAGCCTCACGAAGAGGCGCAGCAGGCACTGCGCTCCTTCGAAGAGGCGCAGCGATTCTTTGCGTCCTTTCTCGACGGTTATCTTCTGGTAATCCGAAAAAAGGGTTTTAAACGAGGTTTTATAAATCGGTTTTAATAAGTATTTTCGACATGAACCTTACATTAGTGATACAAAAAGTAAAGAACAATAAATAAAGAAGGATTTACACCCTCAGACTTACATGTTTGACGAAACGAGATGAACTAAGTTAACGATTAGTGATGCTCGGCTCGAATGTAACGAAAGTGCCCTCGTAAGAGGAAAACGATTAAATTAATTAAGTTGATTAGTTGTGGAGTTGGTCAAATTGGTCGGTCATGCAAACGAGGCTGGTACTCAGAAGGATCCGAGCTTACGTGGTCGAATGTTCAAGCACGTAGACGCCAAAAAGTAAGAAGGTGGTCTAGAATGCAAAGGGAGAAGAGAAGGGCGGATACTCGCGTGAGAAATATGAGGAGCGAAGGCTCCTATTTATACTAATCACGTGAAGGAATAAGGTTTTCGGAGAGACTTTGGAAGTGAATCTCGAAAAGATATGAAAAAGATACGAAAAATACGCAGAAAAGGGCCTGGGAAGAGGCGCAGCAGTCACTGCGTCTCTTGGAAGAGGCGCAGCACCTGCTGCGTCTGTTCCCAAGTGGTTTCCTCCTGCGGAAGAAAGATTTCCGTGTTTAAATTATGGAATAACGGATTAATTCTATTTTCCTTAATATTTTGTATGAATATTACGGGAAATTGTTTACCAAAGATTAAAAGATTATGAAATATTTATAAAATATGGAATAGAAATATCCGGAACAATCCAGAACATTCTGACTCGGGATTTAACGGTTTATCAGAAAATGAAGACGGTTTTAGGCCCGGACTCCAAATGTACTCTAATTACTGTCAAAACGACCGTATCGGCGCGTAGATGAAAACTAAGAGGTAGACATCAGTGTTTGAGCAATCACTTGACGATAAACTTAAGAACTGTCACAAATCGTTCCGCGTACCACACATGCGGCCCAATCATCTACACAAGGTTGTAATGTCGCGTAATGGGGAATTTGTTGGCAAGGGTTATCTTTCTGGGGGGTCTCTTTGTATTGAACACTGATTCAATTTTTAATAATATTACATCTACTTCTGCTTATATCGCTGAGTCTATTGATGTTTGGCATGGTAGATTAGGTCATGTGAATGTTGACTATATTAAAAAACTTAGAACTATGAGTTTAATTCCAAGTTTGACGAGTCAAGAATTCTCTAAATGTGCTAGTTGTGTAGAAGCTAAATTCACAAAGAAACCTAGTAGACTAGTTAACAATAGGAATACGAGTCTTCTTGAGTTAATTCACACCGACCTAGCTGACTTCAAGAATGTTGCAAGTAAAGGTGGAAAGAATTATTATGTCACCTTTATAGACGACTGTTCAAGGTACACCCGCGTATATTTGCTTAAGACTAAATATGAAGCAGAACAATCGTTTATAAACTTTAAAAATGAAGTCGAAAATCAACTCGACAGAAAAATTAAAAGGGTAAGGTCTGATAGAGGTGGTGAGTATAAATCTAGTTATCTAGCCGATTTTTGTGCTGCTAACGGTTTAATACATGAGACTAGTCCACCTTACTTACCTCAGTCTAACGGTGTAGCTAAAAGAAAAAATAGAACCTTAAAAGAGATGATGAATGCTATGCTTTTAAGTTCTGGCCTGTCTGACGATATGTGGGGGGAAACAATACTTTCTGCTTGTCACATTCTTAATCGTGTACCTCATAAGAAAATTGACAAGACACCCTACGAGATTTGGAAGGGTTATCCTCCTAACCTGAGTTACCTTAAGGTATGGTGGGGTTTGGCTAAAGTGAGTTTACCTGACTTTAGGAGACCTACCGTTGGACCAAAGACCTATGATTGTGTTTTTATAGGTTATGCTCAAAATAGCTCTACTTATAGATTCACGTCTTTGAGTGATCGTTCTATATCTGAAGCTAGAGATGCTGTGTTTTTTGAGAATGTTGATTCACCTCCTAGTTTACCTGTTACATCTAATGATATCTCTTCACATGCTAGTAGTAGCACTTCTATTGATCATATTGTTGACCTAGAAGGACTAAGAGACCTAGATGTCCAAAGAACTTTGAAGCTGATTTTGTTTCAACTTTGCTGTCTGAACATGGATACACTGTTTGTGCTAGTGATGAGTTTGTTTCAGCCTTTTTAATAGAAGATGACCCAAAAACGTATAGTGAAGCAATGAAATCCATTGATGCTAACTTTTGGAAAGATGCTATTAAAAGTGAATTTGATTCTATTGTGTCTAATCAGACTTGGGAGTTGACTGACTTACCTAAAGGTAGTAAACCCATTACGAGTAAATGGATCTTTAAAAATAAAATGAGACCTGACGGTACAATAGAAAGGTTCAAGGCTAGACTTGTGGTTAGAGGTTTTACACAAAAGAAGGATATTGATTATTTTGATACTTATTCACCTGTGACCAAAATTTCAACTATTAGAACTCTTGTCGCCTTAGCTACTATTCATAACCTTTTTATACATCAGATGGATGTCAAAACTGCCTTTTTGAATGGTGAGCTAAGGGAAGAGATTTATATGTCGCAACCTGAAGGGTTTTGTGGTAAAGGGTCAAGAGAATAAGGTGTGTAAACTTAATAAATCACTATATGGTCTAAAACAAGCACCTAAACAGTGGTATGAGAAATTTAACAACACTTTGGTAAGAAATGGCTATATGGTTAACAATTCTAATTCATGTGTTTATTCAAAAGTAATAGAATCTGATTGTGTGCTTATATGCCTTTATGTTGATGACATGTTAATACTTGGTAATAATTTGGAGGTAATAATTAAAACCAAAGAATTTTTGTCATCACAATTTGAGATGAAGGACTTAGGAGAAGCCGATGTAATCCTAGGAGTCAAGATTATTCGAAACTCTAAAGGAATCTCTTTAAGTCAATCTCATTATGTGGAAAAAGTGTTGAAAAAGTTTAACTGCTTTGACGATGTGCCTGCTAGGACACCCTACGATGCCAGCATACATTTATGTAAAAACTTGGGTAAGAGTGTCCCAAGAAGAGTATGCTAAAATCCTAGGTAGTGTGATGTTTCTTATGAACTGTACTCGACCCGATATTGCATATGCAGTTAATAGACTGAGTCGTTATACACATAACCCTAGTAGTGAACATTGGAATGCTCTTCGTCGTTTACTAAAATACCTAAAAGGAACAGTTGACCTTTGTTTGCATTATAATAGATTTCCTGCTGTGTTAGAAAGATATTGTGATGCAAATTGGGTTTCAGGTAACGATGAGATCTGTTCTACTTGTGGTTATGTCTTCACCATGGGTGGAGCCGTGGAGGTGCTATATCGTGGAAGTCTACTAAACAGACTTGTATTGCACGCTCTACCATGGAGTCGGAGTTCATAGCTCTTGAGTTGGCAGGACAAGAGGCTGATTGGTTGAAAAACCTATTGGCAGATGTACCAGTGTGGGGAGGTCGGCAAACACCGGTCTCCTTACATTGTGACTCACAAGAAGCTATTGGTGTTGCTAAGAATAGTGTCTATAATGCGAAGAAACGTCACATTCGAATCAGGCACGCTGCAGTTAGACAACTCCTTGATAATGGAGTAATCGCTTTGGACTATGTGAAGTCCGAAAGCAATTTGGCTGACCCCTTTACTAAAGGGTTGACTAGGAGACTAGTCGTTGAAACGTCGAGGGGAATGAGGCTTAAGTCCTTAAGTCAAGAGTGACTAGGTCACAAGCTTCCATTCCTATGGCGTTGTATGATTCATAGCCTTAAACGGTGGTGCTTTTGAGACGCACTTGATGAATTATACACCAGGCTGGACTTAGATCCTTAATGGCTCGCATGAGAAGTGTAGTTGAGAAGCACTTGAGCCACCTACGTAGGTGTAATAATCATAAGACTGCGAGAAGTCTTGTGAATACACCTATTAGTACCAAGGTAAACGCAAGGCTCCAAAGAGCGCGTTGCACTTTGAAATCACGGAACGATCAAGATCTGAAGGTATGATATTTGTTGTGGGGGGTATCGACCGAAGCTCAGCTAGGAATTCAAATCGCAAGATATTCTCTCGTTGTAAGTAAGTTGTTTCCTCACTTCACTAAAGTGTCAATTCAAATCGAAAGATATTGATACCTAAGTATCCAACCCTTCCTTTACCCAGAAACTCTTTTAGTTCTTTTTCTTCGCCATCAGTGGGGGATTGTTGGAAGTGATGCCTTAGAAAAAAGGCAAAAAAACCAAATTTTGGTTTTGCTTCTATCCCACATCGGTGGAAAACTCAATGTTTGAGGTTGTTATATTAGTCCCTCTATTTGGTTGGTTAACTGAGTGGACCAAAGGGGCTTTTGTTGTGAGACTTGGGCTTGTGGGTTTGGGTCCAAACACACACGCGCGCGTCGGCCCGGCTCGAGCTCGGGCTCGGGCTCGGGTAAATTTGGGTAGAGCACCTGCGGTGCGGGCCAAAGGCCCTCTTTTACCTTTTTGCTCTTGTGTGTTTATGGACTGTCCAAGTGCAGTGTATGTGTGTAACAGTCAGTCAATATGACTGTTAGTAAGAGAGAGTCTTGCTCCCGTTTTTTCTCAGTTGTTGGCTGCGTTTTAGGGCCACGTTTTTTGCTCTCTAACTGCTCCTATTTACTATAAATAGAGCCTCAGTTAACACTTAGAAACACACATTCACTCTACTTTCTAAAATGTTTCCTCTCTTCTAAATACGTTTCTGGGTACTGTTCTTATATTCGTTCCAAAGCTTCTGGTCTTGAGTGGGCAAGTCTGGGTGCTGCAGTGTCAAACCTTGGGGAACTACCGGCGCCTACTGATCGCCACCACGGTCGTGCCGAAATAGTTTTCAAGGCAGAGGCCTTCATACCTCGTCGCTGTAAATCGGTTCTTTTTCTGTTCTGTTTCTTTCATTGTTACTGCAATTTCAGTACAACAATAAATTTGTCCAGTACTATTGTTTATTTAATTACCGCAACGAAAAACCTTATTGTATCTATACAAACTTTTATCGGTTTTTCATTACGTGCTAAATGCACATGTTAAGAACACTTAAATTGGAAAGTAATTTTCTAGTTCAATTTCTCATAAATTTCTGTCATAAACTTTTCATTTAAGTGTTTTTGCACGAGTCTTTAGGGCACACAGGCCCGTCTTTGAGCCCGTGCAGCCCGTGCGGCTGCACAGGGCCCCAAAAATTTAAGCCCAAAAGCCCAACTTACTAGTCATATATTAATGTAGCGCATAAGATAAAATAAAAGTCATAGTGTCTCAGTGGTTTGTCATTTGCTTTCCATGCCAATCTCCTCGGGTTCAATTCTTCATATGCTCATATTTTTACAATTTTTTTTTTTAAAATTTCTTGCACTTAATAGTTGGGCCTTATAATTGCATTTTTTTCCACCATATTCTTATTTCAACAAATGAGACCCTTATAACTTATAAGTATTAGAACATAATATGTTTATCACTAAAAAGCTCAACCCAATCTAAAATAATTTCAATTAAGTAATGACCTAAAAATAATGGTAGACGACTTTCAGTTTGGCTCACAAAATTAAGAAACCCATATATTTACCATTTTTTTTTTAATTTCTTGCACTTAATAGTTGGGCCTTATAATTGCATTTTTCCACCATATTCTTATTTTAACAAATGAGACCCTTATAGAAATAACTTATAAGTATTAGAGCATAATATGTTTACCTCTAAAAAGCTCAACCCAACCCAATCTAAAATAATTTCTATTAAGTAATGACCTAAAAATAGTGGGAGACAACTTTCACTTTGGCTCACAAAATTAAGTAACTAATATAATTTTATATTCAGTTTGTTTGTCTTACGACGGTCATAAATTGTGACGGCCCTAAATGTGACCACTTTAAGATGAAAATTAATCACTCATAAAATGTTAACTATTAAATTATGGGTCATATTTTCTCATTAAAATGGTTATATTTAGACCCGTCACAATTTGTAACTAAAAAGAGCCCTCGCAAATGAGAACTTGCATTTTATATTTTTACGTGGTTTTAATTTATTAGTTATTACTCTTAAATTGACTTTATAATAATAAAATGTACAGAGTAGATATATAAAACTTAGAAAATTTTCGCTTTTCACAAATACAGGGCCCCGTTTTTTATCTTCGCACAGGGGCCTCCAAGTATCCAAGACGGCCCTGAGGGCACATATTAGAATAACCGTTACAATATATCATCTTCGTGGATTATTTGATCTGAATGAGAGGCACTATGACATTTCTAGAATAATAGATGAACTTTAGCCATATGAATTGATGTTGTACAAGAATATCCACATCAAATGGGTCGAATTATTGTGTCCTTTCAAGTTTCTGAGAAACTGTAGTAACTAGTAAGTAGGGAACAAAATAAAGAAGACCAAAGGCGTGTTTTGGTGAGAAATTCAACCAAAATCAACTCTCCTACCGCCTATGTTTTCTTCGCACCGTGCATGCCAGCCCATTTTTTTAATTAACAAATCAACAATGCAATTTAGAAACTACGTCAAACAATTATTACACAAGACCAGGTCATTGATCCTAAAGTGTTTTAAGTTTGTTATAATATAAGTCAAAATCTTATAATTTCATACTACGTATTTCCATATATTAAGCCGCCAACAACTATATATAATAGGCAGCCTAATGTCCCTCACATGTGAAAATATTGCTCCAAATTTTCTTCAACTACTAGTATTGTTATGTTGTTCTAGCTAGTCTGGTTAAGACGATAATATCCGTTTTAATAGTAAAACAGATTTAAATTCTACTGATGGAGAGGATTTTAGTTATGTCAGGAGGGAGCCTGTCCCATTGATAATTTAAGTTTGTAGACAATTCAATAAATAAATGATCACTCGGCCCCTCTCGAATCGATGGTTAAGTGTAAGTATTCACATATGAAAAATCGTCTGAACTGGACTGAACTTAATGGAGCTGAACTGAACTGAACTGAATTGAATTGAATCGATCTGAACTAAACTAAACTGAAATAAAGAATTAATTTGTGAAAGAGAAAAACTGAACTGAATGAATTTGAATCTGAACTGAACTGAATTTAATAGAGCTGAACTGAACTAAAATGAGTTGAAATTAAGTTTAAAAGAACAAGGCCTAACGATTACATCTTGGCCTCTTTTAATTATTTTAAGATCCACTTATTATACTAGCACTCGGTAATTAGGCAAACTTTGTACTATTATCTAGACAACTACCCTTATCATATGATTCTATTTGAATTTATTTTTACTAAAACAAATAATGTCGTCTTAAATACAAGTAATAATTTATTACAATACATATGTTATTAATTTTGTTGCAAGAGCCAAAGAGGTTGGAGTAAAGATAACCAAGTGTTTTGTTTGTGTAGTTCTACTAACATACAATGTGTGGAAATAATTGATAGACGTAATAATTATTTATGGTACAATGAATACATTATGAGATTTGATCATTAGTTAGTTTGTTGTAAAATGATAGCAAGCATACGTACAAATAATAGAGTCGGTCATTTATGGGAGTTGGGACAATATACTATTAAGAATAAATAGTATCTCCAAGATCATTTCTTAGTTTTAAAACTTTAAATGCTTTATCAATAAAATTCTCCTTCCTTTTGTTCTGTCGACATAACTAACATACAATTAATAAATCAAATAAATGCGTGTGTTATTTTCTTTATCGTTCTTTATCTATCTTTTTTACGTATGTAGTAACAATTCTATTAAGAAAAAACAGTAACTCTAAGATCATTTCTTAATTTTAAATGCTTTATTATCAGCTGAAAATCAGAAATTAATTTGACAACTTAAATATTTAGAAAATGATTGCTCTATTTGGTAAAACTAACTGAAAAAGTAGCTGAAAACTGAAAATTAGCTAAAAATTAAAAAGCTAACTGAAACCTGAAAATTAGCTAAAAATATTTTGATCAAATAAGCTATTTTGACCAAATAAAATACCTGAAAATATCTTACTAAACAGAGCCTAAATATATATTCATTTTAGAATAAGGTAAGAGATTGATATGCCGTGAGATAATGTGTGCAAAATGTTGTGAACTAACTAGATACATTTTACTCCCAAAAAAAAACTAATGACTTCCATGACTCCTAATTTCATGCTACTTAGCACCTAAATATGAATTTGGGTATGTTTTGGGTAGTACCTATCTCATAGAATAAGCAATTAAATAAATGGTAAAAATGACCCCAAATTTTATTTGAAAGCATTATTTTAAAAAAAAGATTCATATAAATTTTAAGTATTGCCACTAGGTAATACAAAAATTAATCAATTTGAGCACCTTGGCTAATTAATTGGTTTGGTTATGATTTTTTCAACATATTATAAAAAAATATTAGTCAACACCAACTTACACCACCAATTTGCTACACACTCAATTTATATTCCCTATATATACCTCAAAAATACACAAAACACAGCAACTCAAATCCTACATTATCAACATATACAATCACAACAATGAACACTAACACAAAATCAATCTCCCTTCCCCTTTACACAACATTTTATTTCCTACTTTTTTTCACAATTCCTACACACCAAGCAACAAATGACAACAATTACAATAACCCAAGACTCCAAAAAGCCTATACATTTTTCCAATCTTGGAAAAAATTAATAACTTCCGACCCGAACAATTTCACCTCAAATTGGACCGGTGATAACGTGTGTGATTACAATGGGGTGTATTGTGCACCCGTACCCAATGATCCCACATGTACAACCGTGGCTGGTATTGACCTTAACCATGCCAACATTGCCGGTACCATACCCGATGAAATTGGATATCTTTTACCCGATTTAGCCCTCATCCACTTAAATTCTAATCGATTTTCTGGACCCATACCCGGTTCATTTTGCCACCTTCAAGTCCTCCACGAACTCGACCTAAGTAATAATTTATTTTGCGGCGTTTTCCCTTCTGTTCTACTTAAACTTCAAAACCTCAAATTCTTAGATATTCGATATAACCACTTCGACGGGTCAATCCCGCCTGCGCTTTTCGAGTTAAAACTCGATGCATTATTCCTTAACAACAACAATTTCAACTCATATTCCCCTGGAAGTTTCGGAAAATCCCCTGTTTCCGTACTTGTTTTAGCTAATAATAACCTAAATGGTTGTTTTCCTAGTGAAATTACCAAAATGGGAGAAAATCTAGAGGAAATTATCCTTTTAAACTCGGGTTTAAAAGGATGTTTACCTCAAAATATCGGGCAATTGAGTAAGGCGACGGTATTAGACGTAAGTTTTAACGACATTACCGGGAAATTACCGGAAAGTATCGGTAATATGAAGAAATTGGAACAACTTGACGTTGCATATAACAAATTATATGGTGAAGTACCTTCGAGTATTTGTAGTTTGCCAAATTTGCAAAACTTTACGTACTCGCATAATTATTTTTGTTCCGAGGCCCCGAAATGCATGGAGTTGAAGGTTAATGATGACAAGTTTAATTGTGTGGCAAATAGACCTTTACAAAGATCTCCTATGGAGTGTAAGGCCTTCCTTTCTTACCCACCAGATTGTAATTCTTTTGGTTGTACCGTAACTTCACCGTCGCCACCTCCACCGTCTCCTCCTCCTCCTCCGCCACCGCATGTTCCAGAGTATACACCATATCCGCCAGTATATTCCCCTTAGGGTTGGTTTTTATTTGTATTAAGGAGATCTTACTTTTTTTTAGGTAGTTGAAAAGTTCAATTTTATAATCGAGTGAATACAAAGAAGTTTGCTAACCAGTCTTGTGTGAGGCCGTTATACACTTATACATGTACAATATTACAATTACATCTTTAAGTTATTTATTAAATATTTAAATGAATGCGTAACATGAGGTAACTCTGTATATATATAATGATTTGATTTTTTTTGTCAAAGATCGGAGAATATGTCTTTGGTGTATATCATTCGATATAATTCAGATTTGTGCTAGGTAGGATTATTAGGATGATAAAGTTCTTTCTCATTTATTTTAACCCTACTGAGTTTTCAGGTTTTGAAATCAAAACCTCTGATTAAACTACCAATTGAACTAAGTACTCATGGTTGAATCGGAGAATAGGTAGATTTAAGTGTGAAACGGATCAGGATTCAAGTTGTTTAAATGTCTATTGGTCGATTTCTTTGATTAGAAGTTATATACTCCGTATGAGGAAGTCAACACGTTAATATCAATATCGTCACTAGTGAGATGCAAATAGAAGACAGTGAAGAGACAACTATTGATTAGCTGATTATTAATTGTGAGACGTAATCCATGTGCTTTTGTACATTTTTATGGAGAACGACTTGTTCCGAAGTTTCCTTACATGGGAATGTTCTATCCGTTTGTTTTTCTTTTCTTTTCTAAAAACTTCTTATTATTTAAAACGGATATATTCGTTTCGGAAAATGCATTGAGCTTTGATGTTTTGCCTGAAATATCTAATTTTTTTATCCGAAAAACTTTAAGAGGCTATTAAATTTTTTCGGAACAAAAAATTATCACTTTCTGAACTCGTAGACACGAGTTATAACCTCTTAAATTTTTTCGGAACAAAAAAAAGGGTATTTCGGGCAAAATTCGAAACTTCAAGGACACCGCATGCATTTTCCCTATTCGTTTTAAGTTTAATAAAGGTCAAATTAAATAGTATGAAAAAGACAATTTGATCTGAGTACGAAAGCGAATAAGAGCAACATATGGTGCTTGTAGTGAGAATCAAACTCGGCCTTGATTCACGAAGGGATGGGTTGGTTTCTCGAAGGATATTTGACTAGAATTCGCCTAGATTCGAGTCAATGGTTGCATAAATAATGGCGCCGATTGATATTTAAACAAGATTTGAAATAACTGTTCAAACCTTAATTGGTGATCAAAACGACCGTTTTCTGAAATTTCATAATTCGTCGTAATTTTCCGCTCAAGCCAGAATGTCCCTGGCCGGAATACCAAATATTTTGCTTTGGAGTATCCGTATCAAATTTATTCCGAAGCAAAGATTATAGCTAGGGAATATCCGTAGCAAAATCCAAAAATTCCATCAAAAAATAAATCAGTCGCATATTCGATTTGCTTAATATTATTCAATCTAATAATGGGGTTGAATTGGACAAAAATGAAGTAACTAGTACCTCAACATATAAAGTACTACTCCCTCCTATTCACTATTTTCTTCCCTATTTCCTTAAACGGATTATTCAGGTTTTCTTCCCCTTTTCTATTTTGGAAACTTTTACTCTTATTTTATTCATCCCTATCTCCTATCACCAAACCCCACCTAACTTTTACCCTTATTTTATTCATCCCTCTCTCCTATCACCAAACCCCACCTTACTCACAATTCCTTATTTAATTCCTAATTATTCATTCCTCTCTAATTCACAAACCCCACCATCTTCATTTATTCATTCTTTAATCATTCTCCTAAAATCTTGTGCCGACATCAAAGGGGAAGAAAATAGCGACTAGGAGGGAGTATATGTCAATAGAAAAGGGTATTTAGGTCAAGAAGTAATTTTGAGGTCCTTAAAGCCACACACTGAAAATTGAGGTCCTTATAGCTACATTGTATGATCACAAAATCTCATTATAGACGGCAACTATCCGTCTATAACTAAAGACGGGTCAAGTAACATACCACATTATGCATAAGACAAACAACAACTTGCGTGGTGGGCCCCAAAAATGTCACCACTTTAAGGGTATTTGATCCGTCTCTTGCTATAGACGGATATATCCGTCTATAGCAAGACTTGTTGTTGTATGATATATTAGGTCCTTCTAGTTGTCTTTACTCCTTAGAAAAAACTTAACAGTAAGTCTCCTAAAAGACCTTCTCTTATTATATTAATGAGAAACAATCAATAAATACACTTATCAATGAAAACCTAATTACTCCATATGTCTCGGCCAATTGTTGTCTTTGGTTTGACATAAAGACCAAGGAAAGAGGAAGGGACCAATTACTAAATAACAAGTGAAACAAATTGAGTGTGAATAATCAAATTGCTCGTCAAGTTTATTCTTAAAATAGAAATGACAACACTTAACTGAGACACCCAAAATGAAAAAGATAACAAATGACCGGAACAGAGGAAGTACTTGTCCTTTTTTCTACGTTCTCTAAATCCTTCTTCAAAGATTTTACTTCCATATAAAAGATAGAGTAAATTAACAATTAGTTCCTTTAATAAACCACTTTTCTAAAATAACTGACTTATGAAAACTTTTTAATAATTTACTCTCATAAAATGTTCTCAGTTCAAAAGTTGCACCCATTTCGTCTTTCCGGTGACATATTCCGTCGGTTTTCAAATTTTCAGTTTTAAGGCCTAAATTTATGACCAAAATACCCCTGGTTGCATCCTGTTTTCTCCTCTCTCTTACTCTCTTCACTTTAATTCTTTATACCAACACCGACTAACACAGTAACACTACCACCACCGCGCACTTTAGCCTAGCCACCCGTACAACCGACACAATAATGAATGGTGGGGATTTAATGACATCCATTTTGTCCATAGTTATAAGGTATGTATGCAGGAATAAGGAAATTGAAAGGGGGAAGTAAATAATCAGAAAAATCACACCTGATGGGAAAAGGAAGAAAGCGATACCGGTAAAAAAAATCGCAAATAATCAATGTCGGCGTGCAAAAGTTCAGGAGCGGAAGGCGGAAGTAAAAGGCACAATCTTGATTTTTGGTTCGATTCTTGTTCGAATTTCGATTTGGGTCGCTCCTGAGCAGCGGTGAGCGGTGGACGTGACTGGTGGCTTGAGGATTGGGTGAGCTTGATGGCGAGGTGATTGATTGGTGATGGTGGTCTTGAATTGGGTTGGTGCACTGAGTTGATAGGTAATGCGGTGGTCGATGGTTGGAGAATGGTGGTGGATTCGATGGTGAGAACAACGATGGTGGTTGACGAATGGTGTTGTTACTGCAATGGTGCGTGAATGGAGTGGTGTCGATTTCAATTCTGAGCTCGAAGGCAGATGAGGGGCGTGGGAAATGGGCGTTGAAAATGGTGCTGCTGCTGGGAAATAGAGGCTGCCATGATGGTGCGGGTGTGGCCGCGTGGGTTGTAATACTACGGTTTTACGAGTCTTTGGGTACTCTACCGAGTGGGGCTTACTCTGTCGAGTAAATATGTTTGAGTAACGAAACAGTAGTCTGCCTGTAGGGTATTCGATCGAGTAGCCTTGGCACTCGATCGAGTACGAGACTTACTCGATCGAGTAAGTCGGTCTTTGGGTGATATTTGACGGGTTTTGTTAATAAGGCGGATTAATATTTAATAACTTTTCGTCATCTTCCTAAACACTTTTGCAAACCTAATCTACTGATCATAAAGAGAGAATTCATCCTACGTTGCCTTGTTCTTCCGCATTATTGACAAATCCCGGAGCTAGAGGAGTCGGTTTCATTCGTTATTGATATCATTGTGATCCTTGCGTCAAGGGTAAGTCTTACGTATCATTTTTATAGCATTTGGGTAGTTTTGGTTAAACCCTAATTTGGGAATTCGGGATTTTATGGTTGTATTGTTGTGATAGTGATTGTATGATTATGTGTATATGAGGAGGGTTCGTAGAAGAAAGGTTTTGAGACAGCTGCTAGATTGTCTGAGTTGTGATTGCTTTTCAGGTAGGGTTTCCCTACTCAGTATTAGTTACATGATGTGTGTGGTGATTGTGCTGTAGATAGTAATTGTTGATTGTTTCAGACGGTTGTGATATTGTATTGTTGGAAGTTTCAGACGGTTGTTGAGGTTGTATTGTAATTACTGTTTAACTGTCTGTGATCTTCGGGGTGCGTCCCTGGCTGAGATGGGTCACTTGCGGGAGTGGCTTCACGCCCTTGATTCGCCATCTGTGGAACCCGCCACAGAAGGGATGTGCACATTAAGGAACATGGGTTTATCACTCGGATGAGATGAGCGGGGCTTAGGTGGGAACGGCTGCGGTCCCCCACTGGCGGTGTGGAGTATCTGTTGCGATGGGTACTCTGGCAGGGCTATACACTTTAGTGTGTAGTCAGTTGTATGGAGATTGATTATGGAGACTGGGGTTTGATGTGGCAATTGAACTGTTTGGCATTTGTTTTACCGTGATTTGTATTGTGTAATTAGTACTGACCCCGTTTAAATGTTTTAAAAACTGTGGTGATCCATTCGGGGATGGTGAGCAGGTATGATACGACGCATATGGGATAGCTGGGATGAGTCATCACTTGCAGTTAGAAGAGTCTTCCGTTGTGTCAGACGATGTCCTTTAGTTGTTCAGTTTTATTAGTAGACAATTTTGGTTTGGTTGTATTCCTTTTGACAGTTGTGGATTGAGACATGTAATCACTTAAATTATATTTACTTTTAAAGTACGTTTCTTTATTGTCTTATGATTATCATTGCCTCGGGTAACCGAGATGGTAGCACTTCCATGCCTTAAGTGGTCCTGGTAAGGCACTTGGAGTATGGGGGTGTTACAAAGTGGTATCAGAGCGACGATCCTGAAACCTGTAACCAATGAATCTAATGAACCTAGGGAGTCTAATTAAAATGAACCCGGGGTAGAAGTTGTAGGAGCTAATGCAAAGACTTGGGATACGTCCTAAAGTCGCGAACTCGCCCTACAATTTTGAACCGGTCACCATGGGATATGAGTCGGGATCGCTATGTGTTTATCTTGTGAATTGTGTATCTTTGTAGCAAAGTGTGGTATAAATTGGTGGATGTATGTATGTGGAGAATGGGGAATGTGTAGAGAAAGATGATAACGAGGTGATGTTATACATTATTGATTGAAAGCATGATAGTTGTTTTACGATATGGCATTATAGAAATACGAAAAGAAAATTTGTTTGATTTGAGTTATACATAGAGTTATGTATACATATATGTTGTTGGTAGTGTTGTACGAGTTTATATAGCTGAAAGTTTGAGTAAGAGCATGAATAATTGGTGGAAAAAGATGATAATTGTTGCATGATAATATGATTTTTGATAAAGCATGTTGTATGATGGAAGAGATTTTATAATGTTGTTATGCTAGTAACATGTGAATAGGAGACTTGATGTTATATATTTGTGACTTTGTTTACGTAAAGTTATAGAATAAAAACATGTTGGTAATACATGCTTGGTAAATTGAATGATGCATGCGCATAATGGATGTTGTTGCTTGGCTTTTGAAGTTAGTAACATGTTGTTAGGGATACTGGTTTTATGAGCATCGAGTTGTTTTTGTTTACCATGTTGTCGTTTAAGTTGTTTGGAAGTAAAATCAAGTAGTTGTGTTTTCGATTATAGAGAGGTTGTCTTTAAACTGTTATAACATGAGATGCATAAATTATTTTAATGTGATTCCAATTGGAGGTGATAGCTTGTTCTTGTACGATTCTAACGATAGGTCACACGCCCAAAAAGACCAAGAAACGAGTGAGTTATCACTACTACAAATACAGGCAACCACAACGGCCCTTTAACAACGCTTATTCACGAAAATCATCAAAACACGTTGTAGAATTTATTCCGCGAATTTTACCAAACTTAATTACAACGGTTATGTGTTGTTAGCCGTTGTTATTGGTTTTAACAACGGGTCATACTTAAACAACCGTTGTTAATGAAAAAACTAATAACAACGGTTAAATTTTAACCGTTGTTAATGGTTTGGCGCCAAATTAGTGAAAAGTAATCACAACGGTTATATTAGAACCCGTTTTTAATACTTTTTAACAACGGTTGTAGACTCAATAACCGTTGTTATTAATATTATGAAAATCTTAAGAACAACATATTGCTTTATTCTGCTATACGCTACAAACACAAACACAAGCTAATACTGCTACTATATCATCCTCCATTCCTCCCTGATCGTCTCTCTGTCTTCATCTCCGTCATTGTTGTCACGTCTTCTCTCCCTCATCGTGTTTATCAATCAAGTATATATATGTTTCTTAGTAACGCTTATAACTAGATATAGGATTTTTTGAGTTATTATCTAATTTGTTGATAATTTAGCTTAATTGCTTTCCTGAATTCATTTATTTGTTTGCCTATTATTGTATTTTCTGAATTAGTTGCCTATTATTACGAATGTAGAATAATGACTCGAACTTGGATGATTGATGCAAATATGAGTGACCGCACCTACAAGGATGGTTTAGCTGAATTTTATGAATTCGTTTCGAACAATTTGAAAGGTTCTTCTAGTATTGCATGTCCTTGTGAAAGATGTGGTAATATTAGCTATATGGCTTTTCCGGACGTTAAAATACACCTAGAAAAGTGGAGATTTAGTCGATCCTATACACTTTGGATTTTTCATGGGGAATCATTAGAGGAAGAGAATAACTCTGAAGAAGATGATGTTGAGGTACACGAAAAGCTAACTGATGATCCTGAGTTTGCCGAGTTTTTTGAGTTGGAAGAGTTGGAAGTAGAGAAGTTGAATGTTGGGTCTATAGATAATGAAGAGAATGATGATGAGTCCATTGCTTTTGAAGATGTAGGTGATGACACTAGTAATTGGGATGACCTTAACAACATGTATGAGAAGTTGTGTGAGTCTAAAGCACCTCTGTATCCTGGTTGTAAGTTCACAAAAATGTCGGCTGTGGTGAAGTTGTATAATATCAAGGGGGCAAATGGGGTGAGTGACACGTGTTTCACTAATTTTTTAGCCTTGATAAAGGAGTTGCTTCCTGATGGTAATGTTCTACCTGTTAAGACATATGAGGCGAAAAAACTAATAAGAGGAGTGGGTATGAAATATGAGAAAATACATGCATGTCCAAATGATTGCATATTGTATCGGAAATTATATCAAAACTTAACCAATTGCCCTAAATGTTTGGAGTGGCGTTATAAGGATAAGGAAGGGATCCCGGCTAAGGTGTTGTGGTATTTTCCATTGATACCAAGAGTCATAAGGATTTATGCGAATCCCGATGATGCAAAAATGTTAACTTGGCATGAAACAGGAAGAATAAATGATGGAAAGCTAAGACACCCGGCAGATGGTAAGCAATGGAAATCGTTCGACGCTAAGTATCCCGAGTTCGGCAATGAACCTAGAAACTTACGTCTAGCGCTGTCCACGGATGGAATGAACCCACACGGAAACATGAGTAGCCAACATAGTACTTGGCCAGTAGTGTTGGCTATTTATAACTTACCTCCATATGTGTGCATGAAAAGAAAGTATTTGATGTTGTCGTTGTTAATTTCCGGCCCAAAAACAACCGGAAATGATATAGATGTATATTTGGAACCTCTTCTAGATAATTTGCGATTGTTGTGGGATAGTGGGATAGAAGTATTTGATGCATATAAGAACGAAACTTTCAATTTGAGAGCGATGTTATTGTGTACAATAACCGACTATCCGGCTTATGGCGACCTTTCGGGCACACAGTTCATGGGAAAGAGGCTTGTCCATTGTGTGGGGAGGATATCGAGTCCGAATACTTGAAGTCTTCTCGTAAGTATGTGTATATGGGAAATAGGAGGTTCTTGTATCATGACCATTGTTATCGCAAGATGCGGAAAGCATTCAATGGAAGACAAGAACTTCGTCAACCTCCTAGAATTTTGAGTGGGCATGAAGTTTATCGGAAAGTAAAGCATATTGAGATAGATTATGGGAAGAAGAGCGGCTCTAAATTGTCTACTCGTGGGTATAAGAAAAGATCCATATTTTTTGATAAACTTCCATATTGGCCTCGACTGGAGGTCGAGGCATTGCCTCGATTTCATGCACATTGAGAAAAATGTCCGTGATAATATTATCAATACCCTTCTGAATGTTCCTGGTAAAACAAAGGATAACGCCGCAGCTAGGGAAGATATGAAAATGATGGGTATTAGGCTAGAGTTGGCACCACAGAAGAGAGGTAATCGTACATTTTTACCGCCAAGCACTTTTACCCTTTCACGGAATGAGAGAAAAGAGTTCTGTGCATGCTTGAATGGAATTAAAGTGCCACATGGTTATTCGTCGAACATCAAAAGCCTAGTGTCGATGCAAGACCTAAAACTCACCGGGTTAAAGTCACATGATTGTCACACTTTGATGCAACAATTACTCCCTGTGGCTATTCGTTCCATTTTACCCGAAAAGGTAAGATATGCTATAACTAGATTCTGTCTCTTCTTCCAGTCCATATGCGAGAAAGTCATCGATCCCGATGACGCGGATTCATTGCGGGACCTCGTTGTAACCTCTCTTTGTCGGTGGAAATGTATTTTCCACCCTCTTTCTTCACTATCATGATTCATCCGACCATTCACTTGGTTAGGGAGATTTTGTACCTTGGGCCCGTGTACTTGAGATACCAGTATCCTTTCGAAAGATTGATGAAAGTCTACAAGGACTATACATCTAATCGGTATCGTCCGGAAGGTTGTATTGCTGAACGCGCTATTTTAGACGAAGCTCTTTCATATTGTTACGCTCATCTCTCCCCGAAGGAGTTGATTGGCGTTCCTAAGAATCGTCATAGTGACTGGATGACCGAAAAAGGTATTAGGGGCCGGGTTGAAAAAATTGTGACACGTGAAATGTTGCATTTAGCACACATGTATGTGCTAAACAATGAAGATGAGGTGCAACCTTATATTCAACAACACAAAGATGAGCTCAAATACGATCACCAAAACAAGACCGAGAAGTGGATTGCGAACGAGCATACGAAGACGTTTCCGGAGTGGTTTAGGAATATTGTCTTACGATTGTACTTGATCAAACTGGTGATGACATCTCTCCTAGGTTACTACGTCTTGGTTTAGGTCCAAATGCCAGGGTCACCTTTTACAACAGTTTTGCCATTAATGGATATACTTTTTACACCCGCGAGCAAGATGAGGTGAGCACAATGCAAAATAGTGGTGTGAGTTCTGAATTTGAGGCAATGCACTTTGCTACTTCAAAAGATAAAAAGCCTATTTGGGGAAAATGCCTTTATTATGGTGTTATTCAAGAAATATTGGTACTAGATTACATTGATTTCACAATGCCTTTGTTTCGATGTAACTGGGTTGATAACAACATCCATTGTGTCCGAAAGGATAAGATGGGATTTACGTTGGTCAATCTGGGTAAGGTTGGCAATAATAAGGATGATACTTTCATAATGGCATCCCAAGCTAAACAAGTGTTCTATGTCACCGATCCTATGGATAAGAAGTGGTCGTAATGACGTTCTTGCTAGAGCGATCGGCCGACCCGAACATCCAGGTCGTTTGAGGGGCGTCCCGTTACAGGTTGGAGTAACGAAATATTATGGGAAAACTGCCCAGATAAAGAAGAAAAGGAAGACTAAGTCTGAGAAGGCTGACATGGTAACATTTATTCTATTATTTTCATTTAAGTTCAATTCACATGTTATTGTTGGGATAAAAATTGCTGACACATTACATTCTTGGCAAGCGACTTGATTAATGGCATCCGTACTACTAAAGTGAATCTGGAGGTAAGCTTTCCGAAGAAGAAGTGAAGATGATGGAGGATGTCATTTCTAAAGGGGTAATAATAAGGTACAACAGATTGGTCAAGAGGCCGCTACTACCTTGGCAATACATGAGAAGGAAGTATCGGTCAACGAGATTCAGAAAGATCGGGTACCTAATAATGCTTCCGAAGTTGTAACAACTAAAGCCGATCAGGTACCTAATACTTCCTTATTTTTTTTTTTTTTTTTTTTTGGGTAAGATCAGGGGGTGTGTTCACTTTGCCACTCTAATGCTATAACTTCGACATGGTGTCATTGAATTGGTTAATTTTATTAGGTAAATAATGGGTCCGAAAAGGAGATGCAACTTGAGAAGACGGCTGATGGAAAACAAAGATACATCCCCTTCAACTCGGTTCCTGTTTTCAGTAAGGTATGCATGAAGTGTTTAATTAGTTAAATTTATATGAATGCTGAAGTTTGTGCAAAAATCGGCCTGAGACAGAAAGCGTTTTTGCAAAATCTTTTGAATGCTGAAGCGTTTTTGCAAAGATATAATAATGTATGTGTATATTCTTCAGGCCGTAAACAAGAGGCCATTATTCTTGCCGACCCTAATAGAACCGAAAAGCCACATGTGCGTGTTGGCCGGGATCTCGTAGAAAACAAATGCAGCAGCGAAATGAATCGTAGTTCATGGCGAAAAACTTTTGCCGAATCATAGAATAGTAGAGATAACTACAGTCTTTCCAGGCCATGAAAACTTTCAACCGCTGTCCCGATTCGTGACGACATTACCATTCGGGAGATGCGCTTGGAAGTTTCATCCAATGGCCGAAACTCACATCTACTTGGCGAAGATATCTCCGCCGCCCTCAAGAAATGAAAGCGATTGGGGTTAGAAGAAATACCTTTATATATATGTTACATTTTTAATTGTTGAATGTTTTTATATGTTAAATTTATATGTTATTTTTTTTTGTAGGGAACAAAAAAAGACGGCTTTGGCGGATAAGCCTAAGTCCACAGACATGCCAACGACCTCGACTTCACAACAACTTGATGAGGTATTTAATTAACTTCTCCATTTTTTTAAAAATTAACCTCGCTCCCTTTATTTATATTTTGTCTGTATTTATAAAAAGCATGGTAATTTTGTGTAGGGGACAAAAAAGACTGATAAGCCTAAGTCCCCAGTCTTATCTGCTACTACTACCTCATCATTGAAAGAGCAGGTTGACGAGGTATTTAATTAAGTACGCTTTTATTTTTATTACTCCAACTAGGATATGTTACCTTTGGATTTTTTATTATTTTAATTATCTACTACATGTGTAGGCTGGTGGTAGTAGCACAAAATCAAAGACTCATTCTTTCCGGACGAAAGTTAGGACTTTAAACTCCACACAATATAAAGGGAAGGATTACATGCAAAAAGTAAGAACGGTGACGATGATGAGATCGCATGAGGAGGTGGCCATCGCATAGCCACCGAGCAAGTGATAGTTATTCCGCTCGAGGAGGATATTCTAGGGGCTGAGCGCCAAGCGCTTATATCATGGGATCTGCTAGCCGTATGGGCTGGCCTAGACCAGATTGATATATCACACATATTTGTTTGGATGAAGTAAGTTTTTTAATAAATAATTTCATAGTCTAATATTTTGACTACTAGATAGTGTTTTAAATACCGGAATTAATACCGTAATAATGTAGGATATTGAAATTGAGAGTGATCCCCGAGAAGAATATTCCATCTGATCTATACGGATTCCTGTGCCCCCATGTTTTATCTTTATGTATTCCAGATTTCTCGTTCGAACAACGGGTAGATTATATTGCTCAGCAATTGGCGACAACCAAGAAGCTGATTTTTGGCGCTTATAATGAGAAAGGGTAATAAACAAATTAATATTACGTTTCCCCCTACAATTGCATTTTCATAACTAATATATGTACTTGTTAATAATGATGATGTCTCTTGATGTAGGACTCATTGGGTGCTAGCAGCCATCATGCCGACAAGGAATAAAGTTTTCTGGTTGGACTCTTTACATCATCAACCAAGCGAGACTTTTAAGCACTTGATTAATATGTAAGTTTATAATACTGATTTATTTATAATAACATTTTCATTTTTTATTTATAGAAAAAAGGTCTTTCATATTTTTGCCCCTAAAAAAATTAGTTTCTGCCTCCTTTTTTATTTTTTAAAAAAAGGGCCTTTAAGAAGAAAAGAGCAAACGAGCAGGATCAACCCACGGAAGATTCTGATGTTGGCCCTGATTTTATTACGATAACAGAGGTACGTGCTCAAATACAATAACATTAAGTGCAAAATCTGTGTTTAATACTAATACAATACCTAAAGTTCAAGATTCTGATGTGAGCCTTCTCTCGTCTGTTTTTTTTATGTAATAATAGGCCCCTCGCTTGACCGGATAGCATACAATGTGGATACTACGCTTGTCGGTTCATGTTGGAGATTATTAGGCGAAGATATCTCGTTATTCCAGAAAAGGTTAGTAATAATTTAAACATGTGTTTATTACTTTTTTTTAAATTAGAGCTAATGTTGTCTTGCTTGCTGCTATATATAACATGATGTTCCAACTGTGACACCCTTAAATCTAGCCTTAAATAATTACGTAAATTCTACAGAAAAACTGGTAGGATATGTTTGTAAATGGTTCAACTAGTCAAAAACCTGCAATTTCAAAAAAATTTCTTCCTAAACCATTCACAACCAATCCAACTCAAGAAGAGTGTCAACAACCCTGCAAAAGCTGATAAACTAATTTACATACATAACTAAAGACGCGGAAATATAAGGATACAAACCAAAATAGAAAAGGGAGACATATGTCCCTTCAAATTATATACAAAACCAAAATAGAAAAGGTTTACTAAATGAATAGCCAAACTAGGTCCAAGGTTCCTTATGCTCACTAGCTCGTCTGTGACCCCCAACAAAGCATCAACAACCTGTCAATCGCATTTTATACAAACACGAAAGCCACAATTCAGTGGGGAGTAACTTCGAGTCCTCCCAGCCACGAATCGTCAAAATTAATGTAACATGTAAACAATTTGATAAACCATTTACTTATCATGTATTCTAACAAATGACCCCTAAACTGACCAAACTAAACTATCATGTGAATCATATAACAAATAGTAATCCAAACTTTATCAATCAGAACCGGCTTACATCTCACCTATTACTGATTCATAAAATCACCATACAAGAAAGGGCAATATATCAAAGACAGGCATAAGTTCTTAGTACGGTCAATAGTCACTTTGTAACTCGAGTCTATACCACGAGGTAGGGAAGGTAATCGAACCGGTATCTTGGCTCAGCGGTTAATATTAATAAAACATGGCCAAGAGACAACACAACCCTAGCCTAAAATCATGCAGACCTAGACATGCGGATACACACCACCGCACCCAAGACCCACAACTTTTTTAAAACAAAGTGAAGTGAGTACCCTAAGGAGTCCACCAAAGGGTTGGCTAGTACTTAAGTTGACCACTTACTATCAAAATAAGTAACGAGGTCATGCCCCAACTTGGATAAACATCCACTAGTCAGGAACACAAAGGCTATCAAGCAGTGAACATATACTCGTCAAAGACTATAAAGACCTATCTATGATGAAGGCCGAAGTACTCACCTAGGACCTAGTCCCAGCTAGTCCCAGCTTGAATACTTTAGCCCACACCACACACGACTCACCACACAAGTCAATTAAGACACCCACTTAACCATAAGAGGGCAAAAAGTCCCACTTACCAACATGAATTCTAACATTCTATCATGTGAAAGGCTATATAATTGTCTATTCAGCATACAAATCCAACAGTGTCCTCAATAAGAATTCAATACTAACTTCCAATTCTAGCAATTTTAACAATATTAAAGGCTTTAGGGGAATCTAGGGCCATTACTACAAAATAAGAAGCTATTTAAATTCAACTAACTAAATAAGAAGCTATTTAAATTCAACTAACTACACATGTGAAATAGAGATATAATAAATGGCCTAAAACAAGAAAAAGGCCGATTATCTAATTCATTCAACCGAATTTTTACCCGCAACCCCAGCCCTGCGACAGTGCGGGTCAAATTGCGGTCGACCAATCACTCAATTAATCGACATCGCATCGATTAAAGGGACTAAGGCTCGATTTTTCCAGCACAATCAACAAAGACAAAGAATCGAACACAAGATCGAAAACCTGCAACTCAACTTATCACCTGAAACAAATCCATTCTCATATTGTAAGAAAACTTAATAATCGCCATGAAAACACATTCTCCATAGTTTCATCTCTCATTCCTCTGATTGTGAAATATGGGTTTTGTTTGTTTGTTGAGGTTTTTAATGCGTTGATTGATATGTCTGGGAACTGTGGTGAATTGGGTTTGTGCATGCCAAGTGTTTGACCCTTTCCTGGTTTTGGAAGGATTTGATGTTGAAAAGACTTAGGTAGTGTGATGAGACATACTTGATGGTTCTTATACCTATAGATCCTTGATAAAGTGAGTACTTTGGATTGGTGGATTTTGTGTGTCAAGTGTGAGTTGCATTGGTTACTAAGGTTATGGAACATGGCATTGTTGTTTATGTTTAGGATACTAGTGTTTAGTACTTAACTTAAAATGGATGAAACTGAATGGTGGATTTGAGGATGTAAGATTGACTAAGTAAGTCGAGTTGTGATTGGCTTCCATAATCACTTTGGACATGAGAGTTTGATAATGTGTATGACCATATGAGAAAAGCTAATGGTGGGATTATTAGTTGGTTTTAGTGAGTGATTTTGATTACTACTTGAGGTATGGTATGAGAGTGAGAGTAAGCTACAATGTTGGAAGTTTTAGCACTTGTTTTGGTAACTAGAAAGGGTAATGGTATGGTTGACACCAATTGTTAGGCTGAGGAACATAATTTCAATTTATGGTTTTAGGAACTCTGAGGTGATAAAGTGTTGTTACAACTATGACCTTGTTCCTTGAGAATTTGATGGTAAGTAAGTTTAGGATATCAAATTTGAAAGAATACTCCTTGGGGATGTTGATGACCAGAATGGATTGGTGATGTGATTTGGTATTAGTTGGCTCTTGAGAGTTCTTGAGTTGAGAGAGACTTAGTCTTGAGAAGAATTTGTTAATCCTATAGTTTTATAGACCTTGAGGTCGCATTGAGTACTTGAGATGATGGGACGGTGTTGTAGCTGAGTGTAGCTGAGTGTAGTTCCGCTTTTGGCAATTCTTAATAAGTAAAAGGATAGAGGAACGTGAGATCCTATTGATTTTTCGGATTTTGGGGTTGGTATGTTACTACCTTGTTTTGAAATGAAAACCTTGTGGAATATTTGAGGAACCCATAGTTGACACTAGTTGGATACGAATATAACTTTGTTGGAAGCCTTAACCTTAGGCTTGTGAAAGTTGTTTTGGAATGTTATTGTAAATTTGGACCTTATATTTAATCCTTTGAGGAATCTTTCTATTGGAATTGGAATATTGTTGGGAAGTAGGATTGTGAATCTTAAGTAAACCGATCTTCCTAATTCCGATCTCTAACAATTGTCATTCTTGCTATTCTGGTTTGTTCCATTGTGTTCGCCTTTATGGAACTCATTTGACCTTTTGAGTAAAGCGTCTTGTTCGTTGACATCTTTATTGACTTCATCCAAAAATTCCACCTTTAAGAGTTCAATTCCTTCTTGTCTGTTGGGTGTGAGTTTCCTATCGCGACTAGCACTTCTCGTTCCCGAGTTGTTTTCCATCTTGCATAGGTTCTATATAGTTTGAGTAAACTTTTGGTTCATTTTTTCTTAATTTGGAGTGAAATCTACAAATTGACCTCTTTCTATAACATTTGAAAATGATTTCTCACTCTCTTTCAACCCTAGTGTTCAATTGGATACCTAAGCTATTTCTCGTTTTGTGTAATGATTCCTTTTTCTTACTCTTTTTCCGAGTTACTAAGCCGTGTTTAATCATAATTAGTAAAGATATTATTCTTATTATAGAACTTTAAACTAAAATTTTGAAAATACTTATATGATTTTTAATGGTTTTAACATTAATGAGTGTTTAATCTCGTTGTTGGAGACGTCCCAATAATGGGTTTTCTCATTTATTGGTGTAGAAATATTTTTATATCTTGATATGAATGTGGATGTTCTTGTCTGATCAACGAGAGTATCACCGTTTCATTGAAAAGATACCTATTTTCTTCTTATGATTATATTATTAAGATGTTGTATACTATAATTTCTCCTTCTAAGTTTCGAGGACGAAACTTTTTAAAAGGATGGGTGATTGTAACACCCCGTAATTTCGGACCGTTAATATATTGCGAAAGTAATTTATTAATCAAGTAAAATTTGATATTAATGTATTTGAAGTAATAATAATTCAAAAAAATATAATTTTATTATATTTTGAAGAAAAGTATTTATTTTGATAGTTTCGAAATGTTTAAAAATAGTTTTAACCGTGTAAAAACTTCTATTTCGAAATAAGGGCATTTCGGGGAAAAATGACAATTCTATTGAAAATTGGGCAAACGATTTTGGAAATGGGTCGTATGTGTAACACCCCCATACTCCAAGTGCCTTACCAGGACCACTCGGGTATGGAGATATCACCATCTCGGTCGCCCGAGGCATGATAATCAAATAGACAAAACAGAAACAACGTTTATTATAAATAGTTTAATGAATAAATACAATCCTCGAAACCAAACTGAAAGTACGATACATTATTTCAAACTGTCTATTCTAACTGAAATGTAAATAACTAAGGCTACAGCGGAAGACTCTATCATCATGTCGTGGCTCCCCAGCTATCCCAGTACTCATCTCAATACCTGCTCAATATCTGCTCACCATCCCCGAATGGATCACCGCAGGTTTACAAAACAACACCGGGGGTCAGTACTAATCACACAATCAATATAGATAACAACAATAAGGTAAACAGACAGCTGAACTGCCACACACACACGCCGCCAACTCCCACCATCTCAATACTGACTGTCCACTGGACCAGCCCTGCCAGTGGGGGACCGCAGCCGTTCCCACCTAAGCCCCGCTCATCGTACGAGCGATAACCCTGTCCATTAATGTGCACATCCCCTTCCGTGGCGGGTTCCACGAAGGGCGAAACTAGGGCGTGAAGTCACTCCCGCAAGTGACCCCACTCAGCCGAGAACGCATCTCGAGAACCATAGACAACCAATCACAATCACAATCACAATCACAATCATCATATCAAACAACTAACTACAGCACATCACCAATATCCCATTATGGGACTAATACTGAGTAGGAAATCCTACCTGGAAAGCACAACAAGCAGACGGTATCTACAGCTGTATCAAAACGCCTCTTCTACGAATCCTCCTCCTATCATATAGCACATAAAGACTACACATCACAAACTACTCATAAAAACCCCCAAACCCTAATTTAGGGTTTAACCAAACTTAGCAAAACATTATAAAAATTATGTTAAAAGCTTACCCTTGACGCAAGGAACTCAACGATACGAACTATGACACAACCTGACCGTCTGAACTCCGGGAATTGCTAAGGATGCGATTAGGAAGATGAACTGACTGCTTTCTCTCTTAAACAGGTTTTAGGTTTTGGTAAAAGTGTTTTAAAACAATGACGATTATGTTTAAATACCCTAATCGCATAATTAACAAAACCCGAGAAAAACTCCCCGTAAACCGGACACTCGATCGAGTACCCAAGGTACTCGATCGAGTACCCCCTTACTCGATCGAGTACCCCAGCTACTCGATCGAGTACCCAACAGGTCAGAAACTATTTTATTTCGCCACTTGCCCTTACTCGACAGAGTAAGGGCTACTCGATAGAGTACCCCAAGACATATAAATACGGAGTATTACAGTCTTCCCTCCTTAAAAGGAACTTCGTCCCCGAAGTTCAAACCACAACTAAACAAAGGTACTCCCATAACGTTCCCGACTCATAACCAAAGCAAAAACAACATAAGACATGATACTAACCCAACTTATCTCGACACACATACCGACATAACATATAAAAGGGGTATAAACTCTTAAAAACCGCTCGCGATCATCTCCTACCCCCCCTAAAAGAAACAAGGTTACGTTCCCGTAACCATACATACCTGATCAAAAAGGAAGGGGTAACGCTCTTTCATGATATCCTCTGCCTCCCATGTAGCTTCCTCAGTCTCGTGGTTAGACCAAAGGATCTTAAGCAAAACTGTCTCACCACTCCTGGTCTTTCTAACCTTTCGGTCTAGGATCTGCTTAGGCACCTCAAGATATGATAAGGACTCATCTAGCTCTAAGCTCTCTGCCTCTAACACATGTGACGGGTCACTCACATACTTCCGCAGCTGCGATACATGAAACACATTATGCACTCTCTCCAACGCAGCCGGTAAAGCCAAACGATAAGCAACTTCCCCAACTCGCTCTAAGATCTCATAAGGCCCTATAAACTTCTGACTTAGCTTGCCCTTCTTCCCAAATCTCATAACCCCACGCATAGGAGACACTTTCAGAAGAACCTTATCCCCAACCTGAAACTCTATATCCTGGCGATGTAGATCTGCATAACTCTTTTGTCTGTCCTGGGCCGCTCTCATCCTTTCTCTGATCATCTTAATCTGTTCCACCATCTCATGCACCATCTCTGGTCCTAAAACCACTGCCTCAGCGCTATCGTCCCAACAGATTGGACTCCTACATCTCCTCCCATACAAAGCCTCAAACGGTGCCATACCAATACTGGTGTGGTAGCTGTTGTTGTAAGAAAATTCTATCAAGTCCAACCTCTGCTCCCAGCTACCACCAAAATCCATCACACAAGCTCGCAACATATCCTCAAGGTCTTGATTGTTCTCTCAGTCTGCCCATCTGTCGCAGGATGAAATGATGTACTCATCTTCAAAGTTGTTCCCAACGATTCCTGCAACTCCTTCCAAAACCTCGATATAAACCTCGCATCTCTGTCAGACACTATGTCCTTAGGGACTCCATGTAACTTAAGCACGTTCTTTCGATAGGCCATAACCAGTTGTGCCTTAGTCCATGTATCTTTCATTGGAACAAAGTGAGCTGACTTGGTCAGACGATCCACTATCACCCAAATCATGTTGTTACCTTGTTGACTCTTAGGCAAACCCACAATGAAATCCATGGAAATGGATTCCCACTTCCACTCAGGCACCTCTAAAGACTGAATCTTGCCTTGTGGTCTTCTCTGTTCCCCTTTAACTCTCTGGCATGTCAAACAACGGGACACAAACTCAGCTGTCTCTTTCTTCATCCCAGGCCACCAAAACGTTTTCTTCAAATCCTTGTATAGCTTATCTCCACCTGGATGAACTGAATATGGTGTGCAATGCGCCTCTGTCATGATCGTCTTTTTCAACTCCTCATCATTAGGAACACACCACCTACCATCAAACCTCAAACTACCATCTGTATGAATAGAAAACCGGGACACTGTCCCTTTCTCTACTCCAGCTCTCCACTCCACTATCTTAGGATCCAAAGCCTGCTTATCCCGAATGTCATCATAAAATTCCAGATGTACTGTCATATTACCCATGGCATCTCCTTTCTGCATCATATGTATACCAAAGCCCGCTACCTCATCCCTCAATCTCATCAAAGATAGAGCTGTACACAAAGAATGTACACTCTTCCTACTCAAAGCATCAGCTACAACGTTGGCCTTCCCTTCATGGTAGATAATTTCCATGTCGTAATCGCCAATCAACTCCATCCACCTCCTCTGTCTCATGTTCAACTCCTTTTGCGTGAAGATGTACTTAAGACTCTTGTGATCAGAAAATACCTTAAAGATTGCTCCATAAAGGTAATGCCTCCAAATCTTGAGAGCAAACACCACAGCACCCAACTCCAAATCATGAGTAGGGTAGTTCTCCTCATAAGGCTTCAATTGCCTAGAAGCATAGGCAATCACTTTACCATTCTGCATTAACACACATCCCAACCCATTCTTCGAGGCATCCGTATAAACCTCGAAATTCTCGCTCCCTTCAGGCAATGCGAGGACAGGAGCTGTGGTCAAACGCTCCTTTAATGTCTGGAACGCCGTCTCACAGCCCTCATCCCAACGAAACCTGTTCTCTTTCCTCATCAACGCTGTCATCGGTCTAGCTATCTTGGAGAAATCTTTCACGAACCGTCTGTAGTACCCAGCTAGACCCAAGAAACTCCTAACCTCAGCAACATTCTTTGGTGCTTCCCACTTTGTCACTGCCTCAATCTTCGCCGGATCCACAGCTACCCCATCCTTAGAGATTACATGCCACAGAAAGGCAACTTTCTCTAACCAGAACTCACACTTGGACAGCTTAGCATACAACTCATGATCCCTCAAAGTCTGCAACACGATCCTCAGATGCTCCTCATGCTCCTCCTTAGTCTTAGAGTAGACTAAGATGTCATCGATAAACACCACTACAAACTGGTCCAAGAACTGTCTAAAGATTCTATTCATCAAATCCATAAACACTGCCGGCGCATTAGACAACCCAAACGGCATCACCACATACTCATAATGGCCATACCTCGACGTGAAAGCTGTCTTCGGTATGTCCACCTCTCTAATCTTCACCTGATGGTACCCCGACCTCAAATCAATCTTAGAAAAGACTGTTGCACCGCTCACCGATCAAACAGTCGTCTATCCTTGGCAAAGAATACTTGTTCTTTATCGTCACACGGTTCGCCTCCCCGTAATCTATGCACGACCTCAAACTCCCATCTTTCTTCTTCACGAAAAGAACTGGTGCTCCCCAAGGCGATACACTTGGTCTAATGTATCCCTTCTCTATCAAATCATCCAACTGCTTCCTACGTTCCTCCATCTCCTTAGGACCCATACGATACGGTGCCTTAGAAATTGGCCCCGTCCCTGGCTTCAACTCTACGGTGAAGTCTATCTCCCTCCTCGGTGGCAACCCCGGAATCTCCTCTGGAAAAACATCTGCAAACTCTCCCACCACCGGTATCTCATCAACTGCCGGGCTCTCTATCCGGTCATCTCTCACATGGCACAAGATCAGAGGACATCCCTTCCTCAGATAAGACTTCAAGGTAACAGCTGCAATCAACTTAACTTTGGGTTTGACTAGAAACCCACGATAAGATACACTAACTCCCTTAGGACCTCTTAAAGACACTTTCTTTTGATGACAGTCTATCTTAGCTTTATACTTTCCTAACCAATCCATCCCAACTATCATCTCAAAACCGTTAAAAGGAAACTCTAGCAAGTGTACAGGGAAATCAACTTGCCCAACTGTCAAAGATACATCTCTAAACAACCTCCCACACGATACAGACTCACCCGAAGGTATGAAAACTTGCTCACTAACAGGCTTATATACTCTCAAACCCAACTGTTTTACATGACTCGAAGACACAAACGACTGAGAAGCCCCCGAATCAAACAAAACAAACGTAGGAATACCATTAGCAAGGAATGTACCGGTGATAACGTGCGCATCCTCCTCAGCTGCCTTCTTCTCCATCATGAACAACTTGCCATCGGTCTTCCGCCCACCTCCCGGACAAGATTGGCTGATGCGGTCGCTTAGCACCCGACCCTTGATTGTTGTTGTTGTTCGTCGGTGTCTTCTGATAAGAATTACCGCCGTTGCGGTTGCCTCCACTCGGTAACTCGACTTCCCGGTTTGGCCATGACCCCCTGGTCCGTTGCTCGCGAAGCTCTGTGCAGTCTCTCGAAAGATCCGGTGCACTCGTGCACTCATGTCTCTTGTGGTCTACGCCACCACAACCAAAGCAGTCACTCCCCAACTATTACTCACACTCCCACGGCCACGCCCAAAGGAAGCCCCAAAGACTAAACCCGGATCCGAAGAAAATCCTTTAGATCGATTGTGGTTGCCTTTCTTGTAGTTAGATTGGCCACCACCCTCGCTCTCAGACTTCCTCTTCTCACCACCAGACCTCTCCTGAGCCATCTCCACCAACCTCTCAGCTCTCCCAGCCCTCTCATAAGCTTCCTTAACATCAGTAAGGATTCCCACGGGTAACTTATCCATAATCTTGGTAGTCAACCCTCTCTCAAACCTCAATGCCAGGTTCTCCTCACTCAAACCCATATCCTCAGCATACCTGGACTTCTCATTGAACTGTCTGTAGTACTCGGCTACCGACATGTCAGCGGTCATCTTAAACTTATCAAACTCCTCCCTCAACTTACTCCTCACATGCTCGGGTACAAACTCCTTCCTCACAGCCCTACGAAACTCCTCCCAAGGTATAGCAGGTAAGTCTTGGTTGGTATATATCTCCTTAGCACTCACCTTCACTGAATCCCACCACTTGCCTGCTGCCTCCCTCAGATAGAACGCAGCCTGCTCCACTCTCATCTCATCAGGGCAATGAACCAAGTCTAAGATGTTCTCCATCTCTCTCAGCCAACTATCAAGCAGATTAGGTTCCCCAACCCCCTTGTATTCTTTCGGGTTAAACCTCGCAATGTAGAGGCTGATTTTTGAATGATCAACCTCCTTCTCCTTACTCTTATCCTTGTCCTCATTCACTCTCTTCAGGGTCTCAGTAAGAGCATCCTGGTGCTCTAACATCTTAACGATGTCATCCGTGGTCATAAGCTCAGCTCTCGCATACAAAGCAGTTCTCTTGGGCGGCATCTTGAAGCTATATAAGAAAGGGGTAAACATAAACACACGTACTAAACCTCAAAACACGAAAACGCGATACCCAGAACCCACTCGATCGAGTTCCCAAACACACTCGATCGAGTAACGGGCTACTCGATCGAGTGCCCCACGTACTCGATCGAGTACCCAAACTCCAGAACCAAACAGACCTTCTGATCTCTTACCTACTCGATCGAGTATCCAGGCTACTCGATCGAGTGACCCCCTACTCGATCGAGTACCCCTAGTTACTCGATCGAGTGCCCCAAAGCACGATTCTGGACTCAAAATCGTCAAAAACCCACCCGATCGAGTCAGTCTCACTCGATCAAGTATCACTAATACGCAAAAGCTACCCGCATGTTACGTATATGCTAACATGCTAAACTTTATAAAACCACATGATATCATAATAAATATACGCATCTATTCTACTATCAACAAGATCAATTCATCATGCCATTAAAGCCACATTGTAAACATCCAACATGTTATTCCAACATCAAGTCTACACATATATATTACCTTTCTTTCACATTCTCAACTTCTCCTTCAACATCCAACAATTAACACATTCCATCACATTCATAAACCAGTTAACCAAACACACATACGACTCGACAAACACTTTCCCCATGTGACCGGTTCAAAGTTGTAGGGCGACCCCCGCGACTTTAGGACGTCTCCCAAGCCTTTGCACTAGCTCCTACAACTTTTACCCCGGGTTCATTTTTAATTGACTCCCTATGTTCATTAAGTTCATTGGTTATAGGTTTCAGGATCGTCGCTCTGATACCATTTGTAACACCCCCATACTCCAAGTGCCGTACCAGGACCACTCGGGTATGGAGATATCACCATCTCGGTCGCCCGAGGCATGATAATCAAATAGACAAAACAGAAACAACGTTTATTATAAATAGTTTAATGAATAAATACAATCCTCGAAACCAAACTGAAAGTACGATACATTATTTCAAACTGTCTATTCTAACTGAAATGTAAATAACTAAGGCTACAGCGGAAGACTCTGTCATCATGTCGTAGCTCCCCAGCTATCCCAGTACTCATCTCAATACCTGCTCAATATCTGCTCACCATCCCCGAATGGATCACCGCAGGTTTACAAAACAACACCGGGGTCAGTACTAATCACACAATCAATATAGATAACAACAATAAGGTAAACAGACAGCTGAACTGCCACACACACACGCACACACACGCCGCCAACTCCCACCATCTCAATACTGACTGTCCACTGGACCAGCCCTGCCAGTGGGGGACCGCAGCCGTTCCCACCTAAGCCCCGCTCATCGTACGAGCGATAACCCTGTCCATTAATGTGCACATCCCCTTCCGTGGCGGGTTCCACGAAGGGCGAAACTAGAGCGTGAAGTCACTCCCGCAAGTGACCCCACTCAGCAGAGAACGCATCTCGAGAACCATAGACAACCAATCACAATCACAATCACAATCACAATCATCATATCAAACAACTAACTACAGCACATCACCAATATCCCATTATGGGACTAATGCGAGTAGGAAATCCTACCCGGAAAGCACAACAAGAGACGGTATCTACAAATTTGTATCAAAACGCCTCTTCTACGAATCCTCCTCCTATCATATAGCACATAAAGACTACACATCACAAACTACTCATAAAAACTCCCAAACCCTAATTTAGGGTTTAACCAAACTTAGCAAAACATTATAAAAATTATGTTAAAAGCTTACCCTTGACGCAAGGAACTCAACGATACGAACTATGACACAACCTGACCGTCTGAACTCCGGGAATTGCTAAGGATGCGATTAGGAAGATGAACTGACTGCTTTCTCTCTTAAACAGGTTTTAGGTTTTGGTAAAAGTGTTTTAAAACAATGACGATTATGTTTAAATACCCTAATCGCATAATTAACAAAACCCGAGAAAAACTCCCCGTAAACCGGACACTCGATCGAGTACCCAAGGTACTCGATCGAGTACCCCCTTACTCGATCGAGTACCCCAGCTACTCGATCGAGTACCCAACAGGTCAGAAACTATTTTATTTCGCCACTTGCCCTTACTCGACAGAGTAAGGGCTACTCGATAGAGTACCCCAAGACATATAAATACGGAGTATTACAGTATGAGTATTCAATTTTCTTGTAATCTCGTGTTTAAGAACTTTGGTCTTGTCGGAATTTGCGTTTGACAAGCGGTTCTAATTATTATCGAAACGAGCCAAAACCGACTCGTAAAATCCCGACTAAAACCCGCACCTTCCTCTTTTCCTCTCCCTTTCACGCGGCACCCTCCCCCTTCCTTTCCTGTTGCTTTTCTTTTCCATCTACTCCAAACAATTTTATCACCAAAGAAACACCATTTTTGTACCAACTAAGCTTTTCAAGCCAAATTTCACCATAACTTCCTCATTTCTTGTCGGATTTTCACAAAATTTATATTTCCGGAATCCTCTCGTCGAGATCTACAACCTAGTATGCTTTAATTTCAGTTTTCATTAAGTTGATTTAAGACGAATTTGGGTAATTTCGGTTTTTTTTATACTTATTATTGTGTTTTTATTGTTTAATTAGGTGAAGAATTGGAGGACGAGTTTGGGGACTCGTATATTGTCGAAGATAGTGCCTAGTTGCTTGTTAGGGTTTGGTTTTCAAGGTGCTAATTGCTCATTTTCTAGCTTAAGGTAACATATTTCGAGTTACTCGACGAATAATCGTCACATTCTTTGCTTTTTGTATGTTTTTGTGATTTTTGTTTGAGTAGTTAATTTTCACATGATAAAATGGGTTGCATGCATGTCTTTTGTTAGTTTTAGTACTCATATTAGTATAGAAATGGTATGGGAACGATTAAGTAATGCTTAAAACGGAATTAAAATGAACAAAATCGGAAAAATGAAGAAGTGGGGGTGGCGGCAGCAGGCCCGGCAGGCCCGTGCAGGCCCACGGCAGGCCCACGACTGGCCCGGGTCAGCCCGTTGCTTGTTTCGCGGTTTTTTATGCTTTGTTCATCATTTTAGGTTCATTAATGTTATAGTTAGAATAAGAATCATATGGTTAAACCTTTGAAATGAATAATGTTAGTAGTAAAGATAATGAGGTTGGTAAAATTATGCTCATATTGATAGTTATCACATGTTAGGGTAGATTATAAAATGAAATTGAAATGATTAGGCTCAAAATGAATTTTATAGCGATAATTGTAATGTTTTGATGATTGTGCCGAAAACTGAGCCTTGGTCCCTTTGACTGATTCGATGTCAGTCAATTGTGTGATTGGTCAGCCGCAATTTAACCCGTACCTGTCGCAGGGCTGGGGTTGCGGGTAAAAATTCGGTTGGATGAAATTTTATATGAATTGGATTATCGGCCTTTTTCTTGTTTTAGGCCATTTATTATATTTATGTTTCACATGTGTAGTTAGTTGATTTGAGTAGCTTCTTATATTGTAAAAATGGCCCTAGATTCCCTAAAGCCTTTAATATTGTTAAAATTGCTAGAATTGAAATGGGTATTGAATATCTCTTGCAGGTTGTTGTGTTTGTCATAGATAGGTCTTTATAGTCTCTGACGAGTATATGTTCACTGCTTAATAGCCTTTGTGTTCCTGACTAGTGGATTTATATCCAAGTTGGGGCATGACCTCGTTACTTATTTTGATAGTAAGTGGTCAGCTTAAGTACTAGCCAACCCTTTGGTGGACTCCTTAGGGTACTCACTTTGTTTTAGAAAAATTGTGGGTCTTGGGTGCGGTGGTGTGTATCCGCATGTCTAGGGTCTTGCAGATTTTAGGCTAGGGTTGTGTTGTGTCTTGGCCATGTTTTATTAATATTAACCGCTGAGCCAAGATACCGGTTCGATTACCTTCCCTACCTCGTGGTATAGACTCGAGTTACAGAGTGACTATTGACCGTACTAAGAACTTATGCCTGTCTTTGATATATTGCCCTTTCTTGTATGGTAATTTTATGAATTGTAATAGGTGAGATGTAAGCCGGTTACAATTGATAAAGTTTGAATTACTGCTTGTTATATGTTTCACATGATAGTTTAGTTTGGTCAGTTTAGGGCTCATATGTTAGAATACTTGATAATTGAATTACTTAACATGTTGTTTACATGTTTCATTACATGTTACATTAAATATGACGTTTCGTGGCTGGGAGGACTCGAAGTTACTCCCCACTGAATTGTGGCTTTCGTGTTTGTATAAAATGCGATTGACAGGTTGAAGATTTAGATGGGTACACAGACGAGCTAGTGAGCAAAAAGAACCTTGGACCTAGTTTGGCTATTTTTATAGTAAACCTTTAGACTTTTGGTTTTGTATATATTTTGAAGGGACATATGTCTCCCTCTTTTTCTTTGGGTTGTATCACTATAATTCCTTGTCTTTAGCATAGTTATGTATATTGGTTTATTAGCTTTTGCAGGTTTTTGGCACTCTTAAGTTGGAGATGTTTGTGATTGGTTTAGGAAAGTTTTAAAAATTACAGGTTTTTGTTTAGTTGAACCAATTAAAAACATACCCTGTCAGTTTTTCTGTAAATTTTACGTGTTTAATTATCGCTTAAGTTAAGGGTGTCACGGTTGGTATCAGAGATTCTATCAAAACATTACAATTATCGCTATAAAATTCATTTTGAGCCTAATCATTTCAATTTCATTTTATAATCTATCCTAACATGTGATAACTATCAATATGAGCATAATTTTACCAACCTCATTATCTTTACTACTAACATTATTCATTTCAAAGGTTTAACCATATGATTCTTATTCTAACTATAACATTAATGAACCTAAAATGATGAACAAAGCATAAAAAACCGCGAAACAAGCAACGGGCTGACCCGGGCCAGTCGTGGGCCTGCCGTGGGCCTGCACGGGCCTGCCGGGCCTGCTGCCGCCACCCCCACTTCTTCATTTTTCCGATTTTGTTCATTTTAATTCCGTTTTAAGCATTACTTAATCGTTCCCATACCATTTCTATACTAATATGAGTACTAAAACTAACAAAAGACATGCATGCAACCCATTTTATCATGTGAAAATTAACTACTCAAACAAAAATCACAAAAACATACAAAAAGCAAAGAATGTGACGATTATTCGTCGAGTAACTCGAAATATGTTACCTTAAGCTAGAAAATGAGCAATTAGCACCTTGAAAACCAAACCCTAACAAGCAACTAGCCACTATCTTCGACAATATACGAGTCCCCAAACTCGTCCTCCAATTCTTCACCTAATTAAACAATAAAAACACAATAATAAGTATAAAAAAACCGAAATTACCCAAATTCGTCTTAAATCAACTTAATGAAAACTGAAATTAAAATATACTAGGTTGTAGATCTCGACGAGAGGATTCCGAAAATATAAATTTTGTGAAAATCCGACAAGAAATGAGGAAGTTATGGTGAAATTTGGCTTGAAAAGCTTAGTTGGTACAAAAATGGTGTTTCTTTGGTGATAAAATTGTTTGGAGTAGATGGAAAAGAAAAGCAACAGGAAAGGATGGGGGAGGGTGCCGCGTGAAAGGGAGAGGAAAAGAGGAAGGTGCGGGTTTTAGTCGGGATTTTACGAGTCGGTTTTGGCTCGTTTCGATAATAATTAGAACCGCTTGTCAAACGCAAATTCCGACAAGACCAAAGTTCTTAAACACGATATTACAAGAAAATTGAATACTCATACGACCCATTTCCAAAATCGTTTGCCCAATTTTCAATAGAATTGTCATTTTTCCCCGAAATGCCCTTATTTCGAAATAGAAGTTTTTACACGGTTAAAACTATTTTTAAACATTTCGAAACTATCAAAATAAATACTTTTCTTCAAAATATAATAAAATTATATTTCTTTGAATTATTATTACTTCAAATACATTAATATCAAATTTTACTTGATTAATAAATTACTTTCGCAATATATTAACGGTCCGAAATTACGGGGTGTTACACTAATGTTGTCTTGCTTGCTGCTATATATACCATAATGTCTTCTCTTTGTTTTTTCCGCAGTATGCAATCAACCCGTCACAACAGATTGAGCAGTACTCAAGTGTAGATATAGACGAGGTAAGAGACATGTGGGGCAACTACGTCTTAGAATATATTAGAAATGCATGATACTCAGAGTTTAGATCAACTTATTAGTAAATTTTTTTTTGAAGTTAGGGAATGATTAGTTCATGTAAATTCAACTCCTTGTAAGTATATATATATATGATCTGTTCTTGTTGTGGTTGAATTGAATCTATTGAGTTCGATGAACCCATTTGTGATTTATGTCTTTGGTATATGGTGTTGACATATGCGGGTTTTGAATGGCATGAAACAAATTTATTTTTTCAAAACATTAGGAGTTTGTAATAAAAACGGTTACTAAAAAAAACCGTTGTGAATACCTTTCACAACGGTTAATAAAAATAACACCGTTGTGAATGACATTCACAAATACCCGCGCATAATATTCAACAACAGGTTTTAATTGAAGAACCGTTGTTAAAAGTCTTCACAATTTTGGAGGTAAAATTACAACAACGGGTATTAAACAAAGAACCGTTGTTACTAAAAATTTCAACAACGAATTCAACTCCTTGTAAGTATATATATATATGATGCAGCTGCTGTTGTGGTTGAATTGAATCTATTGAGTTCTGATGAACCCAAATTTGTGATTTATCTTTGTGTCTTTGGTATATGGTGTCACGACATATGCAGGTTTTTGAATGGCATGAAACAAATTTATTTTTTCAAAACATTAGGAGTTTGTAATAAAAACGGTTACTAAAAAAAACCGTTGTGAATACCTTTCACAACGGTTAATAAAAATAACACCGTTGTGAATGACATTCACAAATACCCGCGCATAATATTCAACAACAGGTTTTAATTGAAGAACCGTTGTCAAAAGACTTCACAATTTTGGAGGGAAAGTTACAACAACGTTTATACATACGACAACCGTTGTTATATTATTCCCTCCAAAATTTTGAAACACTTTCCACAACGGAGAACACCCAACAACAACGGCTTTTAACCGTGGTGAATACTTTAGACAACGGTTTCACTAAATAAGCAAACCGTTGTAAATACCTTCTACAACGGCCGCTTTAACAACGTCCGCTTTTTGATTTTACAACGGTTTTTACCCGTTGTTATAGGTCAGATATCGTAGTAGTGTATGACCGTTTACTAAAAACCGGACAAAGGTCTTTGAGAAATGCGTAGGGTACTCGATCGAGTGGCCCTCACTCGATCGAGTGTACCTTGGTACTCGATCGAGTACCCCTTACTCGATCGAGTAGCCCTGGTAATTTGTTATACGTGTCTCTGACTTTCACCTACTCGATCGAGTAAGTCATTTACTCGATCGAGTGGCCTGTACTCGATCTAGTGACCCCTGTTTTGGGTCATATGCTTATTTTTTGACTTCGTTGCATATTATGTTTAATTCAAAAGTATTACGTTGCTTCTTTATGCATTGTTTTACATGTATGTTGGTCTTGATGCGTAAGTTACCCAATCTTATGGTGTAGTGAGTGGCACCTGTGGTGAGTATGAATTCGGTGGGAGGACATGAGTTATGTGTGGTTGTGATGGATAGTGGAAAAAGCAAAGAAGGATTGGTAAGGCTTATTATGGCATGGAGCATGTTTTGTGAGAAGATATGAGTGATATTATTTTGTGTTGAGTAATGTAAAAGTAAGTAAATATGGGCAAGGGATGATGTGAGTCTAAGGTACGTGAGAATGAATAGATTGAAAGGAAGAATGTGGATAGTAGCAACTTGAAATGTGTAAAGAATTATGGAGGGAGATGGTTAGGAATTGTGTTGGTTAAGAATATATATAATGAAAGGTCGTTTTAGAGGGATTGAGAAGAGTGGTATATAGTGAACTTAAGGGATACATGTCGCGACGTGGATTTGCAGATAGTGACTGAGTTTGGGAATTCGTGTTATCAAGAGGTGAAACTAACGTGTGATTTCCTTGGGCAAATAACGGTATAAAATGAATTTTAATTTCTAGAGATGTAAAAAGGGAGATGCAATTATTTGAACAAGTAAACGTTGATTCTATGGATGGATTGGTGGCAAGGGTGAGTGATAGCATAATAGAGAATATTTATGGTAAGAAAGAGTGAGATGATATCGATATGAAATAATGAGATAAGAGTTTTGGAGCAATGAGAAGGTAACCGGGGCATTAAAGAGTTAGGTAAGAGGTAATAAGGAGTTGAATGGTTAATTGCTTTTGTCGAGTGTAAAAAGAAAAGAATGAGGGGAGTAAAACTAAGAAAATGTTCACCGGAGTTATGTGATATAAAAGTAAGGAATCGTCGAGATGTATGATACTATCATGAGGATTTGAGTTAATGGTTATATAGGAGTTTCAGAACAACATGATTAGTCAGGAGTTTCGAGGAATTAAGTAAAGTAAAAGTTGGGTAGAGGATTTGCACGAGATGAGATCTTGGTGGTGAGTCGGGTGACGATACAATTAAGGATGGAATTGGAAATAGTGTTGAGATGATTTTTGTTGATATATTTGATGTTCGCTATTTAGGATGATAACCAAAGATAGGAAAGAAACTGTGATGTTTTGATGTACGAACGGTGGTAGTGTGGAGGTGTTGTCACTAGTGGTTAAGGGTGATGATAGATAGGAAAGATGACAATTCTAAAGAGGTTGATTTTGTAGAGACCAAATTGATATGTATGGTTATGAGGAAGTATAAGACGTAGTCTTAGGAGGCGGTTCCTCGTAATGAGGGTTAACTGTATGGTTATGTATGACAGAAAGTGCTGGTTATGCGAATGGGAGAATGTGTTATGAGGGGCATACGAGTTAAGCTCGGATGAGAGGTAACCTGTGTCAGGTGGTAACTTACGTGATCAGGATTAACTAGTTGGATGTGATTACGGGTCTATGATGCCTATGAATGTTTGTGTGAGGTTTTGACCTCACAAGAAGTGGTATTGTGTGATAATTATAAAGTTGTTGTCTGAATTTTTCTGTATGTTGAGTACGGTAACCTGATTGAAAAAAAAAATGTGTATTAGTTTGATTGATCTGGCATGGTTAGTTATAATTGTATGTGTATTTATAATACATGTGTATTCCGTGAAATGGTAGGGATGATGGTCATGAGGTGCTTATCCGTTTATTCATATAATATGTTGCGTTATGATTTAGTAAAGTGGATTTGAGTAAGTTTTCTTGTCCGAGAAGTTATTTCTGAGTCAGTGTTTATGGGATTGTGTATGTTGCGATGTCTATCGGTGTGGTTGTGGTGCCTCGGGTGGTGATCCGGGCACGGTACTTAGTGTTGTGATGCGGGTATTTTCGCACTGCGGTGTGGCTGTTGGTGACGGTGTTGCGATGCCGTCACCGGTTGTGGTGGAGTAGGCGGGATAATTATAATTCGAGTTTCGAAAGTACATACTAGTTATACATAAATTGTTGTTTTGTTTGATGTTACTTCCTGTGAGTTTCAGTTTGTACAGATAGACTGTTGTTTTGTTTGTTGATGTTTCTTACTAGTTTGGGAATGAGGGTAGAGTATGATATGAAAGAGAGTGTATTTGTTTCCGTGGTTGTCATGGCATAGGGATATTCTGTTGATGGGACATAGTTGTCAGAAGTTGTTACAATATTTTTGATCTTGTTGTAGATGAGGCATAGGTGCACATATTCATGGCAAGTGTGGTAATGATCTGAAAGCTGCAGGTGGTTCATAATCTTTCGTTGAGACAGTGAGTGTAGAGTGTTGGGAATTAGTGTCATGTTAAGTTATGTATGAGTTTTGCGGTAATGAAAGAAAAGAACTTGAGAATCTAGTGTGAGTGTATGTAATAATTGTGAATCGTGAGTTATGAGTATGGAGATAGGTGCATGTATAAAGGATTATGTCGTTTTGGCAGTAATAGGGAACAATTGAAGTTTTGGTTAAGCTAAAGATTTTGAGGTATAGGTTAGGTGGTGTGACGAGTGAATTGAAGTATGATAATTTTTTAAGTAAGAGAGCCTTAGATTTATGCATGGCGAGTGTTCAGATTATAAGTGGTTATCTTTGACATGCGGTGGTGATGGGGATAATGAGAAGATATAGCTAGGATTTAGTATTAGTGAGTTACGAGGACGTAACATTTATCTTAAGAGGAGTAGGATGCGATAAAAGAGATTTTGATGGTTTTGCATATGGTAGTATAATTGGATGTAGAGTGTTGGTGTAGCATAAAGGACGGATATTTGTTTTGATTTTATTAAAGGTCACGACCGTGCTTGTAGTAGTTCGATGTTTAGGAATGAGAGAATATTTCAATAGTGTTGACAGTTGCATGATGATGTTATGAGTGTGAGTAAACTTCGAGGACGAAGTTCCTTTTAAGGGTGGTAGAATGTAACATTCCGTTTGATGTTATGAGTATTTTGATATTGGATTTTCTAGTGGATGATATGTTACGGAGCTAGCAGTAGTGTATGGAGTTAGTGTCGAGAGAGAGATAATGTAGTTGATACGATATCGTGAGACATGTTGTGGAGGTAAGTATAGTTGGTGGAGTTGGTGTTAAGAGTTCATGTGTTATAGGGTGAGGTTTTGTTTTGAGTTCTTAGTTGCGTTGTTGTGTCTTAGTCAAATTGGTAGGTTTGTTTTTATGTATGGGTTGACTTCGGGGACGAAATTCTTTTTAAGGAGGGAAGACTGTAATACTACAGTTTTACGAGTCTTTGGGTACTCTACCGAGTGGGGCTTACTCTGTCGAGTAAGTATGTTTGAGTAACGAAACAGTAGTCTGCCTGTAGGGTACTCGATCGAGTAGCCTTGGCACTCGACCGAGTAAGTGGCACTCGATCGAATACGAGACTTACTCGATCGAGTAAGTCGGTCTTTGGGTGATATTTGACGGGTTTTGTTAATAAGGCGGATTAATATTTAATAACTTTTCGTCATCTTCCTAAACACTTTTGCAAACCTAATCTACTGATAAAGAGAGAATTCATCCTACGTTGCCTTGTTCTTTCGCTTAATTTATTGACAAATCCCAGAGCTAGAGGAGTCGGTTTCATTCGTTCTTGATATCATTGTGATCCTTGCGTCAAGGGTAAGTCTTACGTATCATTTTTATAGCATTTGGGTAGTTTTGGTTAAACCCTAATTTGGGAATTGAGGATTTTATGGTTGTATTGTTGTGATAGTGATTATATGATTATGTGTATAGGAGGAGGGTTCGTAGAAGAAAGGTTTTGAGACAGCTGCTAGATTGTCTGAGTTGTGATTGCTTTTCAGGCAGGGTTTCCCTACTCAGTATTAGTTACATGATGTGTGTGGTGATTGTGCTGTAGATAGTAATTGTTGATTGTTTCAGACGGTTGTGATATTGTATTGTTGGAAGTTTCAGACGGTTGTTGAGGTTGTGTTGTGATTACTGTTTAACTGTCTGTGATCTTCGGGGTGCGCCCCTGGCTGAGTGGGGTCACTTGCGGGAGTGGCTTCACGCCCTTGATTCGCCTTCTATGGAACCCGCCACAGAAGGGATGTGCACATTAAGGAACATGGGTTTATCGCTCGGATGAGATGAGCGGGGCTTAGGTGGGAACGGCTGCGGTCCCCCACTGGCGGTGTGGAGTATCTGTTGCGATGGGTACTCTGGCAGGGCTACACACTTTAGTGTGTAGTCAGTTGTGTGGAGATTGATTATGGAGACTGGGGTTTGATGTGGCAATTGAACTATTTGGCATTTGTTTTACCGTGATTTGTATTGTGTAATTAGTACTGACCCCATTTAAATGTTTTAAAAACTGTGGTGATTCATTCGGGGATGGTGAGCAGTTATTGAGCAGGTATGATACGACGCATATGGGATAGCAGGGATGAGTCATCACTTGCAGTTAGAAGAGTCTTCCGCTGTGTCAGACGATGTCCTTTAGTTGTTCAGTTTTATTAGTAGACAGTTTTGGTTTGGTTGTATTCCTTTTGACAGTTGTGGTTTGAGACATGTAATCACTTAAATTATATCTACTTTTAAAGTACGTTTCTTTATTGTCTTATGATTATCATTGCCTCGGGTAACCGAGATGGTAGCACTTTCATGTCTTAAGTGGTCTTGGTAAGGCACTTGGAGTATGGGGGTGTTACATGGGTACCACGGTAGCAGCGTGGTTGGGGCAAGACGAAGGTCTGATTCCGATTTCGCAATTAAAGATGGAGATAGTAGTGTTGAAAAATGGTGCGAGAAGTCCAGAACACTTTTACAAATAGGGGAAGAAGTCAAGAAGATATGAATTTACATAGGGGCAAAACGGTCATTAAAAAATATTTTTCACCGGATTGTCAATTTGGGTGCAATTTTTGACTTGAGAACATTTTATAGGAGTAAATTATTAAAACGTTTTTATAAGAGAGTTATTTTAGAAAAGTGGTTTATAAAAGAAAGTAATTATTAATTTACTCTAAAAGATACGAGTAATTAATATACGATCCAACCTTTTCCTGTGAACTATTTCACGTCATCGTTAAACATACTGTCAAACAAAAAAAGGTCTTGTAAATTTCACGAGTAAAAGAACTAGTTTATTCATAAAATGGTGCACGCATACAACGTTTGCTTGCATATAAAAGCTATGCTATCTCAACCGTCACCATTTATTAATTGAAACAAGATTACAGTGCAATGCACTATCTCGGCGATTACATTGCCGCGGTAGAGGGTAGTGAAGACAAAGTCGGCTTCTCTATGGGGTACCAAGTATGATCGAAAGGTCGTTGGGAATAGCAATCGAGATGGAAGCCAGGGTCTGTTCTAAATACATTGGTATACCTTTGGTAAAACGCGATGCGGTTTGCAACCCTTGGGTCTTGTCCACGCCCACATTCGGATGGCCCATTTATAATATTTGTAGTAATACCAAACCCGAAGAACCGGCCATTGGACACATCTTCACTACTTGGAATCCATGTCCTTGTTGGGAGCCTGTGGCAAGATGGAGTTGGGGAATGCGGAGAGGTCATCCAAAACCATATAGCGGTCTTGAAGGCAACAACCGGATCCAATTCTACAAGCTCCGGGAATCTAAGAAGGTCCAACCCTAGCGCTTCTCCGGCCCTTCCATATAGAATGTTGCTATAACATTTTTTAAATATAAACCAAAAAAATGTATAAGTAGAGGTATATAGTTTAACAACAATTCTCATGTAAAACCGTACGTAAGTATTATTATAACTGTGACTTACTAGGAAAGTAAGAATGGTCCGCGGCCATAATACTTCTTTCCTGGAAAACAAGGGTACTCCGTGGATGGAACACAGAACGATTCATCATTTGTACTCTCGGCTTTTTTGATGCAATACCCCCACGTATAATCCTCTTTTTCATCCCCTACTGCTTTTCCTTCAATTTCATAATCATAGAGTAATTACTTAATTAATGTTAATACTCCGTAATAAACAAATAATGGTCGTGGATCGAACATAAAAAAACCCATTGAATCTAATTAGTTTGAAACGAACACTATTTCACTAAATAGTTACGGAAAAGAACAAATAAAACTTGACGTTTGACTATAATAATAATAATAATAATAATTAGACCTGTACTCGGGGTGGGTTTGGGCCGGGCTGGCCAGTGGACGGGGCGGGCTCTTCTGGTCAGACCCAGGCCAGGCTGGACCGGGATATGCTTGACCCGGGCCAGGGCCCGAGGCGGTCCATTGACGGGGTGGGGTGGCGGGCCTTACTAACTTATTTACTCCCTCCTATTCCCGATAATCTTCCCTATTCATGGGTGGCACGAAAATTAAGGGTGTTTGAATTAAATAAGTTAAAGTATTGTGGTGGGGTGAGATAATTGGAAAGAGGGAAGGTATTGTGGGGTATTATTGTGGGGGTGAGGTGATTAAAATAAGTATTGTTGTGGGGTAAGGTGATTAAAATAAGATAAAGTATGGGTATTGTGGGGTATTGTTGTGGGGTGAGTTGATTAAAATAAGTATAAAACTTTACTAAATAAGGAAAGGGGGAAGATATTGTGAATAGATGAAAAAGGAAATAAGGAAGGTTATGTAGAATAGGAGGGAGTATTTATTTTGCTAAAATGGCGGGCCAAGGGTGAGGTGGGTTGGAATTTTAGGGCCCGGGCTAGGACCGTTCAAACGGCAGCCTAAAGCTGGGCTGGGCCGGGCCAAGTTGCATAAAATGATGGCCGAGGTGGGCCGGGTTAGCCCGTATTGATGGTCAGCTCTAATAATGATTGCACATCATGGTTGCGAAGTAGGAACATACCATTGGTAGCATGAGAAGTATGAGCGAAAAACGCGGCCACTTCTTTCGCACGAAAAGGAACAATTCCTGTATTCCCAAATTCAGGGAAAGACTCGGCAGCAGTCAGAAAAGCTTGACGAGTGTAAAACCTACGAGCAGGGCACGCGACATTGTCACGGTTCATCAGTATGTAATTGAATATCTCTTCCGTTACCAACCGACTTAGATTCTCCGGAAACAGGGGCGGTGCTGGTGGAAAAGGCGGTGGCGGAGGAGGGCACTGAGATTGACAGTTACTTTCTCCACAGTAATTCTCATCGGTGCCGCACCAGCCCCATTTACTGCAGCAAAGTCCTTCTCGGCAAAGGGCACCTTCTGCTTGAGAGCCACATTGAAAGGCTGAAGTTTTGTTAGAAAGAAATAGTATGAGTGTGTAGACAAGCACTATTTTTGCTACTAACATGATTTTTATTTTTATTTTTTATTTTTGTTTTTGTTTTTGTTTTCGAGTTTTGTGCTTGGAAGAGTGGATATTTTGAGTGAATTTATAGGAAAACATCAAGTAATAATGTTCAAGTAAAAAATAGAAAAAATACTATACGCATGTGAAAAACACCTTAATAGTACCACTTTCTTTGTGTGGTTATGGATTGTTTTGGTGATGGTACCACTTTGTCAGTGACTCAGTGGTAATAGATTGAGACAATATTGATTGCGGAAACACCGTCCACAATAGAGTTTTCACTTATTTCCTAAAAATAACGATTACAGAAAAGCAAGGCGCAAAGGTGTGAGAAACATGTAATGAACTAATGACCTAGGCTTGTTCGTGTAAGAAACAGGAGCCAGTATAGGCTCATTCGTGTTTCCTACACGAATAGCCTGGGCCATTTCGTGTGGAATACACGATTGGGTCAAGGCTTATTCGTGTTTCCCACAAGAAAATGCCTAGTCCAATTGTGAATCTGGCACGCATGCACGCTTTTCTAGGAAAAATTTACGCGTTGACAATTAATTTTTTGGAACATTCATAAAAGATGACAAGTACTTTTTCGGTTTCTTCATCTTCTCCCTCTTCGTTGTTAATATCTTGATAGTCGTTAATATCGTCTACAAAATCACTTCCATCTTAATTATGATAATGTTCTTCATTGTAACTACGGCGTCGGTTTAATAAATGAAATCACTTCCATCATAACTATATGGAGGCAATCCTCTTACAAGGTACAATTGTTAATGAAATGAAATGCAGGTGGAATTTTAATAAATTATACTCGCTCCGTCCTGGATAATTGTTTACCATTGTTTTTTTGGTAAAAAGACCAAGGAAAGAGGAGATGTCAAAATTATGATGTATCATTCCTTGGTCCAGTCTAAGATTTGAAGTAACTCAATTATAATATAGAAACAAACGATCTGACACATAATGTAATAATTGCAAAAATTATAGCTGTGCTCATTGTTTTTTTTCCATTACTACATTACAAGAACTCTACAGAGCAGCTGAGCTGAATGTGCAAAATAAGTTCAGTAATGCGCGAAATGAGTAATTTCACTGTCACTACATACCTATCAAGAAGATGAACATATTATGAAAACTAAGATACATGATTATGATTATGATTATTATACAGGTAGCTAACAACACTAAATGACTGCTATACTAATTTAACTCTGATTAGAGACAATATCATCTTTTCATATCACCATGGCAAGTAATTTGACTAACGTCCAGGAGTGAGCGAAGGAAATGAAGGAATTGATTGGAGGATCAACTTACGACTGGTCCTAAGTTTAGGGGATTGTCCCTTGCCTTGTTGAGGAGGAGATATCCTCTTGCTATTTGGAGACAATGTCTTTAGGGCACTTCTGGGTGGACTGCTGATTTGAAGGACGTTAGGTATTTCGTTTTCTGTAACATTTTGGTATTGCTTCTCAATCTTGGATTCACAAGTCACAAATGTCGTTCTTCCTTGTCCTTCGTTAGGATGCAAGGAAGAGGATGAAGTAATAGTGAGTAAAGACGATCTTGGTGGCTTTCCCTTTGAGGAAGTTTGTCCCGGAACTGGTTGCCTATTACATAAGAGGATTACAAGATAAGCACTTCAGAATAAACACATTAACTCAGAAGAAAAGTACTGTTAACCGGCATTCTGACCATAAACTGATCTGAACATGTATTTGACCAGCCCTTATTTTGACCCAAAAAAACCAGACATGTATGTATTGAACCAAGTGACCCGAACCAAACACCCCGACCTGTTTGACAAGTCTAGCTCATGTCTATAAAAAAGTAAGGGGCATACAGACACAAATTTTCATCCGAAAGTGGTTGTCTTTGAATGACCAGTGATGAAAATTGCAGCGGGAATTGTGTGAAATGACTTCTACGTCATAGTTTAAAAAGTGCAGACGGTTTTGTCAGCCATTTTGTTTATTCCATCATACACCTTAGTAAAGAATAATAACTCTTAGATCGATATTATTAAGGAAAGAGTATCTAAGTATCAAACCTGAAATGACTTAAAGGTGTCTTAGGAAGGGTAAATTCAGAACTCTTGCTATCATCATTGCGGAATCCAGGAAGATCTAAGCTTTTATTTATTATTCTTTTCTCAGAAACTAGTTCCTCTTCTGTTTCGGGTTCAATTGCAAGGAACGTAGAACCTGAATATTGAAAGTCTGCTCATCAGATTCTTAGTAGTATGAAGAAGATATGTTATTAATTGGAAGAAACAGCAAACTGATTTAATAGGAACATAGTGCAATAGTATTATGAACTCACCATCCTTTCTACCAAACGCGTTTTTACATCCCTCGCATCTGCAATTAATGGAGCATCCAACGCCACCCTTCGAAACAAGAAAAATTGCTCCGTCACATGACTGTCCAGGGTAAAAAAAAATGATAGGAACTGAACTGGTAAAAGTGGAATACCTGATAACATTCGCAATATTTTTTCAGACAACTTGATTTCTTGCAGTTGCAACCTCGCTTATGACGTGCTGAAGCAGGCGTTTTGGTTGAGTCTTCCTGTTTGAATCATGTCAAATTACAACATCTTAGATCTCGATTCAATCATATAGAATAATATGGACAACATTCATTATTTCATTTCTGTGTCAATTTACTTACCCCGATTTCTTGAGCAGGATCTGAGGTCCTAATAACTTTAGGAGCAAATGCAAGTGGGTTGCGAGATTCAATCTGCTTGCGAGTTGCAAGAACAACATCTTCGTGAATTGGCTTGTTGAAACAGTCTTGACACGAACATGGCTCCACGCAATAAACACCAGCAGCAAAGCATTCACAATAACTACACCAAGTAACAAAAAAGACAGGTTAAACTGGGAATGTGGTGGACATACAATGTCAAAGATAAGTACTTTACTACTTTCCCTAAACCTTCCCCCTTCCAAATCTAGTGTACTCAACTTATGATCGCGTCTTTTTTTTGTTTTCAGATGGTTCTCTATCTCGCTTTTGAATTGGAATAGAAGTGAATCTATTTAAGGGTTAAATTCCAGAAAATGTTTTCAAAACTATACCACAACAAAAAAAACTACACAGAAATAACTATCCTCCGACATGAACTAAACGACTGCCAAATGCTAGCTGACAAGAATATGCGAAAATAACTGATTAGATAGTTTGAAGACCCTTGACGATATGAACCTGAATTATGACGACTTACAGTTTTAAGCACTTTGACTTTTTGCAGTTGCAGCGTTTACAAGATTCGCCTTCACCATCTTCAAATTTTCGCCTGCAGGAATTGCCATACAAGTACAACATTAACGAGGGAATACAGACTCGTCCTAAAATGGAACGTAAATCTGCCCATTATTCTACTAGAGATCATGAAATCAACAGGCCATACCTCTTCTTCTTTGGACTATTTGAATTCAGCTGCGCAAACTCTTCCATTAATTCAGCTCCAGTTTCTGAAGGACCCCCATCTTTTTCGAAAGAGGCTGAAGCTGAAGGTTTACTAAGAGGCTCTTGACTTGTTGGAGAAATCATTTCTTGGTAGGCAATTCCGCAGTCCTTTGAAGCAGCTGCTAACGCATTCAAGTGCAGACCAATACCTGGAAACATGCACCTAGAGGAATCGCCTTGAGGTGTGACTGGGTGCTTGCTTGCGGAAACACAGTTTTCTCCATTTTGCAATGAAGACAGAGAACTAACAAAGGGAACGCCATCTACGCTCTTCTTAGGTCTTGCCATCTCAAAAGTAAGGCATCGCCGTCTTATTCCTCTGTATAAACCATTGAAATTCTGCAAGCATACAACACGAAATGACTCAGGAAAAGATTCCCATTTTGCAAAATAAGAAAGCTGATTGTATGATGCATACGGAAAACTTTCCTATAGGTGCAGCCTTGCAAAAACCATTGAACAAGTGCTGATAATACCCCGCGTGTTTCACTAACAAAGGGTTTTATTTGTAAATGGAGATTGAGCAATGTATTAGGCCGCTAAAAGAAGGTAGTCGTATAATGCACACGGCAGAATTCTACTTGCCTTCATTGTCGATGACAGGAAGTCGCACAAATTTATCTAGCACGCGGTATATAGGTAAAACAAGAATGAAGATATACAAAGGTATTGATTGTTATGCCCAGTAATTTACCCAGAGAAAGTTAAGCATGGGTGACAGTGCAGGAAATAATGAAGTAAAATTTAATGCGTAAATGTGTAAGGATTTCTCACCTTATTTCCTGGTTTTTCACCAGTTTCACCAGCAAAATACTCGTTCACATTTGTAATTACCAAATCTTCAGGTGGCTGGTCAAACTGCTGCAACTCATTCTCTGTGGGTTGAGTTGATAGACCCATTGTTTCGTGAACTTCATTATAACTAGCTGAAGTGGCTTGACATGAAGCTTGAACGCCATTGGCGTCATCAGATTGGAAGCGCGATAAGAGAGAGGCATAAACATTGGTTTCTTCTTCTAATGACTTTCGGAATGGTCCTTTTCTAGTTTCCGTGTCATTAGGTGAATCAAAAACAAAAAGATTAGTACTGCAAGAGATTAAACTCTCCCAATCACATCCTGTCTCTTCGTTGTCATGATTCACCTCCGGCGACTTTATTTCAGCACCAAATGATCCCCTAGTAGAAGGGCCTGGAACAAATGGTACAAGGGCCATTGATGATGTCATAATGGAAGAACCTGCTTTCCTATAATCAGGACTTCCACAATCGTAAGTAAGAGGCCGTGGGTCTGAAAGACCACAGAGTGGCTCTGTAGAACTTTCATTACACGGAACGCCTTCACCCACAGCTTCTGCACTTGTTGAATTGTTAGGCTGCTGATCAGGACTGGTTTCCCGTTCAGCTTCGGATGGTTTGTTTCCTTCATCATTTGAACACTGTGCTTTTACTGTATCTAATGTCTGGTGCCTGAAAAAGATAAAACAGGTTTTCTGTCAGATACTGCCGTCCAATAATACCTAGCATTTCGTTTCCCTTTTCTGAACACTACCTAAGCCATTACTCCGGCCAAAATGTCAGATAGTTTTGCGAGAAAATACTGTGTGGTGGTGGAACACAGATCAAGAAATCGAGATATTGAAAAATGAAAACCATAGTAACATTGTCATAATACCTTCTTAAGAACCTAGACTCCTTCTGCAGGCTCACATGCGGTGATGTGAAAACAGATGGAGGCGATGTAAAACTAAGCGAGCTGAATGTCTGAGACACATGTATCGTCTTCACAGCATTTATTGGAGAAAGACTATTAGCAAAGTTTGAAAATGGAGACTCCTGCATACAAATACAAGTTCAGACATGTACTTTGAAGAAATTCACAAAGCTAAAAGTAAAACAAAACCAAACATTCCAAAGAGTGCTTTTCAGCGTGCTAGAAACTATACGACATTATCCCAATGCCTCAAAGGCTCCCGCAAATTGCAGTTTAAGGGTGTCGGATATACACTGCCTGACCCTTGTGCTAAAAGCACGAAGAGACTGCTTCCGTGACACAAGATAAAAATTGGGCCGAGAACTGCATCAAATGACTGATACTTCACGATAAAAAGAAGCGCAACCAGTTTAGTGAGCGCTCTTTATTTTCAGCGTGCTATGAAGTAAAATTACAAAGACCCGGATCTCCAATTTGCGTCAAATCTAGTCAAACCATCATCAAAATATAACAGCAATGTGATTGACAGCAGAAATCATACTCCAAAAGTCCAAATTATAAATGGGTCTAATAAATCAGGGTTTATACAGTTTGATTTTCGACTACATTACAACTGTGAAATCATAAACTCTAATAAACCAAAACAATTGGCCAAATACATCTCATACAAAGCTCCAAATTTAGAAACTCAATTAGTAGCTTCACAGTATAAAAAAAATTCAACCATATGCGTTCATACAGATTTCCAATTTACTCTCAATAAGTATCAAAACTACAAAAACATCTCCATCTCGATCATTTGTTTACCTTTTTGATTCATTCCAAGGAGTACTCGTATTTTAATAAAAGGTAAACAATTGACTGAGACGGAAAGAGTACTACTTACTTCTAAAACACAAATTCAGTCACTTATTGAAGTCAAATTAGCTTCAATAAGTGATCCATATACAAAACCCACAAACTATTTTCACAAATTAAACAAAACCCATTTCTATTTTCACAAATTAAACAAAACCCATTTCTATTTTCACAACATTGAACAAATCACCAACATGCAAATTAAAAAAAGACTCAATTTTTCACCCAAATCAAGTCAAAAACACAATAAAAAAAACCCCAAAAAAACTCCATTAAAATCAATCAAACAAAAAACCCACCTCGATTTTATTAAGTGGGGTACCGATCTGATTCCTCTCAGGAGTATCCATGATTAATCAACCAAAAAAACCCCAACTTTTTTCTATATATTTCGATATAAAAAAACCATATATTATATAATAAAAAATTGATATGATATATAGAAGATGAACAAAGTAAATTTATACAGACAAATAAGGGAAAAATCTAAGAGCAATAATTGCTAAAAATGTTGGGTGATGTTGTCTCGGGGATAATGTGAGTGGAGTAAAGTGAAGAAAGAGAAGAAAAAAGAGTAGAGATTTTGAAGGGATGAAGAAGCGGGAAAGATGGATGGAAGACTAGAGTATAGTGAGATTTTCTCGTGCTCTTAAAATAACTTGACCCTACTTATTCCACCACCCACCGTAAGTAACATTTCATATGCTTATTTGACCCGTTATAAGTTAAGACGGATATACTCGGTATTGAGTAAGAAGACGATAAGACCTATCTATGAATCTATCCTTTTGTTTTAACCTACTATTTAACCTAATGGTAATGAAAATAAAAAGATTTGGTAAAACTTGTAAGTTTGTAACGTATGTATATTTATTGTATAAAGTTATAATGTTTGTATATTTGGTATTTATTGGTTGATTTTGTGTATAATTTTTGTAATTATTGTGGGATTAATGAGTTTATTCTTTGGATTGATGTGGAAGGATAAGACTTTTTCAACATAAGTTTTTGTTTGACTATGGATTTTTGGGTATTTTGTAGGAGATAAGTTAGTAAGTGGTTAGGCGTTTTGGTTTATAGCTTGTTTTATAAGTTGTAAATATTGGCTTTTATTAACATTCGATTTCGATTTAGTCCGGATTTGGGTCGGGTAGAATTATTAAGATAGTAGAGTGGGCTTTAACATTGTTGCATTTTCAGGGATTGAACCTAAAACTTGGAGAAAAAAGAAGTACATCGGAGGTAGTGCCTAAGACCCAATATGAGTCATGTGGTTAAGTTAGAACAAGCCAATAGTCGTTGATCAAAGTGGTCATGAATAAGTTGTGAATATTTTGGAGTGTTAAAAATGTATATTTCGATTCTTTGGTAAGCTCAAATCACTCGGGTCTCCAGTTTTGGGCTGTAGATATCCAGTATATTCACCTTTCGAAAACCACCAGATATGACCAGGCTGAAAATAGTCTGTGCGCAGTGGTGGTGGCAAGGAGGTGTAGTTAGTGGTTACTAAGAGTAAGTAGTCCAGTGATAATATAATTCGAAATTGAAAGTGAGAATCGAATATCATATATCGGCAAAAATAAGAAATACGAAAACTGAATATATTAGAAATATATATCGAATAAGAATATTAAAAAGTGAGATTTTAATCTTCTTTTGTTTTGGCACTAAATGGATTCTCACGAGAGGGGCTCTGGTAATATGAGTTGCTTGCAAAAAAATACTTCTACTCAGCGGGGAGAAGGGGTACTGGAGGAGCAGGACCAGGAGACGTTTGTTTGGGATGTAGGAGGGTGTTCGAAGGAGGATGTGAAGGCCGAATTACTGCTGATAGGGAAAATCTGGTCTGCAAAAGCCATTAACGCGAAAGCTGCGATCAAATCAATGATCAAATTGTGGCATCCCAAAAGGTACGATTGTTGGCAATTTAATAGTAGATGTTAAAGAAAAATTGTTCCTATTCAAATTTACAGAGGGAAGAGACAAAGAAAAGGTGGTGGAAGGCCAGTTATGGCACTTCGATAAGTTTATATGGTGCTTTAACGAACCGAATGACGAAGGTAAATTAACTGAAACACCTCTTTTTCTGTTACCTGTGTGGGCAAGGGTATATGATCTTCCAATAAAAGGGCGGTCGAATAAAGAAAATATTAGACGGTTGGGGCAGCAACTAGGGAGGTTTGTAACGGTGGATGAAGCACCATTTCCTGAGATGGAAAGAGCAATACGGATTAGGGTTATTTATGACGTGAGACAACCTCTGAAGCGCATGGTAAGCGTAGGTATGCCTTCGGGGGGACTGGTGGAGTTTAAGGTTAAGTACGAGAGACTACCAACATTTTTTTATGGGTGTGGTATTCTAGGGCATGGGGAGAAGGACTGCGATGAGGGACCCTATGAGGAGGATGAACTGAGGTATGATGATAGTTTGAGGGCGTCTCCATGGAAGGTTATTAAAACTGTTGTTGAACCGAAGGCTAGGAGTGCTAGATCTTTGAGTGGGGAGTTTGAAGAGGAGATGAGGAAGAAAGAAGAGGACATGGTGATGGACATGATCACGAAGCTGCAGGAGATATCAATTAAACATCGAGGCAGTAGAGGGGGAACTGATAAGCAGCGTAAATCGGGGAGGGTGGAGATGATGAGGGAGGCAGAAACTGAGCTGGGAGGGGGAAGGGAGGAGGTGGAAACTGGATTAAGTAAGGAGACTGTTTGTCATTATGAGATCGAGAAGGAGGGGGACTTTGTGATGGTAATGACAAAAGAGGGGCAATCTGAAGACATAGGCAGTGAAAGGGAGAATGAGGGAGAGGGAAGAATAGGGATGAGAGAAGCGGCTAAGTGGAGAAGGTTGGGGCGAATTCGGCAGGAGGGACAACATCAGGTGGGTACGAATGGTGGGATAGAGGGAAGTCTTACCCCTTTGAAGAGGAGAGGAGATATGAGTCAGACTGTTGAGGAACCAGCTACAAGAAAGTTACATTGCAGGCCGGGGGCTTTATACCTGAGGCGGAGGTTGAGACGACTCAATCCCGCCAGGACCAATGAAACTTTTGAGCCTTAACTGCAGAGGGCTGGGCAACCCCGATGCAGTAGGCGGTCTAAAAAATCTTGTCCGAAGAGAGGCACCAAGTATCATTTTCTTGTGTGAGACAAAATTAAGTGGAGAGGAGATGCGAAAAATTAGAAGTAGAATAGATGGGTATAATGGAATAGAAGTTGACAACATTGGAAGGACAGGGGGCTTGGCTTTGTTATGGAAGGAAACAGTGAACTGTACACTTAGGTCGATGACAAACCATTATATAGACGTGACCATTAGCAGCGAGGATTTGAGTTGGCGGATGACGGACTTCTACGGATGGCCCACCATACAAGACAGATGGCTGTCAGGGCAGCAGCTACGGATTTTGGCTGAGGAGGGTCCAGACCCATGGATTCGTATTGGCGACTTTAATGAAGTGTTGTATGCAAGTGAGATGCTAGGGGGTGAGAGGCAGCAATGGCAGATGAACAATTTCAGGGACGCGGTTGATGAATGCGGGTTAAGGGATATCCCATATGAGGGGTACGCTTATACTTTTGATAATGGAGAGGTTGGAGATGACAATAGACAATGCCGACTTGATAGAGCTATGGTAACAGGACTGTGGTTAGATTTATTCCCGTATTCAAAATTGTTTCACCTCGATAGAGAATGGTCCGACTACTCTCTTATTTGTGTTCACATAGCTAGGGTGCGAAACGAAGATGACAGTGAAGCCTTTTAGGTTTGAGCATGTATGGGTGGGGGAGGACGGATGTGAAGAAGCAGTCCAAAGAGTGTGGCTTGGAGGAGACGATGATATTATGCCAACAATAGAGCGCTGTGCAGCGGAGCTAAAGGAATGGAAGGGCGTTAACATAGGTAAAGTGGTTCGAGATCTTAAGAAGAAAAGGGAAAGACTCAAGAGACTCAATGAAGGGGGGAGAAGGGAGAGAGATGTTCAGGAGAGGAGAAAAATGGTCAAGGATATTGCCAATTTGATTAGACAAGAAGAAACTTTTTGGCGGCAGAGGTCGAGGGCACTTTGGCTCCGGGATGGGGACAAAAATACAACTTTATTTCACCGCAAAGCAACGCAAATAAAAGAGAAGAACCACATACCCAGAATTATTGATGAAAACGGTCGAGTGTATGAGCGGACGCTGGATATTGCGAACTGTGCAGCTAGTTTTTTTGAGATTTTTTTTTACCTCGTCGAGACCAAATGATTTCAACGGTATGATGGAGGGTGTGGAAGGCAGAGTAACAAACGAGATGAATGAGTTGCTTACGGAAACTTATAGAGGGGAAGAAGTGTTGGAAGCCCTACAACAAATGCACCCTTTGAAGGCCCCCAGATTGGATGGTATGAACGCTTTATTCTACCAAACGTATTGGCACATCGTGGGACGCTCTGTGGTGCATATGGCTCTTAATATCCTCAATGGAGTTGATTTTCCGGAGGGTCTAAATCACACAAAAATTGTTCTCATACCAAAAAAATAAAGCTCCGGACAAACTAGCGGATTTTCGACCTATTAGCCTATGCAATGTTCTTTATAAGATTATCTCGAAGGTACTAGCTAATAGGCTTAAATTGTTCCTGGATAAGGTGGTGTCAGAAAATCAAAGTGCGTTCACGCCGGGGAGGCTTATCACCGACAATGTCCTGGTAGCGTTCGAGGTGTTCCATCATATGAAGAATATAACATGAGCGGTGGGGGCCATATGGCTCTTAAGCTCGATATGTCTAAGGCTTATGATCGCATCGAATGGGCTTTTTTAGAGGAGGTGCTTACGAGAATGGGGTTCGATCAAAGGTGGGTAGGAAGGGTGATGATGTGTGTGTGAAGACAGTGACTTATACGATTGGGGTTAATGGCGAGAATTCGCGTGTGGTGCGGCCTGAACGGGGCTTAAGACAAGGTGACCCATTGTCACCATATTTGTTCATTTTATGTGTCGAAGTCCTTTCTAGCCTTATTCGCAAAGCGGTTTGAACAAGGAGCGATACAGGGAGTCCGTGTTGCACCAACTGCCCCGGCCATCTCACACCTCTTATTCGCGGACGATAGCCTAATTTTTGCGCGTGCAAATGAACGAGAAGCTGCCCAGGTACGTAATATTCTAAACTTATATGAGAAAGGTTCGGGACAGCTAATTAACCTCGACAAAAAAACTATTTCATTCATCAAAGGGACACGGCCAGCGAGAAAACAAAGAGTAAATGAGATATTTCGAGTGAGAATGGTGGAAGAGCAGGACCGTTACTTGGGGTTACCCACAACAGTTGGGAGGTCGAAGAGAAACCTAACTAGTGTAGTATGGGACAGAATTAGCAAGAAGCTTCAGGGATGTTGGGGTTTGACACTTAGCAAGGCGGGGAAGGAGACATTGATAAAGGCTATAGGCCAAACAATTCCTTCTTACACAATGAGTGTTTTCCAATTGCCATCGTCGTTTTGCAATGAGTTACGGTCACTAGTGTCGGGTTTCTGGTGGGGATCGGAGAGGGGTAAAAGAAAGATACCTTGGGTTGCGTGGAAAAAGATGTGTTGACCTAAGGGAGAAGGAGGGCTTGGGTTCCGGGATTTCGAGAAATTTAATGAGGCTCTCCTAGGAAAGCAAGCATGGGGGATAATAGCTAACCCGGACTATCTTATGGCAGAGTTTTGAAAGGGAAGTATTTTCCGAACAAGGAGTTCATGGAATCGGAGCTAAGCATCACACCAAGCTATACATGGAGAGGGATTTGGAGTGCGAGAAAGGCAGTGCTGTTGGGGGCGAGAAAACGGGTTGGAGATGGTAAGTCGATATGGGTTTGGGCGGATCCGTGGATACCAAATAGCCAGTCAAAATGGATTATCTCGCCGAGAGGTGAACAGGTGCACGATTTTATGGTATGTGAGCTTTTTAATGAGGATGGGGTGTCTTGGAACGAGGAGAAACTGGCTACTCTATTTTTACCGTTTGAGTGCGACCGGATACAACAAATGAGAATAAGCGATTCGAAACCTCCGGATGAATGTGTTGGGAAATGTGTCATCAACAATAGTGCGATCACATGATTTAAATATCATTATTAAATCTCATGCCAAGAATACGAAAGGGATGATACATTACATATATATAGTCAACTGGTCCACACATATCGGTAATGATTGGCTGGCTAGAGTTTGACATTACTGTCGTGCGACGGTGGTGATCAGTTGATCCATTGAGGTCACACCTAAAGGACGATTCCCTTAATTGAAAAGGTTAATTAGTTGTATACCGATACAGATTAATTAATTCCTTAAAATTGAACAATTCGATTTGTGAGAGAGAATATTGATATCTTATTGTAATGGGATTAAATAAGATTTATTTTAGTAATAAAATGCTTTGTTGCTAAAATTATTTATTGTTTGAGAAACAATAAAGATAAGAATGAATGGTTAATTATAATTACAAGAAGTTGTGAATTATAACTATATGACCCATTTTATTTATGTGATCAAGTATCACTAGTCAATTTGTTGTATGAAATTTAATTAATTCATGAAATGATATTTATGTGATAAATATGCATCAAATTAATTAATAACATGTAACATACTACATGTGACATATTGTGTGACAAATGACAAATTGACAAAATAAAATGGTAGTCCATTTTAAGTATATGAACCGAAAATGGAGGGTGTGTTAGTGGGTTTTGGTTGTTTTATTTTATTTGATAAAATAAACATAATGATGCCTACCTACTACTAGTCATACACATCTTACACACCTACTATTTTTGAGAAGAGTAAAAGAAAAAGAAATGATGCCATTTTAGGCTCCTAAAAACCGTGACACTCCCTCTACAAGGAGGTGAGTTGGTTCTTTTCTTTTTCTTACACTACCATTCAATTAACATAAAAAATGTTCATGAATATTCTCTCTTCTCTCTCCTTAATATTCATTAAAAAGATGAGTATTTGATTCAAATTGTTCATATAAATTACTAAGATTACTAGAAGTAGTATATGAGTATTAGTAATAGATTTTAAGGTAAACTACAATACAAACATCTAGTACATGTTTATTTGTGGGATTAAGGGATTGTCTTGGGTGCTACTAATTGGAGAATCTCTACTTTGGGATTTTTGTATGTTCATCCATTATTGGAAAGCTCAAGAACTAACAAGAAGGAGATCTTGTTGGTGCCCAATATGACCGAATTTCATATGGTAAGAAAATGTTTTCTTATCTTCTTTTGTTTTAGTTTGCATGCATAAAATCCATATTTAATTTTATGACAAATTAAATTAAATCACATATATGAATATGTATGTATATAGATCTACATTTCCTTCAATTGGTATCAGAGCCACGGTTGTTTGCATGCAAATCGGTTAAAAGTTTTTCCGAGTTATAAGAATAACATATAAAACTTGTAAAATTTGTGTTATTATGATATATCACGAAATTAATTCATGCATGTTAATATTTATGGTCCTAAAATGTTTTAGGATATTTTGGTTAATTTTACGGATTTTTATTGTTCATATTATACAATAATGGCATTTAAATATGATTTTATGAGTAAAAATGTCATTTTTGGTCTAAAATTAGCTATACTTCGAATTTTCAGTTGGGTTTTGGATATGTTGTCACATATATTATTTTGAGATAACCTGTAAATTTTCATAATTTTTGGACTTTTTATGCTCGAAAAATGGATTTTTCATTATTAAATTCGGATTTAGGTGAAAAATAGGTTAATATGAGTTAAATTTCGAATCTGGTCATAGAAAATTAATATGTTGTCACATGCAATTTTACAAATTGTGTGTAAAATAATTGGTTATAAAGAAGTCTTTTTGCATGATTTATGGATTTTTGAAGAAAAATAGCATAAATAGTGACATTATTAGTGAAAAATTAATAAAAACATAATCTATGACTTAGGAAAAACGTCTAATGTTGCATTTTATTATCTTTTTCAGATCTAAAATTGAAAAGTTTATGAATATAATTTTTTCCATGTTTTTATGATTATTTTATTAAAATCGATAAACCGCAACATTGTTTTTCGGGGAAAATTTCGAAATTTTTAACCTAATATTTTGAACATTATGAGTGTCATGGTATTTTTCCAGAATGTTCATGAGTTTAAATTTCAAATTTTGAATTTATTTGAAATTTTGTGATTTATTTGAAGTTTATAGCTTATTTTTGTAATTTTTGGTCCATTTATGAACAATTTTATAAAATATGGGTTAATTATGGTCAAATTATTAGTGAAGACTAAATTTTGAGTCCTAAGAGGTTAGGGTAATTAACTTATGCATAAATATGAGTTTATGTATTTTTGTGATTATAAAATGTTGAAATCACGCAAATCCGTAAAAACCGAGTAATATACGATATTGGCTATTTAAAGGCGATTTAGCATAAAATTGAGCATTTTCATACATATTATAATGCTGCATTTTCTTTATGATTGTCATAATTTTAATTTATGTAATTTTGAATTATGTAATTTTACTTAGTATGGCCTTAGATTTTAATTGGTATTTCCCGAAATGTATGAGAATATCGATTCGGTTGTAATTTTATTGTGATCTCGTATCACCGTTTTGTAATTTAATAGATTTATTTTTATTTTAGTTACAAATGTATAATAGGAAATTATGTAGTTTATTATGTAATTTTATTCATTCCGGAGTTCCCGAAGACGGATTTCTTCAAGAATGGCGATACATAAAGACGGTGTTACCTCGAGATGCGTGCCACAACCGAAGATAAAGGGACCAATGGAGTTGGTTTCCGAATATGTAATAGTTAAATAGTTTTTCTATTTTTAGGAAAGGCCATACTAGGATATATTTATCTTTATGCTTGCATTTTATTTTATGTCACATGCATCGCTAAATCGCCATAACTAAAACATGCATTGTCATTTTATCGAGTTTATCGACCGTGTCAATTAGAATTATCGTAGTTCACCGCTTTAGTTCACTTAAAACGTGATAGATAATGAATTGACATGACCTCTCGCTAAAACAATTAATTGAGACATAGCCTTACCAAATAGTAGAAACCATGAAAACCTATTTCGCGAGGGAGTGCGCTCGGCCCCACCGGGGTACAAATCTTGTTACGTAGGGGAAGTGGGTGATGAATGTTAATCCACCGAATTCATGTTGATAAGGGATGTATCGGCCACACCGTGCCCAAGTTAATGTGGGTTTGGATCATGGACACATTTATTCGAAATTTGGATTGAACTCAACAAAAGTTTTTGATAAGGGATGTATCGGCCCCACCGTGCCCTTGTCGGATGTGTTTTGGGCTAAAGATAATTGTTAATGTAATATTATCAACCAAGAGTTCTAAAAGTAGAATCGATTAAACGTTAATCCACCGAGTTATATTGATAAAGGATGTATCGGCCCCACCGTGCCTAAGTCGATATGAATTTGGGTCTTGGAATCATTTATCATAGTTGGGTAGAGGTCACTATGTAAATGCTTTACTTGTTGTTTACAAGTATTAATAAAACGATAAATGTTAAGTTTTTTCCACTATTCCGTTGTTATATTGTTCTATTTCTTTACCACAATTCATATACGATATCATTTCGTTTTTGATTCAAAACTCCTTTAAAACATCGTAACTAAAGACAAATATGAATTTGCTTCTAAAACCTCATATGAACCATTGCTAAGGATCTCTTGTAAAGAGTATAGATTAAAGTTATTCATTATCAAACAGGTTTTTGATTCTTGACTAACACATCTACTTACAATGGATTATTTTTCATGTACTTAAATGAATTAAGTACCTTGAAGCGATAAATTGTTTTGGTAATTAGTTTTGTCAAGAATTCGTAATTGACCAAAATAACGCAACCACTTCAATGAAAGTTTTAAGACTAAAACGAACAAATGAAGAGTGAATCTTCATGAATTCAATTTTGCTTCTCAAAGCAAATACTCATTGAATTAAGTGGGAGCATTCTCTTAAACCGTTAAGATAAAGACGAGGTTCAAGAAGTAAGGATTATAATGGAATTGATACAAGGTAATGTTAAAGGTAAAGTTGTTGAGAATGACGATACTAAACCTATCAATCCCGACCGATAAAGTTTCCATTGTCCTAAATGTTGGACACAAGAAAGGAAACTACCCCAAATTATTGAAGAATCAACAAGTTAGTTATGGGACATCTAATGGGACCTTCTTCGTTAAATGTTTATTTGATTAAACATAATTTTGCTAGTATTACTTCGTCAATATTAGAAACCGGTGGTGGTTTTCATCATTATGTTTGATACATAGGATGATTAGAATATGACGACTAGCAACAATGAAGTCAAGAGATAGAGTCATTGTGTACTAAATCTAGTTTTCGGATTTGGAGTTGTACTTAATTGTGACTATTAAGTACATAAACTCTAAATAAGAATACAATTTGTTAAAGATACAAAAGAGGTTTCACTTTTGTGACCCTATACACCATGATTTGATGTATGGCTAGCCCATCATCAAAGTGATTATATTCTAAACCAAACTAGAATAATATATCATGAAGATGATGCAAGACTCAAAATTGGTAACCCAAGATTAAACCTTAAAATTTTGGAATGATGAACGCAAAGAGTTATCGAGTACTCTTGAAACCACTAGATTGTTAATGGTATATGCGTGTCTTGTATTCAAAGCAAGATGTCTCGTGCCTTTTGGTTGAAAAGGAGATCGAGGTTATAAATCATTGATCCATAATAAGTTAATCATTCTCTTTTACCAACGATTTAAGTTGACGCTAATGTGTTAACTTAATAAGGTAAATAGAAAATATTTAAAGAAGTTTAAAGAGTTAAAGAAATCACGATTTAGTCGTGATGGGATTATCAAAGTGAAAACTTTGATATAAGCCAATGGAAATGTGATCTAATATCACAAGTTAATCTCCCTTAGCACGCATTATGAAATAATGTGTGATTGGATAAGAAATCAAACGCTATTCGATATGGTTTGGACTTCAATCAAGTTACTTTGAGTTACTTGATCCTTTTGGGGATTTTATCATTTTTGTCTAAATTATTTTTCCACTAAATCGAATCATATGAGATATGAAATGGTAAGGGTACCATGTTTGTAAGTTTTCACAAGAAACAAATGCTCAAATTTTTCCCTTTTCAATTATCACGAGTACACCGGGTTTGTGGCTCGTGAAGCTGTCTTTCTAAAATGTAAGTTTATTTCTAGAAGACAGAGTGGGAGAAAATTATTCAAGAGCCACAAAGAATGTTATGTCGCAAGAAACTGGTACTTCTTGGCTACATGAGACGTTTTGTGTAAAATATTGTTTCTTTAAAACCTAGGAGGTTAAATTCGTCACTTGTTAAAAATGATGAATTCATGCTACTTTTAAATAAGAAAAGAGCTTATAACTTACAAAAGAAATTGTTTGATTCAAGTTGATTACTTCTAGAAAGTAATGAACATATGACTTACATAAGAGTGTTTAAGTCACAACTCAATACAAGGCTTAGAGTCATAAAAATCCGAATCAAAAGGGCTTGATTAGTGACAAAGGGTTTTGCACTAATAAAGAGATATTTCAAAACAAAATTGGTTGCAAAGGGTTTTGTACTAATTGAAATGATCAAGTCTATTTGGATCTTCTTAGGGATTGTGTTTCATTATGAGGTTATGAAATACATAGCGAGTGAATCTAAAACCCACTTCTTCAATAGAAGGAATGTATTCAATACATGTCTTGAGTTTAGTAGATTCTTGCAACCCTAAGATAATGTGAAACTTGAGAGAGGGTCTTAAGTAGGACATCAATGAGTTAGAATCAACATTTTGATCATGTGATAAAACATTTCTCGATAAGTCGAGAAGTTGTGTTTATACATGGAGTTTAGTGGGAGTTACGGAAATTTTAATTAGTCCGATATGTGGATGACATATTGATCATTGCGAATGATTTAAGACTTTTGGAGTATTATAATACATCTTGAATATCCGGATTTATGAAGATAAATCCACATGATATTAGCGTCAGTAAGAAGTCTTATGTTGATAAGATTCATGACTAGTTCAATTAAATTGAACATATTTGATTGATTTCATTTGCTTCCGCTGCCGAATCAATTAAAAAGAAATGATGTATAACACTTCATATGCTTTGAGTATGATGAATTGTTTTTCAAAAAAAATCGAATTTAAGTAATCTTTACCAAGTAAGCTATAAAAATTACCCTTAAGTGCTTGCAGAAGTATTAAGGAAGTAAAGCAAAGTGTTTATGATGCAATATTGTGAAAGGGTGTTACACAAGTGACAATTGACAATTGAGATTGCGCATGGTTTCCGACAAAACCATAATCAAAACACACTAGGATGGTTAAGATACCATTGTGGCAATGTTAATTAAGAAGTAGATTTTCTAGAATCGTTCTAGGCAACAAAGAACAATGAGAGATATTTATAACGGAAATTGAGTACACTTGCGATCATGAGATGTGCAAGAAGGATGAATCCCGCACACTGTGAAAACTAGGGATGTCAATGGATCGGGTTCGGGTCGGGTGAAGCCTCATCCGTCATCCATCCGTCTTTTTAAAATCTCATCCAACCCGTCCGTCATCCGTGAAACCTATCATCCGTCATCCATCCATCCATCATCCATGGATGAAACGGGTGGATCGGGTGATAAATGGATGTTGTGTATTTATAGGTTTTAAGTTACAAAAAGTGATGATTTTTTATTTCTATACAAAAAAAATGTTAGATAATTATTTTAGTTTAACTTTCTAATGGGTAGTTTTACAAAATATATATTTTTAGAGTAGAAAAATTTGAATATTTGAATATTTTGTATCTTAATAATGTATTAGATGTTAAAAAAATTAAATAAAAAGTAATTAAATCGGGTGATGGATGGATGACGGGTGAAATTTCTTCATCCAACCCATCCGTCATCCGTCATCCGTTCCATCCGTCATCCATCCATCATCCATTTAAGTCGGGTTTTCATCCGTGTTTTAAAATCGGATGGATCGGTTTTTGATCGGGTGCGGGTGAAGTTGACATCCCTAGTGAAAACAGTGGGAGCTATTCTTAGGCTAGAGGGTCTATGTCTTGATTGGATCTCGACACGTACTCAGAAAGTTTTGTAATGCAAATGTATACATTACAAAGGAAAACGAGTATGTAGTAAGGTTGAGTAAGGTACAAGAAATTGATAAAACCTACTAACCAAAGCCTTCTCAAAGGCTAAACATGATGAGTCATGTCATTTCAATTGAATTGAAATGAACAACTATGTACAAGATCAAATTAGATTATAGAACATGAAATAGTAATCAGGCATTGACTATTCATATGTGATAATCGCATTTGTCGTTCGAGTTTTACTTTAAAACTCTTTTATTATACTTTGTTACATCCAAACGGGTTGTAGAGACAATTGAACCCCGTTAAAGTGAACACGGATTAGCATTGTATTCGTCCATAGTCACTTATATGACGTGATGTCTCGAAGTGACTAGAGTGTGATGCGATTGATGGCAAGTTCAAGTGCCATAGAGTCATGTGAGATGACTAGTCGATCACATAGGCAGACTGTTAGGAACACTTTGTCGGGCAGTGACCGCTTATAGAGTTCTGGCAAATTTATAAAGCCTGGTCGTGGCGAGAGCTACTATAGTATTCTAATGAGTCAATTCTTTTGACTAAAGACTGTTCGCCTAAGATGGCACAGTTTCAGATTAACTTTGATTTGTGTTACTACGACCTTCGTAAATGGGGTCAAATGGGCATATTTTGGGTTATGATGGTGTGGCTAGTCGAAGGGAATAAGTGCGATAGGAATTGTCCACCCCCTTGTCGGGGTTAAAACAATATCTCAGGGCCACTCGAGGAGTAATGAATCGGAAATACGTGGCCACGCTCGGAAGGTATCTATGGTAGATAAATTCCGGTCAATCGATTATTCTCCGGATCGAGGTAACCACTCTCGATATGATCACTTGCAAGTACGACCGAAAGACACCTTGCATTGAGTGGGAGATAGTAATAGGACAAGAGAATTGGTGACGCACACTTGTCGAGGACAAGTGGGAGATTGTTGGGAAATGTGTCCTCAACAATAGTGCGATCACATGATTTAAATATCATTATTAAATCTCATGCCAAGAATACGAAAGGGATGATACATTACATATATATAGTCAACTGGTCCACACATATTGGTAATGATTGGTTGGCTAGAGTTTGACATTATCAAGTGCGTGCGACGGTGGTGATCATTGATCCTCGAGGTCACACCTAAAGGACGATTCCCTTAATTAAAAAGGTTAATTAGTTGTATACCGTCTGATTAATTAATTCCTTAAAATTGAACAATTCGATTTGTGAGAGAGAATATTGATATCTTATTGTAATGGGATTAAATAAGATTTATTTTAGTAATAAAATGCTTTGTTGCTAAAATTATTTATTGTTTGAGAAACAATAAAGATAAGAATGAATGGTTAATTATAATTACAAGAAGTTGTGAATTATAACTATATGACCCATTTTATTTATGTGATCAAGTATCACTAGTCAATTTGTTGTATGAAATTTAATTAATTCATGAAATGATATTTATGTGATAAATATGCATCAAATTAATTAATAACATGTAACATACTACATGTGACATATTGTGTGACAAATGACAAATTGACAAAATAAAATGGTAGTCCATTTTAAGTATATGGACCGAAAATGGAGGGTGTGTTAGTGGGTTTTGGTTGTTTTATTTTATTTGATAAAATAAACATAATGATGCCTACCTACTACTAGTCTTACACATCTTACACACCTACTGTTTTTGAGAAGAGTAAAAGAAAAAGAAATGATGCCATTTTAGGCACCTAAAAACCGTGACACTCCCTCTACAAGGAGGTGAGTTGGTTCTTTTCTTTTTCTTACACTACCATTCAATTAACATAAAAAATGTTCATGAATATTCTCTCTTCTCTCTCCTTAATATTCATTAAAAAGATGAGTATTTGATTCAAATTGTTCATATAAATTACTAAGATTACTAGAAGTAGTATATGAGTATTAGTAATAGATTTTAAGGTAAACTACAATACAAACATCTAGTACATGTTTATTTATGGGATTAAGGGATTGTCTTGGGTGCTACTAATTGGAGAATCTCTACTTTGGGATTTTTGTATGTTCATCCATTATTGGAAAGCTCAAGAACTAACAAGAAGGAGATCTTGTTGGTGCCCAATATGACCGAATTTTATATGGTAAGAAAATGTTTTCTTATCTTCTTTTGTTTTAGTTTGCATGCATAAAATCCATATTTAATTTTATGACAAATTAAATTAAATCACATATATGAATATGTATGTATATAGATCTACATTTCCTTCAGAATGGTGTTGGGAACTCGAGAAAGATGGTCAATACTCGGTCCGGTTTGCTTACCGTGCTCTGCTAAGTGAAGACAATGATACGGCTGGACAGTCCGAGCACAGCCAAGCCCGATGGGTGTGGAAAAATATATGGAGCATTCCAGTCCTGCCGCGAATACAAGTTTACTTTTGGCAGCTATGCATGGATGCCATTCCCACGAGAGGTGATATTGCAGCCCGAATGGAATTGATGGATGAGACTTGTCCACGATGTCGTTATTGTGTGGAGACGTGTCTTCATACGATGCGAGATTGTGGTAGGGTGGGGGATATTTGGGACGAATTGCGAGTGGAGAGAATCGAGGGAGTTGGGTTTGGGAAAGCGAAAGATTGGATTGAAGAAATGATGAAGGGAATGGGAGTGAGAGAATGTGCGGAATTCATGACGAGCTGTTGGGCAATTTGGGAAGATCGAAGCAAACTCGTTTTTGAGGGAGAAAGTGGGGGTGCTGCCAGGGTTATGAGACGGGTCAGAGAGCTTATGTGGGAGATGCAGGTGGGTGTGAGTTTAAAGATGGGTACAACGGGGGAAGTGCAGGGGCGTGGTGAAGAGGAAACGGGATGGACTAAACCGAGCCAGGGAAGGGTCAAGGTGAACGTTGACACGGTGGTTTTGGAAGGTATAGGAGTTGGATGGGGAAGCGTAGGACGGGATGAATATGGGAAGGTTTTGTGGTGTGCTGTGACGCAACAAAAAGGCGATATGAGTGTAGCGATGGCGGAAGCGGTGGTAATTTTAAAGGGACTTCAAGAAGCAAGGATGAATGGGCAAACTGATGTGGACGTCGAGAGCGACTGTGAAGGGGTGGTAGAAGACTTGCACAGGCGTGCCAAGGGACGAAGCGATTTGCACCTGGTTTACGATGATGTTTATTTAGTTTGTAATTCTTTTAATAGCGTGTTTTTTAAGTTTACGCGTAGGAAAAACAATAAGGTAGCTCATAAGATGGCTCACTTTGTGCCATGGCAAGAGGGACGTCGGGGTTGGACTGATACGAGCCCTTTGGATATCGTTTGTATCGCGGAGCGTGATTCTATGTTAATGCATTGATCCCCTTTCGGGGTTCACTTCAAAAAAAAAGTGAGATTTTAAAACCTGAATCTTTGATAAGGTATTCAAATCTGGATAGGATGGGTATGCTTTTGCTCACTTTTACCCAAAACAACTAATGCCAAAAACACCCCTCATTATGTAGCGAAAGATCCCGCTTATTAAAACATATCCCATCCACCGAATCACCATCGATCAGCCTTTACTATCCACCTAACCACCACCTCTAAAACAATAAGCGGGTGGTTCCATCACATATAATCCCTCATGTTAACTGAAGAGGTTCTACAAGTAGGGTATCCTATTAAAGAGGTTCATCCATCGATAAGCAAAAATGACTTGGCCTAAAGGTATTGCAAATATTATATTAGTCATGTTAACAAAGTGTGCCTTTTTTTCCTAGTAATTCACGTTAAGAACTCTAAAGTTGAGCATTCTAGCTGGAAAATAATCGTAGGATGGTTGGGTGACTTCATGGGAAAATTTTCAAGTTACACATGAGTAAGGTCAAAATGCGTTAGAAAAGACTTGTGTTAACCTATGAGGTTATGAGCCAAGTACACAACTTGGTAAGCTACTATGAGTAACAACCTTGAGTCCATGTTTTGGCTGGGGTGTTACTAATGTTATCATAACAACCTCTTTCGCCATGCATAACTCCATTTATGTTACCCAAGATATCATGTTTTTTTCTTTAACCCAACCCCGTCATACCCACCATGAGTTCATGTCACACCCAACTCTAACCTATTTGACAAGTCTACAATAGAAGATAAAGTAGTAATAGAAATACCAATTTTGATTAGGCAGAATTGAAATAAAACTTAACACAGTCCAATCTAACTCCAACAAATTCTTATATTTCTCAAGCGCTTGAAATAACTTAATTACGAATCAATTTTTAGTTTAAAAGTTCCCAAGCACCTCATAAATCATAATAACATCCACCGTCTTATTCAAAATTCGTTATCAAGTGATTAAATAAGTCACCTAATCTAAGAAAATGAAGAACACACTGTCATCCCACTGTCTCCCTCCCATTGCGACATGGTCGAAAAGTAAGCTCGAGTCATTATCTAATTATTTATGCATTTGACGTGGAGTTTCTTCACTAAACTACTAAAGTAAAGATGAATAAAAGGCGATATACATAGTCATTGTGTTGACTGATACGTTTATAAACCTAGGAATCTTCACCCACATTGACTTGCTATTATAGTCCAACCCGTATGTAGACAAAACACCCTTGATTTTCCGCCGTAATATACTAATGTTGTTGTATACAATTAACCATTTAACACAATTATTGCTCCTATTAATCATTTAATCCTCTAATAACGTACTAATAGAAATAATATTGACTCATTTGGACAAACCTAATCTGAATCTAATGACCTTTAACAAAGATTTGTATTGTGACTAGTTTATTTGCTTTGTGAGGTCGATTTAAGAACAGCTTGATCTGACTCAAATTTATATGAGCGGATTATTTATAAATCATGTTATTTTATATATATATATATATATATATATATATGCATGACTCGCTCTAAATACAAACACTTGTCACTTATGTAAGAGAATTTTACATAAAAGACATCACTAGGTACTACTAAGTCTCGGACTGTCGAAATATACCACCATTTTAGATACAATATGAAAAATCCACTAAAACGATCAGGCTCCACAAATCTGCAATAAAGTAAGTGTCAAGACAGTGGCGGATTTAGGGGGCTAGCTTAGCAAGGACGCTTGCCTCCTCTGGAAAATGAAAATCTCGCAAGTTTTAGTAAGTTTTGATTTTTTTTTTTTTGATGACGAGGAGGTTGAATCCCCCGGGCTCATGCATTCCCGCACCACCACATGAACCATGTAAGCCACCCCCTCGGATGGTAGTCGAACCCGGGACCTCTCAACTCCTGCATTTCTGCAAACTTCTTATGATAATACTTGTTCTCCCCCGTCGGATTTTTTTGCCCCACTCACAAACTCAACCATAAGTCCTAGCTCCGCTACTGTGACAAGGTGCGTGCACGGTGCACGTATGTGGTACCTAGTGTCGGAACCACTCGGGACGCTCTATCATATTCCATTTGTAAAACCCACAAGTAGACAAACAAGTGAAACAACGTTGGTCTCACGGCATCAAATGTACTTGTAAAATGTTTAATGTTATTTGTCTGACGTCGTAAACATCTAAAATTGAAGTTTGTCGTACATTAAGTATATAAGCTAATTGTCGTAGCTATACAATTAGGAAATTCCATTCTTGTTAGTCTAAAAACGCATTAACTAAGGGACAAATTATCTAACATTTTCCGTCTAACGTTTAACTAAGAGACAGTGTATGGGTTTCCTCATTACCTAATCATAAACTACACTCACTATTTATGTGTGTTTTAGAGTAAATCGTAAATGGAATTATGAGGCTTGTGTGTATGGCAGTATCTTCCGTACAAAGTCAACTTTTGGTGATTTTGATTTGACTCAAATCACATTATTATATTACAATACTAAAGTAAGTCTCCTTAATTAAGATTACATTATTTAAAACGAATCAAGTATATATCATTTGTGTATATGAGAATGCATAGGAAAAAACAATATATGATCTATCTTAAGTTTAAGACGGATAATGTCATTTTGAATGAGAATTTGTGACAATACTAAAGCAAAGAAATTCTATTCAAATACTCCGTAACTTTTATTAAATGATACGTATGGAATAAATAAGTATTTTTCTCTAAGAATTAAGAATACTTTAATAAATAGCCTTAAACATGTTTTACATCGTAATATGTGTAAATTAATAATTTTAGGCCGTATTTTTCTCGGTCTAAATGAACTGAATTGAACTAAATGAAGTTAAACTTAACTGAATAATGAAATTGAGCTGAATTGAATTAAACTGAAATAAATGGTAACTAGAGTAAAAGTTAAATAAATGGTCTACAAATTTCATATTCATCCTTTTAATGACGTTGTTATGAATCATGCAATGCTACAATGGGTACAAAAGGACTATAGAATCGATCACCCTTCACAAATTCCCTTAACAAAGTAAAAAAGTTTGCTAAGAATAATCAAAGTAAAAGAAGAACTAAAAATAAAAAAAGAGATAAATAAGATCCGTATTGGGTGCCAATGTACCATGCTTAAGACTTACTCTACTCTTTACCACTTTACTCTTTATTAGTGTAATAGTATTATTATAACCTATCATTGTTTCTTTCCAAGAAAAGGCCAAATAACAAGGATTATTATGTATATTAATTAAACAAAGAATGGAGGGAAAATAGAGAAGTTAGAACACAAATTATAAAATAAGACTGTCTCACATGTAATATGATCCTTTTGCATAAGAAAGTCATTGCAATAAATAAGTGTTTTTCTATATTGGGACTATCGCACAGTGTGAAATCGTGTTACGTAATAATTTAGTGAGTTAAAAAAAGAGAAAAAGATAATGTCGGATCGGAAAAGAATAAAAATGAAGGGTAGGTGGTCCATAACGCTGAAACATAAAAGTGTAGTAGTAAATCACGTGATATCCAAAAACTTAGGGCACAAAATAGCATTTGATGATATAAAATGTATGGCAGAGAGAGTAAGGGAATGTGATGATAATGTCGACTTCATGCGTAAATATTTTGTGTGGATTCTTTAAAGCTTTAATTACTGACACATATATAATATACTTATTATATACACAATATCTATATGTAAAGTAAATACTATCGTATGTGTTATATTTACGTGCATGTACTTAGGAATGTCAGTAAAGTTGGGGGTTAATTAGTGATATACTCCGTATATGTATATACCTAAATTGTCCTAGATTTGTAGATATTTTAGTACTACAAAGATCTAATCTGATTCTCATAATTCAGTAATTATCAACTTACATGTGATATTATGTAAATAAATTAACGGTTTTTCTAACGTATTTTCGTTCTAAGGGTGCACATTAATAAACTAAATCAAACATGTAGAGGTATATTTAAAGTTGATAGACAAGTCAATTAGCGTATATATATAATTTGACATTTTCATGAAGGATATACCCTAATTAAGGGATATGATGGGTTGTCTTATTTTTTTCTAGTTTTTGTTTTTATTACATATGAGTTGTTCAGATTGTAGGTTCATCGTTTTTATCGTATATGAGTTGTCTTAAACCGTTTCATGCATCTTATTTGGATTCAAGTTAAATGATACTACCAATCAACCAACTTTGCACCAAAATGATCAAGTGCTTAATGTATGTGCTTCTTGGTTAATGTACTCAATTATGGCCTATTTTGGTTCCTTGCTAATTACGGGGATACAACTTATGACGGTTTTTTCTTGGTGTAAATCGAGGAGTTCACTATCTACAAATAGTGAGCAATCTCCATACCGTGCATGAGTGCTCCTGAAAAGTAATAAACAATTGACCAAAGAGTTGACTCTATTTTCATTAGTAAGGATCCAACCCTTAGAGTGAGTAATCACTAATCACCATACCAAATTCACTTGATTACTTATTAATACGTATTATAGACATGATAATTATCATTGAACCTCGATTAGTAAGATCATCAAGCTCTAAACATCATTTAGAGTAACAAGAAGTTAATTATAAAGAATTGATAAGGTGGAGTATAGGTATTGTCGCCTTGCTAAAAACTAGAAAGTGTAAAAGCAAATATGAAAGTATCACTACTTCTGAGTTCTGACCACTCTTTTCTAGATTTTTGGTGATGAGGTTCGGAAAGAATAGAGTAGTTATATTGACTTTGTATCCACTGTTAACCTGCTTCGGTAGACTTTTAGATACATGCCTTAGTCGTATTATTATACACTACAACAAAAAGAAAAGGTTACGAATGAACTTGCATTTGCATTGAAGTAGTTGGCTTTATGTCATTTGGAGGAACCAAGCTATGAGGATAACTACAAAATGCTACTCCTACTGAAAATGTGTAGTCGATTAACATCAATTATTATATTATTATTTTAAGTAGATCGAATAGTAAAACCAAGTCGTTGTTTGATGTGGTTGAGGTTATATAAAAAAAAATGACGAAATAGATGTTACAATATTTACAAGAAGTGTAAATGTACGAGAAAAGACAAGCAAGTTAGAATAAGTAACGCATAGAATCAACTCCATTTAACTTCGATAAATTCAGCTCAGTTCTATTATTCAACCCAAAAGATAAAGGATCTTAGGCCATGTTCTTTTCAGCTGAAAAGAGCTGAACTGAACTTAGTTGGATTTAGTAGAGCTGAACTGAACTTAATGGAGCTGAAGTAAACTGCATTGAACTAGATTAAGAGTTAATTTGTGAAGAGATGGATTGACCTAAATTGAATAAAGCTAAACTAAATTGAACTGAATAGAGTTAAACTAAGTTGAAATAAGATGAAATTCAGTCCAAAAAAACATGACCTTATTAGTAGTAGAGGTTAAGTTTGTCCAAATTCGAAATGTTTGTCTATCTGCGAAAGTGGTGATTCTCCCTTAAGTTTGTCCAAATTCGAAATTAAACCTTCATATTTTAATTGTAATAATTAGCTCCTTTACTTTGACAACATAAACTCCATTTCTATATTTCAACCCAAATTACATAAGGTCTTTTTGTCTAAAAACTTATTGTAAAACATTAACTTGTAAAATATTTGTATAAGTTATTTAAAAATTAATGTAAACTTTCTTTTGACCATTTATTTTAGGCAAATTTAACAAAAATAACTCAACCTTTGATATGTCTTCCATAAATAACCCAACCTATTAACTTAAACAATAATAATACAACTTTTATATTTTTGTCACAAAAATATCCCAAAATCTCACCTAAACTAATTTCTACCTAATATTGAGAAATGATATTTTGTAAAATAGTTTCATAAATCTTTATATAAAGTTTATTAACATTACGTAAAATCAAATAATCACGTAGAAAATTAAAGAGATCCAAACTTTGGTACTCCTAAACTACTAAAGATATATTCCTTCCGTCTCGGTCATTTATTTACCATTTCCATTTTTGAGTGTCTCATTTATTTGTTTACCTTTCTGTATTAGGCGTGCATCTAATGAGTTATTTGATCATCTAATTTCATTATTGTCCACTTGTCATCTAATAACACTAGCCTCAAATAATCACCTTCCCTTTTTATAATTTTTGTGTAAAAAGTAAAGGTAAACAAATGAACGAGACAGAGAGGGAGTATGACATTCTGATCAAACCATCAAAGTAATTGGGCTTCATTATTCATATGGCCCGTGAGGAAATCAGGAAACGTGTTCAGTCTTGTTTGAGTTTATAAGGACGCTGCACAGTTTAGGCACGAAAAAGATTGACATAGGCTACTTCAACTAAGTTCACAATTCAAGCCCATTTCAGTACTTTGTTTTGGCCATAGTGCTCGGCCTCAAAATAACCCAATTGCTATTCGACATCGACTCATTTACTTCAAAACGTAAGACATTTTTTAATGAACTTTCAATTAGGCCCCTCGCTCATTCTTCTCCCAATATAAACCCCACAATTTGAATATTTTCCTATTCTCACTAAAAGTCTCTCACAAAACAACAAAATAATCGTTTTGCAAAGAGTAAATTAGATTTTACTCCCTTTTGAAACACGTTTTGCTAAAATTACTCCCTTTTAAAACAATTTGCTAAAACTATTCCCATAACTTCACCTCAGGCAAGAAATTGCTCCCAAAACCCAACTCAGGCCCAATATTCAGTCCTTTTTTGAATTTTTCCCCCTTTTCTCTATTTTAATGACCAATTTGCCCCTGAAATCCCTTCACCTTTATGTATCGATTTCCTGTGCACACGCCTCTGTGGTTGTTGTGTCGCCTTACAGCCGTCATCCACCCCGTGCCTTGGACAATCCAACCGCCGCCTCTTTTCCGCCAGTCACCCTCCCTCCTTCCTCACTCATTCTATTGACTTTTGATAAGGCCGCTACAATTATACCTCCATTGAATTTCTGAAAATGTCCCCATCAACAATGTTTTGGGCAAAACCCATCAACAATTTCTGAAAATCATACCCTAAGAGACTTATTTTTTGGGCAAAACCCATCAACAATGTCCCCAAATTTGACGGAAAATTTCAGATTTGTGAGGCATTCCATTTCTGAACTGCTATTAATAACATCAGCCTTTCGTTTTTTGAGAGTGGGAAATCGCTGTAGTTCATTAACTAGACAACGATGGTAGGTGACGCTGAGCGGCGTGCGTGGTGGGTGACAGCAAGCCTTTCGGTGGGTGAGGACGAGCGGCGTAGTGGCCGGGTGATGTGAGGATGAGAAAAGAATATAACATGATTTCAGGGGCAAACTGGTCATAAATTCAGAAAAAGACGAAATATTAGGCCTGAGATGGGTTTTGGGAGCAATTTCTTGCCTGAGGTAAAGATATGGGAGTAATTTTAGCAAAACGTGTTTCAAAAGGGAGTAAAATCTAATTTACTCTTTTGCAAACTTTGTTATTTTCGTCACCACGCTTCAATTCAGCCACCAAAATTAAATCGACGACACATAAGTAATCTAAACTCGTAATCTTTTTTCTTTTTAATTTTTTTTTTTTTTGTAGTAAGTACTCCGTAGATTTAGGAGGATTATAATAGAATCGTCATTGTTAGAATGGATTAGAGAGGAACGGATTAGCGTAGATCGAACCCTATGCCCAAAATTATGCTAAGACTTTTTTTTTTTTACAAAAAAGACGGAAATTGACCTTGACGTGAAGGACTCGCGTCCAGTCATAAGTTTGGACGTGTACTATTCACGTCCAGATCTAAATTAAATTTATACTTAAATTGTCATATCTCACATTGGTGGTATTATAAGTGTCCACAAAACATAATAATGTGAGACCTTTTGAAAAGAATTTCAAGAGTAAATTCGTGAGTCCTTGGCTCAAAGCGGACAATATGATACTACTATGGACCGTGAACATCACGCAACAAAGACCCAACATAGAAGTATCGACACTTCCACATAACTCCACATAACATAAAGAAAAATTCTTGTGTCCTCCGGGAGTACCATACCCTTTACACCTAAGTTATTATAATATTCAATTTGGTAGATTAGTTTGAAGTATAAGGAGTACGGTACTTCCGGAGGACATAGGAATTTTTCTAACAGAAATCATCCGAGAAATGGATCATTTCCTTTGTATAATTTGTGTATTATTACGGTACTAGATTATTCTTCCGAACAGTATCGATTCTACCCAAAACTCGAAAAAAAAGACGAGGCAACGACTGTTCGATCCACATCTAAAGGTACTAAATTAATGAGCAAATGATAACGTAAATTACTAAATTGATACTGAAATGGAATAAATAACAGCATATTAGCATAATAAAAAAAAACAAAAACAAATAAATAACGTAAAATAACACATGCACGCATCTGTTCGGCAATAATAATAATACACAAAAAAACAAAACTCACTGTCTTGCTTTCCCGTTCCTTTATAAACTAAGCATTGCAGCTGGCAACGTCTAAGAAACTATAAGTGTCAACTTTACCTCCTTGCTATTCTTCACATTTATCCAACCAAAAAAAATAACTAATCATATAATTTAAAATATTTATTATAATTTTTCAAGTATATTATGGGTGATTCGTTGAATCATACGAATTTCATCACTAATTTCCTCGAAAAATCGCGGTGTAATTACGCGATTTTGGATGGAGGGCTAGCGACCGAGCTGGAACGACATGGTGCTGATCTTAATGATCCTCTTTGGAGTGCTAAGTGTTTAATTCATTCTCCACATCTTATTCGACGGGTGAGTTTCTTAATTCTTTTATATTTCTCTATTTCGGAACGTAGTTTTATTTAGGTCGTTAAGTTAAGAAACTATTAAAAAGCAGCATCGAACGAAGACTACACGTGAATATAGTGATCGACGACCATGCACACCAACTTCGAAGTTATAGAGTATGTGAATTACCACACAAAACTTGTGAGAGACGGTTTCTCAAACTCTCATTAAAGTTATTAAAAAGTAAAGAAACTAACGTTCCTCCTACTTCTAGCTGTTTCAATATTATCGTTACTGTGTTACTGTTCATCTTACTTTAATTTGCTCCTTCCTTGAAGAAATACTCCTTATAATTAGAACAAGGCCTTCAAAAGGATCTGGTCGATACTAACCTAACGGCCCTTGTAAAATCTCATAACGGCCCTGACATATAACGTTATTTTAGATTTGCGATTGGTCATGAATTAAGTTTTTCATATCATTATTAATATTAGTCTAGTGGCTAAGCTGGAGGTATTATGGACAATAGGTCTCCGGTTTGATTTTCACTTTTCCTCTATTGTAATGCGACCAAGTGCGTACTCGTTAGACAAAAAAAAAATAAAAAATTAATCCGCCGCAAGTAAAAAGAAGTTCTGAATTATGACGTTAACGATAAAATTGACGTATTTATCACTAGATAATGTGAAACGTAACATCCGTTTACGTAAAAGCTAGTGGATGTTGATATGCGATGTGGCGCACAAGTTATCCTCTTTCTCCGTAACAGAGATAGTTCAGCCCTTCAATTAAAGGTTACGTGACTCGCACTCTTACTCGTACTTATCGAAAACCCTCTATGCATAAGGAATTTCAAGACTTTATGTCTCAAAATTGCATTCTGGTCTTGTCTTAGAATGTACGTGTCGGATTTAAATTCCGAAACAAAATAAAGTATACCAACAACAATATTGTCTTAGTATCTGAAGGCTTGGCTCCCGTAAATTGCAAGTTAAAACCTCTTGCAAATTAGGGGTTATGCTGGCCTAATGCATCGTCTTTCTAAGATCGTCGTCCATTGTACACGTTATTAGCATAATGAACCGAGTCAACAAATTTATGGCACAACTGGATTATTTTAGAAGATATTCTGTATTTAATTTGTTAATTTACAACTTAATTTATCGCGACGAAATATATTATTTAAATAAATGGTCCTTGCTTATTGTTCCGGGCGTAATTCCAGAGCAGGTATTATTACCACCCCTGGCTTGTAGAATGATGTCTTGAGTTGGATCCCTCGTCCCTATCGTTCCTCACGGCCTCTCCTGCAACAATGAACGAACTGAGGGCTTGGCTTTGTGCCAAGCGTACTCACTCCGACGCTCAAGTCAGTAAACTTAGAGGGATAAGTTGTTACTTGGCTAAATGCGTATTGTAGAGAGATAAGGGCGATATTACCAGATGAATAGTAATTCTTAGGTTAGAATGTGGATCCTTTCCTCAATGAAGGTTGAGGAGTATTTATAGGCTTTCACCTTTTGTCACGTAGTGGCCAAGTGGCTAGCAGGTGGAAAGACCGTTCTACCCTCGGCCGATGGACCCATGGCAGGCCGGCCAAGGGTCTTGGATATGAGTACGCGGATATGTGTCCCTATTGGTGGTTACTGTGTCGAGACCCAGGTGACAGTAGATGGGTTGACGGCTAGTCTGTCTAAGTCGTTGACTTTCTTTGTGGATATCCTTAACCTTGCTCAATATGTTGACTTGGTCGTGGTGCGGGAATATGCCCCATCAATTTGCCCCCAGCGTAGTCTATGCCGTGGTATGGGCTCCGATGTATGCTGAGCGTATATTCTGCGCAAGTAATTTCTGAAACTTTTCTGTATAGGCTTCTTCTATCTCGGCCTGGTTCTTATTAGGCCGTACCATATATATCCCCCCTCCGCATGGATGTATAAAGGGCATCCGATGTGGAAGAGAAAGTGACGCTGGCCGAGACCAGGGTTGAGAGTGCCGGTTGTTTTTGATTGCCCCCGGCCGGTGCTACTTAGCCGGCGGAGAGATATGAAGGGGCGTGTTGAAGACGCTTGGTCACTGTTGCATTGATTGACGTTTGACTGTTGCGACGATTGACTTTCCATAGTTGCATGTCTGACACGTGTCTATTTGCTGATTGGCTGGTGCTCCATGAGCTGTTCTCTGATTGGTCCTTCTTCATGGGCTTTTCCCTATAAATAGGACAGTTATTCCGTGAAATTGGCCATCAATTTCATTCTCTCCAAAATTTTCTTCTCTCTAAGCTTTCAAGGGCTTCTTTGTCTTCTAATTTTTAGAGTTGTTACTCCGGCGAGTGTTTTCAGGTAAACAAACAAACTTCCTCACTTCTTATTTTGTTAAATAATCATTGCTATCATGTCTTCTGCTGACGCTAGGGCTAGCACTTCTGCGCCGGGGGGTTCCCCGTCGCGTCTCGACGGGGAGGGGATACTAGATGCCATCCCAATAAGGTTCGGGGGCCCTAGGTCTCCTTCTTCCGTAGTTGATCCTCCAATTTTGGAGGAAGGGGAGGATGAGGGTGATAATGCTGATGATGACAAGAGGACTCCTTCTGATGGTGTCAGGCCGTTTATCCCGGATCATGGCGAGGCCTGTACAACTGGTCTTGACCGTGTCTGGACTAATAAATTCGCAAGCTGTTCCGGTGCTACTTTTTTCGGAGGCCATTTCTCCTTCGGTGAGGGGTACAAGATCGTTATCCCCGAGGAGGGTCAGGCGGTCTGTTGCCCTCCACCGGGTCACATCGGCGTGCATATCCGGCACCTGGAGTATGGGCTCCGGTTTCCTTTGAATGAATACGTCGTGGCCATTATCAAAGCTATGAACGTCGCAGTGGCCCAATTGCATCCGTTGGCCATGAGGACGATAGTCGGCTTTGTGTGGCTCTGTCTCTTTAGAGGGGAGGTCCCAACAGTTAATCTATTCCGCCGCCTTCATCATCTACGGCTGTCTATCGCCGGTAAAGTGGGGTGGTACAGCGTGCAGACGGAGCCAGGCTTCGTCTCCGTGTCCAAACTTACTTCCTGCAAGGACCGCACGGCGGTGGGTGTATGTTCAGTCGGAGGACTACCCATTGCCTCGGTCTTTCCAGAGCCCTGTTTACTTGCGGTGTGAGAACCGGGAAGAGTATGAGGAATGTATCTCCCGGGGTAAAGCTAAGATGGACGCTTCGCTGGTCCCTCTTACTGCGGATGAGAGGCGGGCGATGCAGCTGTTTGATGCTGAGAAGGGTTGGCTGCCCCCGACTCAGATTATTCTTCGTGGATGAGCCGCTTTGCCGCGTCGGCCTCATACCGGCCCTCAGCCAGGGTGAGTGGGGTCGGTGTGAGGCCCATCTTTGCCTGTTATGCTCCTGTTTCAGAGCTTTGTTTTACTTCTTTATATATGACCCTTGTTTGATTTCTTGCAGACCGGTTTGGCCGGGAAGGCGCCGAGAGGACCTTGGAGAGGTTATGGCTTGATAAGGACAGGAGGGTCGTTCAACGGCATCCTACGGCTGACTTGCGTGATCGTAGACCGGCTCCTAACGAGCTCATGGAGAATCAGCTGAAGTCACTGGACCAGGCGGCGGCCCAAGTACGTGTTCTCGGAGGCGTGCCGAAGAGAACAAAGAAAGCAGGCACCAGGTTGGCGACGGCGTCTGGGCCAACTCCCTCTTCGACCCCAGTGGTTCAGAAGGAGCCCGTGCATGTGGAGGTCGTCAATATCACTGAGGGGGTGGTTACCGTTGCTAAGGACCCTTCTCCTCTGAAGAAGAGAAAGGATCCGCCGTCTGCTTCCACCGTTGCCGAGGAGAAGACGGGCTCAGCCGACCCTCCCTTTAAGAGGGTCAAGACTGGTACGGATCTAACTTGTGGTTCGGATTTAGCTGGTTCGTTGGACATCCCTGACGACAGACTTTCTGATGTGTCGATGCATGGTGACATGGATGCTCTGTGTAAATTTTTTGTAGATCCGCGTCGGCGGTGCCGTTCTCAGCGAGCGGCAGCTCGAGAAGCAGCCTGAGAAGACGGGTGATAGAAATGTCACCGTTGACTCCTCGGTTCAGAAGATTTCTTCCGACGAGCTCGTGGCGGAGGGTGAGAGAATATATAAGAGGCTGGCGAAGTGGACCCGTATAGCCGGCTCCCACATCATGGAGCAGGAGAAAGTCGTGGCCCAATCTGCGCCGCTGATCGCAAAGCTTAAGCTTGATCTCTCCGCTGCAAGGGGTGAAGCCGGGAAGGCTAAGCTGGACCTCTTCGCTGCCAAGAGGCGTGTGGGGGAAGTTGAGAAGCTGCTGGTGGCCGAGAGGACCAAAGTTGAGGATGCTGATGCCGCCACTGCCAAGATGATGGAGGAGCGGGACGGGTATAAGGGCGCTTATGACGCCGTGGTTGCAAGAGGGACGAGTGGAAGGATCATTCCATAACCGGTGAGGCGCTCGGGGACACGCAGGCCTCCCTTGCTCAAAAAGAGAAGGATATTGAAATGCTTCAAGATGATCTCTTCCCAAAAATGTGCGCCCAATTCCGGGACCAGGCCGAGGAGGCGACCAGGGAGGCAATCAAAAAGCTCATCCCTGACGGCTCCTTCCCGTGGGATGAATTTGACCCGACACGGATGAGATGGCCGATCTTTGCGGAAGCGCAGCTGCGAAAAAAAGGCAGAGGCGGCGAAGGTAGCTCAGATAGTTGAGGCCAAGGCGGCCTACGATGCAAAGGTGAAGGAGGGCGAGAGGCTAAAGGCACTTGAAAATGTCGAGCCCTCTTCTGAGCCGGCCACGAAGAAGATCTTTGCCATCGATGGAAGGCGGCAGCGAGCATAGGGAGACGGGCGGTCGTCACCGGACTCACCCGGCATTTCGGATAGCTTTAGCATTGTTCGGGGCCAACTATTGAGCCTTTATTCCCTGCCATTTTTGGCGCTTCAAATGATATGTTTGTAATCTTTTGCTTTTCTTTCCCGTGTTTTGTTAGTAAAACTCTTGGTAGGTTGTGTTTAGGCTTATCCCTATGGGGACGGCCGTCATCTGTACTCTCTTTGTAATTGTTTTCAATAAAGTTCGTCTTATTGGCCTTTGGCTTGGCCGGTGCAAATTGATCACAATCACTTGTCTTTTTGCGTTATTAATTGAGTGCCTTCGTTTTTACCTTCGGTATGACCGAGGCAGTTTGAATGCATGTCCCAACTGTGTTTAACGTCTTTAGCGCGTCGACCGGCGTGTCCCCGTCGCTCTCGGCTTTGGCCAAGGTAATCGGGGTTGCGGCTCGACAGCGTTCGTAACTGTGTAGGCATATTGATCGCTAGATTTGCGTCTCAACTGCACTGAGTATACGTTTCTTCTAGCGTATCGACCGACGTATCCCCGTCGCTCTCGGCTTTGACCGAGGTAATCGGGGTTGCGGTTTTGACGTTCAGAATGTGTAGGCATATTGATCGCTAGATTTGCGTCTCAACTGCACTGAGTATACGTTTCTTCTAGCGTATCGACCGGCGTATCCCCGTCGCTCTCGGCTTTGACCGAGGTAATCGGGGTTGCGGTTCGACAGCGTTCGTAACTGTGTAGGCATATTGATCGCTAGATTTGCGTCTCAACTGCACTGAGTATACGTTTCTTCTAGCGTATCGACCGGCGTATCCCCGTTGCTCTCGGCTTTGACCGAGGTAATCGGGGTTGCGGTTCGACAGCGTTCGTAACTGTGTAGGCATACTGATCGCTAGATTTGCGTCTCAACTGCACTGAGTATACGTTTCTTCTAGCGTCTCAACCACGGAGGGGATAAATTTCTTTACTAGATATAAACAGGCGCCGGGGTGCCGACAATGGTTTTGGACACCTCCGCCGCTTATACAAAGTATTTTCTTAGGTTGTCAGTGTTCCAGTGGCTCATCAAGGCCACGCCCCCCATGTCTGTCAGCCGGTATGTACCCGGCCTCATCTCTTCAACTACTTTGTAGGGTCCCTCCCAGTTGGCCGTTAATTTACCATGAATATTTACTTTGTTGGTGGCGGCCGACTTTCTTAGGACTAGATCTCCTATTTTTAAGTCCCTTTTGTGGACTCTTCGGTTGTAGGCTCTTTTCATCCGGTTTTGGTATACTGCCAAGTTGAGGCGTGCCGTATCTCGGCTTTCTTCGACCAGGTCTAGGGAGGCTCTCAGGCCTTCCTCGTTTTCAACTGGGTGAAAGGTAGCCGTTCTGAATGTTGGCACCGTCGCTTCAATTGGCAGGACTGCTTCGGAACCGTAGACTAAGTGGAAGGGGGTGTACCCCGTTGCTTCTTTCTCAGTGGTCCCTTCGGACCACAGGACACCGGGTAGTTCGTCGGCCCACCTTCCCTTAAGGTCTTTAACTGTCTTCTTCAAACCGTTGAGGATTGTTTTGTTGGCTGCCTCCGCCTGCCCGTTGCTCTGTGGGTGGCAGACGGAGGAATATGCAAACTTGATGCCCAACTCTTCTAACCAGTTCATTATCAGGTCACTCCAAAACTCTCGGCCGTGGTCAAATACCATAATTTGGGGTAATCTGAAACGAGTTATAACATTTTCCCAGATTACCTTTCGACGCATTTGTGGTTTTCGCCAGATCGCTTCGACTTCGACCCATTTGGTGAAGTAGTCAACGGCGACGATCAAAAACTTCCTTCCTCCGGAGGCCATTGGAAATGGCCCTAGCATATCCATCCCCCACTGTGCGAAAGGGAGGGGATTAAGCACCGGTTGTAGGTCCCGGGAAGGAGCGTGTATCACCGGAGCATGCATCTGACAATTCGTGCACTTCTTGGTTTTAGCCTTGGAATCCGCAAGCATGGTTGGCCAGAAGTAGCCGGCTCGGAGAGCTTTGTGGGCCAGCGTTCTTGCCCCCATGTGATGACCACAGATGCCTTCGTGAATTTCTGTCAAAATTAGCTTTGCGTCGGTACTGGCCGACGACGATTTCAAAAGTGGTCTTATTACGGACCTTCGTATAATTCTCCTTCAAACAACAAGTACTGGCGCGATCCTCTTTATCTTGGCCGAGAGATTGCGGTCCTCAAGCAACTCATTTGTAAGCTTGTATTTCATTATGGGAGTCATCCACGTTGTCACGGCCTCGATGTTACCCACCGTGCAGAGTGCGTCGGTGATGCTTTTAGTCGTCCCGATATCCACTAGCACGGTTGGTGATATTCTTGATGGTTGAACTGGTAAGTTTTGAGAGAGCGTCGGCCGGTTGTTCTCGGATCCGGGAACGCATTGGATTTGGAAAGATTTCAACTTCGCTATGTCGGCTTTTACCCTTTCTAGGTACCTCACCATTCCGTCGTCCCGAGCCTCAAATTCCCCTCTGATTTGGTTAGTAACTAACAGTGAGTCTGTCTTCAACACTATGTGTTCTGCTCCAGCAGCCCTAGCTAGCTCGACTCCGGTTATCACCGCCTCGTATTCGGATTCGTTGTTCGAGGCCGAGAAGGTGAATTTCAAGGCATACTCAAACTCGTCCCCGTTTGGGCTGATGATAAGGATGCCGGCTCCTGAGCTGTTCGTCGTAGAGGAGCCGTCGGTGTAAACCTCCCATACATCTGGGTTGGGCTCTTCTTGATATGTGCATTCGGTCAGGAAATCCGCAAGTGCTTGCCCTTTTATCGAAGGCCTTGGTTTGTACTGAATGCCGAAGGCAGAGAGTTCCACCGCCCATTTGATGAGCCTCCGGATCGTTCGAATTTTTCCAAAGCTTTCTCCAATGGTCGATCGGTTAGGGATCATCACGGGGTGTGCGTCGAAGTAGGGTTTTAACTTCCTCGCGGCAACGACGACGGTGAAAGTCGCTTTTTCAATTAGTGGGTAATTTCTCTCGGCGCAACAAAGCGTATGGTCGACAAAGTAGATTGGGTCTTTTGTTTGTCCTCTTCCCGATGATCACAAAGATCGACCGTGGCCGAGGTAATCGCTATATATAGGTATAGCGTCTCCCAAAGACCTGTGCGGGACGAGTTGGGAGAGTTTGAAGATGAGCTTTCAGTTGCTTGAAAGCTGTGCTCTATTCCTCCCCCCAGCTGAAGTCTTTATTCCCCTTCAACACTTTGAAGAATGAGGTGCTTTTGTCGGCTGACCGAGAGATGAAACGGGCGAGAGCCGCCATTCTACCGGTCAGCGTCATAACCTCTTTTCGATTCCTTGGTTCCGGCAGGTCTAGGATTGCTCGGAATTTGTCTGGATTGGCGTCTATGCCTCTGACACTGACAAGTACACCTAGGAATTTACCTGCCCGGACGCCGAAGTTGCATTTCATTGGGTTGAGCTTCATCTTGTATTTCCTTAGTGAACAAAATGTCTCGTGTAAATCGGCCAAGTGTTCGCTGTCAGACTTGCTTTTTACAATAGCATCGTCGACGTAAGCCTCAATGTTCCGTCCTTTTTTATTTTGGAACACTTTGTCCACCAGCCTTGTGTACGTTGCTCCGGCGTTCTTCAAACCAAACGGCATCATTTTGTACATGTATGTGTCGTTAGCAGTGATAAATGCGCATTTAGGCATGTCTTCCTCGGCCATGAATACCTGGTGATACCCCGAGAAGGCGTCCAGCAGCTCGCATGGTGTAGCTGCCGTGGCGTCAATTAAACTATCTATTCGAGGCAAGGGATAACAATCTTTGGGGCATGCTTTATTAAGGTTGGTAAAGTCTACACACATCCTCCATGCCCCGATGACTTCTTCACCATTACAACATTAGCTAACCACTCAGGATAAGTGCAAGGCATGATGAAGCCCGCCGCTAGTAATTTATCTACTTCGGTCTTGATGGCCTCATCCTTCTACCGAGTAGTTCCTCATTTCTCGCTTGACCGGGCGAGCGGTGGAGAGTACGTTCAGCTTGTGAACAATCACCTCCCGGCTCACACCTGGCATCTCGGCCGCTGAGTAGGCGAAAACATCTTTATTTTTCCTCAGCAGGTCCAGGAGGTCGGCCCTGAATTTTGGTTCCAGGTTGACACCGACAGTTACGGTGCGGCCTGGATCAATCTCCACTTCCTCGGTCTCGGCTCCTTCAACCATGCTGATGGTTCGGTCGTTCTCGGACCTGGGAATGTGCTGTATCTGGAAGGATTTTAATTTTGAAGCGCTGGCTTTCAACCTCTCTAGATACCTTATCGTCCTATAGTCCCGAGCCTCGTACTCTCCCTTGATCTGGTTGGTCACTAAGAGCGAATCTGTTTTTACCATGACATGCTCCGCCCCTGCGGCTTTAGCTAGCTCGACTCCGATTATCACTGCCTCATACTTGGATTCGTTGTTTGAAGCCAAGGAGGTAAGCTTCAAGGCGTGTTCAAACACGTCTCTGTTTGGGCTAATAATAACAATGCTGGCCCTCAAGCTATCCGTCGTGGAAGGGCCGTTGGTGTAAACCTCCCACACGCCGGGATCCTCCTCGTTCTTCGTGGCGAGCTTATGCGCTTCCCTCCGGACCGAGACATACATCAATGTGAGGGCCCGGATGGACATCACAGCGTCGGCTTCGCTCAAAGTGGCCCGGCCAATGAGAACGTTGTAAGCGGACGAGCCGTCTATAACCACGAACTCGGACATAACATTCTTGGCTGCACTTCCTTCGCCGAACATTACTGGCAGCTTGACTGATCCCAGGGGTACCAGGCCGGCCCCAGAAAAACTGTACAACGGTTTGGTGTAGGGGCTCAAATCTTCAACCTTCAGATCGAGGCTACACAAGCATTCTCTGTACATAATGTTTGTGTAGGCGCCCGTATCAATCAGGCATCTCTTCACCAAGTGGTTGGCTACGTTTAGGTGGACCACAAGGGGGTCGTTGTGAGGAGCGATGACTCCCTCGTAGTCTTTCTTCCCAATGGTAATGTCGGGGATGTTGGAAGCGGGGGTTGCTGTGTTGGGCATAAAGTTGATGGCCTGATATAGTTCATTCAGATGCCGTTTGTGCCCATGAGCGGACCCACCGTTCTCGTTGTCCCCGATGACGACATTGACTACTACCCGTTCAAAAACGTTCTTATTTGACCCGCCGGCATCAGTTTTTTGGCCCTCGGCTACGTATTTGCCGAGACTCCCCGTTCGGATCAGATCTTCAATGGCATTTTTCAAATGCCGGCAGTCATTTGTTAAGTGGCCGGTGTGGCCGTGGTACTTGCAGTACTGGCTCGTGTCACCCTCACTCCTCGCCCTAGGGGGCCTTTCCCACTTTTGTCCTTCGCTTTTGCTCAGGGCGAAAACCTCGGCGGCAGGTACTACCAGGGGGGGTGTGATTTTTGTACTGCTTTCGGTAGTACGGTGCTGAACTCCCCCCGGTGCCCGCCGAGTTCTGTTTCCTGGCAGATTGGTCAGACCGTGACCTATTATTGTCACGGCGTCTTTCATCCGGGTTGTCCTCCCGGCGGCTCTTCTTTTCTGAGTGTTTGGCCTCGCTGGGGCCTACCCAGGTGTTGTGGTAGTCCTCCACCTTAATGGCCTGATCAGCCAACTTTCTGGCGGCGTCCAGGGTTAGGCCGCCGCACTTGATGAGCTCGTTTTTTAAGGCTCCCCTTGGGAGGCCTTTTCATCGATCGAAGGTCGCTAATTCGGGATTAATCTCCCGAATCTGTTGAACCTTGGCGTCAAACCTCTTCACGTAGCTTCGCAGAGGCTCGCCGCCCTCCTGTCTGATAGTCAGGAGATCCGATGTCTCTACGGCCTTCCTCTTATTGCAAGAGTACTGGGTTAAAAAGGCGTCCCTTAGGTCGACGTAATAGTATACCGAGCCGTCGGGAAGCCCCTTGTACCAACTTTGAGCCATCCCGTGCAAAGTTGTTGGGAAAACTCGGCACCAGACCTCATCGGGCTGCTCCCATACCGACATGTAAGACTCGAAAGCCTCGGCGTGGTCGGTTGGATCACTATCTCCTTTGTATGTGAGCGCCGGCAGCTTCAGCTTGGTTGGCACGGTGATTTCAAGGACATAGGCACTGAGGGGCTGTCTGACCATATGTCGAACGACACGCGGCGATCGGCTCCTCGTATTCCTAATCCGGCTTCTTTCCTCGTAGCGAGATGGACTTCTTCTCCGACTCTGGCGAGTTGGGCTTCTTTCGCTCCTCCAGGGTGTGCCTCGTTCGTGCCGCGGCGACGCAGTCTTCTCACGAGTGTGAGAAGGACTTAGGTCCACCACGACCACTTTGGGCTTCCCCGGTGTCTTGACAGGGTCAGCTTCTCCTAATGCTCCGTTCAAGTTTCTTGGGGTCACGTTTTGGGCCCTGGCCTCCTGGACGGTTTCCGCCGCTCTTGTCGGCGTGACAGTGTGAGCCGACGTACTCCCAATTAGGTCCAGGAGCATCTTCAGTTTTGCTACATCAACCACATGTCCCATGATGGTGACCTGGTCGGTGGGCAGCGGTGTATCTTGCTCCTTTGGCGTCCCGTTCGTCGTATCCGTGATACGTAGGTGGACCGCCCGATTTCTGAGTTGTGGAATGTGTCGTCTTGGTAGAATTTGTTTTCCACCAACACCTTCTCTGGTTGTTTCGACATCTTCTTAGCTTTTGGGGTGGGTTTTTTTTTTGTTTGGGAATGAATGTGACTAGTTTCTAGTGTCTTCTCCCCACAGACGGCGCCAATTGTTCCGGGCGTAATTCCAGAGCAGGTATTATTACCACCCGTGGCTTGTAGAATGATGTCTTGAGTTGGATCCCTCGTCCCTATCGTTCCTCACGGCCTCTCCTGCAACAATGAACGAACTGAGGGCTTGGCTTTGTGCCAAGCGTACTCACTCCGACGCTCAAGTCAGTAAACTTAGAGGGATAAGTTGTTACTTGGCTAAATGCGTATTGTAGAGAGATAAGGGCGATATTACCGGATGAATAGTAATTTTTAGGTTAGAATGTGGATCCTTTCTCATGAAGGTTGAGGAGTATTTATGAGGCTTTCACCTTTTGTCACGTGGTGGCAGTGGCCAAGTGGCTAGCGGTGGAAAGGCAGTTCTACCCTCGGTAGATGGACCCATGGCAGCCGGTGAGGGTCTTGGATATGAGTACGCGGATATGTGTCATTTGGTGGTTACTGTGTCGAGACCCGGATGTGGTAGATGGGTTGCATCGGCTAGTCTGTCTAAGTCGTTGACTTTCTTTGTGGATATCCTCGACTTCGCTCAATATGTTGAGCAGTCGGTGGTGCGAATATCCCATCACTAATGATGAGGCAAAAATAGGTGATATCACTGCGGGGGAAAAAAAATAACAAATAAATAAATGGCAATAAACCATTCACGAGGATTCAAGAATCATTGAGACTATGAGAGAATTGATTTCACTATATTATGAAACTGTTATTTGACCTAGCCCAAAGTTATGTCTTTGTCATTCACATGTTCTCGGTTTAATTTGACTTACAAGCAGATGTCCGTTAGCATAATTGGTAGATTTGGGTTCAAATCCCGTCAGCATCAAAATTGTCTTTATGCCTTTTTTAAGACAAAAAAAAAATATTTGACTTGCAAGGAATAATTGAAATCTCATACAGTACAACGTTAGATGAACAAAGTCTACTAAATTATTGTTACATTATTGTTGAGGATTCCAAACTTTTGGCCAAACCTGTTGAACTTTAATGAATTATAGAGTATGTGCTTAACTATTTTGGCATTATTCTCTTCTTTTTAATATCCCTTTTATTTTGAAATAGACATTTTTGATTGATTTTCTGAATTTGAACAAAGTGGGCTTACACATTACCCACTAAGGTTGTCAATTCATGGAAATTAAGGCTAATAAAATGATAATCACGATAAGGAAAAAAAAAAATCATGTTGGCACTACTTATCATCAATAACAGAATTCTAACAATCTAATCCAAACCTTACGTAAAGATATAAAACCACTGATTGAGCCTTAGCGGCTCAGCGAAAAATTTATTTCTGTTTCAAGAATTAATTGAAAAAATTCAAAACACGAAAAATTGCAAAAAACCTGAAAAATGGAATCGAAAATTAGGAGGTGATAAGGCAACTAATTATAAAAAAATATGTTTTGCAGAAAAAATTTCAAAAAGGAAATTTGATTCTTGATAAAATGACGTAAAAGGATATGATAATTATTTAATATTATAAATTCAAAGGGTAATAAATGGAAAATAATTTATTGGGATATTTCTCACAGACTCTCGAACTTTTCGTTTTTTACATGGTGTCACTCGTTTTTTGCAAAAAAACTTTGACTGACAATAATTCTATGTTACGAGTTCAGAAAACGGTAATTTTTTTTTTTCAAACCAATTATCTCGTCAAGGCCTTCAATTTGAAAAATAATTCACCGCTTTTTGAACTCGTAGCCGGTAGTTATGGTTGGTCAAACATTTTTTAACGAATAAACTTTGACCGATCATAATTCCCGACTACAAGTTGAGACGTCGGTGAATTTTTTTTCAAACGGAAGATCTCTTAAAGACAGTCAATTTGGAAAAAAAGTTTATCGTATTCTGAACTTGTAGCCATGAGTTATTGACGGTCAAATTTTTTTTGCATGAAAAGAAGGGTATATCATAGAAAATGAAAAAGTTGAGGGGTACACGAGAGAATATCCCTAATTTATTTCAGGTACCCGAAATCTCAAATGCTACTCTAGGTAGCATTTCATTTCAGGTAGCTTATTTGACCAAATAAGCTACTTGCCAAACACTTGCAGAAAAATCAGGTAGCTGAAATTTAGGTCAAATAAGTTACTTTAGTCAAATAAGCTATCTGAAATGTCGTGCCAAACAGAGCCTTAAATTGGTACAAATGTACGAATGTACGATCAATGATTTTATCAAGTTGACTACGAGAGAATATTAAATAACTCAATTTTCACGTAATAAAAGAGACCATACAGTTCAAATAACTTTTTCACATTTTTTCTTGTCTAAGCATGATAATGAGAGACCATTTAATGAGAGACAATCTCTCAAGAGTCTTACTGCAAAGCATAATAATCGGCTTTTGTGAATTTCATATGATAGGTTCATCTAATTTAAATTTAAAACATGACGATTTATGTTAGCTAATTTGTAGCTATGACAATAAATTTTGAGAAATCCGATCTAATTTTCGTAGCTATGACAATAAAGATGTTACGTGCTTTATATGACAGGTACACCTAGATTACCTGGACGCTGGTGCAAACATTATAATATCAGCATCTTATCAGGTATCCTCTCGACCATATAGTCTTGTGTAACATCGTTGTATGAAGATAATGTTGACATTTTCAGTTAGTTGACTTCTTTCGATTAATTTTTGGGGGACTGTAAATTACCTGCAGGCTACTATTCAAGGTTTTGAAGACAAGGGATTATCTACAGCAGAAAGTGAAGGGTTGCTAAGAAGAAGTGTTGAAATCGCTCGAGAGGCACGTGATATCTATAACGATAGATGCACAAAAGGGTCTTGGGATGTCGATGAAAATGTACAAACAAGACAAATCTTAGTTGCGGCTTCTGTTGGCAGCTATGGAGCTTACTTGGCCGATGGTTCCGAGTATAGGTAACACCCTTTGCTTACTGTGTCAACTTATGATAAATTATTGTAGTCAAATCTTACTCTTTAATTTGTCGACAGTGGAGACTATGGCGAATCAGTGAGCGTAGAAACTCTGAAAGATTTCCACAGGAAAAGGGTTCAAATTTTGGCTGATTCGGGAGCTGATTTAATTGCTTTTGAAACAATTCCGAACAAATTAGAAGCCAAGGTATCAGTTTCTTTTAATTTCAAAATTAACATTCTACTATTAAAAGCAAATTGAGACAATATAATCGAGATGAATGGAGTTTAACGATTCATTAGTTGTCTGAGAGTGCTTTGGACATGTTGCAGGCCTATGTTGAGCTTCTTCAGGAAGAAGACATCAAGATTCCGGCTTGGTTCTCATTTTCTTGTAAAAACGGGACTAATGTGGCCAGTGGTGATTCTATTTTAGAATGTGCAGCGATTGCAGACTCGTGCAAGAATGTAGCAGCTGTCGGAGTCAATTGCACTCCTCCGAGATTCATACATGACCTCATTTTGAACATCAGGAAGGTCTGTTATTTAACTGGCTCGACTGCCTACACGACTATTATTTAGTTTAACAATAATGAAGCCAAGAAATTGACAATGTTTTCATGACAGGCAACTAATAAACCAGTAGTCATTTATCCGAACAGTGGCGAGACATATGATGGCATTAAGAAACAATGGATGGTAAGCAACTATCACATTTCATTCTTTCCCTTCTTCTCCTTACAGATCGCTTGCATAAGTGATAACGAAAATAGATTTGTTGGTTGCAGAAGACGACAGGGGAAACAGACGAAGATTTTGTGTCGTATGTTAAGAAGTGGCACGAGGCGGGTGCATCACTGGTTGGAGGATGCTGCAGGACTACTCCAAATACTATAAGAGCTATAGCTCAAACTCTTTCACAGAAAACTCCTCAACCTAATTGACGTCTTTCCATCTGTTTTCGACACGATTTACATAAAAAAGAAACACCCATCCTTGGATTTTATTGTAACTTTAGACTTGTAACGTGTGGTTTGTTTGGTTAAATATGTAATTATGTACTCCCTAAAGGATGGAGTATTGGACTTGTTCCCCATACTTCCATGTAACATCTGTAGATTTTGGAGCAGTATCAAACTGAGTATTAAACTTTCGGTTAATATTGTTCTCGACCCGTCCCATTCGGCCTGCAAAATAAACGGGTACGGTTAGACAAGCCTCAATTGGTAAAGTAATCCAAATCTGCTAGGGTCCTGCTATACGTCGTCGACAAATTACTAAATATCGTCGACAATTAACGTAAAATTCCAAGTTTGCCCTCCATATCATGACTCCATATTGGTCTCACCAAAATGCAATTTCCGTCTCAAAACAGAAATGAAATTACCGTCTCACTAAAACACAAGTCACCGTCTCACTAAAATATTTCAAACCAAAAAAAAAAAAAAAAAAAAGTCGGGTTTTGTAATTAACAACATGAACAGGAACGATTTTAACAACGATTTCAACAATGAAGATAGTAACGAGGTTAGTTTACGATTTAGTTTTGTTAAAAATTTATGTTTTATTATCGTTTGAATCCCGAATTAGGATAGATGCCATGAATGTAGACGGAATTATGATAGAATTTGTGACGGATTTATATGAAAAAGCAATTGAAAAAAAAAAAAAAAAAAAAAAAGAAAGAAACGGGCTGGGTTTGAGACGTGGGGTTCTTCGTCTCGAGCCAGTCAGGACGAAGAAATGGGTCGTCTTATATTGGGCTTGGACGAAGGAATCTTAAATGCAGGGCAGTGTTGGACGAAGGTTTTTCGTCGGCCCATTGTTGTTTGTTTTTTTTTTTTTTTTTTTTTTTTTTTGTTTTAGAGTTTCTCGTTACTTTTTTTTTTTTTTTTTCTTTGTTTTTTTTTTTTTTTTTGTTTCGACTCGTTTTGTATAAAATAATTAATTTCCGTATATGTATTAAAATTTTTTATTTTTTATAGTTTCCGACAATTCAAATAATTATAATTAATTTCCGTTATTTCCGACTCGTTGTGTACAAAATAATTAAATGCCGTTTTTGTATTATAAAACAATTGAATTAATTAATTACCGTCTTTATATGAAATTTTTATCTTTAACATTTCCGACTCGTTTTGTAAAAAATAACTTATTACCGTGTTTGTATTAATTTTATATTATTTTATATTTACTTCGACTAGTCCCGTAGCAAATAATTGAATTAATAACTAACTTGTTGAAATGCGTGCGCAGGTGATTAACGATGGAGACGGTGTTGATTACTCAGATCATTTTACGCCAACCAGATTTTTTGCATCTAGTACTGAAGCGTTTAATTGGGCATATGAGATCGGGCTCCGACTCGGGTTTGGTATAAAAAAATCAAGCAACAAGAAAGTTGGTCGTAACACGAATTTGAGACAACGTTATTTTGTTTGTCGGATGGGTCCCGTAAATAAGGATGTCGATTCTTTAATGAGGGGTAACACCGCTACCGCGTGGTGCAATTGCAAATTTTCAATGAAAGTTGTTGAATTAGAAGAGAATAAGTGGCAGCTTGTGATGAGATCCGGGTTTCATAATCATGGTTTAACGTTGTATTGTGACGGCGACAGATACTTTGCAAAGTTTGATGACGAGGAGTTGGCTTTTATCGATGCCCAAGTTAGAGCTCACGTTAGACCAAGCAATTATTAGTGCGGGTTTACATCGGCGGAATCCGGAAAAGTCAAGACCTAATCGGCGACAAATCTACAACCGTTCTCAGAAAGTAAGGGTCGAGGAAAGAGATGGGAGAAACCCAAGACAATGAGATGTTAGCACTTGCGGTTCAAAGATAAGTACGTTCATTATTGGGTCACTGATCAAGAGACCGATGAGCTAACCCACGTGTTCATGGCTCATCCAGAAGCGGTTAAGATGTTTCGATCATACTATTATGTGGTACAGATCGATTCCACGTACAAGACAAATGACTACCGTCTTCCGCTTGTTGAGATGGTTGGAGTCACACCCGTCGGGAAGAGCTTTGTCATCGCGTATGCTCTTGTGACGCATGAGTCGGAGGAGAAATATCTGTGGGTCCTACGGAAATCGAAGGCCCCGCTTTCAATGATGCCGTTCAACCTAATGCTATTGTTCGATTGCGAGAAAGGTTTGTTGAACGCGATTCCTATTGTTTTTCCGGATTCGTCTCACTTGCTATGTCTTTGGCATATATATTCTAACGTGGAGACGAAAGCACTTGATATCACGGGTCAAGATAATTGGGCTAAGCATGTAACTTTTAACTTGTTTACTGCGGTTGTCGAGGCGGAGACCGAAGATAAGTTTAATGTTGCGTGGGGCAAATTGGCAAGGGAATGGGCGGGAGTGGCGGCTTATATTGAGAGGCAATGGTTCCCGCACTTGGAAAAATGGGCCAAGTATAGAACGAACAACATAACTCATTTTGGCAATACTTCTACATCCCGGGTTGAGTCGGCTCATGCGAATTTGAAGAGATGGTGAATAGCGAAATCGCGATTGATAGCATCTGGAGTCGGTTTCATTCTTTGATGGAAACGCAACATGTTGAGATCCGACACTCGTTGGAGTTATCTAGATCGAGGCGGTTGACGGGGATTCAGCGATTATTTTCCAGACTTTCTTGCAAAATATCAAAGAATGCCATCATTGAATTGCGTAAAGAATTCGAAAGAGGTGCCAAGATGACGGAAGATGCCTTGACGATCGATTGCGGTTGTGTAAAGGCTACTACACTTGGTTTGTTATGTGCTTGTTCACTTCACCGCATTTCTAGAAACGGATCTCGGGTCCCTGTTGATGTGTTACATGCATTTTGGAGGAAGTTGGAGTACGATGGTTCGGAGGCAATGCCGACTTGTGATGATGATCGGTTGGAGGAGTTATTCGATGAAATTCGGAATGCAGATCCGAGTATGAGATCATCCATGTTCGATGCCCTTTACTCTCAGATACATCCGGATCAGGAGGATGTAAACGAGCCTCGGGTCAACGAGAACCCTAGAGGACGTCCGAGTAGGGGAACTCGTAGAGATCCGTCCGCCGTTGAGCATGCACGGGTTCGTGTTCGAGTAGGTACTCCGTCTTCCCAACGTACTCCGTCTAGTACCCCCCGTTCTACTCCGACGATTCCTGTTACTCCGTCGTCTACTCCCCGTTCTACTCCGTCGGTTCGTTTTACTCCGTATCGAACCCCCCGGTCCACTCAAACGGGCCCCGGTACACCGTCTACCACTGCTACCACGACTACGAGGAGTTTCGGCACAACGTATTGCGCACCTCTTGAGGTCGACTACACCATTGGTGATTTGAGGTATTTTCCTTATCGTGACTTCCTGCCTTCATTTTTTCACGAGTATGTAGAAGCATGGTTTAATCCTTACGGAGACGGTCATTGTGGTTTTCGAGTTATCTCACATCTTTGTTCGGGGTGACCAATCTCATTTCACGATGGCTAGAACAGATTTACTTAGGGAAATTCGTAGTCCCGATTACCGTGATCATATCTATGGCCCAGGGAGATTTGATACGGAGGTAGCTAGAATTACATTTATGGATCAGACACCGTGTGGCTCGGGTAATTGGATGGACGGTTTCGATCTATATGGTTATGCTACGATGTACAATTGGGTGATATGTTGTATTTCTGCATTTGACGATCGAGAAGGTCAGCGACATTGGAATGGTTGTTTTACTTATTTGCCTTTACGAGCCCCCCCGGAGTACGTACCCCATATGGTGTCTTATGGGTATTACATGCGGGAAACCACTATTTGCGGCTCCGGGTACGCCCCTTGTCACCTATGCCTCCATTAGCCCCTTGTTGGGTACATGATGCAAGCGTAGATCATTATAATAGCCTGTATCGACATCAGTTTCGTATGTGGCGCGAATTTGCGAGTTCATCTTAGCTTTTATTTGTCCGATTATTGTACCTTCTATTTTATATATCTGAATATTGTACCTTATATTTTTTTTTTATTTAATTTTCCGATTATTGTAGTTTATTATCCTCTGCATCCGATTAATTGACTTAAAACGTAATTTAATTAAAACAATCCTTAAAACATAATTTGACATATTTAAATAAAAACATTCCTTAAAACATAATTGAACCCCAAACCCCAAACCCTAAACCCCAAACCCTAAACCCCAAACCCCAAACCCTAAACCCTAAACCCTAAACCCCAAACCCTAAACCCTAAACCCCAAACCCCAAACCCCAAACCCTAAACCCCAACTTAAAACATAACATAATTAAATAACTACCGAACTTAATTATCTTCCGATGATGAAGATGACGATTCCTCATCTTCTTCATGATCTTGAATCTCAATTTCTTCAGGTTGGGTAGACACATATTGAGTCAATAAATCATTCAAGTAGAGGTTGACTGAAGATCATTTAACAATAACAAAAAAGTTTTTTTTAAGTGCGTACCTTGCAATCGTTTTGTGTCGTGGTTGACTGAAGATCATTTAACAATAACAAAAAAGTTGAATATAGCATGTCAAGATGAAGGTGATGATGCATCAAGTGGAAATGTCATGAAAGAGCAAGTGATAGGTATAAAAAAGGAGATTTCGGAAATGACAAGGATGATGAAGTTTTATTTCAAGTGTATCTTGTATTTGTTTGTTTTCATTATGTTGGCCATTGTCATGAAGTAGTTACTATTTTCAGAAATGTATGAATTTGCATCAGTTGCTATGTATTCAAGAAATTTAAGAAATTTAAGAAATTTCAGAATTTAAAACCGTCAATTTTTTTGAAATAATAGTAAACTACCATAATCATCCAACATAAATAATGTCTTCAAAAACGTACAAAATAAATGAAAACAAACACAAATTAGTCTCCCACTACTGATTATCCTCTTCCTCGCTATCAGTATAAACACCATCTGCTCTCTGTTGAACAACATCATAGGGTGTTTGACGAGGTCTCGTTGACGTATGATATCCCCAGCCCTCTCAATCAATGGGTCGACGTTCTTCATCATCTTGCGGAGGAAGGCAAGCTGTTTCTTGTCATCCTTAATTTTTTTCGCCTCGTAAAACTGAAACATTACAGCACGTGCAGTCTGCAAATTGACAAGAACAACTAAAACATTATAAACATTATCGAGGAACAGTAAGAAAATTATATCGATTATTACAACAACTGTAAGTAATATTATTACCTCAGCAGGAATATCAAAATCCTCATGTGGCGGGGGCATCATGGTGGTCGGGATCAATGATGAACGGGTGAGAATTCCCATTAAACCAAGCCTCATACAGCTCCGTCTCACTGGGAAGCTAAGCGGTCTCGATTTACGAGAAAGTCGAACCACGTGATCCGCCAAAGCAATCCCAAAGATGATCGGTCTCCCAACCCCAACACTAACCTCGTACCCGAAACCCGAAGCAGGACGACGCGCTGTCAATCTCATAATGGGATTGGGTATGATCTGCACATACCCAAACTGTCGTAAACACCGATCAGGCTGGTACGGCTCCGCTATGTCCATGAAACGAATACAACCGGTATACAAAGTACGAGGATGATACTCCTCCCGACGCGCCCGTACGGATCCCACCTAATGGAAGCACAAGTAAGCCCATCCAACAACCTCCGATACTCCAACAATTTCTCCGCATTTTGAGCGAAAGGACCAACGGATCTCCAAGAACACGACAGAGCCGAGGTGAGTAGGGTCAATTGCCGAAGGTGGACCGGTCTCGAACATAGGAAAATACTCATAGATCCACGATTGCAACAAGGTCAAGCAACCACCAATAGTCTTCACACCAGCACGTGAAGCTACCCCCAACTGTCGGTACATGAAGGCAAGTACACCGGCTCCCCAAGCGTAGTGGTGTACTTCATCAGTATCATACACTAAAGGAAACAAGCGAGGACGTAACCTATCACCCGATTTGTCGACAAAAAGTGTCGACCCCAACACCATGACCAAAAACCCCGAGCAAAAACAACATCACAATTAGCTCTCGCCGTTTCACAAACTGCATCTACCAATATACCCCCACTCTTGTAAATAGGGACCTTCTTAGTAGAGTTTAACGGCAACCTCAATCGCTCCGATGAAATCCCAAAGAAGCCACATACATACATAAGGGGATCCGCCAACGTCCCGTCATTACTCTCCACCTTACAACGATTACAAGAACCCGAACGCCTAAGATCTGCGCAACATCGTGAAGGAGTATGGACATCTCCCCAAAAGGCATGTGAAAACTGTTGGTGTCGGGTTGCCATCTCTCAACAAAGGCAGAAATAAGGGGCATGTTATAATACTCGGTCATGGAATCTAATAGGTGAGAAAGACCGAGCACAAGTCATAAATAGTCTTAACGGTAGGAGGAGTTGCCAACAACTCAACAACCTCGTCTTACCAAACCGGTGGTAACCGTCAAACCGGTCGACCGACCTCATTAGGAGTCGACCATATGGTGTTGGCAATGTGGCCCCCGAAGCTAGGAATCACGTGGGGAAAGTCAGGACCACCAGGAACACGATGATCGATCAACCAAGAGACATCCTTACCCGACTTCTTCTTCGGAGCCACCACACTACTAGAACTACCATCCGACCTCCGCTGGAAACGCCCCTCCTCAGTCCGTCTACGTGGCACCCTACGCACTCGCTCAATACCCGCCTCCTCCTCACCTATCACATCACCTGACCGAACCAGCTCCTCCTCCACCCGCTCATCAGTCCACGAATCGGTACTACCATCTCCAACCTCAGACTCAAACTGGAGCCCCTTTCGAGCTCGAACTTGACGGTCATTTCCTCCACCGGCCATCTATTCAAAAAATAAAACAAAGAATTTATAAATATAAGTTTAAGTAAATTAAAAATTAAAAAAAAAACAAAATAACCCGGAACGGGGTTTATTAATAATAATTAATTAATATTTTACGTAAACTAAACGAGACGCAACAAAAATTATTTTACAACAACTTGATTACTTAAATTTATAAAACAAAGAATTTATAAATATAAGTTTAAGTAAATTAAAAAATAAATAAAAAAACAAAATATCCCCAAAAGGGGTTTATTAGTAATAATTAATTAATACTTTACGTCGACAAAACGAGACGGAAAAAATATAAATTTACAACGACTTCGCCACGGACGATAACTATTATTAATAATTTATTAGTTTATAACGATAACAAAACAAGACGGAAAAAAAAATATTTAAAAAAAAAAAAAAAAAAAGTATCGACAAATTCTAAAACATAAAGAAAAAAGAAAAAAAAAAAAAAAAAAAAAAAACAAGACAAAAGGCCAGACGAGGAACTTCTTCGTCCAACTCCAGGCCCAGACGAAAGAATTCTTCGTCCAGAGCCCATATTAGACGAGGAATTCTTTCGTCTGGGCCTGGACTTGGACGAAGAAGTTCCTCGTCTGGGCCCGGTTCGTGTGTTTTCATTTTTTTTTTTTTTTTTCGATTATTCCGTTTGATTTTCGCGAAACACGACTAAATCCGATTGAAATCAAAGCATCTATCCTAATTCCGTCACAACTTTGGCATCTATCCTAATTCCGTCACAAATTTACAAACTAAGCAAAATAATACAAAAATTTTTTAATACTAATCACATACCTTGGTTAATGTTTGAATTCGTGACGGAAATTATGCGGTCGATACGTTTTTTTGTTGAAATTTGAGTCGGGTTTTTTTTTTTCAAAATTTGGAATATGAAAGGTAGTTATTGAATAAAAAGGAAAATATAAGGGGGAGTGTGAGGGAGGGGCAAAATTGGAAGTTCATTAAAATTGTCGACGATATTTAGTAATTTGTCGACGACCTTTAGCAGCCAGGATCTGCTATCCCCTTTGTTTGTGGGCTACAAAATATATAATTATGAGCCCATTTGCATCCGTCTCGAGCCTTTATTTAAGCCCAATTCGCATCCAATTCTGCTAAGCCCTTCTTTGTTTGTGGGCCACAAAAAAGAAGGCTCTGGGTATTTATCGGAGGCATAAAGATTCTCTCCATTTCGTAGAAGTAATGGAGAGTTAATTTCCTCTAATAATGTTGAGGATATGACATCAGCATAACTGAATTAGTTACATGCCAGCTCATGCCAGCTATGTACAGCTAACAAACTACCTTGTATAGCTAACTACTTTGTATATAAATAGCAATGTAAATATCTGACATTAATTATCAGTGAATAAAAATCTCTTTTATTTTGTTGTGTGTTTGAGAGCTAAGCTCCAACCTCCATTAATGGAGTTCTGAGTTTCTTACTTTTATCATGGTATCACTCGCTCGATTCTTTGATCCTGCGAATTCTTACTAATTCTTCATCGATTTTTTCTTCTCAATTGATATAATCCTTCATTTCTTCCTTCAATTCTCAAACGAAACACATATAATTTTCTAGGTTTCCGATCAAAATCACAAATTCTTACAATTTTTTTCCTTAAATTTTCCTCAAATTCAAACGTTTTTTCTTTCCGCTGTGCTATTTCGATTCATTTTTACAAAATGTCTGAATCAACTTCTGTTTACAAGAATCCTCTTCATCTTACAAATGGAGATCAATCTATCCTACAGATCATTCCGCATGTTTTTGATGGTCGAATTTCTTACACTGGTCCCAAAACATGCGAATTGCACTTATTTCCAAAAATAAACTTGGTTTTGTTAATGGCGGTTGTCCTAGCCGGCCGAAACAGCAGCTACTCATGGAGACTGGATTCGGACTGATTATACGGTTTTGCGGTGGATTCAATTCTCTTTAGATGAGAAAATTGCGCGTTCTTTCAATTACGTCACTTCTTCGAAGCAACTTTGGGAGGAATTGAACGAAAGGTATAATCAATCAAACGCTCCTCATTTGTATAAGCTTCGCAAGGAAATGACTCAAATCTCTCAAGGTAACGATACCGTTGCTGAATATTATGCTCGATTGAAGTCTGTTTGGGAAGAGCATAGGTTAATTGATCCATTGCCTAATTGTACATGTAATGCAATTGCTGCGTGTTCCTGTCAATTGTTGAAGCGTATTGTTGAAAGAGATAATAGGAACAATTTAATTGACTTTCTTATGGGCCTTGATAATAAGTATGATCAAATTCGAGGTCATATCCTTGCTTTAGATCCTCTGCCTACTGTTAATCAGGCCTTTGCAAAGGTTCATCAGACTGAAGTGCAGAAGCAGATCACTGCTATTGATGTTAAGGTGGATTTGGATGGAGTAGCCATGGCTGCTACACAAGCTCGGTCTCCAGTTGATACTTCTTCTTCAAGCGGTTTTCATCCAAGCAGTTCTCAGAATATTGGAGGTCATGATGCTGCAAATACTTGGAAGAGAGATGGAAAGAAACCAAAGATTATCTACTTTTGTGAACGTTGCCAGAAACATGGTCATACTCTTGCTTACTGTTGGTTTGGCACTCAAGGGAGAGGAAAGGGCAGGGGAAGGTCATCTGGTCCTTCTCACATGTCTTCTGCTGGTAGAGGATATGCTGCAAATGTTGAGGAGATTCCTTATGAAGACGATACTCCATGTGAGACTCCCACTGATTACCAGAATTCCACTGTTGGTACTCCTGACCCGTTGTTTGTTCAGGCTGTCGCTAAAGCAGTTTTTAGACTGCAGACTCAGAATGCTAATGATCAACCTGTAGCCAATTTCGCAGGTATATCCCTAACATCTACTGTACTGCATGATCCTCCCATTTATGAGCATATCTAGATTATGGATTCTGGTGCTTCTAATCATATGACTTATGATTTTAGTCAATTTTTGACACACAGACAACTAAACAAACCTGTGGTTATTACCTTACCCGATGGTCAGGTCAAAATGGTCAAATATGTAGGAGAAATTCAACTGACAGAAAAACTCCGGATTTATGATGTGTTCTATCTTCCTGATTTTAGACACAATCTCCTCTCATTAGGGAGACTTTTATCACACAATGGATTCCATGCTAATTTCACTTCTGCTGGTTGTCATATACAGGACCCTTCCACTGAGGAGGTGATCTGTACTGGCTGGAGAAATGCTGGAATCTATCAGTTAAATGCAAGTACAAGACACCATAGTGTAGTCTCAAATAAATGTACTAATGCACTTTTGTCTGCTGTTGTGCACTGTGATGATGTATTGTTGTTGCATAGTAGACTAGGTCATTCCTCTTTGAATGTTTTACAGCATGTAATACCTAGTACTATCACAAATAAAGGAAGTTTTCATTGTGACACATGTTTACTTGCCAAGCATCATAAAGTTCCCTTCCCTGTTAGCACTTCTGTCACTCAATTTCCTTTTCAGTTGTTGCACATGGACTTATGGGGACCATATAGGCAGAAATCTTTGAGAGGTCATTCTTATTTTTTCACTATAGTTGATGACTTCACTAGAATAACTTGGACCATTTTACTTAAGGACAGGGTAGCACTTTCTTGAACCTTGGTCCATTTCATGGCATATGTTAAGAATCAGTTTGACACAACCATTAAGCACATAAGGAGTGATAATGGTAGTGAGATACTACAACATGAATGCAATCAACTGTTCTCTGCCAATGGCATAGTGCATCAGAGGTCTATCCCTGGTAATCCTCAACATAATGGAAAGGTTGAGCCAAAACATCGTCATTTATTAAAAACAACGAGGGCTTTAAGGATCCAAGGGTCTCTACCTAAAAGATTTTGGGGAGAACTAATCTTGGCAGCCACTCACCTGATAAATCTCATGCCTACTGCTGTACTACAATGGAAGACCCCACATGAAAAGTTATTTGGCGAGGTCCCAGATTACACACATCTAAAGACTATTGGATGTTTGTGTTATGCAGCTCATAAGGGTCCAGATAAATTCGAACCTCGAGCTTTTAGATGCATTTTATTAGGGTATCCTTTTGGACAAAAAGGATACAGATTATATGATATAGATCATCACAAGATTATTCTTAGTCGAGATGTTGTCTTCAAGGAAACAATTTTCCCATATGCTCCTGGTTATAAACATTCTATTTCACCTGAATTCACTAAGAAACATCAGTCTTTGCAGCACTTGCATCAGACTACTGATATATCATCAGATGATGAAATTTTTTCTCCACATATTGATCCATCTCCAACTACTACTATATCTACAAATAATACTTCACATATACAACTGACTTCTCCCAATATTTCTAATACTACTCCTACTATAACATCAAATAGTACAACAAATATTGTCCAGAATTCTAATGTAGTCACACATGATAATATGGATCATCAAATTCTCCCTAACAATGTTGTCTCCAAAAAATCTCAAAGATCCAGACAGATATCCAGCAAATTGCAGGGTTACATTTGCAAAGGCATACCCCCTTTCTATTCTGCAAACCCACATGACAAATGCTGCCACTGATAACATCAGTCTTAATAGCAACCTCATTGCTGCAGCCATTGACTTGGCTGGCTATTCAGCTGACTTCCAGCAATCTCTCCAGAACACACTGTCTTTATATGAACCATCAACTTATACTCAGGCACAAACTGATCCTAACTGGCAAGCAGCTATGCATAAAGAGTTGTTGGCTCTGGAGCAGAATGAAACATGGGTACTTACATCTTTGCCTCCAGGAAAGAAAGCCATTGGGGTCAAATGGGTCTTTAAGATTAAATTCAATCCAAATGGCACTGTAGAACGTTACAAAGCCAAGCTTGTGGCTAAAGGATACAATCAAATCGAGGGCAATGACTACAAGCACACATTCAGTCACGTGGCTAAGTTGACCACTGTGAGGGTCCTTATTGCATTGGCAGCAATACGGGGTTGACATCTGCATCAATTGGACATTAATAACGCCTTTCTCCATGGATTCTTAGAGGAGGAAGTTTATATGACTAAACCATAGGGTTATGAAGCTGGTAACAAAGATTATGTCTGCCTTCTGAAGAGGTCATTATATGGCCTCAAGCAAGCTTCACGTCAATGGAATGTGGAGTTGTCCAAGTTTCTCATTCAACGTGGATTTCAACAAGCCAAGTCAGACTATTCTCTCTTCACAAAGAGTGATGATCTTGGGAATTTTACTGTCATTATAGTGTATGTTGATGATTTATTGGTGACAGGTAATAATGAGCAACACATATCCATTATCAAACAACAGCTTCACAAAGCCTACACCATCAAAGATTTAGGGGAGCTGAGATATTTTCTTGGAATTGAGGTTGCCAGATCTTCTACTGGGATTTTACTTAACCAACGTAAATACATATTGGATATTCTCAGGGATAGTCAGATGGAGGGCTGTCTCCCAGCTAAATTTCCATTACCACGAGGCTTAAGGCTAACTACTGATGAAGGGGATACCCTCCAACATGCTGATGTCTACAGAAGGATTATTGGCTGCTTGCTGTACCTTAATCTTACACGTCCAGATATTTCATACAGTGTACAGCAATTAAGTCAATTTCTAGCTCAACCCAGACTACCCCATCTACAAGCAGCATTACACCTAGTCAGATACCTAAAAGGGACGATCAATTTGAGCCTGTTCTATCCTTCTTCTGCTGATCTCACAGTCACGGGATACTGTGATGCTGACTGGGGCACCTGTGCTTTCACGGGACGATCTTTGACAGGTTATTGTGTCTTCTTAGGGTCATCTCTCATCTCTTGGAAGACCAAGAAACAGGCCACCGTGAGCAAGTCATCAGCTGAATCAGAATATCGCAGTATGAGCCAAACTTCAAGTGAATTGGTCTGGATCAATGAATTACTTCAGGAACTACATGTTTCAATCCCCTTGCCTATCACACTTCATTGTGATAACAAAGCTGCCCAGCATATAGCAGCTAACCCTGTCTTCCACGAGAGAACCAAACATCTCAAACTTGACTGCCATTACATTCGTGAGAGGATATAGGAGGGGCTCATTCAGATTGCACATATTTCTACTCATTCACAAACTGCTGATATTTTTACCAAGGCCTTGGGAGAGCAGCAACATTTCCATTTGGTATCCAAGTTGGGACTTATAGAGTCTTCCCCAAGTCCCACTTGAGGAGGGGATGTTGAGGATATGACATCAGCATAACTGAATTAGTTACATGACAGCTCATGCCAGCTCATGTCCAGCTAATGTACAGCTAACAAACTACCTTGTATAGCTAACTACTTTGTATATAAATAGCAATGTAAATATCTGACATTAATTATCAGTGAATAAAAATCTCTTTTATTTTGTTGTGTGTTTGAGAGCTAAGCTCCAACCTCCATTAATGGAGTTCCGAGTTTCTTACTTTTATCAAATAATCTTTATTTTATATACCGTAATACCTATGACTCTAGACGACAAATATCTTGTAATACCCATGTTAGCTGAAAAGGATCTTCACGTGAGGTATCATATTGAAGAGATTTATTGATAAGATTAAATGACTAATGTTTTAAGGGATTGAAAGTATCGTATTATCCATATAAAAAAAGTGCACTTTCTTTTCTTGAAGGCCATGATAAGAACTTTCAGTTAAGCCTGTTTGCTAGAGAGTAATCTTAGAATGTGTGACCTCCTTGAAAGATTCCTAGAATGCACAGGAGTGAGGCTAAAAGGCGCTGAAAAAGGCTCTTGTTGTTCTGTAAGCTAGTGACAAGCTACTGTGAATAACCGCTTCCAGTCTAACGTTTGGGCGGGGGTGTTACAGCTAACGAGTGTTGCCTTACATGATGTAGCTTAGCTCGTATTAGAGCTGTTCATGAGTCGTCCCGTTCATTGAACCCGACCCATCCCACCAGCTAAATAAGCGGATACGGACAAGGTCCTTTAGAAAAAATACAAAGATCCCGTCCACTAACATGTCCCAAACCAGATATCCCACTTGTCTGTGGGCCAAAAATTTAACGTGAACCCGACCCATATCTGACTCAAGCTCATATTTAATCACCTCTAGCTCGTATTTTGGACTTGCTATGGGGGTATTTTGAGAGATTGGGATCCCTTGTGTATAAAACTCGTCTCTTGGTTATGTTTGGCTACTTGGTTTAAACTCGTTCTAACTTTTTGATTTCATCAAACTATTCTTTGTCAAGTTTTCTTTTTTAATGGAACTCTGCAGCTTTTGGTTCAATAAAAGTTGTAAATCTACACATTTTTTTGCTGCATTTACGTGTTTATATGATTGTATAACCGCGGGGGTTGTGACATAACTAACATTTGACCCTTAAACTCACATACTCACATAACGCAATAGTACAAAATATGAGTTGGCTCAAATGCTATGCGTGTTTTTTACTCCAATTGTAAGCATAAGGGTTCGATTCTTATCAGCGATATAGGTGCTCATTTAAACCTAAAAAAGGTAACGCAATAGTACGCTTCATGTACCGGCTAAAAGTACCGGACGATGACACCCAGTGGCGTAGCCACATACTTTCCGAAAACTTTCCGACAATTGACGTTTTTCATCGTTAAAATTCGTGTGATTTGAAAATTTTATGTCTGCAAGACCCCATAATAATAGAAACGAATAAAAATTAACTTAAAACTGATCCCACGCTTAAACATTTCTGACTACGCCTATGGTGACATCCTCGCCCTTTTCCACAAATATTACCATACCTCCAGTTGTATACTAAGTATCGTATAACTACTATACACTTATTCGCAGTTCATAGACTATATATTTGAGGTAGTACCTCTTATTGTTTATTTTCTGAGTTTTATTTTAAAATTTTTGAGTTCTGCTTTAGTATAAAATTTTTGAACACATTTACTAAAACATTACACTAAAAAAATATAATATTGCTCAAAAACTATATTTATAAATGGTAATAAGCTAAAAAAAATGTGTATATGCTCAAAAACTATAAGGTCTGAGGTACTACCTCAGATGCGTAATCCTTTTTCTCACTTATTCGAGCTTATGTATAATTTTTCCGAGCTTTACAAAAGTTTTTTTTTTTTTTTTTTTTTTTTTTTTTTTATGTTTAAGTGTGTGAATTCAGAAGCTTTACAGTATGAATCAGATTCTTTAAAACAAAACTAAAAAAACTTAGTATAGAGCTCGGATTCTAAATCATACAACTCGTGGTATAATCTATTAACTAGTTTAGATCCCGCTGCAATAAAGCGTGGTACATATAAAATTTTAAATTTTAATGTGTTACTTTTATACCTCAAAGTGAATGAATTCATTTTATATCAAATTATTATAACGAATTCCTTTTTTGTCGCAAAATTAGTAATAACCGTTTTTAGTTTTTAGTTTTGTAAAGTATGTATGCATCAAATCATTCTTTTGTTGATAGACAAATGAAAGATTTAGGTATTTGTAGTTTATAATTTGATACCTATTTTATTTTAGGGAAATTTTCACTTGTACCCCTCTGCTATGAGCTAATCTCACTTGTACTCCTACTTTTTAAGAAACCCCACTTATATCCTTCAATTTACTAGTTATTCTCACTTATACTCCTCAAGTATAGACTAGTCTCACTTGTACCCTTACTTTTAAGGAAAGTCCACACTCCAACATCATAATACTAAGCACCAACAACTAAGACGTTAAGTGAATTCTCGCTTGTCATTATGAAGCGGGAAAGAAGTGTTAAGTATATATCCTTACGTAAGATGTCAAGGGCTACGTAAACAATATGATACTTTAATTGAAATATTTGTTTTCTCTCCAACAAACATCATTTTTCCCTCCAAATTCATTTTTATACGACTTTGCTTTATCTTCAACATTCATCTTTTACCCCTTTACCAGTTACCACACTTCATCTTCAATATTCATTATTTACTATACTTAAGGGAATATGTGAGAATAACTAGGAAGTTGGGGGATACAAATGCATAAATAGGATTATACATCCAGTTGTACCATAAACATGGTACAACCAAGTATAAGAATCCGAGCTTACGTGTATTCTTTCTGAGCTAATTTAAATTTTATGTTTTTAATGTGAAATGAATGAACTCAATGCTTTCTAAGAAAGTTCATATTCTTTAATATAAAGCTCGGATACTTTGACACAAAGCTCAGGTTCTACACCGTACAACATATACAATTGGTTGTATAGTCCATGAATTGGTACAAATGAGCTTTTCTGAAAAGTAGGGTACAAGTGAGATTAGCTCATACCAAAGGGGTACAAGTGAGAATTTCCCTTTATTTTAATTTAATTAAAAGAGTATAATTTAGAATTTATTGAAGCTATTATAGTTTGATAAAAAAAAACTATTATTTTAAGGAAAATATTTGTTTAATGAAAGAAACATTTATTCCCATATTTGTGTCGGTACACTTTGCCTGGAATTTTTTCAATCGAGTTTTTCTAAAATGTGCCCTAAGGGCACATGATAAGATAATTTAAATGGAAAGTTTGACAATTGTGTAAATACTGGAATTTAAAAAAGTTTGTAAATATTTCAATTTCCCATGATATTTATTGTCAAGCTTTTCATTTAAATTATCTTATCACGTGCCTTTAGGGCACATTTTAGAAAAAACCATTTTCAAAATGCTTATTTCTTTTGAGTTGTAATGCTACCCAATTATTGTAGAGGAGTCAAAATGCTTATTTCTTTTAGGGGGTGTTTGGTTGGGAGGTTTGGAATGGAATAGAATGAATTCTAGTCATTCTAATGTTTGGTTGGTGTATTTTGGAATGGAGTTAGAATCTTGATGGATTCTCATTCTACCCCAACCCCTTGGAATCTCATACGCACCTCCTTCCCATGGATTCAAACTTCATTCCTTCATGTTTATTTTTTTAATGAACCAAACATGTTTTGGAAGGTATGGAATTGGAACCCCATACTCTTATGATTTCTCATTCCAATCCATTCCATTCCTAAGTAATGAATCAAATGACCCCTTACTAGATAGGGAATTGCTTTTTCCCTAAAATCGAGTTTAAGAATCATTTCCATAAAAACATGTTTAATTGTAACAAAAAAACCCACACAAATCTGTCCTCCTCTAATACACTTTATTCTATTCAAAATGCTTTGTTGTTAAAAACAATCCCTTTTTTTTTCTCCCTCTTTCTTTTGCTTTATATCTCCAATACAAATAGTCAAATACCATTTGTTTCCCCTTTTTTGTTTCTCTTCATTTAAGCCTTAATAATCTCCCTCTCATTTTTGCTCAAAATAAAATACCCTAAACATTTGTGCAATATTATTCCATAGTGGAATCATTGATTTTTTGCCTTGTGAATTGTGACTTCTTCACATTTATGAATGATAGAATAATATAGAATCTCATGATTTATGCCCCATTCTTAAGTGCTTTCACGTCCCACTAAGCGTGCCACAGTTTATATACATTTGTCATATTTCATTTACTACGTCTCACCGAGCGTGCCAAATTTTGTAATATCGCTTTTTCGACAACGGGTATTTTGCGAAAGAGTCGGGTGGTCGCAATTGCACATTAAACTGTATGAAGGGGTGGTGAAACAATCAACAATGAGATATGAAGAACCCAAGAAAAACAAGGTATGTTTTTTTATGAATTACTATTAGCAATATTATTCCCCTTTCATATTTTTGCAAATTCATACTCCGTGGAGTTAGAGGGTTAGTAGGGGCGCTTGTTCGGATAACAATAAAACTTTTGAATATTTTTCGAGTTTACATTATGCTATTATTTGTTCGCTCAATCGCTCCCTAAGTGCAAATCCTGACTCCGCGTAGGAATTGATGATTAATGAGGAAATGACTAACAATTCTTTAATTTTTATTTTACTTGTGTGTTTGTGAAGCTTTCATGGTCAAAATCATTGATCAGAAAATGGTTTAATGCAAAAAGTAAGAGTGAAGCTGAGGATTATCATGCTAATGAGCTTGCTTTTGGAGGTATGTGTGCCTTTGCTTTTATTGTAATTTAACTTTTTCATGTACCCATTTCATTTAATTGCAAATTAGCCTCTAATTTAGTGCTAAATCACCAAGAAAATCATTAATTGTTGCAAATTAAATTCCTTGAATTTTGTCTTATTTGCCCAAATCCTGTTTTTTTGGCTGTTTTTGGTTGTTATTTCTGTTGGGTATACTCTTAAATGTGTTATTTAAGTGTTTAAAAATTGTATTATGCTAATTTAATTAGGGGAAGTTGAATGGAGGAGTAGATTCTCTGAGAGAGAGCCAAGTAATATCAAGAAAAGCAAAACAGGTGCAATGTTAATCGTATTACACAAGTTTTTTGAATCTTCCGATACTCACACCGTCTCAATCATTTATTTATTTTTAATTACCTATGAGGGGTATTTTAATCAAAGTTAAACGAATGATTATGACGTATGGAGTAGTAAATTATCAAAGAGATGCTTCTTTGCTCACAAAATTTAAAATTCCTGATGTTCTTGATCATAAAGAGAGTTTTCACATCAACAATGATGGGTTACGGCAAGGCGGAGAATATCTTGAGCACCCAAGAATTATAGATGTCCAAAATCATAGGTAAAGTTAGCTGCTTTTTGTTAGATTTGTACTTGAATTGTAATGATATCTTGTTTTTAATTCTTATGTTTATTCAATTGAATGTAGTGTGTTTGTAGCAACATGGAATGTGGGTGGAAAATGTCCACCAAGTAACATGAACCTTGATGATTGGCTTCATGCTTCACCGGCTACCGATATTTATGTGCTTGGGTAAGCTTTCTTGTTTTTAAGGGTGATTGCAACATTTATTAATATGATAGCTGAATGTCAACTGTAGCAAGATAGCCTGAATCCTGGTTGTTATCTCAGATTTCAGGAAATTGTGCCCTTGAATCCAAGTAATATATTAGGGTCGGAGGATAATGGTCCCGCTAAGAAATGGATATCTCTGATAAGAAAGACATTAAACAATCGCCCTGGCATTTGTGCAAGTAGTGGCAATCATACCCCATCATCTGCCCCTAAACCAATTGTGGAAATGAATGCTGATTTTGAAGGGTCTAACCGATACAAGGATGCATCATTCTTTCATCGAAAGTCTTTTCAGGTCACGGGTAGTGGTCAAATGGTTAATGAACCTTTGTCCCCACACCCACAACTTGATAGACGTTACAGCGTGTGTGACCGGGTTATATTTGGTAATAGGCCCAGTAACTACAGGCCCAGTGACTGCAGGCCCAGTGATTGTCGGCCCAGTGACTACAGGCCCAGTGATTGTCGGCCCAGTGACTACAGGCGCAGTGATTGTCGGCCCAGTGACTACAGGCGCAGTGATTGTCGGGCGAGTGATTATAGGCCGAGTGATTATAGACCGAGTGACTTTTCCAGATGGGGTTCATCGGAAGAAGATTTCTATCCAGATGAGTCACCTAGTACAATGCTATTTTCGCCAATGTCGTGTAGTGGGTCCACTCAGAGCGACATTTGTCACAAACAGCCAAAGCAATCAAGATACTGCTTAATCGTGAGTAAGCAAATGGTAGGGGTATATCTCACTGTATGGGTTAGAAAAGATTTGAGGGAGCATGTACGCAATGTGAAAGTCTCTTGTGTTGGTAGAGGACTTATGGGATACCTTGGAAATAAGGTACTAATTCTTGTGACAGCCTGCTCGAACGGTGATTGATTACCTTTGTGTTTTAATATGTAGGCCCTATATTTCAGTCAATAAACCGAGATATGAGTATCTTTTGATTGTGAAACATGAGAATTGTGGCAAGTGAAGTGATGATTTGATCTTTATTCTGTAGGGTTCTATTGCAGTCAGCATGTTATTACATCAGACCAGCTTTTGTTTTGTATGTACCCATTTAACTTCCGGGCAAAAAGAGGGTGATGAGCTGCGTAGAAATGCTGATGTAATGGAGATCCTTAAGAAGACAAGATTTCCACGTATCAGTAACACAGGCGACGAGAAATCCCCTGAAACAATCGTTGAGCATGAGTAAGATCTTTTATCAAGCGTAGATAATTGTTTTGACATTTTTAATGCACCCCTTCCTAATAGCAAGGAGTCTAATTCAGTAATACTCCGTATTAATCTTGAAACATTTATAATTTTGCCACAGTCGAGTCATTTGGCTGGGAGATCTGAACTACCGCATGACTATCCCTTATCGCTCAGTTAGAGCACTCGTTGAGATGCAAAATTGGCGGGCTTTGTTGGAGAAGGATCAGGTTTGTAGCTTCCCAAAAGAACTCTTCTATGTACACTGTAGTCTGATCTTAATCTGTTGTTTTTCAGGTTGTCATCACAGTTGGAGTCTGAGTTTTTTTCCCCTATGTTAATTTTTGTTTTGTTTTGTTTTCGTTTGTAGCTTCGGAGTGAACAGAGAAAAGGACATGTATTTTCTGGTTGGAACGAGGGAAACATATACTTCCCACCAACTTATAAGTATTCTCACAACTCGGACAGATATTCCGGGGATGATATGCATCCGAAGGAAAAACGAAGGACTCCTGCGTGGTAAGTTCAGGTCAACAAAATGTTTGGGATATTTGTTTACCTATTTTGCCATTTAGGGAACAATGTGTACAATTGAATGCAACATGGAGATAAAAAGATGTTAGAAACAAAATCTAATGCTAGCAAGTGCTTGACAAGCAACATAAATGAGATGAAATTCTCGTCTATTTCTAATATGATTTTGGTGGTGAACCAATATCATTTTTGACAAGTAATTTCTCCAAATCTCCAAATATATGTGGAGATACAATGTTAAAAACTGTGTGATTAATTAAAACAACTATTTTATGGGAGAAAATAACAGTCAAAATCGACTCCGTTTGACAAGCAAAGACAAATCGGGACAATATAAATACATGGAGGAACATGTTTCAGATGTGATGTAACATTCTGATTTTTTGTTGAATGCTTATGCAGGTGTGACAGGATTTTGTGGCACGGTAGAGGACTCCACCAGTTGTCGTATGTCCGAGCTGAGTCGAGATTTTCCGATCACAGGCCGGTGTACAGTATATTTTGGGCAGAGGTGGAGTCCATCCCTGTCCGGTTTAGGAGAAGTATGAGCTGCTCTAGTGCTAAGATTGAAGTCGCTGATCTCTTGCCCTACTCACAGGGTTACACTGAACTCTGCTTTTTCTGAAAACCGGATCGTGGGATTACATCTTCAAGTACTCTCTCTTCCTCTTTGAAGTTTTCATGTGCATGTGCATGTGCATGTGCATGTGCATTCCTTAAGATACAAGAAGATACATGCTGATTTGTTTCCATTAGTTTATTAACTGTGGATTAGTTTACTCTTAACACAGAATGATCAACTCAGGCACTTCTCCGACACCGTTCAGTGTGCTCTACTGGTAAGATTCCTTGTAATCATTTGTTCCATGTTAGTACTATTTGTTTTGTAGACTTCATATTTCACATTATTTCTGAAGCATGTTTCGGCCATTCCCATTCTACCTCTTTTTTTTTATCCGTTTTCCTTTTTTTAACCAACTTAGAGCATTGACTGTAAAACCGCATTCCAATCGCTTTGTATAGATTTTTAAAACTACGGTGACTGAATTTATCTGACTAAGCGAACGAGATTAGGACGTTGATCAGTGATATGACAGTTTTAACCGCATTTCCGTTAACAACTTTATTCCGGTCCCCATTTACAGGCGGGAAGAGCTTTAAACAATCCCAGTTTTTTCCCATAGAATGATTCAGACATTTCATAGCTCGCATATCGAAAAAGGTTAGTCAGTCCTATACTTCTCTTATTTTGCTTTAGTACCTGTTAACATCAGATATGTCCATCCCTTTAACTTTTCCTAATGCCCATCTTTCTTATCAGGTGTAAATTATGTAATTTAGTCGCTGACCCTCTAACGCAACGATCTTAACTCGACTCAAACTGTACATCAGCAATCCGATCAATATTCAACTGGACAATGCTGACAATCAGAAGATTTTTTACAAGTACAAATTTTGGTGACTTGCATATTCATAATTTTGTATTAGAGTAGATTTTTTTTGGAGGCCGGGTCATGATTCCGAATATGAGCGGCCGTTGCGACCCCGTTTTGAGCCGGTATGAGCCGAATTTATATTGAATGGTCAATTTTGAGATCCAAGACATGATTTAGAGTGTACCCTTTATAGTTAGAGATTTGATTAGGCATGTTGTTGATTTATTATTAGTGATTTGAAGGGTTTGATTTATTATGTCCCCTTTGCTTGCTAATCATTTCTTAAAAACATTTTGATTATCCAAAACAAAGTCTACTGCTTGTGTTGTGTGTTTGCTTTGCCTTTAACTTTTGGCGCAGGGTGTCCCAACAGTCTTGAAAAGCAATGGACAACCTTACAGATTTTGGCACGAAAATATGGACTTCATCATTTTGTATCATTGTGCATTTGTACTAATCCATTTTTTTTATTGCTTATTTATTATGTTTGTTTTTAATGAGTAAAGTTTGGTGAGGCTAACAAAGTGGCCAAGTCCACCTCTGCAACTTTATCCTAAAGTCATTCCCCCTTGTCTAGGGCAGAGCACGAATCACATATCTGATTTAAAGTATGAGTTTGGATCGGATATCTATATTAGAAATTCCTAAAGTTAGATATCCATATTCAAATCAAATGTTTCGGATATCCATATTTTGGAATTTACTTTAAAATTAAGTTTGAAACACGATCATATTCATCGTCTCACATTATGATTTTCTTTAGTATTGTCACTCCAATGTTATAGACATAAAATTTAAGTATCACTTATATATTTCTCTAATATTTTAAACTTTAATTAAGTTGTTGTATGAGATAAAATTGTATTTTCACGAAATTATACTAGAAAATTATTGTTTCGGATCGGATCGGATATCCAAATATTTTAATTCTAATATCCATATCCAAACCAAAGATTTCGGAACGGATTTCCGATCCAAATTTAACTTTCGGATCGGAAATCCAAATATTTTAATTGTAATATCCATATCCAAACAAAAACCAAAGATTTCGGATCGGATATCCGATCCGAACTTAACTTTTGGATATCCAAAAAATTCGGATCAGATATGGATCGGTTTGGGTAATCGGATTTTTTGCTCAGCCCTACTGGCCTTGTCCCTCCTGACCTGATAAAATAAACCCAAATCCGAAAAACCGATCAAAAATAGATAGAGAAATCGAAATAAATTTCCTAAATAGTACCCGAAACCCGATTCAGAATTTGAAATGAATTCTATATAATAATATCCGAACCCGAATACTTCTGAACCAGTATAACTAATCGATTTACCTAAATTAATACTCTATGTTCTCATAAAAATACTTCCACTTTAGGAGTTATGTCATTGATTTTATTAATTGTACATTAAATTATTACACTCAAATTAAAAAAGAAAAAGGAACATTACACCCATTTCCCCTAACCCAAGAAAATTATGACTCAAAACTAACTTGAAGTGATATTGACCCAGCACGATGTCAATAAAGAAAACGGGAACAATGTTATTTTTTTAGGGAATAGAACAATGTTATTGTATGTAAGAAGTGGGCAATATTGAAGTTTCAATCAATTTTCAACTAAGTGCTCGTTTGGTTGGCTCTTTAAACACACGGAGTTGTAAATTCCCATAAATTGAGAAAATCGATTCCGTTTAGTTACCCAAAATTAGGTGAATTCATGTGAGTTTAACTCCCATATGGCAAGTAACATGGAACAGATTAAAAAAAAAAAAAAAAAAAAAAAAAAAAAAAAAAAAAAATGTACTGCATTGAAGAGTATACAACCTAATGATCAATAAAGCATCTAGCTTCCTGATGGAAGATCATGGAAAAGCATTCAAAATAAAGGATCGCAGAGTACTACTGTACTCTGTATCTTCCTTAGGCGCTTCCTTGATTAGTCTAGCGAATTACTAGTGTGATAATAATACGTTCTTATATCGTACTTAAATAAAATTGTATATGATGCAGGCTAAAGGGTGCATCCGCACAGCAGCAGTCGCATTTCTCAGACAAGGTGTTTCCATACCAAATACCATACACTTGCTACATCAATAAACCGAAAACTAACCACCATTCAAGTATAATTTAAAAGCAACATAATCCCTTGAAAGATTTAACACAACATTCCACCACAGAGGGAATCCACCAAAGTAATAATACAGGAAAAAAAACATGGCAATGCTAGAATCAGGGAGCATACTAGTCCTTTGCCAACGAATTTACGAGTCTGATGCAGAGACGGCACTTTGATCTTTAATTGACTCGCACCAAGCATATTCCCTTGCTCCGTCCTTGTCAACAATTTTGATGACGAAATTTGGTGGGGCCACAACAAGCCGAGACCTGATCTCCAGGATGCACTTGTTGACCAAATCGGCAGCTTCTTCCACTGACATGCCGCTGTGGTAGTGCCTATCCATCATGGCGAGGGAGAAGTAGGCACCATACCCAAATGCTGCTTTGTCTACCTTGTGGAGTGTTGCGATGTAGTCTATAAAATACAGAGATGGCCCTGTTTCTTTGTCAAAGCCGGCCAGAAGTATGTTCACTGAGTACGGGTTCTGCATAAAATGAATAAAAACATCATGATATAATGCTCTCATCATACATTTAAACTGAACACCAGCGAAAATTAGACAGGATGAGAATTACAAGAAAAAAAAGCAAAAAGTTGAATTAAAACTAAAAGGCAAATCGATGGGATAAAAAGTCAGATTGACTAGAGAAGTAAATGTTACTCTATAGTCTATACTCAATAATAATACTAGCAAATCAGGCACAAAAAGGGAAACACAATGAGAATAAGAAACTTGGACATGGCAAGTTGGCAACTTCACAATCATGAAATTTTACATCAAGTAGACTCAGTCTAACTGGGAAACAAAATGCTAAAGTATTGATAAGTTTTACCAACAATTATTCCGCAAAGAGCTAGGTCCTGTGGTCAGAGGTTTTTAAAGACTTCAACAACAACAACAACAACAACAACAACAACAACAACAACAACAACATCATCAGAGCCTTAATCCCAAAATGATTTGGGGTCGGCTCACATGAATCATTCTTTAGAACTGTCCCTGAGTGATCGCACACCTCAAAAAGCAAAGAGATAGAAAGAGAAAAGTGAAAAGCAAATCAGAAGTGGAAGAACATTATACAAAAGCCAAGCTTAACCAAAAACTCAGTTTTCTTTTATAAAATTTTGATTTTAGATATAAAATACAGATTAACAACAATATTTTTTGAAAATAGAGGTGAAAATTAATGTTTAAAAAATCTTAAAAAGTAAACAAAGCAGATTGTACAAGAAGTTTTTGGGTAAAACGTTTGATAAATCTCAAAAGTACACAATTTTTACAAAAATTAAATGAAAGGATAAGTAGTTTAAATAACAGTAGATACTAGATACTAAAAAAAACCACAAATACTATTATGCAAGTAAAAATCAAACACCATCATCCATATGAATCGTTTCCCACCATTGTGCTGAATTGTTTTCCTGATTTACCTTATATGTCGAGAATAATTTTGTAGGAGCTTTTTGAAAAATTTCAAGAACTTCTCTAAAAATTTTTAAAGACTAGTCTGAAAATAAGATCAGCTCTCAGTTTTCACCAACCAAACAAGCCAAAATTATACTTCCTCATAATCCGCAATAAGATCCCCGTCGTCTATTTACTCAGATTTCTCTCTTTTTTTCCCATAATCAAATGGTGAAAAACCGACCACCAAAATAAGAGGTACCGGACATGTGTAACAGAAGATATAGCAAATAGATAACACAAAAAAAGAGTGATTTTATCGGGAAAGATCAACACGAAGTGTGGATAAAAACCACCTCCAACACCAAGTCACCAACAACATCACCCCCCAATGCCACAATGGCTCCCGCAAAATGCGAGTAAGAACCCGCATCCAGAAAAGAAGAAAAATTGATCATCCAGATGTGGACACTCTTCTCATCCACAACAGAAACACGTGCTGAAATAGGTATGAGGTACGTCGAACAAAACAGACATGGGTATGTACAAACAGGCATGGGACATTCTAATTTTTCAGAAATGAAAAGTACTCTAGCGTGTGTAGGTGTGCTCATGCGTAAGAGAAGGAAGTGAAAGAGAAGTAGAGAAACCACAAAATTCTTCAAAGATGGAGATGTCAAAGCAATGAAATATGAACTATGCTACTCAGAGTCCAAGACTCGGGTACGGCTGTTTAACCAGAGGCAGACCTTGGGGTGCACACAGCCCCCCAAGTGCGCGCACTTTCAGCTGCTGAAATTTGTTTTATAGAAAAAAGTCGAAAAGCAGATATGTATATTATTTGTACAGTAAGAGTAAACAAAACAGGCATGGTCTAGCGGATAAAATTAATGACTAGATGGGAAGGCACCGGTTCGAGGCTCTATAGAACCCTTTTTTAGAAAAAATTTTCACCTTCGTAAAGCCTCTTCTCCTTCCCCTTTCTTTTTTTTCTGTTCAGTTCCTAAACCCAGTAATGCACAATAGTCACGAGCTCAAGACATACACAACTCCAACTGCTCTGATGGCCGACTTCCACCTCACTCAAGTAGACCTAGCAAACACATCAGGTCGTGTCGGGTTCGTGTTCGTGTCACATGTAAACCGGTCACGAACCCTTCAACCCAAATCCGACCCAGTTAAATTTCGTGTCGTGTTCGTGTTGACCCACTTATATAAATGGGGCCTCAAGCCTCAACCCAAACCCGTTAATTTCGTGGCGAGTTCGTGTTGTGTTTTCGTGTCATGTCCATACATGGAAAGTTTATATATATTTTTATGTAATAAAAGATCTAAAAAAATATGATTAATTTAGTAAACAGGTCATTCGTGTCAAGTTCTTGTTTAGAGAGGTCAACCCAAACCCGACCCAATTAAATCTCGTGTCGTGTTTGTGTCAACTCACTTACATAAATGGGTCATTAAGCTTCAGCCCAAACCCGTTAATTTCGTGTCGTGTTCGTGTGGAGTTGGTTTCACCCCAAGACACCATATTTTGAATATTTTGAATTGGATATTGATATAATTGTTCATAATCAATTATTTTCTCTATACTTTGATTGAGGTATAAAATTTGTTCTCTGTAGTGTAGTTACCGTAGCATAAATTTTATAAAATACGATATTTGCCATAGCATTTGTAAAATAGTCACACGTTTTAGCTACAAGTAGTCCATGAAGTTGGTTTCACCCCAAGACACCATGGTGTCAAAACATGTACATCTAAAAAGAAGGATTTTGACAAAATAGTGTGTCATGTGAATGGGCTGGTGCTTAAGCATCGAGAATACATTAAAAAGCTTCATTAATGGCAGCAACTGCAGGGCATGGTACTTCAACTCTTTACACTACCTCGTGCATGACATTTGGACACAGGAATGACACACAAATTGTATTAAGCCAAGATGTAAACTTTTCATAAAATACCCAAGCCTGACACTTGGATGATGGGAAGCCCCTGCAATCTATGTTACTTGAGACTTGTAAAATCATAGAGATTAGAATGTGTGTACTAGTTCTGGGATCAAGACTGAAACTGACATTTGAAACCACAAGTAAGAGCACTAGACGACAAGTAAAACAATGATAACTGATAAGTACAAAGTTTCTTTTACATGATGCAACCAATTGTGAGTTTGTGACTGATGGCGTAGTGATGATATAGCCGCTAAAGCAACACTACAATAAAAAGCATGAACATCACACGAACTAAGAGTGCATATCCACAAACCCAGCTCCTTAGACAGTAAGAAAAACCCAATGGTTAGACCAATAATGATTATTGGGCTAGAAAGAAGGAATCACTAATGAAAGAGAAAGTTTCAGCAGGTCAATCCAAATCTACTAACAACTTAACAGGCATACTAACATGATAACATAGAAGACTGCATGAGGGAATCTATGTGAAAGATTAAGAATTGACACCTCATAGTTACATCAAAATCATAACAACTAAAAGAACCATCTATCCAAAAACAATTTTGCAGCTACATCAACTAATACATAAGAGCGGCAAAGAGCTCTGTAAGGGCAATTATTGATAGGTTTTTAAGTTTTTTGACTTATCACTACATGTAATCAAGAGCACCAACTTAATCGATATTTATACACGTCAATCGTCATCTAATTTCTCGAGATAGAAAAGAGTGCAGGAACACATGTGAGAAAAAATCAAAAATATGCAAAATTGCAAATTTGTGGATGTGCCACTGAAACTTCAGCTCATATCTTCTTTGATTGCAGTTTCAGTAGAAATTGCCTGGGACTTGTGCAAAACTGGTTTGGTGTCATACAAAACAGTGTGTGCTTGCTGGAATCACTGCCTTAATTTACTCTATATGGGTATCAAGGAACAAATGTAGAATGGAAGGGATTCTTATCCATCCTAAGGGGGTGCTAAAGCAGATCAAGGAATGCTTATTAGTTCGGATGGAGCATAGGGTATGGAAAGTGAAGCATAGGGCTGATGAGAACAGGGTTTGGCAGCTAGGATTCTAGGAATAACACTAGTTTGCTAAGTTTGAGGTTTTGATGAATTAGCTTGGTCGTATGGTGACATAATCCCTTATTTGATTATCAATATATTCACATTTCCACCTAAAAACAATATGTAAATTTTGGAGCTAAGGATTTCGCTGACTACATCACTACATACACTGAAAAACTTGAAACAATGGCAACCTAGCATCATGTTGCTCTCTCATATCCTTCAAACACTCAGTGTATCTCATCATACAAAACAAATTACGCCTTCAAACTAGAGAACCTAAGCTTCAAATTTCGCAATAGAATCCACAAATACAATATCTTCTATTTAATTTGAAGGATTCCTACTATCGCCATCAAATACTGAAAACAAAATACGACTGCATAATTATCTACCCTATACTTCCTACTATCCTTAAGAAAGAACAAAAAATAGGACTTGTGATCTCAAAACCCTTTGAAGCTTCAATCCATGTATGTATGCATCACACAAACGGAAGCACACAAATCACTACTCCCTCCGACCAAGCCAATCACTACATAATTAATTTTTTCCCTCACACATCCTCGGAAATGTAGCGAATTGGCCTAACGAAGAAGGTAACTTATAAAACTCAGAACTTTCTGAATAATCAATCATTAACAAAATTACACATGAATCACTCACAGACATTCAGCATTACTCCAGAAAATAACCAAAAGCAAAACACCTGAATACAATCAAAGAAATCGAAAATCACCTTCCGAAGAGCAGTGGCTAATTCGCCACGAGTAAAATTAGCAGTAGCAGCAGTAGTCAAAGGAATACCATTCTTGAATTGATACAATGCCACATTCTTCTGAACATATTCCGTAAATTGAACCCTATAAATCAAACAACAATCAATCAATCCACCAACTCCTTTACAAAAACCCTAACCCTAACAAATCAGTACTACTCCCTCCGTCCTAATCATCTGTTTTCACGTTTTTATCCTTTCTAAGCCGGATTTTAATTAAAGGTAAACAAATGATCGAGACGGAAAAAGTAAGATAAAAATTGAAGCAGGGAGATATAGATACAAACCTGTCGCCGGCTTCGCCGCTGGCGCCCATGAGTTTATGAGAATCAAGGATCATGATCTTGTCTTCATTGGTTTTATGTACCAAGATGCTGTTAACTGCAGATGAATCTGCTGCAATTATTGCGAATCCATCACCAACTAATCCAAAAACACACTCCATTGTGAATATTGTGATGTTGGAGTGAAGTAATTTAGGGTTTACGTGTGATTTGGGGATGAGATTTTGTGTTTGAAGTAGAGAGTGAACGAGGGAGGGAGAATAAGTTGGAAGGTAAAGTTTTGATAAATAGATCGTTTCACTTGGGAATCTAGGATGGCTTCTTGGAGAACAAGTTTACTAAAATTAAACCATTTTTTTCTTAATACTTCCTCCTATTCAGCCTAATGTGCCACATTTCATTATAATAATCCGGTAAATTATATCATGCTCCCAGGAGCTAGGTTGCACGAAAACGGACACGGACACGGACACGACACGGACACGGGACACGGCAGTCCGATTTTTTTAGGACACGGGACACGGCAAAAAAAAACCAATATACATATTAAAATAAAGGGAATTTAAAGCCCATTACAACCGACATCTAAACTTTGGTCATTTAAAGGTAACAAAATCGTAAAATAACCAATACTAATCTTTAAAATACGAGTTATAATACGATCCAAAGTTAAATCATTAAAAAAATACATGACTTAAAAGGCCCAAAAGAGCCGTCTCAAACCGGCCCAACTACAACTCCAAATAAACAACCAAATCAAACGACAACTTCTATCATTTCCGTTGTCATCTGCTGCATCTCCTTCTTCAATCACCAATAAAAATCTCCTCCTTCAATCACCAATAAAAATCTCAATTTCCCCCAATGCATCTCCTCCTTCTTCACCATCATCTTCATCACCTTCAACTACAACCACTTCTTCTTGCTCCACCACCACCACCGCAACAACTACCGAAAAAACCATCTTTATCACTTTCAACTACAATCATCTTATTTTCTATATAATCATTTTCTATGGCAACAAGGTAAGTATTATAAATTAAAGTAATTAGCAGTTGGGTTGGTCTAATTGAATGAGGCAAGAGCACAAAACCCTAGATTCAATTTGGGGAAAAGTGAAAAACCAAATCTCTCAACTGCTTTGAGGAAGTGGACGGCGGCGAGATCGAGGCCGGAGGTCATTTGGGTGGTGGACTTGTCGGAGGTCTGATGGTCGCCGGCCGTCTGTATGGTCGAAGAGGAGCTTGGAACTTAAAAGAATTCAATGTCGTGATTGAGGGAGTAAAAATTTTGTTTTGAGAATTTCCAATTTGCCGTGTCCAACCTGACACGGACCGTGTCCGTCGTGTCTTGGCCGTGCAAAAGACGTGTCGTAATTAAATTTAAACCAAGGACACGGTCCAACGCGTGTCGGACACGTTTTGAGGCGTGTCCCACGCGTGTCCGTGTCCGACACGGTGTCCGACACGGGAACGCTCAAAATTAGGCGTGTCCGTGCAACCTAGCCCAGGAGTAGGGAGCATGATACTCCCAAGAGAGTTATTAGGAAAAAATAAATAAAAAACAAAAATTATAAAAACAACCACCCATTAATCCACTATGTTACAATTAGTTATATTGCTCCTCTAATACTTATGCTATTCTACAAAAACTCAATTATGGATCTATTATTACTACTCAATTACGTAAATTTCATGTTTTTTGGCCAAATTATTTTGCATTATTCGCTACTCTTGTCTATGGAGCAAAACGTTCATGATTATTATTCCGTTTATTTGAACGAGTCCGCAAATGAAGATATGACATCCACAAAATATAAATAAGTGATAGATTCACATGTTATATACTGTGAATATGAGGTTTATGTTTTGCGTATATGTAATCTATATGCGATGAATATGTAGTTATACTTTGTGAATATATGTTAGGTTATGTTAGATTAATATTTATGATAACCTCTATATATTTGTGAATATGTTTATCATATTGTGTGAATATATTAATTAATTGGGTGAGTATGTGAGTTTTAATTTGAGAATAAAAAGTTTGATTTATATGAATATGTCAACTATGTAATGTGAATATTTTATTGTGATGAACATGTCAATTATATGGTGTGAATATGCGAGTAAAGTTAAAATAAATACCAAAATATATCAAATGTGATCTCAAATTATAGAGGAATCAAAATCACGAATAATGATATAATTTTTAAATTTTTCTAATTTATGAAATCTAAGTTTTAACGATTTTAAAAAACTAAATTAAAGTTGGAGTATGAAGTACCATACACCTGGGTGTATGGTATAAGCATTTTAATACTCCTCACATATATTAGAAAAAAAATGAACTATAGGTTGAATAGGAGGGAGTAATTTTTCAATCCTATATCGGTTTTTCTAACGTGTGTCCCATAAAACATTCGTAAGTGAATTACATCTGATGTACTACATCAGATGGTATAACTTTTGAGTTTTACTATAAAGTGTTTGAGTTCATTTACTTAAATATTAATCTCAGAAAGTTATATTATAACTCAAAAAAATTACATATAAGCTCAGAAAAATTTGATTTTTGACGTCATCAAATTAAACTAAAATGTAATTTATAAATTCTTATAGAACTTAAGAAAAATACACAAAAACTCAAAAACTCAATAAGTATTACATCTGATGTACAATCTTTTTTCTCATAAAACACGTATAAATAGCCTAAATTAAGTCGATTTACAAGATATTCTCATAAAAATCTAACAAATCTTTTTTTTTTAACATTAGTTCAACAAGTAAGTTCATGAATAAACCTGTAAAGAAGTAATTAGCATCAACAATTATAAGTCTGGCTTATATTTTTTTTTTTTTGACAGCTGTAAATAAAGTGTTTTACAGTCGCATGGCTTCCTGAGCAAGCCTATGCGCAAAGCTATTAAGATGCCTCGGAATAAAATTAAAACATAAACAATGAAAGAAACTAGAGCGTCCACGGATATCCTCCAGTATCCCAGCGATCATATGATCATCCTTGTCGACCCCCGTGATCTGGTTGATAAGCTGCAAACAATCTGACGAATATATCTAGGTGAAGAAACCTCCGCTCATGGGCCCATAACAGAACATCTCTAACCCCTAGCGCTTCCGCTTGTAACGCCGACTCAACTCCGGTGCGCACCTGTCTCCTCCTCACTTCCTTCCCCGCATTATCATAAGCGACCCATCTGACCGTCGCTTCATAGTTCCGTTGCCAGCTAGCATCCACTTTCACACGTATCACATCACAACTGGTTTGCTTACCTATAATGCTTACGGGGTGGCCATTGCGAATGGCCGCTTTGTCCTCTTGAGCCGATCCCTCCTCCGCACTTCTCAGCATCATCTGGAGTTGCTTTGTACCTGAAGGGTTACACAAAGCTTGCACTTTCTCCCGAACTGATTTATAAAAGTACCTCGTGATCGTTTGCGAGTTTAAACCCAGCTCTTGAAAGATGACATTGTTTCTCAGAGTCCACAAACTCCACAAGATTGCCACAAAGTTAATCGTTTTGCCTCCCCCCCTCTCTCACCCACTATTGGACAAATACCTAATCCAGTCATATATCCATTTAGAAATAGGAATTTCCCCTGCACTTTCAACCCTGATTCCTAAATCTGAACCTGCCCAAATCCTGCTAGAAAGCCCACAATCTCGAAAAAGATGTTCCGGGGTTTCCATTCTTTTTTTATCTCCTCCGCACATGCCATAATAAGGCTCAATATCTAAATTACGTTTATGGAACTCACTTCCCGTAGGCAAGGCGTTGGTAATAATCCTCCAGATAAGAATTTCCATACCTTTGGGACTGGTAGCTTCCATAGTGATTTCCGACAAAACTCCCTGCCTCGATCGCTGATTCTAGTTCTATCCTTGATGGTACCCTTTTTGGCCATGTAATTATAAAAAATTAACCCATATCCACTCTTCACCGTGTAGGTTCCTTCCTTTGTAAGTGGCCAATAAACCCTATATCTCATTCTAATTTCGCATAGTGGGATTGCGAGGATTCGTGTTGCCCACTCTTCCCTGAACAAGCCTTTTATGAAGTCGTCATTCCACCAACCATCCAGGTGAAAAAAATGTCTTACTTGCAAATTGGCCATATGACTATTATTCAGGTCTAACCAATCATCTTTAGGTTCTGGACGCTTCCCCTTACCCATCTTGAGGTCCAGACATTTAGGCTCGAATCAGTCCCGAGCTTCCAACCAATGTTCTCCATGACTATTGTCAGCCCATGCAAAATGCTTCGTATGCCCCACGAACACCCAGATCCTCTGATAGGGTTCATATCATGTTGGAACACTTGTGAACCAAACAACTTTTGTCTGAATATCCTGCAAAAAAGAGTTGTCTCCCCAGAGACGATTCTCCACCCGTGTTTGGCCAATAACGCTTGATTAAGGCATTCGACATTTCGAATTCCTAAACCGCCCGTACTCTTAGGTAAACTCAGGAAATTTTTGCTACATCAGTGAATGCTATTCCCCATCTTACATCCTGTCCACCAAAATTGTGCCAAAATAGAGTTGATCTTTTTTGCCACACTTACCGGAATTTTGAAAACCGATAGAAAATAATTCGAGAGATTGGATAGAACCGATGAAATTAGAGTAAGACGTCCTGTTGGTGATAGAAAAATCTCATTCCACGAAGAGATACGTTTGGTGATATGTTCGATAAGTGCATTAAAGATACCTTTCTTTGACTTTGTAAACTCCGCCGGAATCCCCAGATACTTCCCAATGCCTTTATTCTTTCTGATCGTAAAAACCTTCATAATCTGCTGTGCCTGTAACACCCCCATTTATTTAAGGGCCTGAACTAGAACTCCTCAGATAAATGACGGTGTTACCATCTCGGTTTCCCGAGGTAGTGAATAACAAATTAAACTCCAAGGCAATTTATATAATATTTTAACTTAATTATTACAAAATTTCCCTTTTAAATTAAATTACAAAAACTGACGTAAATAAAAGTGAAGTCTTCTAGATGATGATCTAGCTACTAGGTCGTCTGATCCAGTGTCTCACGCCCATCAAGCTCCCGTCCTATCTCTTAAACCTGTCAAGTCTGCTCCCCATAAAACGGTTCATCACAGGTGTTCACGAATACACAGGGTCAACCACGAGGTTGAGTAGGGAAAACAATAAACAATAAAATATGATATGCATGATACTCCGCCACCTCCATCTCCATCTCCACTCATCACACACATCTCATACCCCGGGAACGCCCACCATACCGATCCCGGTAGACTATATATCGACCGAAGCCGATCCGCCACTCAACGGTGAGGACACCAGGGCAAGTCTGCAGAACCCGCCCTGGGCCTTATCACCACATCACATCGTATCTCCACATCGTCACCACCACATCCTCCTCCAACTCCAATGCATATGAAATGCTCAACAATAATTAATGCAATGCAATATGTATATAAATCATCGAACCGATAAATCATAAAGTCATGCCGGTTACCCGATGTTGTGACATCATACTCAATATGGTCAAATCGATCAATCACATTTCCGAATATAAATGGTAACGTAAATCAACAACCAGGAATCAAGTCAACACAATTCAACAACGACGATAATAGGACAAGTGTATTTCCCTACCTCAAGTGCCAGCAAATCCAATTAAGCAGTTAAGCAGTCCAGAAAACAAAGCAATGCATTTGATTATCGATCCTTCACGAATCCGTCACCTAGAACAATTATAATATTTATAATTACTAACTACTAAATATAGAAATCTCCCCAAAATAGAAACTTTCCCGATATAGTAACTTCCACTTTAACTAGTCCCGACTCAAAATCCATCTCTAATTATTTTAATTAACTCGGGAATTAAATTAAATAACTAATGTGATAATAAAATATTAAACGAATTAAACGGTTTAAGAAAACCCGAATCAAACATAAAACAATTCAACAACCCGACTTAAAACCCGTCTTTAATCATTTTAATTAAATCACTCGGAAATAAATTAATTAATTAAACATGTGACTCATTATCGAAGTATACCGATTAACTATCACGAAACCCGCTTCAAAACAAACACAACCCGTCTTCAACACCTTCCCCCTTCCCACGCGCTCACCAGCCACCACGCGCCACCACAGGGCCGTGACAGCCACCAGCCCGATCCCCCACACTGACCCAACCACCCAGGACCACCCCCACGAGGGTCGACTCCCGCCGGCGAGGTGAACCACGGCCGTCATTTGGCCTGGTTCACCGCCAAACCTCACCAAACGCCCGCGTTTCTCCTCCTGCAACCACCGCAACTATTACCTAGACTCTGCCAAACAACCACCGCCCTACTCGCCGTCAACCCACGAACACCGACCACTTAGCACCACCGTTTCGACCTCCCCCTAGTCCACGGTGGTGCCACCCAAAAACCCCCTGTCTAAACTCCTCTGAAAACCGCATCTGAAACCCATGTGTACCCCCTGTCAAAGTCGCCTTTCACGGCCACCATCACCACCAAGAACCACCCTAACCACCACCCCTGACCTCGTCACTAACCACCCTTTCCCCATACCCCGTCAACAACCACTAACACTGCCTCAACAAGACACGCAACCCCAACTAAAACCCGACATCAATTCGAAAAACAGAGAACAGAGGTTGTACTCTTACCTTTCCGTCACCACCACCGCCACCATAGCCACCCTAGGTCGTCGACAAACACTCTAAGCTCCTCCCTGCTGCGTCGTCACTGCCCACGCTCTCTCTCTCTCTCTCGAATTGCGTGAAAGTTGGAGTTTTGGTGTTGTTTAAGGAGGTAGGCGGCTGAGGGAGTGTGAGATGAGGGAGGCGGTTTGGGTAGGGTTATTAGGGTTAGGGTATACAATTAGGGTTAGCTAGGTTTAGTTGGGCTTAGGGTTTAATTGGGCTGAACAGTTAATGGCCCAACTCAAGAGGTTAGCTCACATTTCGAATCCTATATAAACCCGTCTCAAATAACTTGTATCGATACAACGCGAGTTAAATAAAATAACTTAACATAATTATCGACCCAACAATCTACCCGACTTAATTAGGGATATAAAATTTATAATAAATAATATTTAATAATAATATCCATTTAATTAATTATATAAAAATACGGGGTATTACAGTCTTCCCCCCTTAAAATGAACTTCGTCCCGAAGTTCGCCTCCGTACCCAAACCTCTGAAAGGTATTGTATATTGTACTTACGGACGTCACGCATTTCTAACTCGATTAACACGCACTTTTGACACAACAATTAACATAACAAATACGGAATGTTACATTCTGCCCTCCTAAAAATAAACTTCGTCCCGAAGTTTAACTCATCTTTACTTAACCCAACTAACTACGACTAATAATTACCTGGGAACACAGATATATAACAACTATATAATCATCTGAGAACACCATCATCTTCATCTAAATTCCGATCTCAAACTCAAGGAACTCAATAACCATGGTCGCACTGGACCGTAAACATAACTCCCGTAATCATCACTCAATCAACTAACCGAAGTAGGAACAAAACATATAGAACTCATTTGCATAGGTACCCCACAACTAAACGTCAAATTGGTCAGCTATAACCTACAAACAAGTGCAAATTAAGCATCAAGATTTTACAATCCTACCCCACTAAAAACATGGTTACGTCCTCGTAACCACCATTATACCTATGCAACAAAATCATTATCAACCACATGTGACAGGAAAGAATACATGGTAAGAGATTGCGCATCAACATTAAGGTCGAAACAAGGTTTTATTAAGGAATTAACTGGTTGTCAATAAGTAACATTTATTACTAGCTCATGCGTAACTTAAAAACACAACATCAAACTAAAAGAACAACAAGAAAGGAATCATGGTTTACACGGTTTCACAACTAAACAAATTTGATGATCAATTATAGACTATGAACGCGCGAGAGCAACATCAAAAAAAACAATTTAAGAACTTCTCACATTTGTAAACATATCACAGAAATAGATCTACCACTACTATCTATCACAATCACAGGATCTTATTGACATGTCCATACAACCATTTACTCACTCACTGGTTTAGGTCACGAATTAGGTCGATGAATTTAAGTAATCAACAACATACTCATAATTCATATTTTAAATTATAACAATTGTTTGCACGATATCAATTCTGAAAACATGTTTCCCAATAAAAGTAACTACATATGATCTATGACAACGACAACATTACTTCCATATCACACCTATGTTTCACATTTTAGCAATCATATCATTCAATTGTGTCCAACAACTTAGTATAATTCATTTTCCGCGAAACAAGAGATATTGTATAAATAGTTTAAACATATACATTTGCCATCATATACTGTGTAGAACACTAGCTATGATAAAAGATTAGCAACTTGAACAACTTCTCTGATTTGCATGATTGAATAATTAGGCAACTCGTAGGCTCAATTAAATGTAATTATAATGACTATCATTTAAACCAATGCATATCATGTGAATCCTAAAAAGGGTTATCCCATTAGAATTGACAATCTCATTATCATAAACAATCTTTATTAAAATATAATTGATAATAACAACTCGAGAATATAGATATGTCAATGTCGTGCTACAATAGCAAAAATTATTTTAGCATTTTATGACAATATAATAACGAACATATTCAATAAGGAATAATGACACTGTTTACTATCATGTTACAGGTTTTAGGTTCAACTGGAATAATTTAATGTAATGAAATCAATAGGTATAACTATAGGTACACAGACTCACATAAAGGACCTTAGATCTCAGATGACATCCTCCACGTGTGAACATTTAGACACAATCATTACTACCACCCATTTGTAAACTTTTAGACATAACTATTATAATTTTCATGCGAGTATATTAGAACAATCAAATTACTTTTAATACCATCAATTTTTACCAAGTTATGACAATATAGTTTTATATTTATATATATCCGACCACTATGCAAATATGATGAACACACCAAAGATATTCCAACATGCCAAACGTATATAAAATATGCAAACAACTAGACTCATATAAAATATTTCACCATTGATTAAGAATCAATTTAAGCTATTCAATTTTACTCATACTATCATGCCAACAATGTTATCAACTAAACTTTAATTTTATCACTGGTTAAGATACATAGCTACTGAACATGCGTGCTACTGTCGTTATATAAAACATTATAAATTCACATTACTAAGGCTCATGAATTATTCAAACAACTATCTGTAAACTCAACCTAGAACACACATTTTACAAGTCATGATTCACGTTGTAACTTTCAGAGATCACGAATAAATAACCGTTCGATTAAAAACTTGATTCATATTACTTTTATAAAACATGTTGAGTTCAAAACACATGGAAAAAGAATTAGGTTTAAAGCACAAGAATTCCAATTTTTTTTTTTTTTTTTTTTTTTTTTTTTTTTTTTTTTTTTTCAACTCAGTTGGTCCAAACAACATGTGACAACAATTGGTCCAAAACTTGGGTCAGTTTGCAAAATTTACCGTCTAATATAGAGACATCAAGAATTTTCGTGGCTTATTAATTTGAAAACATATGCGACTCTTTTGATCGATGGAGTTGGAATTATGTAAAAATTATGAATACAATTTAAATGAGGATTTTATAAAATCATTGGTCAAACATCACTGCACGGGAACTTCCTAACCACAGTTCACTAAAGTATTTATTACTCCTAATCCGTATACCCTATAAGCATGAAACCCACGCCAAATGAACACTAACTCACGAGGCTATCTCCCATAAAATTTTCATCCATAGGCAATAAACAGAAAAGAAATGGCAGTAAGGTCAATTAAAGAGTACAATCAAACAAAGCAAGTTTCAGCACTAAGTCGTTCATTTTCTATGTTCCAAACTCTTACAACCATATTATCGATACTAACCCATCCTAACTTAAATCTCACACTGTACTTTCGTAAACATCTATCCCGTAGAATCTCTTCGCATATCGATCTACTCCGTACATCTAAATCACGATTGCTATGACTATAAACATGTAATTCAAAAGTGTTTCTAATTACCGTCACAAGACTATACTAGCATGGCTTTGGGATCACATAACCGCATATTACTAGACATAATACTACTATCAGCACATCATTCAACATCCACCTAGGTAACTATCATCGACTCGCAATTATTTTCATGCTCACGACTACCACAACACTTCATTGATTATTAACCGAACTCGAAATTTTATTTCTCATTTCCACCACATTATATGATCACGTCATCATTCATACAAAATACTTACCGTAGCGTTGTCCTGCAGAATGGTTAGAATATATGGGTCTCAAGGTATACATCAATTTTTTTATGCAATAATCAATGTATCAATCAGTTAACACTTAGGCAACGATATATGAATTTCATGTTCAACCTCAAGCAACTTTTCTACCCTTTCTCTCATATACACTCAGGGTTTCCGGGTCAAACTGAGAGGGCCGCTGGTTCGGTGTGAGGGGGCCCCTAACTCATACCTTACCGTAGTGTGCTCCTAACAGTTCTATCCCGGGGTTCATTTTATTTAGACACATCCTATGTTCATTGGGTTCATTGGTTTAGGCTTGAGGATCGTTTGCTCTGATACCACTTTGTAACACCCCCATTTATTTAAGGGCCGAACTAGAACTCCTCGGATAAATGACGGTGTTACCATCTCGATTTCCGAGGTAGTGAATAACAAATTAAACTCCAAGGCAATTTATATAATATTTTAACTTAATTATTACAAAATTTCCCTTTTAAATTAAATTACAAAAGCGACGTAAATAAAAGTGAAGTCTTCTAGATGATGATCTAGCTACTAGGTCGTCGATCCGGTGTCTCACGCCCATCAAGCTCCCGTCCTATCTCTTAAACCCGTCAAGTCTGCTCCCCATAAAACGGTTCATCACAGGTGTTCACGAATACACAGGGTCAACCACGAGGTTGAGTAGGGAAAACAATAAACAATAAAATATGATATGCATGATACTCCGCCACCTCCATCTCCATCTCCACTCATCACACACATCTCATACCCCGAACGCCCATGACCATACCGATCCCGGTAGACTATATATCGACCGAAGCCGATCTGCCACTCACGGTGAGGACACCAGGGCAAGTCCTGCAGAACCCGCCTGGGCCTTATCACCACATCACATCGTATCTCCACATCGTCACCACCACATCCTCCTCCAACTCCAATGCATATGAAATGCTCAACAGTAATTAATGCAATGCAATATGTATATAAATCATCGAATCGATAAATCATAAAGTCATGCCAGTTACCCGATGTTGTGACATCATACTCAATATGGTCAAATCAGTCAATCACATTTCCGAATATAAATGGTAACGTAAATCAACAACCAGGAATCAAGTCAACACAATTCAACAACGACGATAATAGGACAAGTGTATTTCCCTACCTCAAGTGCCAGCAAATCCAATTAAGCAGTTAAGCAGTCCAGAAAACAAAGCAATGCATTTGATTATCGATCCTTCACGAATCCGTCACCTAGAACAATTATAATATTTATAATTACTAACTACTAAATATAGAAATCTCCCCAAAATAGAAACTTTCCCGATATAGTAACTTCCACTTTAACTAGTCCCGACTCAAAATCCATCTCTAATTATTTTAATTAACTCGGGAATTAAATTAAATAACTAATGTGATAATAAAATATTAAACGAATTAAACGGTTTAAGAAAACCCGAATCAAACATAAAACAATTCAACAACCCGACTTAAAACCCGTCTTTAATCATTTTAATTAAATCACTCGGAAATAAATTAATTAATTAAACATGTGACTCATTATCGAAGTATACCGATTAACTATCACGAAACCCGCTTCAAAACAAACACAACCCGTCTTCAACACCTTCCCCCTTCCCACGCGCTCACCCACCACCACGCGCCACCACAGGGCGTGACGGCCACCAGCCCGATCCCCACACTCGACCCAACCACCCGGGACCACCCCCACGAGGGTCGACTCCGCCGGCGAGGTGAACCACGGCCGTCATTTGGCCTGGTTCACCGCCAAACCTCACCAAACGCCCGCGTTTCTCCTCCTGCAACCACCGCAACTATTACCTAGACTCGCAAACAACCACCGCCCTACTCGCCGTCAACCCACGAACACCGACCACTTAGCACCACCGTTTCGACCTCCCCCTAGTCCACGGTGGTGCCACCCAAAACCCCCTGTCTAAACTCCTCTGAAAACCGCATCTGAAACCCATGTGTACCCCCTGTCAAAGTCGCCTTTCACGGCCACCATCACCACCAAGAACCACCCTAACCACCACCCCTGACCTCGTCACTAACCACCCTTTCCCCATACCCCGTCAACAACCACTAACACTGCCTCAACAAGACACGCAACCCCAACTAAAACCCGACATCAATTCGAAAAACAGAGAACAGAGGTTGTACTCTTACCTTTCCGTCACCACCACCGCCACCATAGCCACCCTAGGTCGTCGACAAACACTCTAAGCTCCTCCCTGCTGCGTCGTCACTGCCCACGCTCTCTCTCTCTCTCTCGAATTGCGTGAAAGTTGGAGTTTTGGTGTTGTTTAAGGAGGTAGGCGGCTGAGGGAGTGTGAGATGAGGGAGGCGGTTTGGGTAGGGTTATTAGGGTTAGGGTATACAATTAGGGTTAGCTAGGTTTAGTTGGGCTTAGGGTTTAATTGGGCTGAACAGTTAATGGCCCAACTCAAGAGGTTAGCTCACATTTCGAATCCTATATAAACCCGTCTCAAATAACTTGTATCGATACAACGCGAGTTAAATAAAATAACTTAACATAATTATCGACCCAACAATCTACCCGACTTAATTAGGGATATAAAATTTATAATAAATAATATTTAATAATAATATCCATTTAATTAATTATATAAAAATACGGGGTATTACAGTGCCTTAGCCAGAGTAGTATTCGGACTAAATAGAATCCCTGATTTATCCACAGTTAGTTGTTGTCCCGAAGCCTCACAATAATCTTTAATGAGGCTCATGAGGTATGGCACCGTTTCCCCCTTGTCCTTAAAGAAGAAAACCGAGTCGTCCGCAAAAAAATAGGTGAGTAATTGGTCGGGTTTCCCTAACTAATTGTACTCCATGAATCATCTTTAAGTCTTGAGCATGTTCAATATTACGGGAAAGTACCTCCATGCACAGTATAAACAGGTAAGGGGACAGGGGGATCACCTTGTCGTAGTCCACACTGAGGTCTGAATTGAGGAAGAGGTACTCCATTCACAAGGATTTCATAGCTCACAGACGTAACACAGCTCATAATCAGCGTTATAAGATGTTGTGGGAAACCGAACTTTTCCAAAACCGCTTCCAAAAAATCCCATCGAACCCTGTCATAAGCCTTACTCATATCCGCTTTAAATACACATAATCCTTGTCGCCCTTGTCTGTGGGTAGAGATTTTATGAATTGCCTCATGTGCCACCAGGATATTATCGCTAATACTCCTTCCCGGGAGAAAGGCATTTTGCGTTTCACTTACCAGTGATCCCATGATCTTGGCCAAACGATTTGCTATACATTTCTATAAGTCTCGCTTATAGAAAGTCACTAATAATTCACTAAAGTCTTTTCAAAGTCGTAAGTCACATTGGATCTTAATTATAAATCGGATGGTTTTACATCATGTCATTTCCATCCGTGTCAATTGTTGGTTAAGCAAAATCCAGGTCAAGCATGAGTCAACCAACAAATTTATGTTTGGGTTAAAATTTACGTGTTATGCATCTTGAGTCTAGTGCCCATTTTATCAAATCACAAAATTCTGTGTACCAAAAAAAAAAAAATCAAATCACAAAAGTCTGACATTCAATTAAATCGGGTTCTTTAAATATGGATCAACTTTTGCCTTATCTAAAGTCTACTAATAAGATGGGATGGTCATAACTAAACTCGGCAATCATACCAATCGGGTCGGGTCAAATCGAGGTCGGGTTGTTCAGGTATGCAAAAATTTGGGCTGGATCAAATCGGTTCATTTCCTGCTTGAGTCGTTTTGGGTGAGTTGTTATCAAGTTATTTAAGGATAATAGCCAGCATGCGATAATAAACATTCAGGTTGGATTGAATAAAATAGAGTTGCTTCAGGTGCGGGTTGGGTTATTTGGGCCAAGTTAGTTTTTACAGGTGTAGGACCTGACCCAAATGACCGGACTCAAATGACCCGACTCGACACCCGAAATTAAGGCCCGAAACCCAAATTGACTTGGCCGGACCCGACCTGAATGTTTATGGTTGCAAACTCATTAAATCATCCACGAATTTAGTTGACTTGAACCCGAAATAACATGACACGGCACAAACCCGACCCGAAATTGACTCGATGCGAATCAGATCCGGTTGACCCATTTCCCGGGTCTAGTGTAAAGTGTAGACTCAATTCATAACCTCAACGCGTTTTTAGTTTTTACCCGATTACTTGACACTTCTCTTCTGCAAATCGCACGCCGTTTCTGCAATTCTGATCATTTTCGTAAATCATTTCGGAATTTTGGATTGCTTCTATGTTTCTGGTATTCATTTCTACTTCTCTTTCCCCCTTTTCTGGAAAAAATATCTTCCCCTTTCTCTAAATTAGGGTTTCGATTTCAACATCAATTGCAACTTGATTTCCGTTCTTTCTGCAGTTCTGCTAATTATAAGGTTATTGCTATTGATGATCCTCGAATGTTTCTGGAATATGTTATAAACAATGTCAATTAGGTTTCCTAATCTCCAATTTCCTCTAAATCTCTTCAATCAATTGATGTCTCTTGTGCGCCGACCTTCGATTATTGATCAAAGGGGTAGTATTTCACTGAAATTGACAGTATTTTGTTGGAAAAACAAATTGTTTTAAGCCAGAAAATTGAGCAACAAATCAAGAATGCAACTAACATTATGATCCCAATCTCGTCGTTGCCAATTTAATTGACCGAATCGTCTACGAAGGCACCCTCGGTGACAGGATTGTAGCCATCAAAACCCCCCCATGACCGTCAATCGAAAAACAAACTTGTTGCGATCTTCTATTAATACTGCTTATGCTCTTTTTATATGCATAGTTGCATACTGTCTTCTTAAAGCCAATGGTTCACAGGGAAGAAACTCGAGAAAGCTTGAAGATGGCCAATTCATAGTACTCCGCGGTATATTGACCCAGAATACCATGAAAAGAAGGAGGTAACTGATAAATGTGATGTTTATAGCTTTGGAGTTTTGATGTTGTTAACTGTGACTCTGTGAGGGATCCGGCTAATGGCCAAATGTGGATTAGAATAGGTTAATATGTGAATATGTGAATATATCAGTCAGCTTGTACAGTGTATGCCAGTATTTCTTACAGTTGAGATCAGTGAAGTTTCCATGTCATATCTCCCTCTTGTTTGATTGATGCCTACTGAGCAGATGTAAGTGTTATATGACGGAAACGCTCTTATTGGATGTGTAAATGTACTTATTCGACATTGTTATTCTACTTTGATTTAGAATTTCAGCTTCACATCTCATTCTGATTTATACTATCTGAGGGATTATAGTATATCGATGCAATTAATGATTAAACTCATCAAGCCCAGCTGCTGCTTGGCTGGTCAATTCCATATAATCACAATCACACAAAGCCTAATATGTAAGCATGACAATGAAGGTGATTAGAGATCCCTATTACTCCTATTATAGGCTATTACTTTTTCCATATACGGATCTTTAGACCAATAAAAAAGTAGTCAAACTCGACATGATCAACCATTTTCTAGAATTATAATCTTCATATATCTTGACCAAAGCAAAGCCTATTGTAGAAATTGAAGCTGCTGATCCGTGACTCGAGAATGGTTAATCTTGAGTCACGGTTCAGACAAGCCATTTTGGAGTTTTCCCATTATCGCTTACAAACTATCGCCTTTTGTACGTTCAAAACTCACTAGAATCCTGCCTTTGCAAAACTAGTTGTGTTAATTAGTCAACATCATCAATCTTGCACAAGAGTTGCGTGTATGGATAAATGAAAGGGATATATTATGTATTTGCATTAGAATCCTCTAATTAAGACATTATTATATACTAATACGAATCGTATCTTCTAATGACCATTAAAATCTAAAATAAGTTGAAAAGTTCTAAATTTAATAGCATTGAGGAGTTCAACTGTGCCTCATTTCACCATCATCATGTTTTATCATTCCATTGATGAGCCAATATTTGAACAATTCTTTTTTCCTACTAATTTCCGAGGCCGGGTTCTATAATAAACTCCAAATAAACAATGTTCCAAACTTATTTAATGTGTATGATTTGATGACGAAGCTTGATGTATGCCGCGAGGCGTACCAAACATCGTCTTGCTATATATCAACATTTTCATTTATTTCACTATTCTTCCACCCCTTATCATTTCTATCTTAAACTTTGAGAACTTTGATAGTTTGTTATACAAGTATCAAAGTTCTCAAAGTTACGAATTTTGTCGAGTTTCTTGCATATACTCCTATATACTTTGTGCAAGAACTTGTCTGTTCGTTGTATCGTTCAAAATGATGAAAGGAATTGATATCGAGAGTAACAAAGTTGACGGAGAACAAAGTGCGCCATTGTTAACACTGGCCTCGCGAGGTTCATCAGTAATTGGAAAGGAAGATAATACAGCATCATGGTTAAGTGGTGTGTTCAACTTGTCATGCACCATCGTTGGTGCGGGGGTTATGAGCTTACCGGCTGCCATTAAAGTACTTGGTATTATCCCAGGGTTACTAATGATCTTAGTTTCCGGGTTTCTGACTAAGTACTCCGTTGACATCTTGCTTCGCTATAGCGAGGATGGAAGAGCATTCTCTTATGGACAGCTCATGGATGATGCTTTTGGAAGGAAAGGAGAGATCATGGTCCAAGTTAGTGTCATCATCAACAATGTTGGCATCACTGTTATCTACTTGATTATCATCGGTACTAAAACTCTCTGCCCTTGTCATTTCTTCAAAACTCGGCGTTTTTATCTTGAAAACTCGATTTTTTTCTTGAAAAAAAGAAAAAAAAAAAAAACATGTGAGCAAATCCTGTTTCTGATTGATTAGTTAAAATTTGACAGCGGATGTGATATCGGGATCAACTGTGAGTGGAGTTCATCATTCAGGGGTTCTAGAAGAGTGGTTTGGACAAGAATGGTGGACAGGGCGCACTTTTGTACTGGTTTTCCTGACAGTTATCGTATTGATTCCTACAGCGTGGGTTAAGCGTATGGGTATGTAATACTCTGCAGCTCCAAGACTTGATTTTTAATTTTAATATAGCTCTCTCAAGAGTAACTAATCAATGTATTGTCTATCATGACTGCAGAATCATTACAATACACATCAGGAGTCGCAGTGGGGCTAGCCGTGTTCTTTATCATCATTGTCATAGAAATTGCAGTCTACAAGATGGCAATCGGCCTGATAACACTACCCCCCTTGTTTCCGCGTATAGAAAGTCTTTCCTCCTTTTGGAATTTGTTCACTGCAGTTCCTGTGCTAATTTGCGCTTACCTTTGCCACTATAATGGTTTGAATTCTTTCTGTACCTCGTTACTCCTAAGTTTCATTTGGAACATATGTTTCTTGAATATCGAATATATATGTCATACTGTCACCTCATATTGCAGTGCATGAAATACAAAAGGAGTTGAGTGACCCATCTGAAATGAACCGCGTGGTGAAATCATCACTGTCAGTATGCGGGATCATCTATATACTGACAGGCTTATTCGGTTTCCTTCTGTTTGGAGACTCAACAGCCACAGACGTGCTCTCCAACTTTGATTCAGATTTGGGAATTCCATACAGTTCTGTCTATAACATCCTGGTTCGCCTCAGCTATGCCGCTCACATCATACTTGTATTCCCAGTCATATTCTATTCCCTCAGACGTAACTTTGACGGCCTTGTATACAACACTGCTATCCCTCTTGAGTCAGATAACAGACGATTTGCTGTTATCACTTTGGGTTTAATCACTGTTATCCTGTTTGGAGCTCTCTTTATTCCCAATATTTGGACTGCTTTCCAGTTTACTGGCGCAACTGCGGGTGCGTTGCTCTTGTTCATCTTTCCTGCTGCCATTGTTCTCAGGTTAGTCCTCCTGCCACAATGTTATTATCTGACTGTTATAGAATGATTAAATGTTTTTATCTGACTGTCTTATTTTCTATTTTCCTAGGGACCGCCCAAAAATCGCTTCAAAGAAGGACAAGATGATATCATGGGGATTGATCGCGCTAGCTGTAGTTTCAGATCTGGTGGCAATATACAGCAATGTGGTTTCCTTGCTCTAGACCGCTTGTTCTTCTTCATGTCTTTATGCCGTGCAGCTTTCCTTCTTTCTTTCTTTTTCCTTTTTTTTTTTGTTTCTGTAGGGGAAAAGGGTGATCCTTGTAAAATCATGTGTATATGCACAAAATACTTTTTTTTTTCGGATATCTTTGTACGATATATGAATGCACATAAGTGCTCAAGTTCCTTACACGGAGAATAATTATTCCAGTAACATTTTCTGTATTGTTAATCCATGAACTGATAATCCCTGTAGTCTCAGTGATGCATGATAATAACAGCCTAAGGCGGTAAATCAACTCCGTTGAAGGCTCAATATCCGTACTAATGGAGGGTTAATTACCCCGTTATTCATGTGAGATTTGATGAAATGTGTAGATAAATGATTCGGTTAATTGATTTTTTCTGCAAATCTTCAGCACCTAGATTTGCACAACAATCATCTATAAGGTGACATCAATTTTCTTGGTGCACTGGTTAACTTTTTGATGGGTCTGTGAAGTTTCTCGAAATAAATAATGTCGAAAATCATTTGGAAGGATTATTACCATCGGAGATCAGTAAGCAAGTAAATATTGCAGTTTTTGATGTGCCAAGAAATAAGTTATCAGGTGAAATTCCGGGCGATAGGGGAGATTGCTCAGGCCTCTCCCCTTGCAGCATTTGAATATGCATGGCTCGAAATATGCATATTTCTCAGCATTTGAATATGCATAAGGGTCTGTATTCAAATCAGTACTTGAGCAATCTGGTGGGTATGATCACAGCTTGCTCAAGTATTGATTTTCAGGGCAATGATTTCAAAGCTCTTGTCTATGAGTTCATGCCCAATGCATATTTCTGCATTAATTTCCCATCTGTATTCCTTTTACTGGCGTCTTTAGTACCTTAATTACCGACTCTTCCTATACCGTACCACAAGCTTAGTCGTCGTGGAAATGTAATGAGTTTCTAGTTTTACATAATAATACTGCTAGCGTACGAGTTACTGTAACATACAGGTTGATGACAGCCAAAACACGAGTTATCTAGGCTAACACGAGAACCAGTGTCTGTAAACAGTAAAACGTTCAAAATAGAAGATTAGCAAGTCATTGATTACCAATTTCAAAACAGAAGAAGTAATCCTCAAAAAACAGCTATATTTACAAAGCACAAGACTAAACCGTGTTAACAGTTCACAAATGTCTTCTGTCAGCCATTCTAGGTAAGGCTTACGCCAATCAGTGTTAAGATCTTTTTTTGGCCATTTTGTAGCGTTGCGATCGCTTTAAAACGAAATATAGAATCCTAAATTACTGTCGTTAATCCGGTTTGCTTGTGTGAAGTGGAGACTTGTCTCCATCTTGCTCGGGGATATTGGGGTATGAGAGGGTGAGGGAGTGGGTTGAAGATGTTCTGGGAGACGGAGAAGTTTATTATGGGGATTTGGGCTATTTGGGAAATGCGGAATCTGGTGGTGTTCCAAGGTGAAGACAATTTAGGCCCTGTTATTTCTGGTTTTTTAGAGCTGAACTGAACTGAATAGAGCTGAGTTGAACTGAACTGAATGGAGCTGAGCTGAACTGAACTAAATTGAATGGAGCTAAGCTGAACTGAATAGAACTAAACTGAACTAAGCTGATTAGAGCTGAACTGAACTGAACTGAAATAATATTAATATTAATATTAAAACTAAATATAATAATAATAATAATAATAATAATAATAATAATAATAATAATAATAATAAGCTGATTAGAGCTTAATTGAACTGAAATAATATTAATATTAATATTAAAACTAAATATAATAATAATGATAATAATAATGATGATAATAATAATAATAATTATAATAATAATAAGAAGAAGAAGAAGAAGAAGAAGAAGATTAATAATAATATTAATACTAGTAATTATACTAATTTGAGTGATTAACTAGGTAGCTACCATGAATCCAATTAGTAGATTGTACAACTGGTTGTATGTAGTTTATGTACAACCTTTTCAATGTTGTCGAGTTTTGTTATAAAGTTGTCGAGCTTTACTAACAAAATTGTCGAGTTACAATACAAAGTTATTGAGCTTAAGAGGAATAATTATTAAACTCAATAACTTTTTAAATTAGCTCAATAACTTATAAAATAGCTCGACAACTTTGTGTAAAAAACTCAACAACTTTGAGGCGGTTGTACAATGCTAATATACAACTGGTTGTAAGATAGTATTTGTGCCATGAATCACGGTTTGCAATCAATCTAATTAGGTGAAATAATGAAACACTAATTTGCTAGATTGATGTTCAAAGTCTAGCAGTTTATCATCCTAATTTGACAGATTAGGTAGCCACCACGAAGCACCAACAATCCTAATTTAATTAATTAGATAAATAAAAATCGACAGACCTTAATTTCATCTTTAACAAATAAATAAAATTTAGTTGATTAATTAAAACTCAACAAATAATATTAATAATTGATAACAAGTAAATTAATTTATTATTTGAAAATTTTGAATCCATTTTGTAAATTTTAAGTCATTTGAGCAATTAAATTAAATTTTAGGGAAAAATATTGATTTAAAAGTTCACTTGGTTCAGTTTTAGGTGCAAAGGGTACAAAATAGAAACTTATGAAAAAGTGTATGTGAAAGTGTAAAGTCCGTATATGAAAAAATAATTAGATATTAATAATAGTAATATTAAAATTAACAATGTTATTAATAATATTTTTCTTAATTAATATTCATATTCATATTATTATTAATAATAGTAATAGTATTAATTATATTAATATGAATATTATTGGTTTTACTAACCATAATATTCATAATAATAACAATAATGAGGATGATTAATTAATAATAAAAATGATGATGATGATAATAATAATACAAATAATAATGATGATGATGATTATTATTATTATTATTATTATTATTATTATTATTATTATTATTATTATTATTATTATTATTATTATTATTATTATTAACATTAATAAAAACTATAAGTTTAAAATTCGCAAAATTGAAATTGGCTGAATTTAGTGGAGTGAATCAAGTGAGCCGAAATTTGAATCGAATGGAGCCGATTTGAATCGAGCCGAATAAAGAAATGAGTGAAATAACCGAATAAGTGAGTTGAATCAAGTGGTGAAAATAAGCCAGAAAAAACAAGGCCTTAGAGGGAGTGGGGCAGGGGACGAGGATGATGGCAGGTACGGAGATGGACTAGACCATGTTGTGGTGGTCTTAAAATCAATTTGGATGCGGGAACAAAAGAGGGTGCGAGGATGGGGATTGGTGTTGTGTACAAGTCACAATAACCATTAGCAAGATTTTAGAAATTACAAGTAGATTAAAAGTATTAATTAACTATCCATTAAATAGTCATTAGAGATCCAAATCAAAGATAATAAAAGTTAGCATGCATATAGAAGGTTAACGTAACCTCGCAAAAATAACTCATAATTAAATTCTTAATCCTCAGCAGCTTTTTGAGAAAACCATTCAAGTCCACTACACTAAGCTGAAATACAAGACTCTGAGAAACAGACAGACCCGTGTACAATAAAACTAAGCCAGAAATCAAAGTCGCCACTTAGTTACTCAAAGTCGATCATCTAGAAGGTAGACACTTAAAGTGGCTATGTTTCTAACCTTGTTTCTGTAATGAAATTGAGTTGCTGAGAAACTCTCAGATTGGAGATTTTCCAAAAATGTATCATCAATTCCCGAACTTGTTCTTCAATATACTTTAATTGGGCCTCATATGACAGATGATGTGTCTTACAACCTCCACAGTATGAAGCATATTCACAGAGAGCATCCCGATGTTGCAATCAAAACTTCCAATCTAAGTCTCTAATCATAGAAGAGCACCGCATGCAACTGACGGTAAGAATTAAATGATAATGAGACTTTCTTTTCCTACACAGTTGGCTAGCAAAAGCTAGAAGATATACATTCTGTTGATCAAAGACAATTAAAATGAGCAAAAAAGGATAAAACTTAGTCTAACATAGAACCAGTGTTTCAGACATTACCAGTAGGGCAGTAGTTCTCAAAACTCGCTCTAGCATAAAACCAGTACGACCAAAATTTCATCAAAAAAAGCAGCAAAAGAATCATATTAAATTTTGACCAGCTACTGCCAAAATGTGACCTAGTTCCTAAAATTTAACACATGTAATACAATCTATAAGAATATGGTCTACCAAATCACAATGTCATACTAAAACACTTAAATCAATAACAAATATTTCTACCTTTCTCAAAATTTGTGTGAGGTGAGTTTTGCATATTGTAGTGATATGGCCTGTGAAGAGATGTACAAATTAAATGGAGTAAAAACTAACCATCTTGTAACGCCCCATATGATAGACGTAACGATGTCATTGCCACAAATGTTCAAAGGAGTGAAAATCTGGAAACTGATAGACGTAACGATGTCATTGCCACTAAATGCAGATGAAAACATCTCTAAAAATCTTTGGGCAAGTAAGGTTTGTCTAAATGTGTCTATTGAATAAGGAGATAGACCCTTGATCCCAAAATACCTCACAAAAAGATTAAAAACAGTAGACAAATGATTGCGACGGAGGGAGAAGCAAAATGAATTTTAACCACAAGGTTCATGGCACCAATCGTTGCATGTCATATTAACAATCAATCAAATCACTTACTTCGTTGACAACCTCATATATCCCTTCATTAGTCTGTCACATCTATAAATATAATAAAAAGACAAACCAAAGCATAACATTTTACCATTCAACTATTTAAGAGTAATTTATCAAGCCACATCATCATTTGTTATTTTGAAAAGAAAAAAGAAAACAAAAATGAATTTGTAAACAATAAATGCAAATAAATAGCATAATAAACATTAAACTTTATCCTATTTAATTTTAAAATAAATTAAACAACAATCAAAAATTAAAATACATACTAAATTTTAAATTTTCGCGTTTATTGTTAGAATAAGATAAAGACAAATAAAAATCACATTAGTCTAATTTTACGTTGTTCATAAGAATAATTATCATAAGTACATAAAATATGTTGTTCAATTTTTATCAAGTACACTTGACTAACTCACCATGTACATTGATTTTATACTGAAGGTAGATTTAATATAAGCTCAAAGTACATTTAATATAAACAAAAGTACATTTATATTGGATTTTTTCTCACCGTACTAGCACTGTTCTCACCGGAATTCAACCCAATAAAAAAATAGAAAAACAAAGTAAAATTTGAAAAATTAAAGAAAAAACACATCATGTGTCCCATTAAAAAAACAAAGTAAATGTAAAAAAAATAAAGAAAAAATAATGTAATATTCCTTCCAATCTAATTCAAAGGCAACATAGACCCACTTTTTCCTCTCACAAAAAGTGGATCCATGTTACCTTTGAATTGATGGGAGAGAGTACCGCACTATGCACCAACACCCAAAAACAAAAATAGGAATACCACCCACCATTAACACTATTATCCCTCACACCTCTATCTCCAACCCCGCCTCCCATTTCAGTCAGACACTAACTTGACAAGTGTCAATACCTCTGCAACTCACTGCTAACCTAACAATGATGAAAAAAGAGGTAAGAAGTTTTTGATTTTACAATTGACACAATTTGTGGATGTGGAAAATTGGCATCCACAGGGTTTTCATTTTCAAAAAGGAGTCGCCACCAAATCTTATCTTTATTAATTCAGAAGACAATACTCAATCCAAGGCGTGCCACGTCATTAATTCAGTTTTTTTTTTTTTTTTTTTTTTTTTTTTTTTTTTTGGAAATACATGTTATGGTGGGACCCGTTAGTGTGCAATGTATTTATTTCTTCAGAATTCCGGCTATACAAACATGCGACAAATCCCGTCTTAGAACAAATACTATGAAATAATACTATGATATAATTTTATACATTCCAAATAAATCTTATCTTTATTAATTCAGAAGACAATACTCAATCCAAGGCGTGCCACGTCATTAATTCAGTTTTTTTTTTTTTTTTTTTTTTTTTGGAAATACATGTTATGGTGGGACCCGTTAGTGTGCAATGTATTTATTTCTTCAGAATTCCGGCTATACAAACATGCGACAAATCCCGTCTTAGAACAAATACTATGAAATAATACTATGATATAATTTTATACATTCCAAATAAATGAAATTAATGGCATATAAGCGGAATGAATTACAAATCGGAATAAATGAAACTAATTACAAATAAATGAATTACATAATTTAAAAAAAATAATAATAATAAAATTACATAATTACGAGAAGAAATTACATTTAATTACGGGATTGAATTACATATAATGCGAATAAATTACATGCATAATTTATAAAAACTAGATAGTACGATATTTGTAACAAGTTTAAACATTGCATGTGAACACGTTTTTAAAAAAAAAAACATCCTTTGTTATTTCCTCTTAAACCATTGCATGTGAACACGTATTTGTAACAAGTTTAAACATTAATTATGTAGATCGCTGATTTAGACCAACTAGATAGATACAATAAAAATGCCAAAAAAAAAAAAATTATCCAAAAACATTAATACCGGCCCAAATACATACCCGTGCAATTTTGCACGGGTTTAAAACTAGTTTAAGGAAATTCAGAAACCAAAAGAGATTGGATTCATGGTGGAGGTACGTGACGTGAAGTCCGTTAATAAGACACCCACCCCCACCAGTTGTAAACAACGACCTCTACTAAGGATTACGATGGCTAATCTGATAAGACTATGATCATTTGAAATGAGAATGCAAAACACCATTTTAATCCTAGAAAGTGAGCGTAGTTTCTAAGACATTTTATGCATTTAATCTATTTTGTCCAAGTGATTTAACATGTGAGTTGATTTGAGCTATACTAAGCAAACAATCACTTCATGGCTTAGAACGGGAATGGGGGAGCCGTTGGGAAGCTAAATATTATAATCCGGGCAAACCTGCCAACTCGATGTGAAAACAATTGAATTAAAGATACAACTCGAACTAATTACAATTGCTAAATAAAGATTGACTCACACACACGACACACGCACCAAAGGGCTTTGAAAAACGTGCCAATGAAGGGGTCACGGCTCACATATGACTTCATCCTTGGTCTCTTCACCCTTTTGCGCACTCACTTTGATTTAATTAGTTAAATGGTTCGATTTAATTAGCTAAGGTAAAAGTTTTGTAAAACCACTAGACACAAATTTTAATAAAAGGACATTCGACCCTTACTAATTATATTACATCAACCAAAATTGATTACAAAAATTACAAACATAATTACAACGATTAAATACAATAACTGTTGAAATCATCGAGATAATCGAGCAAATGAGCGAACAACAATGGCACGGAGGCCGAGGAGCATACACAGTCCAAATGGGGGTCGGAGATTGACTAATTTAGTCATCGAGTGTCTTGAAATGGATGCTAAGCATGCACATTTTAAACTAGCGAGAAATCGTCGAAAAAAGATGAATTCAATTTAACTTTTAAATAAGTTCATTTATTCTTCCTAGGTGAAAGTTATGTATGACATATAAATGAATGTCTAATTCAATTAACATGTATTCTACATATTAAATAGGCCAAGTGATAAGTTAAGCGATTTGCACAAGATTAAGCATTCAAACATGTGACAAAAATATGAATTTTAAATATGCCAAAAACATGTGACATAATTAAACATGCACAAATGACAAACATATGATTCAAGTTAAACTATTTAATAGTTAAAATGTAATATGTTATTAAGCATTTCAAAATCAAACCAAATGTTCAAATTAATTAACCAAAATTTCATTTTAATTAATTAAATCACATATTCAAATCTAGGATCTAAAATTGACATGGTCATAAATATTAATCAAATTAAAACATGTGAGAATAACTTAGTTTAAGCATGTTTATAATTAAACAAACATTCAAATTAGACATATTAAACATACTAAACATGCCATTGACATAAAATGTTAATCGTAACAGCACATAAATCTATCAACAACATCATAATCACTATACATTAATAAATGAGACAGTAATTAAAAAACGATAAAAACAAGTGAAATAAAAGGCCATGAAAGCCGAATTGAACGAGAAAGAGAGGGAGAAAGATACGAATTTTTGGCACCCTCAACTTACATGTAAATTTGGACACCCACTCGGAATCCCATATCCAAGATTTCTAGATGGTACGTATTCGACGATTTTCAAACAAATTGGTTTTCGAAACAATTGACAGACAACTCGAAAAAACAAACAGTTTTCATGAGTAAAATGCACTTCGTGCAACGATTTCAAAACGCGATTCTAATAAAAAAATATACGTATAATAAACAAAATAGAAAACAATAATAACAATAATCGTTGCAAAACACTGACAAACGTAGTAATATTCTAACAAAATACTAATAAACTGTGACGAAAGTTTAGTAAATTGTGGTCATATACATAACAATAAATATACTTTGACAATATATTATGACAATATATTTATTGATTAATAAATTATTTTTGTCTTACAAGTACCTTTTTTTCTCATGGCTATTGCAATTGCAAATTCGAGCTTGTATAACATTACCGACAGCATAGATAGCCCCGTGAGTTTCACGGATAATAAAACTAGTTATTTACAATTAGTCTACATGCACATGCTATAAACCAGAGATAGTCCACACACACAAGCTATAAATCAGAAATTTAGATTCAACATCCTAGTTGAATATCCTTGCTTAGTTTTTATCAGCTTCCTCAAATTCATCCATCAAAATATTGGTTAAACTTGTAAGGTAGCCAATGATTGGAACTGTTATAAGAAATTCAAGTCATTCAATCCATCATTCAATCATCTACTCTTATAATAATAATTTAAATTGACAATAGATGAAAGAATAATTATATACCTTAGGCATCTCCATTAACATCTTCAATGATTTAGTTATTTCACTTTCAAGTTCTTTTGATTTTAGGATATGGTGAACACATTCCTTAATCTCACAGCCTTTCTATCCAGTGCACTTCTTCATGGTTGACCCCTGCAACATAGCTTCTTAATTTCCATTTCGAAAGCATAATTTGTAATCCTTACAAATAAATCATCGTCAAATACTTACCCACAAAAGCTTATCAGGCTGGATGATAAACATCGCAAAGAATACTGCTGAAACAGCAACGGTGGAAGGAAAAAACTTGACCATCTCATGATCATACAGACACACGTAGGCCAAGTAATCAGACACCGGTTTCACTTTCAGTTGTAGACTGGGGTGATCTCTTGGGAAGCCTCTATGATGTGCGCGAATGCATGACTGGTGAAACCAAAGAACGTTCAAATGAATCGAGTTAACTAGCGAAACCAGTATCGAGGGAAATAATTACGGTTATGAAACCCTCTTAAGAACTATGAACTAATTCTTGCATATAGTTTCTGGTTCATATACACACCGGTTACTAAATAACTAAGTGGAGCAAATAGAGAAAACGAGGATAAACGTAGTAGTACAAATAAACCTATGAGGAGATCAATCGGAGAAAACTGGTAAGCAAAGTAACGGAAACATACTACTCGTATAAAAGAATTACATCTTAATTAGTAAATGAAAACGTATACCTCGTACTAATCCTCCTTACCCGAGGCCCGAACTACACTTGGTGACAAACATTCGTTAAAACATAAAGATGTTGAGTTGTTTAAAAAACAGAATTCATAGATGACTAAAATATCTTTAGACTAATTATCACTAATGTTATTCACTCTGTAGCTTACGATGTCCTGAACTTTGATTGTACTTGCCCACATAAAAGCACTAGTATTAACATATACAAATGCATGCTCACGTGTCATTCTACACCGCCGCAGACATATTCACTCCATCATGTCCACTCATTTCTTTCTCCTACCCTTTTTCCCCATAATTGGACAAGCTTACCCACTCTCAAGTCTCAACCATGCTCACTGACTCATTTTCCCCTTCCCAAATTCCCTTTTCCAGCATGCCATCAAATAATTTTCTAAATGCATATCTCATAACCCCACAAAAAAAAGTGTTATAAATCATAGCTTCTTAATTACTAAACTGATAATTCCGAAAAGTTGATTTTGACATTGACACATCAACTTGATAATTCGGCCATCACGTTTGTCACAAACGACCATAATAGGCGGTATTTTTCCAAGCAAAAGATGTATGTGACATTCATTCACAATTAACCAGTTCATAGCTAATCAATTCATATCACATACTCACATATATAAAACATAATTCAAAGCTATATGTATTCGTATGCTTATGAGTAATAGTACATTATCCCTGTCTTTGGAAACAGTAGAGGAGAGCCCGCCGGAGAGGTGAATAATCTTCTCGACTGGTTTTTAAGAAAAAGTTCTAAGAACTCACATTTTTCGATTTTTACTAGGTTTGACAATGAATCCTTTTTCAAGCATGCTCTAATTGTTTGAGCCAAACACTTTCCAGAAAACTATTCAATATCCGTCTTGAAAAGTAACGATACTAATAAAATTTAAAAAATAGACATAGCCACCGCAAATTATAGATCAAAGTGATAATCGACGTATCATATTGCCTTTTCTAGAATAGGCTCATTTTCATCGACCATATGACAAGTGTTGTTAAGAGTAACATTTTATAGTTCTTTACTGATATGAAGGTTGCTCTATATAAGCACACGTCATCTCTGCATTGCAATGCTTTCTTTAATGGTTTGTTAATGGTTTTTTATTTGTTTGTGTAACAAATGCTTTGTTAATGAGTTATTGTCCTGTAAAGAATATGGTCTCGAAAGTGAAGCATCTACAAGCGGTGATATCTACAGCTACAGAATACTGTTACCTGAGCTCATGACAGGAAAGACCCCCGCTGACGAAATGTTTCAAGAAAACTGCAACCTTCATATGTACGCAGAGGCGGCAGTACCTGATCGAGTCTTGCATATTGTAGATCCAATGCTTGTAGACAGTGAGCTTACTGAGGAGAATGATGACATGACAGAAGATTATGAATATTGAATGGGGAAAATGTTAATGTTGATTATCAGAATAAGTGTGTAAATACAAAGGATGTTACTGCTATATATAGAAAAGATATTGAGCAAATATTTACAGCAAAGAATATGGCAAATAATATGTATGGAATATGGGATATTTTATTTCCTGTTTTGGTGAAAGTAAACGTTGGAAGCAATGACTCTTTGAGCAAGATTGAGTCCGTTGATTCCGCTAACACCCCCTCCCCCCTCAAGTTCGCGCGTGTAGAGATGAAACGCCCAACTTGGAAAGGAGCTCTTCAAATAAGTTACGTCCGAGTGCTTTTGTAAAGATATCTGCGATTTGAGTGCGGGTGTGGACGTAACTTGGACTTATCGTCCCTTTCAAAATTTCATCCCGAACGAAATGACAGTCTATTTCGATATGTGTGGTTCGTTCATGAAAGGCGGGATTTTTCGTGATGTGGAGCGCTGATTGATTGTCGCATAACAATTTGATGGGTTGTTTATGTTGAATGCCAAGGAAACCGAGCAACCCTTTAAGCCACTTGAGCTCACACGTAGTAAAGACCATAGCACGATATTAGCTTCGGTTGACGATAGAGCAACCGTTGGTTGTTTCTTAGTTTTCCAAGAAATAGGAGAGGAGCCTAATAAAACTAAGTAAGCACTAAGCGATCGTCGAGATGTAGGACAGCTAGCATAGGATGCGTCGCAGTAGGCGTGAAGACATAACTCATTGTCGAACCGAAGTAAAAGACCTTGCCCAGGCGCGCGTTTGATATAGCGAACAACATTGAGAGCGGCCTGCTAATGTTCGATTGTCGGAGTGTGCATGAACTGTGCTAAAATATGGACTGAATATAGAAGTTCGGGGCGTGTAATTGTAAGATACACCAATCGACCCACGAGCCGTCTGTAAGGTTGTAGATCATGCATAGGGGCTGCCGTAGACGTATCGAGCCTGTGATTGGGCTCCATAGGAATAGATCTTGGCTTTGAGCCAGACCAGATTCGGATAATATGTCGAGGACGTACTTTCGCTGTGAGACAGAAATGCCGGATGAATGACGTGCAATTTCGAGCCCGAGAAAGTATTTGAGGGAGTCCAAGTCTTTCATATGAAAACATTCTTTAAGGTAGAGCGTGAAATTGTCGATCATAGTAGTATTATTGCCACAAATAACATGATCATCGACGTAGATAAGGACGTGTACCTCCGTAGTATTATTGGTGATAGAGAATAAATAATGGTCACACGGGCTTTGGCGAAAACCATATTGGGTAAGAGCGGAAGCGAGTTTAGCGTACCAGCATCGAGAGGCTTGTCTTAGCCCATATAAAGATTTTCGGAGACGACAAACTCTGCCATCATTAGATGAAAGAAAACCGGGAGGAGATTTCATATACACTTCCTCATTGAGATAGCCGTGAAGGAAGGCGTTATGTACATCCATTTGATGAATGACCCAATTCTTCGTAGCTGCAATGGCTAATAAGGTCCGAACCGTCACCATCTTTATAGTAGGTGCAAAAGTCTCGTTGTAGTCAACACCTTTGACTTGGCGATTACCCATGACAACTAGACGGGCTTTATATCGCTCGATGGAGCCATCCGAATTGTATTTGATTTTATAAACCCACTTGGATCCTATAGCCTTTTTATTGGGCGGCAGAGGCTTAAGTGTCCAAGTATGGTTCCGTTCGAGAGCCTCAACTTCCATTTTCATAGCGTCGCGCCATTCGGGAACCTGTACTGCATCTTTATAAAAACTAGGCTCGTGGTGTTTAGTCATGGCTGACAGAAAAACATGATGCTTAGTAGTAAATTTAGAGTAGTCGATGTAGTGAGAAATGGGATACCGAGTACCTAAAGGATGTGTTGGTGCAGTGAGCAAATTCGCCGAGGGACGTACACATAACCGTCAAGGTTGGAATTTGGTCTCTTAAGACGGTGGCCACGGCCCATATTGGCGGATACAGGGTCCGTAGGTGGAATTGGGTCAGTGGGGGAAGTGGGTGTAGTCGATGTCGAGGGAGAGGGGTCAGGTTGGTCGTGATTGGGTGACGGGGGAGGGTCGTCATGGGACGTACCCGCGGTCTGGTCAGTAGGGGACGTGAGCGACTCTTGTTGGAGCGTGGTTGAGGAGTCGGTAGGTGGCGGCTTATTGATAAGGACCACTTAGTCAATGGGAGTAAAGGTGTCGGGTGTAGGAGAAGAAAAGTCGTCGTCGGAATCACGAATATTAATTGTTTGGTATGGGAAATTATTTTCAATAAAAATGACATCACGAAACTCAAAATATGATTCCGTGTCTAAATCGTAAAGTTTCTAACATTTTTTCCCCAAATGGATACCCAAGAAAAATACATTTGCGACTGCGAGAGTCAAGTTTATTTCGGGTTCGATTTTTAGCGTAGGCAAGGCAGCCGAAGACGCGTATGGCAGCCGTGGGTGGAGGTATTTGAAAAAGCATCTCATACGGAGTTTTTCCGTTGAGAAGTTTGGATGGGGTGCGGTTAATTAAGTGAACCGCCCCTAAGACACACTCGCCCCAAAACAAAATCGGTATACTTGCTTGAAAAAGAAGGGCGCGAGCGACGTTTAAAGTGTGACGATGTTTTCGCTCTACCCGACCGTTCTGTTGTGGAGTGTCAACGTTTGAAGTTTGAAAAATAATCCCATTTGTTCGAAAAAATGAATGAGAGGTGCAAATTCAGTCCCGTTGTCACTGCGTAAAATTTTGATATGTTTGTTAAATTGACGAATAACCATAGCAAAGAAATTTAACAAATTTTGTTTAGCATCACTTTTAATTTGCAAGATATAAACCAATGTTGTATGGATCGTGATTCTACTTTGCATTGATGGAGAGTGTATGATCGAATCGGTAGAATCGGATCGTAGAATCGTAAGATTCTACAAACTCACTAAATATAGTGTTTTATTTGGTAGAAACATATAATTGAAGATCAAAATACTTATATATCAACATTTATCCATAAATTTTTGATAATTAATGATTTTAAAATCATTGTAAGAACATGTTTCTAAAACTTACGTGAAATTTAAGTTTTACAATGTCATTATATAAAAATATATATTAGTTTATTTATTATGTATTGGATCGTAAGATCATAGAATCGTATTATGATCCTATCTCTAGAAATTTTCAAATGAAGAGAATCGTAAGATTCTACAACCATGATAGAATCGTAAGATCCAGAATCGTTCAAGCATTTTTAGATCGTAAAATCGTACAATCGTAGGATCAAATCGGGATTCTGAGAACAATGATATAAACCCAAGTCGAGCGAGAATAATCATCGACTATTGTTAAAAAATAACGAGATCCACAAGAACCGTTTTCATCACACGGGCCCCATAAGTCGCAATGAACCAAATCAAATGTTGAAATAGTAGTAGAATTACTTAACGGAAATGGTGTTCGTGTTTGTTTTGCTCTAATGCAAATTTAAATCAAATGTTGAACTTAAATTTGTTTTGCTCTAATGCAAATAACGTAAAACAAAGGGAGATAGGTGTCCAAGTCTACGGTGCCAATGTTCGGAATTGTCAGCGGATTTTACCGTATGAACCGTGGCCTTCTCGTCGTGGACACCTTGAAGATAGTAAAGTCCCTCGCGTTGCTCACCTGCACCAATCACTCTCTTCCAGGAACGGTCCTGGATAAGGCACAAATTATAAGAAAATTGGATCGTAAGTGAGGTGTCGAGAAGCAAGCTAGAGACGAAAAGTAAATTACATTGCAAATTTTCAGCATAAAGTACGTTAAGTAATGTGAGACGAGAAGAAAAACAAATATCGCCACTTTTAGTAGCTATAGTGAGATCACCGTTAGGCAACCCAACCAATAACGGAGAAATGGTACGAATATTGGAAAATTGAGATAAAGAACCTTGCATATGGTGTGATGCTCCGGTAATAATCCAAGGAAAATTAGAAATATTATCTTGAAGAGTGTCGGATATAGAAGCGGATTGATGAGCACGCCATAGCTTTGTGATTTCATCCAATTGGTGTGGAGTCATTGAATTGAAGTCTAGCCTGTCCATGGTTGATAGAGAAGGACCGGAGGAGGACGCACCACTGGTGCTGCCAACAGTGTTGTGCCTGGAACCCCCTGCCGCCATATGTGCCCGGGGTGGATGACCGGTCTTACCCTGTTTTCGAAGTTTATTCCAATTTGCTCGGCCTTGTACATCCGGTACAAAAGTGCCCTTGCTTAAATATGTGGCATGTGGGTCAACAAAGATACGGTCGCGGGGACGCTTTCCCCACCACTCCGGGAATTCACCCGTGACCCGGTAACACTTTTGAAAATAGTGACCGGGTCGATTACAAGCAATACAAAAAATACGATTCGGATTATTTGACGAACCAGAGGAAGGTCATGCACTGTTTTGAGAATCACGCACCCCCCGAAACAAGAGGTCCGTTATGAATACGGGCGGCAAATGCCATTGTGTCGGGTGTGGTTTCGGATTTGGGTTGAGACAAATTTCTCACACCTTGATCCTGTAACAACCTGTTATAAACAACATCTAATTGGGGGAGAGGAGTAATACCAATGATTTGAGATCGGGCATTAGAAAGCATGTATCAAGACCCATTAAAAAATCGTGTGCCCGTTTTTTTTTTCTCGTCGGGAATTAATAAGATTCAGCCAGTCACAGGAACACGGGTTGCACGAACACTTGGGAAGCAGATCATGTTCTATGATGGCGTCCCAGATTGTCGTCATTCTCCCGTAGTAATCCATTAAAGTCTCTGTCGGGCCTTGTCGACAGGCCAACAACTCTGCCTGAAGTTGGTACACACGGGCTTCATTGGTTTGGCATAACCGATTTTTGATGTCCTCCCATACTTGTTTGGCCTCCTGTCGAAGCGAGAGATCTGCCTGCGTACCGAGGGTGCGATTGTATTAAAGATCCATAAAGTGACAAGAGCATTTGTGGATTCCCAAGTTGCGTAGGAATCGGATGTAGCAAAGGGTTGCTAGATGACGCCGTTGATGAAGCCAAGTTTACCTTTGGCCATAAGAGCGAGGTAAAACGATCTTGACCAATCACCATAGTTAGTACCATTAAAAGTGACAGTAGAGATTGAACGGCCTGGATGCTCGACATGAACAACCGAGTGTGTGAAGAATTGGGTGGATTAATGACTTCGGAATTGGTCATAATAAATTGGATGAATTATGTAGAAAGGTAAACGGCAGAGGAAAAAAAATGGATTGGAAAATTAGTAAACCTAATCTCCTGATACCATGATAGAAGATTATGAATATTTAATGGGAAAAATGTTAATGTTGATTATCAGAATAATTGTGTAAATACAAAGGATGTTACTATACACAGGGGCGGATTCAGGCTGTAGATCTTTTGAACAAATAATTTGCCAAGTGCAAAATTATCACATCAGCTTCATTGTCACAGTGGTAATGGTTGTTGCCTTGATTCCACAACACGTCAAGAGTTTGATTCTCGTAGTAGTGGTTTTCTTTTTTGCCATTATTCTACATTTATTCATTGAGATTCTCTTTTGGAATACACCGTCTTAGGCTCTCAGCTATTAGCCTATTACCATACAACTTTCATAACACACTAAAATACTCATTCAAATTTTGACTATCATAATACTTTTTTTTTTTAAGGTATACTCCTTTTTGTATTTTTTATATGTCACCATATTTAATCTCTCCTTTTTAAATATGTAAGTAAATATCATAACATATAAAATATTACAGTTTTTTTTTGTTATGAATCAAGTAATATAATTATCATAATCTTCGCAAAGTACCTTTTATTAAATGAAAAGTTAGCTGTAATGGTCCGGGACCGGACCGGACCGGACCAAACTCTCTGGACCGAAGACCAAATAAGGGTTAAGAGGTGGACCGAGGACCGGACCATATTAATATTGGTCCGGTCCGGTCTGGACCACAAAAACACGTGGACCGGACCGGACAGGACCAAATGGACCAAATATTATTGTCATTGACCTATTTTACCATATAAAACTAGAACTCGAGAAGTTCGTAATAATCAAAATAAACAACATTATTTTCTTACGAGATTTAACTACATAATTACACATCTTATAATACGTGTAAACAAAGTAGAAAATAAAATCAATAATATTACAAATTTAAAAATTCTTTTATTACATAACTTCGGTCCATGGTCCGGTCCGCGGTCCATTCGGGTTGGTCCAGGACCGGACCGAAGACCAAAGTAGAGTAAATAGGTGGACCGTGGACCGGACCAAACAAAATTCGATCCGGTCTGGTCCGGACCAAATGGTCCGGTCCGGTCTGGTCTTTGGTCCGGACCACTGAGTGAACAGCCCTAGCTGTAAATTACACGACTTTAGTCATTTACACACATTTGTTTTTGAATGATCGATACTCCTATAAATCTATAACACCCTCCCTTTTTGTCATTTACACACCCTAGTTGAATATATGTAAGATATATTTTAATGAAGACGAAAACATAATAGTAATGAATAATGATGATAATTTCTAGTTATATTTTCAAACTAATAAACATACTACTTGTATAATCGTATACTCAGTGGTGGAGATGGGGCTAGCAGGCGGATGAAATTTTAGAAAGTTTTAATTAAATTTTTCAAAAACAATTCAAGGGTGTTTTATGAAATTAGTCGTTTGCCCCCCTAAAATTTTTCGCCGCCTAAGTTCAAATTTTGGCTCCGCCCCTACGTATAGTTAGCCCTAGATAGATTATATTTCTGGTTCCGCCCCTGACTATATATACAAAAGATATTGAGCAAATATTTACGGCAAAGAATATGGCAAATGATATGTATGGAATACGGGATATCTTATTTCCTGTTTTGGTGAAAGTAAACGTTGGAAGCAACGGCTCTTTGAGCAAGACTGAGTCTGTTGATTCCGCTAACATGACACAATGACAGTTCAGAACACAGTTCAGCAACAACTGGAGTGCATATCTTCTATTGTTACTGTCGGAGTAGCGTGCTCAAACCATTTACCACAATTTCGTAGGAGAATAGCCGAAGTCATAAGCAAGTTGCAGGTCGTTAAGGAGAGCCTTCTCATGGCCGCATATAGACGTGGTTGATACTTTATATACTAATATTTCTGCATTAATTTCCCATCTGTCTTCCTTTTACCGACGTCTTTAGTATCTTAATTGACTCTTCCTATACCGCAAGCTTAGTCGACTGGAGTGCATGATTGATGTGTTTTAACTTAATACTGCTAGTGTACGAGTTACTGTAACATACAGGTTGATCACACCCAAAACACGAGTTATCTAGGCTAAACTCGAGAACCAGTGTCTCTAAACAGTAGAACAATCAAAATAGAAGTAATCCACAGAAAACAGCTATATTTACAAAGCCACAAGACTAAACAATGTCAACAGTTCACAAATGTATGACCGTACTCAACGACCTTCAGTGTTGTTGCAAAACCTGTCGTTGCTATGAACTGATACATTTAAGAATCTACTGGACGAAAGAACTGATACCTAATGTGATAGAGAGGAGAGCTCCAAGGTTTCATGATCCTTGTTGATGATGAAACTTGAAAAGTGCCAAAATGGAAGCCTTTAAGAGGGGATGGCGGTGGAAATGAAGGAGCATCTGATAGCGGTGTTGAATGACTGTTATTAAATGAAGACGGAGCTGCTGCTGTTGGTGCTGCTGCTGGTGCTACTGATACAAAGCCTGCACACTCGTAACAAAAACTGAATTCATGCAGCCGAATGCAGTGATTTTGTATAGAAATAAACTGAAGGCCTGATCTGCAAACCGATAAAAAAAAGAGATATACCAGGAGAGGGCGAAATACAGTCCGAGTGATTCTGATATTCTTGTCCAGGGCTCACCATTGGAGACGGCGCCTTTACAGCTAGCCAAAGGTAAGAACAAGCGAGAAAAGAAAACGTGTTAAATCACTGAATTTAAATTTGTGAGTTTTTCGGAGATTTCATAATGCACACAGCACAATGCTATGAAGTGTAGTCGCAAGAACAAACAATACAAAGTGATTCGGATTTACGATCTAATAAACTCAATCTAACCTAATTCATCAGCTGAAGTACTTGATGCATAATTGGAAAATAAAAATCTTGAAAATCATGATTGAAAAATTCGCATAAATGCATACATTATCCATGAAATTCAAGATACGAAGTGCGAACTAATTGAAACAGAATAACTGATTGATAGATTCTCACAATAATCCACGTACATCATCATGAAATTGTAGCAATTCAAGTAATTAGAACCTCCGAAGCGAAGAACATCCCTAATTTTATCAATTGAATTACTAATACATTGCGGAATTAATAATTCATGAAACAAAACAAGAAAGACGATCATTCTAATTCACAAAATCAAACTAACTCGAGAGAAAAATCAACGATTATCAGCGAATTGCTTATTTCAGACGGAAATCAACAATTCATAAATAAAAAAGAAAGACGATTATTAATAATCCTATAATAAATTCGAATTAATTTGCCGGAAAAAAACAACGATGAAAAGCGAATTCGCAGCAAGAAACTAACATAACGACTAATTCGAGAGAAAAAACAACTATTATAAGCAAATTCGCAGCAAGAAACGGAAATAACGAGTAATTCAATAGAAAAAAAACGACTATAAACGAATTCGCAGTAAGAAATGAAAATAACGAGTAATTCGAGAAAACAAAGAATCTAAGGAAAAGAAGTAGAAACCTGAGCATAAGGATTGAAGAGTGAAATTATGGAAAAGAGTGAGATTATTGAGGTCAGGAACAAGCGGACAAACAGAAGAAAGAGAGAAGATTCTGGAGGAATTGAGAGGAAAACCGAAGATTGGAGGTTCATCGAAAAGCGAGCACAAGCAGGAGCGGTTTTCAGAGGCGAGGATTCCGGAGAATGCGTTGCAGCAGTCGGAAGAGACGGAGCAGGTGGAGTTGGTTTGGGGGATGGCAGTGTAAGGGAGGCATGGAGAAAAGGAGACTAGTTCGGTGGCGCAAGTAGCGGTTGTCGGTGTCGAGGAGCAAGGGAGGGGAGTGGCGGTGGCGGTTGCCGTAGCGGAATTGAGGATGATGATGATGATAAAGTAGATGAGGAATAATATGAAGAGTTCCATAGGGAGAGTTGTTGAGGAGAGATGTGTGGAGTTGTTGTGTAACGGTTTATGTATTTCAGAAGGGCGGGAAAATGGAAGTGTATGCTTAAGGTAGATATTTGTGTTTTTGGCCTTTTTTTTCTTATTTAATTTTTTTATTGTTTTATTATATTTTTATGTGTAACTGAAATTCGAAAGGCAATTTTGAATTTTTGACTACATGAGTTTAGAAATCTTTCTCGGAATGCTCGACTCAATAACTTTATCGGTTAAACTAGCTAACTGATATGTGTAATATAGGATAATTAGTCGTTCTGAATATCGGAGCAGCGTAAATGGAGTCGCTTATTGAACAACTAAAGCATGAGATATAGGTGGATACATGTGCATTGTTTCTCTAAATATTGTGCCACAAAAAAATTCACTACACACTGATATGAATAATAAAATCACACTAACAACAGCGAATTAATACAAAGACTAGCTCGAATAACTATATATAAATAATACAGTATAATCACAACTCTGTAAAGAATGATCTAAAAGTATTTTGCCATCATGAGGGCAGCTGAACATAAGAAGAGTAAAGGCGAAACACTGAGAGACGGTATAGCAGATGATGGTGTGAATGTGGAGCCTGTCCCTGTTGACGGTGTTGCTGGCACAGATCCAGCAGAAGTAGGTGTTGTATCCGAGACAGGCGCTTCAGTTTCAGGAATTGTGCTACCTGCATTGTTAAATTTTACTTGCATTGTTTAGTATTCACAGAGTACTGTATCTGCTGAATTTTATTTCAATTATGAATTAGAAAAGAAATCAACTGATTTGGAGTTAGATGGAGAATACCTGAAGGTCCAAGAGCGACCGCTGCTGCAGGAGAGGCAGATGGGCCGAAGGCGGCAGAAGGACCTGGAGCAGGAAGAGGAGCTCCAGGAGATGCTGAAACCCGAGAAAATTTGTTAGTAACTTAGTATAAGATCAACTAAAACCATTTTTTAAACTGACCCGACTCTTATTCGACCCAAGTAAGAATCATAGTAAGTGTTGGAAAAATTACTGTGCCAAAACTCACCTTTGCATTGGACAGGAACGCCAGGCTGCTTACAAGCCTTAGGAAGAGCGATAGCCAAAGTCCGGTTAAAAGGAATACGCAAAGGAACACCTCCGGTAACAATTTGGCAAAGACAACCGGTGCCATTGCTGGTAAGCATTCTCAAGGAATTGCAACAATCGGACGTGGGCGACCCTCCGGTGCCAGAACTACTAGTAAGGTAGTTAATACAAGGTGTAAAGCTTGTAAGCATAGATGATGTGCATGGTAGATTTGGTAGATTAGTAATTTGTCCATAAGTTGATGAATTAAGCAACATTAATGCCAAAGCCAAGCTTAGCAAACTAGTACCTTGCAAAAATTTCATCATTTTTTTTTTTTTTTGTGTTTTGACGATTGACGAGGAGTATCCCTTACCGACAGAGGAGACGTTTAATAATTTTGTGTGTTTAAGTTTAGGAATTGGTGATTTGAGTAAGGTTAGTGTGTAGGAATTTATAGTGTTTTTTTTGGGAGGAGTAAGGGAAAAGAGAGAATATTTGGTAGTTATAAAGTGGGTTAGGAGTTCAACTAAATTTAACTAATTTGAAAAAAAGGAGATCAAATTAGGTGAATTTAACGGCTTTTGAGGTATGCATTGATGTTGATTGCTTCATCATAATTTTTGTTGATTGGTTATCTACTCACGCAATACTTATATTGTTATCATTGCAAATTCTAACACGTACTGTTGAGGATGTAGCATACTGAACTACTAGGAATGAAATGACAGATCATAGACTATACATATGAGGTAGTACCTCTTATTATTTATTTTCTGAGTTTTATTGTAAAGTTTTTGAGTTCTATTTTAGTATAAAGTTTTTGAGCACATTTACTAAAATATTACACTAAAAAAATATAATATTGCTCAAAAACTATATTTATAAATGGTAATATGCTCAGAAAAAATGTATATATGCTCAAAAACTACAAGGTCTGAGCTACTACCTCAGATGCGTAATCTTTTTCTAATGAAATGAAGAATTGCGAGTGAATAGAGAGCTCCCTCTAGGTTTTCTCTCGAGAGGGTTTTTGAGTTCCTAGGAAAGCCTAGGGTTTCCCCTTGTTTTGACAAGGATTTCCACATAAAATTTCACAAAAAAACAACTACAATCATTCTCTTTTAAATCTACGTCTCATAAACAAGCCTATTTTTGCTTCTGTTGAATAAGGTGCTGAAGTATTTTCAATATGGAGGCACCAAACCCTAATACAAATTTTGATCTGAATAATAAATATGAAAGTCCTAATTCTGATTCGGAGGATGGCGGCGTTGGTGTGAAGGTCGCTTGGCTGGGTGCTGATGAGGATGGAATCGAAGGCGATAGTGGCTGTATTGTGGGTCGATTATGGACGGAAAGACATGTTAATTTGAATGCCCTAATCGATACTATGATAAGGTCATGGAAGGCGAAGGGTACAGTGATCGGAGAAGTTGTCGACAAACAACGGAAAATCGTTACTTTTGAATTCTCTTTGGTGGCAGATAAGAGGAAAGTTTTATCGGAACAACCATGGCACTTCGAAAAGCATCTCATGATTCTTACCGATCTACAAGGGGATGCTGTTCCCACTGAGATACCACTTTTCTTTTATTCTACGTGGGTTAGAATTTACGACCTGCCTGTTATGGGTAGGCAAAATAGAGAGAATGCGGTGAATATAGGAAATGCGATTGGGACGTTTGTTGATGTTGATATTTCTGTGAACCCGTCTATCAATCGTTCAATGAGATTACGAGTGATCCTAGATGTTCGTAAACCTCTAGTGGGTTCCATTACTATGCAGGGGAAGGGGAGTAAACAATGGAAAGTGAGGGTTAGCTATGAAAACCTGTCGTCATTGTTTTGTTATGTGTGTGGGAGGTTGGGTCACGGGGAGAAAGATTGTGGGGAGAGAACGGGACCAATTGGGGAAGGAAGAAAGTATGGAGACTGGTTGAAAGCCTCGCCATGGAAATTTGCGAGAAACAGTGGGTCGAATGATGAGAAAAACGCAAAAATTGGAAAAAAGCTGATGTTCGATGAGGATGAGAGGGCTGTTGAGGAGGAAAAGGAGATAGGGCGAATGGTCGAATTACTTCGTAGTGTCTCCATAGCTACAAATGATACGGCTACATCCAATACCAGAAGGGAAAAGAAAGGGGTTGAGAGGGAAGACGAAGTTTCATCGAATGCTTCGTCTACTGTTCGGCCCATGCCCGTGCAGCGGGGCAAGGGTGATACGGGGGTAGGGCCTGATCAGCATAGTCCTAAGGCGAGGAGGAAGACTATTAAGGTGAAGAGAGGCTGTCACAAAGCGGGGGAGAAGGTGAATAGCAGAACCGATATGGGAGCAGAGGTGAGTCGCAAAAGGAAGGGGCAGAGTTCATTGGGTGAAGAGACGATGGACATGACTGATGATGGGGGGCTTGCTAAGAAGAGAAGGGAGGAGGTGACTATTGATGTGGACACACGTATGTTAGTAGCGGTGACTGGCGAGGACTAGTGCCGCGAACAACAATGAAAATATTAAGTTGGAACTGTCAAGGGTTGGGCAATCCCTTGACGGTGGGGTCCCTCCGGGATTGGTTTTGGAGGGAGAGCCCAAACATTGTTTTCGTAATGGAAACAATGATGTGTACTAGAGATTTGACGAGGGTCCGTAATAGTTGTGGTTTTACCGATGGTTTATGTGTTAATAGTCGTGGTAGAGCCGGAGGTTTAGGCTTATGGTGGCGTGACATTAATGTTAATCTTATTTCTTTTTGCAATAATCATATTATGGTAGATGTTTTAGATGAGAATAATAGTCCTAAATGGAGGGCTGTTGGCATCTATGGTTGGCCGGAAACGAGTAATAAGCACAAGACATGGGACTTAATGAGAAGCCTTTGTAATTCTTCCAATATTCCGATTGCTTTCTTTGGCGATTTTAACGAGATTGTAAGTATGTCCGAGAAGCAGGGAGGGGCCATTCGGAGGGAGCGCCATATGGATGCTTTCCGCAGTGTCATTGATGATTGCGCTTTACATGATCATGGGTATAGGGGTAATATCTTTACCTGGCAGCGTGGCTTAACGGAGGAGACTATAGTGCGAGAGAGGCTGGATAGAACCTTGGTGACTACTGATTGGCAGGCTCTTTTTCCTAATATGATTGTCCAACATTTACCTATCTACTCTTCAGATCATGCTGCTATTTTGTTAAAGGAAGAAAGCGTGATTGATAGATGTCGGCGACGTAGAAAATTTAAATTCGAACCTTTTTGGATGGCGGACGAGCAATGCGAAGGAATTATTAACGAGGCTTGGAGGTATGGACCGAATAGGGATATTCCTGGGAGAGTCAAAAATTGTGCTATGGAATTATCGAATTGGGCCAGCCAAAATTTCGGAAATATTAAACGTCGTATTAGGGACAAAGAAACCGAGCTCGAACAGTGGCAGCGTCACCCTCCGTCGACGGATATGCTTGATAAATGTCGAGAAATTGTTGGGGAACTTGATGAACTACGAAGGCAAAATGAAACCTATTGGTACACTCGAGCTCGTAAATGTGAACTGCGGGATGGCGATAAAAATACAAGCTATTTTCACCATAAAGCTAAACAAAGAAAAAAACGAAATGCAATTGTTGGAATTGAAGACGCTAATGGTGAATGGTGTACCGAGGGATCTGCTATATCGAAGGTTATTGAAGATTATTTTGAGCAACTGTTTTGCACTTCAAATCCGTCTGATTTTGACGAAGGATTGTCCTGTATACCTCCTGTCATTACTTCAGATATGAACCAGCTTCTCGACAGCCCATTATGCGATGAGGAGATTAAAGAGGCGATGTTTTGTATGCACCCAAACAAGGCACCCGGTCCGGATGGTATGCACGCTATTTTTTATCAAAAGTATTGGAATATAGCCGGCCCCGATTTATGTACTTTTGTTCGAAATTGGTGGGAGGGAAGAGGCAGTATTGATGCAGTAAACTTGACGAATGTCGTGTTGATTCCGAAATGCTCTTCTCCAAAAAAAATTACGGAGTTACGTCCTATTAGTCTTTGTAACGTTGTGTACAAGCTTATTTCGAAGACAATGGCTAATCGACTAAAACCGTTGCTTAATGGTTTTATTACGGAAAATCAAAGTGCTTTTACTCCGAGGAGGCTCATAACGGACAATGCCTAAATAGCCTTTGAAACTTTTCATGCTATGAAACGAAGTGGGGAAGGACGTAACGGAAATATTGCTTTGAAGCTTGATATGAGTAAGGCATATGACCGGGTGGAATGGTGCTTTTTGGATGAAGTTATGAAAAAGATAGGGTTTTCATCGATGTGGAGGAATAGGGTTATGAACTGCGTGTCTACAGTGGCTCATTCTTTCCTCATAAATGGGCAGAATTCAAGGGTGGTGCGACCAAGTAGCGGGGGCTTCGACAAGGAGATCCGATATCTCCTTACTTATTTCTTATTTGTGGTGACGCCTTTTCGCACTTAATTAATGAGGCAGTAAATTTGGGGAAGCTTCACGGAGCTCGGGTGTGCCGAGGTGCTCCTAGGATTTCCCATCTTTTTTTCGCGGATGATAGTATACTTTTTGCTAGAGCTAATCAATCGGAATGTTCGACAATAGCTGAGATTATCAGTAAGTATGAACGAGCATCGGGACGGAAGATAAATTATTCCAAATCGGAAGTGGTGTTTAGCAAAAAAGTATCTACTAATGTGAGAATAAATCTGGTTGCTGCGCTAGGAGTACGAGAAGTTGAGAGACATGAAAAATATTTGGGGATTCCTACCATCATAGGGAGGTCAAAGAAAGCGGTCTTCTCGTGTTTAAAAGAGAGAGTGTGGAAGAAGGTGCAAGGATGGAAGAAGAAGTTATTATCGAAGCCGGGGAAGGAAGTGTTAATTAAAGCCGTTGCACAAGCTATACCGACTTACATGATGAGCCTTTTTGCTTTGCCGGAAGGTACCATTGATGAGATTCACATGACTATGGCTCGTTTTTGGTGGGGCTCGACTGAGACTCAAAGAAAAATTCATTGGTGGAAATGGGATAGACTTTGTCTACCGAAGAGCAAAGGTGGACTTGGGTTTAGAAATTTACGAGTGTTTAATCAAGCCCTCTTGGCTAAGCAGGTTTGGCGACTTTTGATGAACCCCGATACCTTGGCTGGGCGCGTAATGAAAGCTAGATATTTTAAGTCTTGCTCCATTCTCGAGGCAAGGAGGGGGCACGACCCAAGTTTTGTGTGGCGGAGTTTATGGGGAGCTAAATCCCTTCTTAAAGAGGGATTACAATGGAGAGTTGGGAATGGGGAATCGATTGGGGTATGGGAGGCGGCCTGGGTACCGGGCGAGCGTGGTGGTACCATTCCAAGTCCGAATATTGAGGCTGATCCGTCTTTACGTGTAGAAGCTTTTATCGATAAGGAGCAAGGCATTTGGAGGGATGATGAGCTGCGCCGTGTGCTCTTAGCGGAGGAGGTACGTTTGGTTCACAAAATACTCCTTAATAAAAACTTACCTCCTGACATTATGTATTGGTGGCCTAATAAGAGTGGTATTTATTCGGTTAAATCGGGGTATTGGCTTGGCATGGGTCCGCATTTGGAAGAGGTAGAGTTGGCTGGGCAAGTTGGGAATGACGGGCTGTGGAGACGTCTTTGGGGGCTTCCTATACCTCCAAAACTTATACATTTTTTGTGGCGAGCTTGCAACGGTACTCTCGCGGTCCGTGTAAATTTGAATAGACGGCATTGCTGTCCCAATAGTCACTGCGAATTCTGTGACGGGGCTGAGGAGACGGAACTTCATGCCTTATATCTTTGCCAATGGGCTAGCGTGCAATGGGCGATGAGTAGTTTTTCTGTCGATACGGTGAGTCTTTGCACCTTTGACCTCTTTTATTTGGTTATGTTGGATTTTGGAGCAACTCCATGGTGATGAGAAGGGGAATTTCCTGGCTATGGTGTGGGCAATATGGGCTATTCGCAACGCTCGTATTTTTGAGGATGAACAGAGGAATCCAGAGGTGACGGTGCTGGGCTTTATGCGACTGGTTCAAGAGTACAATGGGTATATGAAGCGGGTTGGAGGAGCAAATTGTCCGAGACAGGAAATAGGTGGGGTGCAATGGCTGAAGCCGGATGTGGGAGTGATAAAAATTAACACTGATGCGGCTGTCTTGGAGGATGGATCGGTGGGATTGGGGGTTGTGGCTCGAGACTGTCATGGGGGTATTGTTACTGGTGGCTAGCAAGAGGGTTCGTGCAGCGTGGGATGTTGATGTCGCTGAATCGAAAGCAATGGCTTATGGTCTCGAGTTGGCGTATAATAATGGCTTTACACAAGTCGTTATTGAGTCGGATGCCCTCAACGTGGTACGGGCTGTGAGTAAAAGAGTGGAGGTGCGGAGTCCGCTTAGTCTTTGTATCCAAGAAGTACAGGTTTTAGCTTCTAATCCAATTTGTCGCGGCTTCTGTCATATTAAGCGAAACGGTAATACGGTAGCACATTTGTGTGCAAGATTATGTGAGAATATAGGGGATGAACAAGTCTATGTAACCGATTTTCCTGAGGCCGTCCAAGTTGTGGCGGATATCAATTTAATATAAGTTCTCGCATTTTCCTTTTCAAAAAAAAAAACATACTGAACTACTCCTTTTCAACCACCCAAATTCTCATTATAGACCGGAGATATCCGTAAACGGGTCAAATAATATTCACCCACTTTAAGCATAACACAAGCAACAAGTTGTATGGTGGGGCCAAAAAATGTCATCATTTTAAGTACATTTGACTCGTCTTTCACTTTAGACGGATATATCCGTCTATAACGAGACTAATTGTTTCAACAATTATATTAAAGTTGGTCGTTTGTAAGACTATTGTACGGTATGGACTAAATACATACGGAGTATTATTCTTCAAAATACAAGGCGAATTTTAAGGAAAATATGACAAATCATTTCAGGCTCAAAACCATTTGATTTCGTATCTATAATCTGTGTCTCGAACTCGACTGTAGAAAACCTGAGGCTATACACTCCATTCTACGTCAAAAAGCATGGTTCTTCACCCATTTCCAAGGCTATACATACAAAGTATAATCAATTTCTTCAATGGGATATCTGACTTGCAGGGTTGCAGTTTACAGAAATGTCAGTTACTTTTCCTCTTCATTGGGCGTCTCGAGATCAACAGTCACTGCTGCAGTAGTATGTTCTGGAATCCTAGCACTGTGAGTAGCTGCAGCGCTATATCGGGCCATACCTTCTTTGTTGAATGAACTTCCCATCTTCAACGAAACAAAAAATACATCATTTTCGGTCTGCTTGTTACTGTATAACAGAGAATTAGAGAAATCGGAAAATTGGAAGGCGTGACTTACTTGAGTTACAATTGCATAGAGTGGTAGAAAGCTGAAATTGCAGAGGAACTGAACTACCAGCCTTGATGAAATAAATGAAAACCATAAGTTAGAGAAATCACAAAAACTTATATGCGTCAGTTTACACAATAAACCTCTAAGACCGTCTTATACAAGACTCGTGGTAGTGAAACATTGTAGAAATCTTACATGATAGCAATTCTTGCTATGGCAAATTTATAATTTCCCATGATACACGAATCAAACTTGAATTTCCACTGTGACATATCAAGTGCAGTATTTTTGTTAGTTTTGTTGGTATATTTTAATATTGAATAGATATATATTCTAGATGGGATCGCATACCAATGTCCAGAAGAAAATCGCAAACCCAAATGAGTTCATAAATAGAATGGCATGAATTGCCAAGAGCATAATCCTCGGCTTTCTGAACCAAAAGTAATCATCTGAAGGATGAAGTCGTATTTCTCCTACGATGACAGTATGTCTCTGAGCTACATAAGTCGCCAAATCCGTGATCACTTTCTCCAGTTTGGTGCCAATGACGAGTAAGATCTGTAACAAAACATATCGGATTAAAAATGTCGTTCAAACCTGCCTTCTGATCTTTATCTGATAAACTGTTGGTTTTTGTCAAGGTTCTTGAATTTTGGGTATTTATAATATATAACACCTTAACAGTGAAGCTGTGGTAAATCTTTTAAGCCTGTTTAGACTAATTTACAGATTTTCGCCTCCAAAATACGCGAATAGTTAGTACTTACAAGGAATGGGATGAATGAGAACCAAAAATATATATTCCAACCTGCATCAGGCATTAAACCTGTTAAAAATCCACTAAAACTGAACTTTGTCTTCTTTGGCTATACAAAAATTGTGATAAACCCTGGAGTTTACGACAGTAAAGTAATCGCAGTACATATACAGTCTGCAATAAAACTAACCTGCAACATTGAGGGATAAAGAAATTACAGCAAATACCCATAGGAACCAACTGCGAAAAGAAAAGGTGTAAGAGATGAGTTGATACTGTAAGTTGTATAGGAGGTATCATACTATCATAATTGTTTCGGATACCTTATGGATACGACTTCTTTAAAATCCGCTTCATATGCATATCGCACATATTTTTGAAAGTTAAACCTTTGATTTCCATTGCAATGTGCCTGAAAAAGCCGTATATTAGAACATTGCTGAAATAATCAATTCTAGTCTCAAAAAGTACTTCTATTTACCAAGATGAAGCCCATTCTCATTGCTTCATAATCCGCTTTTGTCACCACTCCTCCAAGATACTTGAAAAACGAATACTGAAAAGAAATCACAAGCGGTTTTGATGTCGGAACTAGTACTCTGATTACATTGACTGAACAGGAATCTGTAGTGAAATGTTATTTGCTTACCACATAATGTCGTTTTGCATTAACGCCATCAAACCGTTCCCTTATAAAAGTCAGAGATCTTGTTTCCATGATTTTTAGGCTCCTATCTGTATCATAAAACCCATCACAATAATAAGAAGCGCAGTCATTTTACTTTATTCCTCCGAAATCCAGAACCAAAGAAATGGAAAAAAAAAAAAAAAAAAAGGTTCTTTACAGCTATTTCATATAAATGAACATCAGGTGGAGATGTCGTAAAAGTACCACTTTCGAGGTCAATATGCTTTCTTAAAGATACTTCCCATTTCCGCCATAGACTTATCTACAAATTACAATTATCAGACAGAGGATTTATAACTAGGTATCATGATCATAACATGTTTACAGATGCAGACAACCCTGGTTTCTCAGAGTTGCATCGCGGTAAAAAGTTACCTTTGCCATGCCAAGAAGAACTGTCACTGTACAGTTGAGTGCGTGAGCAACGGCTAACATAAAGATAAGGTAATGAAGATCATGAAGCACTCCTATTGAGATGAGTGGAACCTCCCCCTGCAATGACAATTCAAATTAAATACTGGTGTCGACAGGAAATTAGTTTGGCGTGTAAGACAATTGAAGCGTACCTCTTTGCACATAGAGGTTCCATCGTCCTCAGCTAAATGACGGCCGCTAGTACTATCAGTATGACAAGGGAGCCACTTCAAGGACAACTCCTCTGGTATGCACCATTTCTTGGTTTTGTCTTGGATCAAAGCAAGCAATAGTGATACAAATCCCATTAACATCAATTCTGCAAGGGTCATTTTGTTAAACAGTTATGAGAGACGGATACGACAAATAAAGCAGACAGTGTGATGCTGAAATCATACTGTTTTAAATTATAATCACCTTCTTTGATTGTCTGCAATGCCTGTTTTAGAGGTTTCCTTTCCTTCCTTTTCAGTACCTGCAATTTTGTTAATACTTTCCTTTTCAGTACCTTCTTTGATTGTCTGTAAGGCCTGTTTTAGAAGTTTTAGCATGATGAAGAGAAGGAGAAGACTTACAGTTTCGAGGCATTTGAGAAGCCTTTCGATACCCCAAGAAATGGTAATAATAACAAAGACAACAGCTCCAATGATCCAAGTTGGTGTCGATTCGAATGACGAACCTCCTCCTCCTCCAGCCATTCTATTGTTGTGATTATTTTTTCCGATTGTTCATCAATTCTGCAGTTTGTTTTACTATGATTTTCTGCAATGAACTGTTATGCATTATAATGTTCTTATGTTACCTACAGGCTGGCTACATACAACGTGCGTCCCAGATTTCCCACAGCTGCTATGTCACCCTAGAAGAAAGGTTTAATTGGTCTACACTTACCAATTTCATATTTTAATACGACTTCAAATGTCGTTTTAACTTATACACATGATAACTTATACAGCTCATTTATAAGTTGTAACTATCACGACATGATATACATTTGATGCTAATGTGATCATTATTTTCTTTTTTTTTTGGTTCAAATAACGCACTATATGTTGTGGACTTGTGGGTTGAATCGAACCTCCAACCACACGAATGGCGTAAGAGAGCTCTCTTTCATTTTTTTTTAAATAAAAAAGAAAAAACGTCGCCTGAGAGATTCGAACTCTCGCGGGGAAACCCCATGTACTTAGCAGGCACACGCCTTAACCACTCGGCCAAAGCGACAATTTGATAATTATCTGAAGGGTACGTTTCTTATATTTTTTCGCATAAATCAAAGCAATTTTATTGTCTATTAACTATGTTCATGGAATCATGGTGATTGTAACTTAAACCATAATTTGTGGTCATTTATTGTTTAATATAAGCAGCCTTTTAAGTCTTGGTCTTCCTTTGAAAATTACGAGGACTCTATCACGACATTATATACATTTGATGCTAATAATGTGATCATTATTTTCTGAGTTATAGGTAAGATAAGGACCTAAACTTTCACCCTTTTTTCAGTTAAGGGACTATACTTCAAAAAATTCCAGTTAAGGAACTCATTACACCTTCCCTCAACTTCTCCGTCAATAACTCACAATCCAAATTATATACAGGCTATCTAAATTAACGACTTTAATTATATTCTCGCCAATTCACTTCTCACTCTTGTACGGTGATCTTGATGAACGCCAAGCATCTGAACATGTTTACCATGGTGAGCAGCCATTAAAGCTTACTAATTGCATTTTCAAATTTGCTCTCCCCTTGTTTTCCTCTTTTTTTTTTACCATAATCAACAAGATAATAGCAAAACGCTGCATCTTCATTTTACGACATCGTCGCGACGGTACCAAAACAGCCAAAAATAGTATCATTTGTGTTACCCGTCATCGATCTACAATAACGGAGTGCTCTATTGAGTGCATAAAATTTAAATCATTTTCATCCAAAGCTATTATAACATTGTTTCATCACCTCTTTTTCTTGCATTAATGGAGTCTCTTGATCTTGTTTTATTGATGTACCTGGAGTTGTGTCACTTCCCACTATCCTGCCTCTTCTCCATTTCATACTGTTTTTGTGTGACTTTAATTTTGGTTAAATCTTTTTTTTTTTTGTGAAGGTTTGGGTTGTTTGTTATAATAGATTATGTGACGGGTTAAATATTACCAACATTGTAGACTAGACAAAAAGTAAAATATATAGGGAATTACAAATCATTTGTCTTTATCCTCTCATATGAGTTTTATTTGACCCGTTACAAGCTTGTGACGGATATCGGCCATCACAAATGAGAATTTGTGTTCCTTAATAATATAGATGGCATGAATATTATTAAAAAAGTGTTTCCAGCAAATAGCAGTGACTTGTCAATCTATTATGTTAATGGCAAAGTTGACGGAAAGTGTAATGAGTCTCTTAATTGGATTTTTTTGAAGTATAATCCCTTAACTGGAAAAAGGGTGAAAGTTAGGGTCCTTCTTATATGTTGCGGGTGGAAAGTGTGATGAAACGAATAATTGCTATGCTTTCAAAGCAGATATGAGTAAGGCGTACGATCGAGTACGATGGGACTTCCTAAGGGAGGTTTTAATAAAAGTTGGGTTGCCAAGTCGTCTCATAAAGCTCATCATGAATTGCGTTACCACTGTCTCTTACCAGATTCTGTTTAATGGAGGGCCTTTAAAACTATTCAAACCTAAGTGTGGACTTCGACAAGGGGACCCTTTGACTCCTTATTTATTTGTTTTATGTATGGAAGTTCTGTCATGGAAGATTATCCGAGCACAGGAAAGCGGGATGATCAAGGGGATTAGTTTGTGTCGTGGTGAGGAGCCTTTGTCTCATCTTTTCTTTGCGGATGATGCAGTTTTCTTCCTTCGTGACACAAGTAATTCTACCAAGCACTTAAGGGATATTATTGATGGCTATTGCAAGATCTCGGGCCAAGTGATGAATGAGGACAAATCAGGAATCCAGTTTAGCCCAAGTACGACTCTTGCTAAGGCAAGGCGTGGGTTGAGGCTTTTGAACATCAAAGCCAATAAGGGTTTAGGGAAGTACCTTGGTTTACTGACTGACATTCAAGGTTCAAAAAAGGAAATTTTTAAGGGCATGGTGGAAAGTGTGATGAAACGAATCTCATCTTGGAATGGCATTTTCTTATCACCTGCGGGAAGACTGGCCTTAATTTCTTCTGTCCTATCCAACCTCTCCATTTACTTTCTATCGGTTTTTAAAATACCGGTAAGTGTGACTAATAAGGTGAATTCTTTACTGTCACATTTTTGGTGGGCGGGAAGAAGACAAGGGAAGCCTATCCATTGGTGTAGTGGACGTTTCCTTAGTTTACCAAAAACAAAGGGTGGCCTTGGGATTCGTAATATTGAATGTTTAAATCAAGCAATGTTAGCCAAGCATGGGTGGAGGATTTTGTATGGAGACAACAGCTATTTCACAAAAATCTACCGGAAAAAACTACTCCAAAATGGTAAGGTGGGGGATAATTTTCCTGTTGTGCAACGACAAAATTTTTCATGGGGAGCGAAAAGTGTTCTACATGGGTTACTTTTTCTGAGACAGCATATGGGATGGAAGCCGGGAGTAGGATCGCAGTTAAATGTCTGGACTAGTAGATGGGTGGAGGGGGAGTTCCCAGAACCTAGCCATAATATTCTAGGTCTTGACTCAGTGGATTTGAGAAATTTACGGGTACATGAGCTTACAACAAGGAGCCACAATGGAGGAGATGTGGTTTGGAATGAGAACTTAGTCCATCATCTATTTGAGGAGGAGTGTGCTACTAACGTTTTAGCCAAGCCAATTTGCGTATCACAAGTGAGGGATGAGGTTTATTGGTTGCATTCTCTGGACGGCAAGTATAGTGTAAAGAGTGGGTATGGGGTACTTCTTGAGGATTATATGGCCAGAAAAGGAACAACTAAAGATAAAGTGAGGATCTCTGAGACGGTGCGTCTCTTTTGTAAAAGAACTTTATGGGGACTCTCGGGACCACAATCATGGAAAATCCTTCTATGGCGAATTCTGACGGACACCTTGTCAGTTGGGTATAATTTTTCGAAAAGGGGTATTGTGATGGATACTTCGTGTAAGTTGTGTAAGTCCGATTTACTTGTCATGGAAACAATGGAACACTTGTTTCGAGACTGTCCTGTGTCTCGTAGGTTGTGGGCTAGCTCTGAGTGTGGTATTCGTACTAGTATGGCTTCGTTTATGCGTATTGACCATTGGATTATTGGCTGGATCTCATTTTTGAAGAACTTGCAGGATGCGGAAATGAGGCTAATTCGGTTTTTGGCAATGATTTGGTGCCTGTGGAGCATTCGGAACCGGGTCCTGTTTCATGAACTTGATTTTCATCCCATTGGTTTTTTTAATTTATGGGCACAAATTGTGGGTACGGCGGATCAGGTCAGTAACAGGGCTAAAAAGGAAATTGGCACGGGAGACAGCAATATAAACTCGTCACAACAGGAGAGCTTTCTATGGATTCGTGAAAGTAATCCTTGCTGCCTTGTAGGTGAGATAAGACATTGTGATGTTGTTCGGGTGATGGTTGATGCGGGTTGGAGAGGGAAGGATATTGCGGGCGTGGGTTGGGTCACTTTGTCGGCAACTGGTGATCAACTAATGACAGCTGAGGTAAGAATTATCTGAACCGCTCTATGAGCGGAAGGGTTGGGAGTGCGAATGGTTATTCGGTGGGCGCATGACCATGGTATTCGGCACTTGATGATCTCGTCTGATTGCTTAGGGCTTGTTTGCCAACTGGCGGGACTTGACCGTCCTCACCACCAAATTAAGGCGGTTCTGGCCGACATCCAGTCTTTCTTTCCTTTCTTTCATTGTTTAGCTATTAGTTACATTCCTAGATCTTTTAATAATGTTGCTCATAGCCTTGCGGCCTTGCGTGTAAGGCTATGACTCCTTAGCTAGGTACGCCTTCTTTTACAGCTGCCAAAAAAAAAAAAAAAAAAAAAAAAAAAAAAAAAAAAATCATATGTTGCGGGTAAGAATCGAACTTCCAACCGAGCTCTCTTTTGTTTTTTTAAAAATGAAAAAGGAAAAAACGTCGCCTGAGAGATTCGAACTCTCGCGGGGAAACCCCATGTACTTAGCAGGCACACGCCTTAACCACTCGGCCAAAGCGACAATGTGAGAATTTTCTTAATTGTCTTGTATTTGATCTAAAACATCAAGCAATTTTATTGTCCGTAACTATGTTCATGGAATATTGGAATCATGATGATTGTAACTTAAATCATAATTTGTCCAACGAAATTAAGAATCCTGGTCATTTATTGTTTAATATAATCAGCCTTTTTAAGTCTTGGTCTTCCTTTGAAAATTCCGAGGACTCGTAAATGAGGAAGTTTAGATAGGACATGTTTACGACGTGAGATCAACTATGAATGTGTTTTAATTTTCTTACAGTCAACATGTATTGACGGATCGGGTAAATCACAATGATTGTGAGGATTTGAACTACTCATGACCTGTAATTGGTAATTTTGTTACTAAATTTTTTTGGCAGGGGATTTGATATTTTGTGCCACTCGTTAACAGTCCAGTTTTTAACAAGTCAGATTTCCTAATTGGACTCAATCAGACAATTTATTCAGAAATTTATAAAAGTGCAAGTTTTATTGACAATCTGACAAACCATTTAATCAGTAAATTTAGAATGTAGGCAGAAATTGTTTCTATGATCTGTAAAATATCAATTTCTCGACACCTGCATACACGAATCAAGACGGCCCATTTATTTTACGCCATAAAAGTTAAAACATAGTTCTTCATATCTGCAACATAGTTTGTCCTTAGATACATCACGTTTACTTTGATGAATAATAACTAACCAGTTTAATTAAATACCAGTCGTTGCCTATTTGCCTCTCCTATTCGTCGGTCATCTAAAGCTCACGTCACCGCTGGACCAATGTCTGCAATCCTTTCGCTGTCAGTAGCCGCCCTGCTATATAGGGACATACCCTCTTTGTTAACTGAGCTTCCCATCTTCAATGAAACGCAAAACAGAACATCAATTTCTGTCTGGTTATTACTGAAATACATATAATAAGAGAATTACGGAAACTGGTAAATTGCATAGAGTGGTAAAGAGCTGAAACTGCAGAAGAACTGAACAGCCAGCCTTAAAGAGGTAAATGAAAACCCAAGAGTTAGAGAAATCACCAAAACTTGTATGAATCGGTTTACAACTGAGACCGTCTTATGCCAGAATCATGGCAGAAAAACGATCAGTGCTTACATTACGGCAAACCTTGCAAGGGCTAATTTAGGATTTCCCATTATGCAAGAGTCGAACTTGAATTTCAACTGTAACATATAAATTGCAATGTTTTCGTAAGCTTTGGAAGTAATAATATTAGTACTTTGAGGCGGGGGATCTCATACCAGTGTCCAGAAGAAAACTGCAAACCCAAATGAGTTCATAAATAGGATGGCATGAATTGCCAAGTGTTAAATTCAACAACGGGCCGGACCGCACCCAAACGGAGGAGAAAGAGTCCACAACGCAAGCCCGAGAGGGTTCCACTCTAAAACCAATTGGCAATAGAGGGACCCTTGCCTTATAAAGTGGTAATTCTTCTCCTCTTTTATCAATGTGGGACTTTGGGTTTCTTCACACTCCCCCTAAAGTGGTAATTCTTCTCCTCTTTTATCAATGTGAGTCTTTTATCAATGTGGGACAACCCTCACATGTGGGACTTTGGGTTTCTTCACACTTCCTCTCACATGTGAGGCCCACTTTTCACACCAGAACAAATTCAACTGAGCAACTTTGCTCGTCCGTCTGCAAACTTTGGCCCATGAAACCCAGGTCTTTAGCTATGGGCTCTGATACCATGTTAAATTCAACAACGGGTCTGGGCCGCACCCAAACGGAGGAGAAAGAGTCCACAACGCAGGCCCGAGAGGATTCCACTCTAAAACCAATTGGCAATAGAGGGAGTAGCCCCTTGCCTTATAAAGTGGTAATTCTTCTCCTCTTTTATCAATGTGGACAACCCTCACATGTAGGACTTTTGATTTCTTCACACCAAGAGTAAAATCCTCGGCTTTTGGAACCAGAAGTGCTCATCCGAAGGTTTAAGTTCTATTTCTCCTACAATGGCAGTATGTCTTGAAGCCACATATTTAGCCAAATCCGTGATCACTTTCTCCAGTTTCGTGCCAACTATTAACAATATCTTACCATGATAAAATCTCCAGCTCACAATCCCATCAATTAAGCTAGCATATCCTTGTAAATATAGCAACCTTATAATCTTGTAAATCAATTAGCTAATTACATAGGCTCCTCTCCTTTTTTAGATGTACATTGGCACTATAAATACCCTGTACCTTTCAGTCATCAATACACTTTTCATTCTTCTCAAAATCTTACTGTATTATATGGTATCCACGAGTCAACAGCGATCCAACCTTCTCAAACCAAAACGCACCACCTTTAAACGCTCCAAACACCATCTCTCTCACCCGACTTCAATCATGACTAACAACCAAACTGATTCAATGATTCCGAACCCGCATGATGCCGCACAACCTCTTACGGCACCAAATCTCAACCATGTAGTAAAGCTAAACTCTCATAACTATACTACATGGAGATTCCAATTAACCAACATCTTGTTTGGTCTTAGCCTACTAGGCTTCATCGACGGTAGCAACCCCGCTCCTGCCGCCACCCTCGATGCTGCCAAACCAGAAACCCCAAACCCGGCCCATATGTCTTGGTTAAAGCAAGACGGGCTCATACTCGGTGCCCTTATGGGCACTATAACCGCTGCCCTCCAAACCTTGATAGTTAGGGCAAAAACGGTGAAGGAAGCGTGGGACATACTTGCCCACACCTACGCTAATCCTTCGCGAATTCACATTCAACAAATCAAAACCAAATTTGATTCGATCTCTAAAACCACGGATCAAACAATTACCGAGTACATTCACTCGATAAAATCATGTGTTGATCAACTTGCCCTTATGGGCAAGATAATAGACCCTGAAGATGTAATCTCACGAGTTCTTAATGGACTCGATTACGAACTATACAAATCCGTCATTGACCAAGTCCGAAATCGTGACACACCAATTGTAATACTCCGTATTTATGGTCTTGGGGGTACTCTATCGAGTAGCCCTTACTCTGTCGAGTAAGGGTGTGTCGCAGAATAAAACAGTTTCTGACCTGTTGGGTACTCGATCGAGTAGCTGGGGCACTCGATCGAGTAGGGGGGTACTCGATCGAGTACCTTGGGTACTCGATCGAGTGTCCGGTTTATCGGGGGTTTTCTCGGGTTTTGTTAATTACGCGATTAAGGTATATAAACATATTCGTCTTTGTTTTAAAACACTTTTACCAAAACCTAAAACCTGTTTAAGAGAGAAAGCAGTCAGTCATCTTCCTAATCGCGTCCTTAACAATTCCCGGAGATCAGACGGTCGGATTGCATCGTAGTTTGTGTCGTTGGATTCGTTGCGTCGAGGGTAAGCTTCTAGCATAATTTTTATAACGTTTTGTTAAGATTAGTGAAACCCTAATTTTAGTAATTGGGGGTTTTTGAGAATAAGTGATTGAATAGTAGTATTCGTATGTTTATGTTAGGAGGAGAGTTCATAGAGGAAGCGTTTTGAGACAGCTGTAGATTCCGTCTGCTTGTGTGCTTTCCGGGTAGGATTTCTACTCGCATTAGTCCCATAATGGGATATTGGTGATGTCTTTGTAATTAGTTAATTGATTCGTTGATTGTAATTGTGTTTGTGATTGTGGTTGTGTTGTTGATGGTTCTCGAGATGCGTTCTCGGCTGAGTGGGGTCACTTGCGGGAGTGATCTCACGCCCTAGTTTCGCCCTTAGTGGAACCCGCCACGAAAGGGGATGTGCACATTAATGGACGGGGTTATCGCTCGTACGATGAGCGGGGCTTAGGTGGGAACGGCTGCGGTCCCCCATCGGTGGTGGGTCCAAAGTGGACGATCGATGATTGAGACGGTTGGTTGGATGGATGTGTGTGTGTGTGGCGATTCAAATTTTGTCTGCTTGTATTATTATTGTTATCTGTTTGATTGTGTGATTAGTGCGACCCGGTGTTGTTTTGAAAACTGCGGTGATCCATTCGGGGATGGTGAGCAGATATTGAGCGGTATAGAGATGATACGGGATAGTGGGATGGCCACGACGTGACGATAGAGTCTTCCGCTCGTAGTTTAGTTTTATTTACATTTCGATTTGATAGACAGTTTGAATAATGTATCTTACTATCAGTTTGGGTTTCAAGGATTGTATTCATGCACTAAACGATTGATAATAAATGTTGTTTCTTTATTGTTGTTTGATTATCATACCTCGGGCAACCGAGATGGTGATGTCTCCATACCCGAGTGGTCCTGGTAAGGCACTTGGAGTATGGGGGTGTTACAAATGGTATCGGAGCGACGATCCTGAAACCTGTAACCAATGAACTTAATGAACATAGGGAGTCAATTAAAATGAACCCGGGGTAAAAATTGTAGGAGCTAGTGCAAAGGCTTGGGAGACGTCCTAAAGTCGCAAGGGGTCGCCCTACAATTTTGAACCGGTCACGTGGGGGAAAATGTGTTTGAGTCATGTGTGTGCTTAGTAACTTGTGCAACAAAGTGATGAATGTGTTGATTGTTTGGTGTTGAAATAGGAAGTTGAGCATGTGAAAGGAAATAATGATATGTGGAACATATTAATGAGATGATAACATGTTGGATGTTTATAATGTGGCTTTAATAGCATGATGAATTGATCTTATCGATGGTAGCGTAGATGCGTAGCATATTTACTTTGTTATCATGTGATTTTATAAAGTAGGCATGTTAGTATACGAATAACATGCGGGTAGCTTGTACGTATTTGGGGGTACTTGATCGAGTGAGACTAACTCGATCGGATGGGTTTTTGGCGGTTTTGAATCCAGAATCGAGTTTTGGGGCACTCGATCGAGTAACTAGGGGTACTCGATCGAGTAGGGGGTCACTCGATCGAGTAGCCTAGATACTCGATCGAGTGGGTTAGAGATCAGAAGGTCTGTTTAGTTCTGGAGTTTGGGTACTCGATCGAGTACATAGTGGCACTCGATCGAGTAGCCGGTTACTCGATCGAGTGGGTTTGGATACTCGATCGAGTAGGTCTTTGGGCAACGCGTGTTCGTGTTTCAAGTTTAGTACGCGTGTTTATGTTTATCCCTTTCTTCTATAGCTTCAAGATGCCGCCCAAGAGAAATGCCTTGTACGCGAGAGCTGAGCTTATGACTACGGATGACATCGTTAAGATGTTGGAACACCAAGACGCTCTTACGGAGACCCTGAAGAGAGTGAATGAAGACAAGGATAAGAGCAAGGAGAAGGAGGTTGACCATGCTAAAGTCAGCCTCTATATCGCGAGGTTTAACCCGAAGGAGTACAAGGGGGTTGAGGAGCCTAACCACCTTGATAGTTGGTCGAGGGAGATGGAGAACATACTAGACTTAGTTCGTTGTCCCGATGAGATGAGGGTGGATCAAGCTGCATTTTATCCGAGGGAGGCGGCTGGCAAGTGGTGGGACTCGGTGAAAGTGAGTGCCAAGGAGTTATATACCAACCAGGGGTTACCTGCTATACCTTGGGAGGAGTTTCGTAGGGCGGTGAGGAAGGAGTTCGTGCCAGAGCATGTGAGGAGTAAGTTGAGGGAAGAGTTCGACAAGTTTAAGATGACTTTGAGATGTACGTGGTGAATACTACAGACAGTTCAATGAGAAATCCAGATATCGAGGACATGGGTTTGAGTGAGGAGAATCTTGCTTTGAGGTTTGAGAGAGGGCTAACCACGACAATCATGGATAAGTTACCCGTGGGAGTCCTTACTGATGTGAAGGAAGCATATGAGAGGGCCGGGAGAGCCGAGAGGCTAGTGGAGATGGCTAAGGAGAGGTCGAGGTGGAGAGAAGAGGAAGTCTCGAGAGAGCGAGGGTGGTGGGTCTAATTTCAAGAAAGGCAACCACAATCGTCTAAGGGGTTTTCCGGGTCCGGGTTTAGTCTTTGGAGCATCCTTTGGGAGAGGTCGTGGAAGTGTGAGCAACAGCTGGGGAGTGACCTGCTTTGGATGTGGCGGCGTAGGCCACAAGAGGCATGAGTGCACAAGTGCACCGGGATCTTTCCAGAGACCTGCGCAGAGCTTCGCGAGCAAAGACCGGCGGGATCATGGCCAAACCGTGGAGGTCGAGCTACCAGAGTGGAGGCAACCGCAACGGCGGTAATTCTTATCGGAAGACACCGATGAACAACAACAACAATCAAGGGTCGGGTGCTAAGCCGACCGCATCGCCAAGATCTTGTCCGGGAGGTGGGCGAAGTCAAGTGGCAAGTGTTCATGATGGACAAGAAAGTGAGGAGGACGAGCACGTTATCACGGTACATTTCTTGTTAATGGCGTTCCTACGTTTGTTTTGTTTGATTCGGGGCTTCTCTCGATCGTTTGTGTCTTCGAGTCATGTAAAGCGATTGGGTTTGCGAGTATATGAGTCCGTTAGGGAGCAAGTTTTCATACCTTCGGGTGAGTCCGTATCGTGTGGGAGGTTGTTTAGAGATGTATCTTTGATAGTTGGGCAAGTCGACTTTCCTGTAGACTTGCTAGAGTTTCCTTTTAATGGTTTTGAGATGATAGTTGGGATGGATTGGTTAGGAAAGTATAAGGCTAAGATAGACTGTCATCAAAAGAAAGTGTCCCTACGAGGTCCTAAGGGAGTTAGTGTGTCTTACCGTGGGTTTCTAGTCAAACCCAAAGTTAAGTTGATTGCAGCTGTCGCTTTGAAGTCGTATCTGAGGAAGGGATGTCCTCTGATTTTGTGCCATGTGAGAGATGATCGGATAGAGAGCCCGGCAGTTGAAGAGATACCAGTGGTGGGAGAGTATGCAGATGTCTTTCCGAGAGGAGATTAAAGGGGTTGCCACCGCAGAGGGAGATAGATTTCACCGTTGAGTTGAAGCCAGGGACGGGGCCAATCTCTAAGGCACCATACCGTATGGGTCCTAAGGAGATGGAAGAGCTCAAGAAGCAGTTGGATGAGTTGATAGAGAAGGGATACATTAGACCAAGTGTATCGCCTTGGGGAGCACCAGTTCTTTTCGTGAAGAAGAAGGATGGAACTTTGAGGTTATGCATAGATTACCGGAGTCGAACCGTGTGACGATAAAGAATAAGTATCCTTTGCCAAGGATAGATGACCTGTTTGATCAGTTGAGTGGTGCAACGGTCTTTTCTAAGATCGATTTGAGGTCAGGGTACCATCAGGTGAAGATTAGAGATGTGGACATACCGAAGACAGCCTTCACGTCGAGGTATGGCCACTATGAGTATGTGGTGATGCCGTTTGGGTTGTCCAATGCGCCGGCAGTGTTTATGGATTTGATGAATAGGATCTTTAGACAGTACTTGGACCAGTTCGTGGTGGTGTTTATCGATGATATCTTAGTCTACTCAAAGACTAAGGAGGAGCATGAGGAGCATCTGAGGATCGTGTTGCAGACGTTGAGAGATCATGAGTTGTATGCTAAGTTGTCCAAGTGTGAGTTTTGGTTGGAGAAAGTTGCTTTTCTGGGGCATGTAATCTCTAAAGATGGGGTAGCTGTGGATCCGGCGAAGATTGAGGCAGTAACTAAGTGGGAAGCACCGAAGAATGTTGCTGAGGTGAGGAGTTTCTTGGGTTTAGCTGGATACTACAGACGGTTCGTGAAAGATTTCTCCAAGATAGCTAGACCGATGACGGCGTTGATGAGGAAAGAGAACAGGTTTCGTTGGGATGAGAATTGTGAGAAGGCGTTCCAAACATTAAAGGAGCGTTTGACCACAGCTCCTGTCCTAGCATTGCCTGAAGGAAGCGAGAATTTCGAGGTGTTTACGGATGCCTCGAAGAATGGGTTGGGATGTGTGTTGATGCAGAATGGTAAAGTGATCGCCTATGCTTCTAGGCAGTTGAAGCCTTATGAGGAGAACTACCCTACTCATGACCTGGAGTTGGGTGCAGTGGTGTTTGCTCTCAAGATTTGGAGACACTACCTTTATGGAGCAATCTTTAAGGTATTTTCTGATCACAAGAGTCTCAAGTACATCTTCACGCAGAAAGAGTTGAACATGAGACAGAGGAGGTGGATGGAGTTGATTGGTGATTACGACATGGATATCATCTACCATGAAGGAAAGGCCAACGTTGTAGCTGATGCTTTGAGTAGGAAGAGTGTACACTCTTTGTGTACAGCTCTATCTTTGATGAGGCTGAGGGAGGAGGTAGCGAGTTTTGGGATTCATATGTTGCAGAAAGGAGAGGCTATGGGTGATATGACAGTACATATGGAGTTCTATGATGACATTCGAGGTAAGCAGGCTTTGGATCCTAAGATAGTGGAGTGGGAGAGTCGAGTAGAGAAAGGGACGGTGTCCCGGTTTTCCATTCATACAGATGGTAGTTTGAGGTTTGATGGTAGGTGGTGTGTTCCTAATGACGAGGAGTTGAAAAAGACAATCATGACAGAAGCGCATTGCACACCATATTCAGTTCATCCGGGTGGAGACAAGCTTTACAAAGATTTGAAGAAAACGTTTTGGTGGCCTGGGATGAAGAAAGAGACAGCTGAGTTTGTGTCCCGTTGTTTGACATGCCAGAGAGTTAAAGGGGAACAGAGAAGACCACAAGGTAAGGTTCAGTCCTTGGAGGTGCCTGAGTGGAAGTGGGAATCCATTTCCATGGATTTCATTGTGGGTTTACCTAAGAGTCAACAAGGTAACAATATGATTTGGGTGATAGTGGATCGGTTGACCAAGTCAGCTCACTTTGTTCCAATGAAAGATACATGGACTAAGGCACAATTGGCTATGGCCTATCGAAAGAACGTGCTTAAGTTACATGGAGTCCCTAAGGACATAGTGTCTGACAGAGATGCGAGGTTTATATCGAGGTTTTGGAAGGAGTTGCAGGAATCGTTGGGAACGACTTTGAAGATGAGTACTGACATTTCATCCTGCGATGACAGATGGGCAGACCGAGAGAACGATCAAGACCTTGGAGGATATGTTGAGAGCGTGTGTGATGGATTTCGGTGGTAGCTGGGAGCAGAGGTTGGATTTGATAGAGTTCTCTTACAATAATGACTATCACACTAGTATTGGTATGGCACCGTTTGAGGCTTTGTATGGGAGGAGATGTAGGAGTCCAATCTGTTGGGACGACAGTCTTGAGGCAAAGTGGTTTTAGGACCAGAGATGGTACATGAGATGGTGGAACAGATTAAGATGATCAGGGAACGGATGAGAGCGGCTCGGGATCGATGAGAAGAGTTATGCAGATCTACATCGTCGAGACATAGAGTTTCGAGGTTGGGGACAAAGTTCTTCGAAAGTATCTCCTATGCGCGGAGTTATGAGATTTGGGAAGAAAGGCAAGCTAAGTCAGAAGTTTATAGGTCCTTATGAGATCTTAGAGCGAGTTGGAGAAGTGGCTTATCGTTTGGCGTTACGGCCGCTTTGGAGAGAGTACATAATGTGTTCCATGTATCGCATTGCGGAAGTATGTGAGTGACCCGTCACATGTGTTGGAGGCAGAGAGCTTAGAGCTGGATGAGTCTTTATCGTACCTTGAGGTGCCTAAGCAGATCCTAGACCGAAAAGTTAGAAAGACCAGGAGTGGTGAGACAGTGTTGCTTAAGATCCTTTGGTCTAACCATGAGACTGAGGAAGCTACATGGGAGGCGGAGGATATCATGAAAGAGCGTTACCCTTTCCTTTTTGATCAGGTATGTATGGTTACGGGGACGTAACCTTGTTTCTTTTAGGGGGGTAGGAGATGATCGCGAGAGTTTTTAAGAGTTTTTACACCTTTTTGTATATGTTGTGTCGGTATGTTGTCGGGATAAGTTGGGTTAGGTAGCATGTTATGCGTTGTGTTCATTTTGACCTTCGAGTCGGGAAGTTTATGGGAGTACCTTTGTTTTGGTAGTGGTTTGAACTTCGGGGACGAAGTTCCTTTTAAGGAGGGAAGACTGTAATACTCCGTATTTATGGTCTTGGGGGTACTCTATCGAGTAGCCCTTACTCTGTCGAGTAAGGGTGTGTCGCAGAATAAAACAGTTTTGACGACTGTTGGGTACTCGATCGAGTAGTGGGGCACTCGATCGAGTAAGGGGTACTCGATCGAGTACCTTGGGTACTCGATCGAGTGTCCGGTTTATCGGGGGTTTTCTCGGGTTTTGTTAATTACGCGATTAAGGTATATAAACATATTCGTCTTTGTTTTAAAACACTTTTACCAAAACCTAAAACCTGTTTAAGAGAGAAAGCAGTCAGTCATCTTCCTAATCGCGTCCTTAACAATTCCCGGAGATCAGACGGTCGGATTGCATCGTAGTTTGTGTCGTTGGATTCGTTGCGTCGAGGGTAAGCTTCTAGCATAATTTTTATAACGTTTTGTTAAGATTAGTGAAACCCTAATTTTAGTAATTGGGGGTTTTTGAGAATAAGTGATTGAATAGTAGTATTCGTATGTTTATGTTAGGAGGAGAGTTCATAGAGGAAGCGTTTTGAGACAGCTGTAGATTCCGTGCCTTGTGTGCTTTCCGGTAGGATTTCTACTCGTATTAGTCCCATAATGGGATATTGGTGATGTGCTGTAATTAGTTAATTGATTCGTTGATTGTAATTGTGTTTGTGATTGTGGTTGTGTTGTTGATGGTTCTCGAGATGCGTTCTCGGCTGAGTGGGGTCACTTGCGGGAGTGATCTCACGCCCTAGTTTCGCCCTTAGTGGAACCCGCCACGAAAGGGGATGTGCACATTAATGGACAGGGTTATCGCTCGTACGATGAGCGGGGCTTAGGTGGGAACGGCTGCGGTCCCCCCGGCGTGGCGGGGTCCAGTGGACGATCGATGATGATTGAGACGGTTGGTTGGATGGATGTGTGTGTGTGGCGTTCAATTTGTCTGTTTGTATTATTATTGTTATCTGTTTGATTGTGTGATTAGTCGACCCGGTGTTGTTTTGAAAACTGCGGTGATCCATTCGGGGATGGTGAGCAGATATTGAGCAGGTATAGAGATGATACGGGATAGCTGGGATGGCCACGACGTGACGATAGAGTCTTCCGCTGTAGTTTAGTTTTATTTACATTTCAGTTTGATAGACAGTTTGAATAATGTATCTTACTATCAGTTTGGGTTTCAAGGATTGTATTCATGCACTAAACGATTGATAATAAATGTTGTTTCTTTATCGCTGTTGTTTGATTATCATACCTCGGGCAACCGAGATGGTGATGTCTCCATACCTGAGTGGTCCTGGTAAGGCACTCGGAGTATGGGGGTGTTACACCAATTCCATTTGAAACACTGCATGAGAAATTATTGCAACAAGAACTTCTCATTCAACACAACCCCACCATCAACCATTATCAACCCTCTGCCAATCATGCTTTCAAAAACCAACATCAACATCGCTCCAATAACCGCAACTCCTACACCCAATCACAACCCTCTGCCACCTACAACAATCATTTCCAACCTCCTGCCCCACCAACTCACCAATCCAACCCTCGCCCTTTCAAAGGTCGGTGCCAATGGTGCCGCGAAACGGGTCATGTAATCGCTCACTGCCCTATTTTCCGCAAACTATTTCCTCAAATAAACTTCCCTGCCCCACCACCAAACCGCTACCACCAGCAGCAACCTCAAGCAAACACCGTGGGTCTGACTGCAAGTCCCTCGGCTCCCAACCCTAATTACCTATTTGACAGTGGAGCAAGTCATCATGTCACCCATGATCTTGACACACTTGTTTTCCACTCACCTTATTCCGGTCTCGACGAGCTTATGATTGGAGATGGTTCAGGCCTGCAAATCGTCAACACGGGTATAATTAATTTAAATGGAATCAAATTAACCAATGTTCTTCATGTTCCTAAAATTTCCCGTAACATCGTTTCTATATCGCAACTCTGTCGTGACAACAATGCATATGTAGTTTTCTCACACAATTGTTTTTTTGTTAAGGCGATGGCAACGGGAACCACGCTTCTCCAGGGCCGAGCTAGAGACAGAATTTATGAGTGGTGTCCTCCGCAACCAAAAGTCTTCAACGCTACCAAAGGACCTACTTCACTCTCTTTACATCATAGGCTAAGGCATCCATCTTATGATGTAATTAAAACTATCAATAAAGATTTGCAATTTTCTTCTACTGATTTTGTTCACTGTGAGTCTTGCAATGTCATTAAAAGCAAGAAACTACCCTTCTCGCATTCATCATTTCGTACAACCGAAACGTTACAACTTATGTTTTCCGACCTTTGGACAAGTCCAATCTCATCATTCGACCATTACAAATACTATGTCATTTTCGTTGATCATTTTAGTAAATATATATGGATGTATCCGCTCAAACGAAAATCCGACACAAACCAAGTCTTTATTCAATTTAAGGCAATTGTAGAAAAATATTTTAATAAACAAATCAAACATTTTTTTTCTCCAACAATGGAGGAGAATATGTTAAATTAAATACAACCTTGCTAAATAATGGAATTTCCCACTCGACATCTCCTCCGCATACTCCCAAACACAACGGATATGCCGAAAGACGACACCGTCACATAGTAGAAACGGGCTTAGCTCTCCTCAAACATGCCAAATTACCAACCAAATATTGGCCATTTGCCTTTAGCACCGCTACTTACCTCATCAATCGACTTCCCACTCGGTCTCTCCAAGGTAAGTCTCCATATTTTATGCTGCACAATAAGCAACCCGACTATACTAACCTCCATAATTTTGGTTGTCTATGCTACCCTTGGCTCCGGCCCTACACCAAACATAAATTGGAGGATTGTTCCATTTCGTGTGTCTTTAAAGGCTATTCCACCACACAAAGTGCCTTTCATTGCCTTGACCCAAAGACACATCGTATCTACACCTCCCGTCATGTCAAATTTTATGATGACATCTACCCTTTCGCCAACATGTCATTTGCCACCTCTCATTCGCCTACCACCGAAGAATGGACCACCTTCTCCCTTCACATTCTCCCTCCTTCCGCTTCCGCCTCACAACCAGTTTCTCCACCCGTTGATCCTCAATCTACTCATTCTATACACCCCATTACACAAGTATACACTCGTCGACCTCCGTCAACCTCTACTCCCTCGGTTCCTCCCCCCTCCACTACCACTCCTTCGTCCTCTTCCCCCATCAACACCACACCCACCATTCCCATCGAACCCATCATCACCACTTCTACCTCCACTACCTCCATTCCCAACATCCCTCGCCCCAAAACTAAACCACCTCCACCTGCTAAAACAGTTACAACTAGACTCAACAACAACATCCGCATGCCGAACCCAAAATATGCAAAGCTCGCTCTCAAATCGACCTTACCCACAACTCTTCCCAAGACCATAAAACAAGATCTAGTTCTTCCTCATTGGCGCCAAGCAATGCAGGATGAATATGATGCTCTAACCCGTAACAATACATGGACCTTGGTTCCTCGCTCAACAGCCCACAACGTGGTTGGTTGCAAGTGGGTATACCGAAACAAATTTAATCCCGATGGCACCCTTAAGCAACATAAAGCGCGTTTAGTTGCGAAAGGCTTCCATCAACGACCTGACATTGACTACACAGAAACATTCAGTCCCGTGATAAAATCCACCACAGTTCGTCTAATCTTATCTATTGCTGTAACCAAAAATTGGCCTCTCCGACAACTCGATGTCAATAACGCATTTCTACAAGGTACCCTTACTGATAGTGTGTTTATGATGCAACCACCTGGCTTCATTAACCAAACTAACCTCGACTATGTTTGTAAATTAAATAAAGCAATCTATGGACTCAAACAAGCTCCTCGAGCTTGGCACACCGAACTTAAAAATTATCTCATTACTGTTGGTTTCACTCAATCCATTTCCGACCCATCATTATTTATTTTACAAACCACGACCCTTACTCTTTACATGCTTATTTACGTGGACGATATTATAATTACGGAACAAACGCCACGCACCTACAAGACTTCATCACGAAACTATCTACTCGTTTCTCTCTTAAAGACCTCGGGCCTTTATCCTATTTTTTAGGTATCGAGGTCACTCCAAATTCCCTCGGAATTCACCTAAGTCAATCAAACTATACTCACGACCTTCTTACGAAATACAAAATGGCAGACGCTAAACCAAATACAACACCTATGGCTACATCACCACCCCTCGTTCGAGAGGACCAATACCCAATTCACGAGCATTCTGACTATCGGGCCATCGTTGGGAGCCTTCAATATTTGTCTCTCACTCGACCTAATATTGCCTTCTCTGTCAACCGTCTCGCACAATTTCTTCATCATCCCACCTCCAATCACTGGATAGCACTCAAACGTCTTCTATGATATCTTCAAGGTACTCAAACACATGGAATCCAACTATACAAAGAAACACCTCTTTGTCTTCATGCCTACTGTGATGCAGACTTTGGTGGTGACAAAGACAACTATCTATCAACCACTGGCTACATTGCTTATCTTGGACGAAACCCCATTGCCTGGTCCTCCAAGAAACAAAAAGGAATTGCTCTATCTACAACCGAAGCTGAGTTTCGTGCCATTGCCTCCGTCACCACAGAAACGCTATGGCTTCGTAACCTCCTGTCCGAGCTCAACATACAGGTCATTAAACCGCCTGCAATATTCTGTGACAACATCTCTGCTACCCTCTATGCCAAAAATCCAGTCTTTCACTCACGCATGAAGCACATGGCAATCTCCTTCCATTATGTCAAGCAACAACTACAACTTGGTCAGATACGTATCTCTCACATTGCCAGCAAAGACCAACTCGCAGACATCCTCACCAAGCCGCTGCACAAACAACAGTTCCATGAACTACGGGACAAGCTTGGCCTTATCACAAGAACGTCCAACTTGAGGGGGCGTATTAACAATATCTTACCATGATAAAATCTCCAGCTCACAATCCCATCAATTAAGCTAGCATATCCTTGTAAATATAGCAACCTTATAATCTTGTAAATCAATTAGCTAATTACATAGGCTCCTCTCCTTTTTTAGATGTACATTGGCACTATAAATACCCTGTACCTTTCAGTCATCAATACACTTTTCATTCTTCTCAAAATCTTACTGTATTATACCAACGATCGATAAGTAAGAACTGTAACCAAAACATATCAATCATATTAATCGTTGTCGCTTGTCATGTTTCTTGAGTTTTTAGTATTTCTAACACCTTACTAGTACATCTATGGCAAATCATCGTGTTTGTTTAGCCTTATTTACAAATTTTGCCTCCAAAAAGTTCGAGATGAGCATAAATGAGCGAAAAGTAAAATAAATGTAGTACTTACAAAGAATGGGATGAACGAGAACCAAAAATATGTATTCCAACCTGCATCAGGCATTATATGTCAAAATTCCTCTCAAAAGGGGTGTTAAATATAAAAACTACATGTTTTCGACTGTTATTATGATTCCGGGGTTTGAATTCAGTTCACTTCAGTTCAGTTCTATTCTGTTCAGTTCTATGAGCTCTGAAACTGAACTCTGCCCTATCCGGCTACATAGAAGTGGTAATAAAAATTGGAGTTTCGGACAACATACCTGCAATATTAAGTGACAAACAAATCACTGCAATTATCCATAAGAACCAACTGCAAAAAGGAAAGGTAGTGTGTAAGAAGTTGATGTTGTAAATAGGTCGAATTAGAGTTGCTTCTTATACCTTATGGATACTAATAGGAATATTTGTAATAGTTGGGCATCAACTATCGCCTTAAGTTTTTGGTTGAGATGGTTCATCTATCATGGTATCAGAGCCAGTGTGACCGAAGGTCACGGGTTCGAATCCTGGCAACCTCAAAACCCCTCAAAAACTCGAAGTGGAACCCCAGCACACGGTATGGGGGAGCCGGTGCATCATAAACCACTCTTCAAGCCCAATGGGCATTTGAGTGAGGGAGCGTAATAGGAATATTTATAATAGTTGGGCCTCAACCATCACCTTAAGGTTTTGGTTGAGTTGATTCATCTATCGGGAGCCGGTGCACAACTAACCACTCTTCAAGCCCGACAGGCATTTGAGTGAGGGAGCGTAATAGGAATATTTATAATAGTTGGGCCTCAACCATCGCCTTAAGGTTTTGGTATTTGTGAAAGTTGAACTTCCGATTTCCGTTGCAATGAGTCTGTAAATAAAAGCCTTATATTACAACATTGCTTAAAAATCCGGCCATTTCAAGAGATGAATCGGTTTTTGTCAAGAATATATTTTACCACGATGAAGCCCGTTCTAATCGCTTTATAATCTGCTATCGTCACCACTCCTCCTATGTACTTGAAGAAGGAATACTGGAAGAACAAAAAAACAGATGTCTAGCTGGATGACTGACATTTGGAGAAAACATTAACTGAAAACAAACGATGTGTCGAAAAGGTTATTTTCTTACCACGTAATATCGTTTGTTAGCATCAACGCCATGAAACCGATCTTTTATCATCTCCTGAGATTTTATGTCGATGATTTTGGACGGCCTATCTGTATCTCGTAAACATACCGAGAACATACTTTAATATTTGAGTATATGTGAATTTCTGTAAGAAAGGCTCTTTCTGTAAGAACAGTAAAATTACCGTCATCATCGATACTATTTCTTAAGGATTCCTCCCATTTCCGCCATCGCCTTATCGAAGAATTGTGATTATCACACAAAGAACATAAAACAGAATTCATAATACGTTTATCATGGTGAACTAAAGGTTTCCAGAGTTACGTTGAGTTGACAATACCTTAGCCTCTCCAAGCAAAACGGTAATAGTGCAATTAATTGCATTAACGAATGCTAAAACGAAGATAAGGTAGTGAAGATCATGGATCACTCCTAATGATAAGAGCGGAACCCTTCCCTACAAGGACAATTGAAATACTTGTATATATCAAAATTTATGTTAGCGCGAAAGTTTAATCTAAACGACAAAGGGTAATGTACAATCGACTGTAAATAATTAACTGGGACGTACCTCTTTACAAACGGAGTTCCCTACGCCCTCATTTAAATGGCGACCTCTAGTACTGTTTGTGGTATGACAAGGAAGCCACTTCAAGGATAAGTCTTCCGGTATGCACCATCTGTTCGCGTGATCTTGGTCAAGAGCAAGGAGTAGGTATACAAAACCTAATAACATCAACTCTGGAACAGCAACAATGTTTTAATATATATAAACTCATAAACCATAAAAATTGATATTGAAATGATATTTTAATATTTCGGTCACCTTCTTCGATGGCCATCAAGGCCTCATACAGAGGTTTCTTGCTATTGTTGTTCAATACCTGCATTTTCGCCTGACGGTCGGTTATTCTTAGCAATTTACAAAAATGTACTTAAAATTAATAGCGTAACAGAGGAACAAGTAATGTCACATAAAATATCGAGTGTTATGGGACATTTTAAATTTTGTGTTACGCGACATGTTTTTTTCTTAAATCGAAACAAGCATGCAATTGGGAAGACGAGAAGAGGAAAAGGAGTTACACTGCCAAGGTGGTTGATTAACTTCCGAATAACCCAAGAAATGGTAATGATAACAAAGACAACAGCTCCAATGACCCATGACGGTGTCGTTTCAAACGTCAAACTTCCTTCTTTAAGCATCTTTCCTTACGGTATCTCGTTCCGAATGATTTTTTTTTGTTATTGTTCTTCAGTTCTATAGCTTGAATTACTATAGTTTTCTGAACGAATAATTAGTGCTATGCATTGCATGGTACTCCGTATTATATAGTGCTATGGCTGACGATGAAGTCAAAAAGTGATTATACTCGTATTTCTACTTTTGTATCAAATAACAATATTGGTTATTTATGATCGTTGATAGTTGATGTTCAAATTGAAATAAATACGTATAATACACTCTATGACACTACATCTCTACACCCTACCGTCCACGGTTTTTAATCATCGACACTCATCGCCATAGGCGTTTTTGGCGTGGGTGCAGGGGGTTCATCTGCACCCCCTTGCCCAAAAAATAACTACAATATTCTTTAGAAAGAAGCACATTAATTATGTGGGTGTAGTGGTTTTTAAGACTATTTCTTAGTTAGAGGTCATGAGTTCTTTCCTTGCATTGAACAATTTTTGTTTAATGTTATATATCATACATTTTATCCAACTAAACAGTATTTTTTTCCATATAACTCGATATTTTCATTGTTAAAAAAATTTACGCACCCCTTTCATCTAATCTTAGAACCGCCACTGCTCATCGCGGCTTAATCTTGCTAAATGTAGCCAATGTTGCGAAGTGTGGTTAATGCAGTAAGTGGATTATACATCTGATGTACTACCTGTCTACCTCCAATACTATAGTTTCTAAGCATTATAATAAAAATTTTGATTTTTGTTTTAAAGTTTTGAGTTTTTGAGTTTATTCACTTTATGGAACCAGATGCTCTATCAGCAGCAGCAGGTCATCAAAGATGAAGATGAAGACACTGCAGGATCTAATAGCATCCATCCAAGTTCTAGAAGCTTCTTTGTACAACTGACACAGTAGATTGACAGCTAGCATAGTTGACCGCTGTAACTAACTATTGACCAAGGTTGTTAGAGTTAGTTTGTATATAAACTAAACCTTGTAACAGATTCATTAAGTTAATGTGATTACAAATTCTATTTTCTCCTTCTCTCTCTATCAATTCTTTCTCTAGTCAGTTACAGATATTTTACAATTCTGAGTTCTCATTGCATAACAATGGCGTCCTCAAGCTCCATTAATGGAGTCTTTCTTGTTTACACAGCTCAATTTTACATGGTATCAGAGCAGGAATAGGCTGTCTCTGCATATCTTTACTTCAAAATTCCAAATTTTCGCATTTTAATCGCGGTTTCTTCGTTTTCGCTTCCGCTCAAAATCAATTAAAATTGATCATTTCTTCATCATTCACTATTTTTTTTGTAATTCTACTCTACTTACACAAAAATGGCGATAGAAACTGTGAATACAGATGCTTCTTACAGCAATCCTTATGACGATTCTACTTTTTTAGCGAATTCTGATTCGCCTGCAATGGATCTTGGAAATACGAAGTTTTCTGGTAAAAACTTCATGTCTTGGAGCAGGTGTGTAGTTATGGCGCTCGGTACGAAGAATAAGCAAGGTTTCTTGACTGGAGCTATAGCTATGCCTGCATTAACTTCTCCTAAGCACTCTCAGTGGATTCAAAGTGATTATATGGTGCGGTGTTGGTTATTGAACTCCATTGATCCTGATCTCAAGGAGAATTTCATTAATTGTAAGTCTGCTAAGCATCTCTGGACAGATCTTTGTGAGAGGTATGGCCAATCCAACGTGCATGCCTTTGTTGTTTCAATTAAAGAAGGAATTAAGAAACATTTCTCAAGGCAATGATACTTTTGTTGAGTATTTCACAAAATTAAAGCGTAATTGGGATGATATTGATGAATTAGAAGTCATACCTGAATGCGAATGTGGTGCTATGGATAAGTGTTCATGTAATCTGTATAGGAAAATGCTTGATATGTCTCTCAGAGAGAAAGTACTCAATTTTCTTATGGGATTAAGTGATGTTTATGAACATCCTAGGTCAAATATCCTAGCTATGGATCCTTTACCACCTCTTAACAAAGTTTATTCTATCATTCAACAAATAGAAAGTCAGAAAATGATTTCTAATATTGTCAATCCTTCACATGATGTGAGTGCAATGAATGCATCTAAATCTGGTAATCATAGTAAAGGACCATGGAATGTATGGAAAAGGGAGGAGAAGAAGGAAGATAAGAAGTTCAAGACTGATGATAGGTGCACTACAAGAAAAACTAAAACAGGCGACCGAAATTTGGCGACTGATATATTTAGTCGCCAAATTGGCGACTGATTTTCAAATTGGCGACTGGCTTTTTTAAAAAGGGAATCAAACTTGGCGACCGATATTTTAAATTTGGAGACTGATTTTTGGGTAGTGGCCAATTTGGCGACTGAAATTCGGTCGCCAAAATGAATTTCAGTCGCCAACTGTTTTAATGGAAACCAGGCTGTCTATTTTAAAAAGGCAAAAAAATTTGCCGACTGATTTGTATAATTTGGCGACTGAAATAAGGGTAGTCGCCAAATTTGGCGACTGAATTTCAGTCGCCAAATTAAAGAAATCAGTCGCCAAATTTTTTAATACATTCAGCGCTCCTCTCTCCTACTTTACTCTTTGCGAAACAAAAAAAAAAAAAAGGGACGAGCGATTGAAACAGCGGCGACGACACCAATGAACGACACCACACAACCACCCTTCCACCACCATCTCCACCGCCATTTCCACCGCCACATCCACCCTCTTCAATTAGGTTAGTTTTTTTTTGTTTAATTTCAGTTTATATAGTTTAATTTGTTAGATTAATTTGTAGTTAGTTTGATTAATTTGTGGTTAGTTTGTTAGATTTATTTGTAGTTTGTATGTTAGATTAATTTGTAGTTAGATTTAGTTTAATTTGTGTTTGAATTAAAAGGGAATGATTATGAGGTTTGTCTTTAGGTTTAGGGTTATGGGGGGCGCGGGGGGGGGGAGGGGTTCGGCCGTGGGTGGGGGTGGTCCGGTGGGTGGCGGTCGGCCGTGGGTGGGTGGGTCGTGGGGTGGTCGTGGGTGGGTGGGTCGTGGGTGGTGTATGGTGTTGGGTAGCTAAGTGATACCGTCTCATTATCATTAGTATTAAGCTAAGTGGAACCGTCTTAATTAATAATATTATTATTATTATTATTACTAAGTTAAGTGAAATCGTCGTATTATTATTAATATTAAGCTAAGTGAAACCGTCTTTTGCATTAATGGAATTAGCTAAGTGGAACCGTCTTTTGGATTAAGAGAAATTAGCTATTAGCTAAGTGGAACCTTTTTAGGACTTGATTTTGATAAATTTAGTTTGATAATTCATGTTATTGATGAATTGAGGTAGAATAACCTTGTTATTTTTGTTTTTCTTTTCTCTTTTCAGGGTTGTCACTGTTTGCTAGGCACCACCGTACGCTGTAGCTGTTGCTTCTTGTTTTCTTTTCATTTTTGCTTTTACTTGATTAGGTAACCTCCTCTTACCAGTTACCTTTTAAATTTACTAATTTTAGTTCAAATTATGTTACGGACTTTAGGATAGAAGCCTTTATTATGTGGTTGAATTGGGCTATTGATTGACTTAATTAATTTAGTACTTGATTGTGTTGTTGTTTGATTTGATGTTGACTTAGTACCCGTTCAAGAATTACTCATTAGGAGTAATTCTTGAATAGTCCCCATTTTGGGATTGTCTTTGTACGTTTAAAGTCATTTAGGTAGTAAACACGTACTTGTGATTTATTAATGAGGAATGAGTTTGGTGGCGATCCCTTTAATGTTCTCCGAATACATGTATATGTGGAGTAATTAATTAGTTATTCTACATAGATGTGTATTTGGAGAACTGAAGGGAATTGCTGCCGAATTTTTTCCTCATTAATAAATTACAAGTGTGTTTGCTAGTGACTTGAAACGTACATTGACGGGTTTAGGTTGGAGTGATAAGGACCCCATTCGAAGATGGATTACTTATTGACAATATTTATATATTGTTTTCATATGTTTATTGTATAATGTGGAGTATAATGTTTAAATTTTGTATGTAATATTATTGTTATTTTTAAAAAATGTTTAAATTATTGTGGGGTCTTCTTTAGATTAAAATGAAGAGATTGGAACGTTCATGGATGTATGAAGGAAGATTAGACCATTCCGATAAGAAAAGACGTCCTACCGCTAGATTTATAAAGGGTGTTAGCGAGTTTATTGAATTTGCTAAACAACAAGATGAATATGACTTGGTAGACAAAAAACTTAGGTGCCCTTGTGCCAAATGCAAAAACCTGAAATACCAGCTTGACATTGTAGTAGAAGAACATCTCATTATAAACGGGTTTAAGCCAAATTATTACAATTGGATTTCACATGGAGAAGCATATTCTCCAATTCATGAACAAGCTCACACCCAACAAATACAAAATGATGAGAACCCATATAGAGAGATGGTTGTTGATGCTATGGATTCCACTATTTTTAATAGTGATGACCATACAACTATTTCTGAAGAACAACCGCCACACCCACAAGCAAAAGCCTTTCTTGACATGTTAAAAGCCTCAGAAAAACCCTTGTATGAAGGAAGCAGAATGACATTGTTACAAGCCGCTTCTAGGCTAATTACCTTGAAATGTGAGTTTAATATGCCATTTGTTGCTGTTGATGGCATTGCCTCGTTCCTTGAGGAATATTTCCCCGATGATAATATCATGAACCGAAATTTCTATACTACCAAAAAAGTAGTTAAAGGTCTTCAGTTACCGCATGAAAAGATTGATGCATGTCCTGAAGGATGTATGCTATTTTGGAAAGATGATGCTTTGCTTGACAAATGTAAAGATTGTGGGGCGGATAGATATGAGACAAGTGAAGGAGATACAGTTTTGGTGTTGAAAAAAGGCAACGGTAGTAAGAGGACCAAAAAGAGTAAGAAACCAATAGCATGTAACCAATTGTTTTACTTTTCTCTCGCACCAAGACTTCAAAGAATCTATGTCACCAAAAACATTGCCGAACAAATGAGATGGCACAAAGAAAACCCACGTGCTCCGGGGAAGATGAGTCATCCTAGTGATGGGGAAGAATGGAAACGATTTGATCAGATGTATCCTGATTTTGCCAAGGAACCCCGCAATGTACGACTTGGCTTGTGTACTGATGGATTTGATCCTTTCGGTAATTTTGGGAGGAAGTATTCTTGTTGGCCCGTTATGGTCACACCATACAATTTACCACCTTGGTTATGTATGAAAAGACCATTTATCTTCTTGTCACTTATTGTTCCCGGACCAAAAAGTCCGAAACGTAATTTGGATGTTTATTTACAACCATTGGTGGAGGAGTTGAAATATTTGTGGGAAGTTGGGGTGGAAACTTATGATGTGTCTAAAAAACAAAATTTTCAACTTAAAGCTTCCCTTTTGTGGACAATAAATGATTTTCCCGCCTATGGTATGCTATCTGGGTGGTCTACACAAGGACAAAAAGCTTGTCCTTGTTGCATGGAGGAAAGTAAAGCATTTTGGCTTCCCAATAGCAAGAAAATAAGCTGGTTTGATTGTCATAGATGCTTCTTACGAGAGGGAAATCCACATAGGAAGAACAAGAAAGCTTTCACAAAAGGTAAAGAGGTGCTTGATGCCCCTCCGAAACGAGTGCCTGGGGATGAGATATGGAAGACGGTATGTGATTTACCATCCCCTATTGATGGTACCGAGGAAGAATTTAAAGAATTAAAAAAGCAGAAAAACGGTTGGTTTAAAAGAAGCATTCTTTGGGACCTTCCTTATTGAAGACAATGTTGATAAGACATAATTTGGATGTAATGCACCTAGAAAAAAATTTCTTTGAGCAACTAATTGACATGATCATGGATGTAGAAGGTGAAAAATGTGATAGCATTGCTTCTAGAAAAGATTTGCAGAAATTTTGTCATCGTCCCAAATTACACATTCGCGGTGACGGGTCTAAGCCAACATCCATTTTCACTCTCGACAAAGCTAAGAGAAAAGTATTGTGTGAGTGGTTACAAAATTTGAAGTTTCCTGATGGGTATGCATCAGATTTTAGTCGATGTGTTGATCTTAAGAAGCTGAAGTTGCAAGGCTTGAAAAGTCATGATTGTCATGTATTCATGGAGCGATTATTACCCGTTGCTTTGAAACACCTCGTGCCGACAAACGTTTGGAATGCAGTTGTTGAGATTAGTCAATTCTTCCGAGATTTATGTGCCTCTTCAATATGTGTTGATGACATGATTCGTCTGGAAGAGCAAATACCACAGATATTGTGTAAGCTTGAAATGATCTTTCCTCCTGCATTTTTTAACTCCATGGAGCATCTACCGGTTCATTTGCCATATGAAGCCAAAGTTGGGGGACCCGTCCAATATAGGTGGATGTATCCATTTGAAAGGTAATTAAGATAATCTAGCTACTTTTAAATTAAAATTAATAATAATAACTAATCTATTTATTATATGTTAACTTTATTATTAATAAAACTCATCATTAACTTTTATAGGTTTCTTAATCATTTGAAGAAAAAAATTGGTAATAAAGCTAGGGTGGAAGGTTCTATATGCAATGCTTATTTAACGGAAGAGATTGCAAACTTTTGTTCTCTTTACTTTGAAAAACATATAGAAACCAAAGCAAAAAACTTGAATGTTGAGAAACCGGATGAAGTAGACGGAAGTTTACCCGAATTTTTTCAAACTCAAGATGATGAAGGGTGTTCATCAAAGGGGCAAACAAGATATTTGGATGATAAGGAGTATAATCGTGCCCACCTTTACGTGCTATCTAATTGTAACCTCTTGGAGTCATACAAAACACAGTTTGTTAATGATTTCATTCAAAGGAATCCTAATATAAGTAAGGATGATGTTTGGGACAAACATGAGGACCAATTTCCATCATGGTTTCAGAAACATGTAATTGAGTTGAATATTCAAGATGATTTGATAAGAATTTTGGCTTTTGGTCCTTCAAAAATGGTAAGAACGTGGAATCGATACTCGGTTAATGGGTTTAATTTTCAAACATTCAACCACGGTAAAGGTAAGGCTAGGTGCAATTAGGGGGTTACTATTTCTTCTCTTGATGACAACGAATACTATGGTATAGTTGAAGATATCTTTGAAATTAGTTATAGTGGACGTGACCGAGCTTATAAAACTGTCTTATTCAACGTTGACAAGAAGGATAATTCTGTGGCTGGAATGAGAGTACATGAACAATACAAGCTTGTAGAAGTGAATCGTACTAGAACATACTCTAAGTATGATCCATTTATACTTGCACATCAGGCTCATCAAGTGTATTTTGCTACTTATCCAAGCACAACAAATGATAGAAATCAAAATGCGTGGTGTGCAATCTTTAAGACAAAGGCACGGTCACAAGTTGATACAACTTTTTTCCAAGAAGAAAACGTTTCAAATGAAACGCTTTTGTCTCCACCCGATGAAATCAACTATGAGCATGAGAATAAAGATGGTGAAGACATGGAAGAGGAAGAATATTTTGATGTGGAAGAGAGACTGCCGGGGGAGGATGAGGTGGAGGAGGAGGAGAGAAGGGAAGAAGAGGAGGAGAGGAGGGGGGAAGATGAGGTGAGGAGGAGAAAGGAGGAGGAGAAAAGGAGGAAGGACGAGGGGTTTGGAGATGAATATGATTAAATTGGTATAATTTTGTATTCCTCAAGAGTAAATTATTAAAATTTAGAAGTCTGTATAATTTTCATTTATCATTATTTGTGTTAATTTTTATGTGTATTACTGCAGATGGCTGGAGCAGGTCGAGGTAGGAAGCGTGGAGGCGGCTCAAGATCTGGACAGAGTACGCGTCCGGAGGAGGAGGAGGAGTTAGTGCAGGAGGATCCGATGCAGACAGACGGTGACGGTAACGGTGAGGAGACTGACGCTACCGACGAGCCACCACGGGTGCCGATACGGTACACTTCGGATCATCGGATGATTCTTGAGCCGGCGGGATTATGGTAAGTCTTATTCTTTATTAGTCTACTATTTTGATTTCTTTTTTTTTTTGGTAAAATAATAATTGTTTGTAATTTTACATGTTCAAAATAAATGCAGGTTTATGGACGATTGCGTGATACGAGGTGTCACGAAAAGCACGAAGACTAATTTCGTGGGTCCAATTCCTACATTGTGGACACAAGCTTCTCATGCACAAAGAGAGGCGTGGTTCAATAACTTTCGGGTATATATTTTCCGTAATTCATTGTTTTAGAAACCAAATAATTAATTTTGATAAATTTTTTAAGAACCAAGGTTATACTTTTATTTTATACTAATATGAAATTTTGTCGCTTTTTTTTGTAGCTAGCATTTGCTTGGTCACCGTCTCAAGAACAGAATGTCCGTAACAGGTACAATGACGTCGGTACTCGACGATATCGGGACGTGATCTGGAAGGTAATTAGGCGCCCAAAGGAACCAGACCACATGAAAGGTATTTAATTAACTTGTTTTGTTATTTGTATTAATTAGCATATACTCTCTTATATTATAAATAATATCAGTAACTTATTAGTTATGATTTCATATGTGTAATTGCAGGTGACAAGTATGAAGGCTTAATAAAGCATACCAAAAGTGAAGCTTTTCAGAAGAAGTCTAAGCAAGCATCCCTCAACAAAAGAGGAGGAAAGGAAGACGCCGTGAACGAGCCTACTCATTACGTGGTTCACGATCGTTCTGGGATAAAGTATTGGGTGTAAGTTTGTCTATTATTTCACACTTTTTTTTGTTTTCAATGCAACATGTTTATTTTATGTTAGATTTTTTGTTGATTTTCTAACATGTATGTTTTTTTTTTTTCATTCAGAAAGGAAAGAAGAAGTCAAAGTCAAAGCTGATTGACGGTATTTGCAGAACTGTTTCTGGACACGCATTTCAGGGTTGACCACAAAGGGGTTAGAAGTTGGACTAAGCCAAAAGACAAGCAATTATATGTAAGTTTTCCCTAACACTTAATTTTTGTTAATTTATTCCACCTTAAAATGTCGTATATAAGGTGGTTACCATATTAACTTACAACCATTTGTTTAATATTGTAGGAAGCATTTGAACAACAAAAAGCTGTCAATCCAGAAAAACCGGATAATGACATATGGTATGAGTTGGTGGATGGCTTCAAGAAAGGGAACGTGTATGGTACCGGAAGTTCAACACCGGCTTTCTATGAGAAAACGCGTAGGAGATCGACTTGACAATTCCAAAGAACACGTATCAACCGGGAATTATTAGTCAACTTCAAAGTCAAATAAGAGAGCGTGATGAACGTGATGCCAAACGTGATGAAGAACTTGCCAAACGTGATGAAGAATTCCGCCAAATGAAAGAAAGAATGGAAATGTTTGAGAATTGGTGGCAAGGTTGTAACCCCGGACCTAGACCCAACTACGATCCAAATGATCCGCATGGTCCACATGGGGGGAGTGGAGCCGGTGTTGGCTTCCAAGTAAGATGATTTTAGTATGTAAGCTTGTAAAACTTGAACTTTAGACTTGAACATTAGAATAGCTTAGCTTGTAAAACTTTCATTTTCAATATATGAAATGAAGTCTGAGAAAATGGAAGGTGTTGGGTTGAAATGTATGGTGTTGTGTGTGTTGAAATTTGGGATGTATGGTGTTGTGGAACATCGGTTTGTATGCAGGTTGTAAATATTTGGCTAGCAATGAAAACGAAAAAAACCACCAAAACATACAGTGGCTTTGGCGACTGATTTGGGATTTGGCGATCGAAATCGATCGCCAATTTGGCGATCGATTTATGGTAGTCGCCAAATTGGCGGATCAATTTCGGCCGCTAAATTTCTCACCTAAATCAGCTCGTCACCCAAATTTGGCGACTGAATTGAGATTTGGCGACTCAAATTCAGTCACCAATTTGGCGACTACCTCAAATCAGTCGCCAATTTGGCGACTACCATATCAGTCGCCATTTTAGTCATTTAGCGACTGATTTTTCAGTCGCCAAATTTGGCGACCGACTTTAGTCGCCAAAGTTAGAAAAGGCCACTAAGGTCCGCGACTGACGTTTGGCGACTGATTTCAGTCGCCAAAATCAGTCGCCTGTTTTAATTCTTTTTATAGTGGTGGTGTTATCATTGCAATAAGAAAGGACATCTTCCTGAAGCTTGTTTTATCAAGTTCCCTGAATTAAAGGCCAAGTATATGTCTAGGTTTTCTGGCAATGTTGCTGGTACTTCTGCTTTTGGTCAGCATAATCAGGAGTTTCAGAGTAATGCTTCCGCATTACAGTATGTTCCTCAGTATGTCCCACAGTTCAATCAGGGAGCTCCTTCTCACAATCAGAATCAACAGAGCTTTGTTGCTGCTGCTCATGCCTTCTATGTTTGTTGCTGATAGAGTAAAATATGTTGGGAGTGTAATAGAGAGAGAAAGAGGGTGTTTCCTTTACTTCTATCATGCCTCCTTTTTTTGTCTCTGAGTCAATTGTTTCCGTTTGAATGCTAGTCCTTCCCATTAAGGTGGGGCGCTTGGTTGGGGATCTAAAAGAAAGGGAAAAGGAATCCTACCCTTTTGTTGTTGTTGTTGTTGTTGTTGTTGTTGTTTGTTTGTTTGTTTGACCAATTTCTACATTCCCATACCCCAAATCCCTCTACTTTCATTCCAGTGATCCCCCTCCCCCATCCCTTAAGGTATGGGATTCTCTTTCCCTAACCGACACCCACACTTGACATGACTACCACCATAAAACCCACCACCACCGCCAACCACCAACTTCGTCACTTATTCCTCCACCAGCTTAACGCCTCCCCGCCACAACCGCCCTACTGTCGGCGTTCTCTCTCCCTTATGTTGACGACTTTCGACCACACACCACTCCCAACAGGGGTATCTCAAAACATCAGACAAACACCACACTTTATCATGAGTCACCAGTGTGAATATTATACCAGCCAACTAACAACATAATACCTATGCATCAAAAGAGCTCCAATTTAACTACAACCACCAAGTAAAGCTGCCTATTTAAATTGGCAAGAATTTTTATCCTTGTGGAGTCTATTGATCGAATACGAAAGAGGGGGGGTGAATTGAGTATTAAAAACGATGACCGCTTTTTCGAAATATATGATATAAATTAATTACTTGATTTTATTGATTAAAATCAACTAATTAAATTATTAACAATAAATGCAAAATCGAAATAGCAATAATAAAGAGAGAGAGAAAGAGAGACACACAGGATTTTGAAGTGGTTCAGTTTCACAAGTCGAAACCTACGTCCACTATTCTCGATTAATAATTTTTAGTACCTTTCTCCGGATTACAAAAATTACCAATCCACTCGTATAATCAACTATATGATTATAACTCAGATTGAGTATCGCTAAATACTCTAGGTTGCTCTTACGTTAATAAGAAAAATACAACGATAAATACTAATCTCACGTTATGCGAGTGAGTATACTATCCTTGTGTATTTAATATCCAATAACGATTTTTCTTCGAGTGATTGACAAATTTGATGCGTGATTTTTGTATAAGCAAATATGAAAATAAGAATTAAAGCTCAAATGAATTTGCTTAAAATATTTTTCTCTCTTTGAATTTTGTAGATGTGTGTGTCAACAATTAATGTTGAATGAATGAGAGTATTTATAGTAGAGTAAATTAGGGTTTGGAATATTCTGGAACTAGGGCATAGGAATGTTCTGGAAATATGAAACTTGAAGAACAAGAAAGAAACAAGAGGAAGGAGTTTGGCCTCCCTAGGGATTCGGCCACCCTAGGGTTTCGGCCTCCTAGGGGTTCGGCCCACCTAGGGTTTCGGCCTCTAGGGTTTGGCCGGCCTCTAGGCCTCCATCGGTCCAATACTTGCTTCTTTAGCCCGCAACAAATCGAGATAGAATTTAGTTAAAGCCCTAGGTTGCATGACGATATAAATATCGTGTTACAAACCAATAGTTTATTTAACTTAAATTCTAATTAATTAATTCCAACCAAATAAATACTCTCTTATTTTTAAAAACCATTAAAAATATATTTTCCAAAAATTAACGCATCATTTTTGTCTAGCAATGAAGTTATGTCTATTAGGTCATAACTTCACTAACCTTTAAATCAAACAAAGTAAAACCATTACCGAATGACGACCTATACTATCTAATCTTCAGTAGATCTTCAGTACACGAATCGTCTCTTCACAAGTCTCTCATCTTGAGTCTCGTGGTTGTTGTTTGGTCTTGATCTTGCTTGAATACATCGATCAAGTGTATTTGAAGTTGTATCTCCTTGGTCCAAACTTCAAGCTTGCGTCTTGTAATTGTTCCTTTCTAAATTAAAACTTAAGCACACAATTACACGCATATGTTTATATATTAAGTCCACATCAAATCATTTTTGTCATTATCAAAACAATTAATTAGGACTAAAGGTCCAACAAATTCCCCCTTTTTGATGATGACAAGTCTCCTATGATTTGTGTCTAAGTCTAGTTCCCCCTCAACATAATACTTCCCAAATTATAGAACAGTTGAGCGCAGAAACTAATGATCTCTTCAAAGTTATAACTATAGAACGCCATGAGAGAATTAACCTGAGACGGTCGCAAATCATAAAAAAAATTCCCCCTCTTGGCATCATTGAAAAGATAAGAACAAACATAAAACGACCAGAATAATATATTATGAGACAAGAAATAATTATGAAAAACATAATATATTAAACGTAATCTAGTTCTTAATTAGCATAATAATATTATAAACTGAAATCACACAAGGAATAATGCGGAAATGAAAAAGCTAATATCCATAAGAATGGATTTTTATTTTGAGCAAGGATTTAAAAGATAAGGCTAAGGTGAATGGATTAGGGCAAATCGGTCAAGGGTAGCGTGGGCTTGGTGGATTCGACCTAGGACGGGTACGGTACTCCAAGTCCTCGAGTCGCGCATGACAATGGTCTAGAAGTGCAGCTTGAGCAGTTAATCGAGTATCAAAGTTACCAATCCTCAAAGTCATTGCTTTAACTGCTTCATATATAGTTTGCATTTCAGACCTCATCTCCTTCCCAGATTGCAAAAAATCATCACCAAATTTAACCAAACTAGCCATACCTTCCTTTATTTGAACAGACTCAGAGTGAGTTCGCACGGCGGCCTTCGAAACACCTTCGAGCCGAGTATCAAACCGTGACAACACGGTCTTGATGTGAGCATTGCTAACTTCACTTGGTCCACTAGTATCAATTCTCCTTTGCTTTGTAATTAGGTCAAACAATTCTTCCAATTTCTTGTCTTGTTCATTAATCCGTCCAAGAATAGAAGTAAAGTTTGAATCCATCTTTGAATCCAACATATCAAAATTCACATTGCTTTTTCCTTCTTTTTCTCCTTTTTCTCCTTTTATCTCAAAACCTAATTCATTTCCATTAACAACGAGCTTCATATAAGATAAATAAAGATCACTCATCTCGTCATTAGTGATAACTCCATAACTCTGCTTCCCAATTACTCCTTTCTTCTCTAAAATTCGTGAGATCCAATTCCCATAAGGCAGACTTAAAGTAGAAGAAAAATCCTCCATCTTAGCCGTTACACTAGCTTGTATAATTTTATGAAACACAAGCAAGGGTAGACTAACCTTTTCTCCTTCAAGCCAAGCCTTCATAATAATCATCTCATGTGCCCCGAACTTATCTCTACCTTCTTTTCTAGGGACAATAGTACTCCAAAGAAAGTTCAAAAAGAACCTCAATTTAGGTGACAACTTCGCAGCTAGGATAGTCTCAGACGAAGTAGCATCTTGTTTGAAATACCGTTTCACTATCAACTTTTTTTCAGGTAACATACCTCCCCATTCTACGCTTGGATTGATCTCAGTTCCTCCTTCAGGAACTCGAGCCAAGTCGCAGAAATCACCAGTGAGACTTTTATGGAAGTCTCATTGACCACAAACAAATAAATTTCCTTCCTTAAGATGAACAGAAGCATAAAATTGATATACCTCAATAGGAAAGACAGGACCACTTACAGCAACAATATTTTCCCATCCTTGATCCTTGAGAAAATTTCTGAAAAACCCAAGTGCTTTGTATTTCTTTAACCAATCAATCGAATATACTCGTCCTGCGTGAATGCGATATTGAGCAACTTGATTGACATCTCTTCTTTCTCCTTGAGTTAGTCTAAGATTATTTAGTCCATTGTTGGTGTAATCATCCATATGCTTTAAACAATTTTCGTCGCTTGATGAGGTTGGAGGGTTGGTCGGCATTGGACCGTGGGGAACGGGGTGGTTCGGCCGGTGAGGTGGAGCGGGTGCGAGGTGGTGATTGGCTTACCTTCTTTCTAATGACAACATGTTTCTTTGATTGAAAACGTGTTGTAGGTTGATTAGTCATTATGAAAATAAAAGATAGAAGGTAATTAGGGTTTAGAGATTATAATTGATGAGAATTATGGTGAGATTAAAGGGGTATATATAACATAAGGAATTTGAGTTAAGGTAAGAATAGGTTTCCTTAAAAGATAGAGAATAATACCAATTTCCTTATTTCTTTAATGCCTTTCTTTTTTTTTTTTCGGCATCTTTCCTTTTTTTTTTTTTTTTTTTTTTTTTTTTTTTGTTTCGTGCCTTTTTTTTTCACGGCACTTTCCCTTTTTTTTTTTGTTTCGTGCGTTTTTCTTTTTTTTTTCCGCACTTCCTTTTTTTTTTTTGTTTTTGGCATTATCTCCTATTTGATATAAGATTAGGAAAGAAAATCTTTGATGGAGTTTAGGTAGGATTTGTGGAGGAATATAATAAGATAGAATTATCTTTATTATATTAAGGCAATTTATTGTAGATTTTGTCGATTTTTGTAAGGAAATGTGATTATGCAGAATATAAAATATTACCATACACATAAGCAAGATATAACACGTAAAATAAATATTATTTAACATAATTAAACTTGCAACAAAAATATACGGACACAATCGTACAATCTTATCTTCCTAGCGATCATTCAGTTCCCGGACATAATTATGACGGATTTAATTATCACTAATTAAATCAATCTCAAGTCTCAATAACTCAAAGCGTTTTCTAGCTAATGCCTTAGTCAAGATATCAGCCCATTGCCTTTCAGTACTACAAAATTCAAGTGAAATGTTGCCTTTCTCTACATGATCCCGTAGAAAATGGTGTCGAATATCTATATGTTTGGTCCTCGAGTGCTGGGCAGGGTTCTTAGAAATTACTATAGCACTCGTATTGTCACACATAATAGGCATACGACCTACATTTATACCATAATCACATAGTTGTTGCTTTAACCAAAGTAATTGAGAACATACCGATCCTGAGACACATACTCGGCTTCAGAGAGACATTGCAACTGAATTTTGCTTCTTTGATCCCCATGTGATAATACAGGGTCCAACAAACGTTGCATACCCAGAAGTGCTTTTCCTATCTAAAGAACATCCAAAGATAATCTGCATCCGAATATCCTACTAGATCGAAATTACACTCAAGTGGATACCATAAATATAAATTAGATGTACCAATTAAATATCTCAAGATACGTTTAACCGCAATCATATGTGATTCTTTAGGGCACGATTGAAATCGAGCACAGACACATACACTAAACATTATATCGACGACTTGCGAGTTAAATATAAAAGTGAACCAATCATACCTCGATATGTAGTCTCATCGACACACTTACCATGTTCATCTATAGTCATCTTCTTTTCTGGTACCATAGGTGTATCGTATGATTTTGCATTTTCCATACCGAACTTTCGGATTAGTTCCTTGATATATTTCTGTTGGTGAATCTTTATACCATCCTTTGTTTGTTGAATTTGTAAGCCTAAAAAGTACTTCAGTTCTCCCATCATGCTCATTTCAAACTCAGAAGTCATTAGATCAGAAAAATACTTGCACAATTTTTCCTTAGTAGAACCGAATATAATATCGTCTACATAAATTTGCACAACAAGTAAATTTGAACCTTCGGATTTTAGGAACAAGGTTTTATCGACAGATCCTCTTGTAAAATTATTTTGTAACAAAAACTTGGATAATCTGTCATACCATGCCCTTGGAGCTTGTTTCAAACCATATAAAGCTTTGTCTAATTTATAGACATGGTTTTGAAACTTGCTATCTAAAAATCCGGGAGGTTGTTCTACATAGACTTCTTCCTCCAAATAACCATTAAGAAATGCTGTCTTAACGTCCATTTGGAATAGTTTCATTCCTTTATGAGCAGCAAAGGCAATAATGAGACGTATAGCCTCAAGTCTCGCTACAGGTACAAAGGTCTCGTCATAATCGATCCCTTCCTGTTGATTGTAGCCTTGGACAACTAGTCGTGCCTTTTTTCTTGTAATAAGTCCTGTATCGTCCAATTTGTTTCTAAACACCCATCTAGTACCAATAACAGTTCGATCACTAGGTCGTGGCACTAAGTGCCATACCTTATTGCGTTCGAATTGTTGAAGCTCTTCTTGCATAGCGGTTATCCAATCAGGTTCAGCAAGAGCTTCCTTAATATTGGTAGGTTCAATGGTTGATAGAAACGAAAAGAACGAGCAAAAATTATTCAAGGACCTTCTAGTTTTAATGCCTTGCTCTAGATCCCCTAGGATTTTATCCAAAGGGTGGGAGCTTTGATGTTTCCACTTTTTGAGAACTCTAGGCTCATTATCATTTGATGGACTAGCATCATCTGCAGACGAAGAATCATGACTTGTTCCCCCTGAGTTGGACTCGGGATTTTCTTCAGAAGCATCACTAACTTCATTAGAAATATCATGATTTGGATCGGAAGTTACAACATCATTAGGTATAACTTCAAGATCTCTTTCTTTATCCAAGGAAGGGTCGATAGTATCATTAACTATGGACTCATCACTTCTCTTAGGATTGTTTGCAGAATTTTCTAGTTCATCATTGATACCTTGAATATCTTCTTCTTCATTTAAAGGCTCATTTCTTGCTAGAAAGAAATCGGGCTCATCTGGATCCTCTTCTTCCTGTTCAGCTTTATCAAGCATATTATCTTCGTCAAAGCGAACATGAACACTTTCTTCTATGCGCAACGTTCTTTTATTGAACACTTTGTAAGCTTTACTATGATCCGAATATCCCGGAAAAGACAAACTTCATCACTTCGGGGTCAAATTTTCCTAAATTTTCTTTTCCATTATTATGAACAAAACATTTGCTCCCGAAGCAACGGAGATGTGATATATTGGGCTTTCTCCCTCTTAAAAGTTCATAGGGAGTCTTTTTGTAACAGGTCGGATCATAGCTCTATTATGCACATAGCATGCGGTACTAACAGACTTCCGCCCAAAAGCTTCTAGGAAGGCCACTACACAAAAGCATAGTACGAGCCATATCCTCTAGGGTTCGATTCATACGTTCCACGACACCATTTTGTTGTGGGGTACGTGGTGCGGAGAAGTTATGCCCCACACCATTTTCCCGACAATATTCTATAAATAATTGATTGTCAAATTCCGTGCCGTGATCCGTCCGAATCGAAATAAGCTTATTGTCATATCTATTTTGGGCAAGCTTCATTAATACCACAAATTCATCGAAAGTTTCATCTTTGGAAGAAAGAAAGATTGGCCAGACGTACCTTGAGTAATCATCGACTAGAACAAATACATACTTTGATCCACCACGGCTTCTAACTCTCATAGGTCCACATAAATCCATGTGTACCATCTCAAGTGGTCGTTTAGTGCTAACTATTCTCTTAGGTTTAAAAGAGGATCTAACATGTTTGCAGCGGGCACATGAGTCGCACATTGTCTCTTGCTCGAAATTAATTGAGGGCAAGCCTTCAACTAAATCCATAGACTTAAGTTTCTTTAAAATAGTTGGGCTAACATGTGCAAACCTCTTGTGCCACAAGCAAGACTCATCGGAAGTTACTTTCATACACGCAAAGGAATTTGTATTGACAACATTTAAGTCAATCATATACACATTCCTCATACGGTGACCCTCAAGTAAAACATTACTAGTACCTTCAATTATGATACGACAAACATCGGCATGAAAAACAACTCTATTTCCTTTGTCACATAATTGAGAAATACTAAGTAAATTATGTTTAAGACCACTTACCAGATATACTTTATCAATTGAATGAGAGGCTGAAATTCCGATTTTTCCTACTCCAATAATCGTACCCTTCTTGTTATCTCCAAAGGTAACCTTGCCACCAAAGAAGGGCTCTAGTGAAAGAAAAAGATTTTGTCTCTGTCATGTGTCTCGAGCATCCACTTTGTCGAGATACCATAGATTATTTTCTTTCACTTCTACCTGCAGATGAATCAAATACAACTTTTAGGTACCCAAGCTAGGTTGGGTCCTTTATGGTTAGTAATCTTATATATTTGATCCTTTCTAACCCATACTTGTCTAGTTATTCTTTTGGGTTTGACATTGGGTTGTCTTGGTTGTTGTCTAACAATCGGAACATAAGGTACTTTAGGTTTTGCTCTAACAAAAGTAGCTCTAGGTCTAGTACCTTCATGAGACGCTCTAGGTTTAGGGTTTTGAACTTTGGGCTTGAATGTATGCTTTCGATTCTCATTTATTTTGGTTGATTTTGAAGGAATAGATGAGTAATCAAAAGCCATATCATAAGTCCATCTAAACTCATTATTGCGTTCTTCATTGTCGTTGGTTTCATCTATAGTAGAGACATCATCTTCTACTATGAAATCACAAGTCTTAACAGTTTCAACATTCTTTTTCTTATCCCAAGCAAGTTTGACACAATTGACTTGAATATGTCCAGTAGAGCCACAGTAATTGCAAATCAAGTATTCTCGGAAGATTGACGTATTTTCTTTTTTTCGAAATCATTTTTGAAGGATTAGATTTGCATTTATCATGGTCTCTACGACTGTAGCATTCATGACCAAGTCCCATCTTCATGTTATTGTCGGATTGTTCAGTAAGGAAGTTTAAAACCTTTGTGCTTCCTTCCCACTTATCATGAACTTTTCGAGCATGTAAAAGTAATTCTTTCAAGGACTCAATTTCTTTTTCACATTTTGAATGATCTTCTTTTGAATCCTTGGAAGAGCTACCTTTCTCAAAGTTTTCACGAAATTTATCAAAACGTTCATTTAAGACACGTTTCTCAATTTCATGTTGTTCCTTAAGTTTGGACATGCTATCACTAGTTTCATCCAATTGCTTAGAGAGAAATACAATTTCTCTCTTGTGTTCGGAAACCACACTATCTTTGCCATTAAGCTCATCTTTTAAGATCTCATTGACTTTCTTCAACTCAGAAGTTATAGCATCACTAGCTGTAACTTTAGCTTGAAGATGCTTAATGTTGAGTTTAAGCTCTGAAGTTATGGCATCACTAGCCGTAACTTTAGCTTGAAGATTCTTAATGTTAAGTTTGAGCTCTGAAGTTATAGCATCACTAGCCTTAACTTTTGATTCAAGAGCTTTCTTCTCAGCATTTGTCATGTCTGAAGTTGCAGCTGGAGTAGCCATAACTTTAGATTTGAGCTTTTTGGCGTTGGCTTTCAGAAGTTGGTTTTCCTCAGCAATATCTAAAATCTGTTCCTTAAGGTCTTTTAACTCTAGACTTTGTTCATGACAGTGATCAAGGGAATGTTCACAACACTTAAGTAAATTATCTTTAGAAAGTTTCCTAACACGCTTTTTAAGGTCAAGATAATTTACCTCATCATCCTCTCGAATCAATCAATTTCCAATAAGACATCTCTCAAAGATTGCTTTCATTGTCGCTTTCGGAGAATAGGTCAAGACCGACGTTACTTAGACAAACGTTGGCGTTTTTCTTCTTCATCTTCGGATTCGCCATCTTCAAAGTCCAAGTCTCCCCAACAAAGATGCCATCATAACTTGCCCGAATTCCTTCTTTGTTTTGTCACGTAGATTTTTGTCCTTAATTTTCTTCCATGTAGGGCAATCTTTGATCATGTGATTATCTTCACCACACTTGAAGCATCCACGATTAGAGAAAGACCCTTTTGACTCAAACGATTTCTTAGGGGTTTGTTTTGATTTGTTATTTGTCTTATTTTGATTTTGAAAGAAGGGCTTTTTCCTAAGACGATTAACAAACAATACAGTTTCATCTTCAATATCTGAAGAATCATCAACTTTGCTAGACTCAGCTTGTAAGGCCATCTTTTTGCTTGTGCCGACTTCCTCCTCATCCTGATTAAGAGTAATCTCGTGAGCCATTAAGGTTCCGAGTAGCTCCTGATAGGATAATGAAGTTAGGTCCTTACATTCTTCTATGACAGATACTTTATGTCTCCATCTCATGAGACATACTTCGAGTATTTTTCTAGCAATTTCCTGAGTCAAAAGTTTTTCCTAAATTCTTTAGCTCATTGATGATGCTAGAAAAGCGAGAGGACATGCTATCAACTGACTCGTTTTGCTCCATGGCAAACAGCTCGTATTTTCGCATTAGCAATGCCATACGTTGCTTTTTGACAACAGTGGTTCCCTCATAGGCTAATTCTAGACCATCCCATATTTCCTTGGCAGATGAACTGGTTGAGAAACGATCGAATTCGGTAGCAATCATACCGTTTTGCAATAAGCTTATTGCCTTTGAATTCTTCTCAGCCTTTTTATAATCCGCCTCAATATAGTCTTCTTCTTTCTTTTCGACGGTAGTGCCATTACTGGTTGCAAGTAAGATCTTATTCGGACCATTCTTGATAATCAACCAACACTCCCAGTCGTTTCCCTTAATGAAGTGGGTCATCATATTTTTCCATAAACCGTAGTTCTTCCCATTGAATATAGGACACTTTAGGTGTTTGGAATCCATTTGATAAAAAATAAATGCAGCGGAAAAGACAATAAATAGACTACAAAAAATCGATCAACTCTAGCTGTTAGGCTATCAAGAGCACGAGGCTCTGATACCAATTGTGGAGTCTATTGATCGAATACGAAAGAGGGGGGGTGAATTGAGTATTAAAAACGATGACCGCTTTTTCGAAATATATGATATAAATTAATTACTTGATTTTATTGATTAAAATCAACTAATTAAATTATTAACAATAAATGCAAAATCGAAATAGCAATAATAAAGAGAGAGAGAAAGAGAGACACACAGGATTTTGAAGTGGTTCAGTTTCACAAGTCGAAACCTACGTCCACTATTCTCGATTAATAATTTTTAGTACCTTTCTCCGGATTACAAAAATTACCAATCCACTCGTATAATCAACTATATGATTATAACTCAGATTGAGTATCGCTAAATACTCTAGGTTGCTCTTACGTTAATAAGAAAAATACAACGATAAATACTAATCTCACGTTATGCGAGTGAGTATACTATCCTTGTGTATTTAATATCCAATAACGATTTTTCTTCGAGTGATTGACAAATTTGATGCGTGATTTTTGTATAAGCAAATATGAAAATAAGAATTAAAGCTCAAATGAATTTGCTTAAAATATTTTTCTCTCTTTGAATTTTGTAGATGTGTGTGTCAACAATTAATGTTGAATGAATGAGAGTATTTATAGTAGAGTAAATTAGGGTTTGGAATATTCTGGAACTAGGGCATAGGAATGTTCTGGAAATATGAAACTTGAAGAACAAGAAAGAAACAAGAGGAAGGAGTTTGGCCTCCCTAGGGATTCGGCCACCCTAGGGTTTCGGCCTCCTAGGGGTTCGGCCCACCTAGGGTTTCGACCTCTAGGGTTTGGCCGGCCTCTAGGCCTCCATCGGTCCAATACTTGCTTCTTTAGCCCGCAACAAATCGAGATAGAATTTAGTTAAAGCCCTAGGTTGCATGACGATATAAATATCGTGTTACAAACCAATAGTTTATTTAACTTAAATTCTAATTAATTAATTCCAACCAAATAAATACTCTCTTATTTTTAAAAACCATTAAAAATATATTTTCCAAAAATTAACGCATCATTTTTGTCTAGCAATGAAGTTATGTCTATTAGGTCATAACTTCACTAACCTTTAAATCAAACAAAGTAAAACCATTACCGAATGACGACCTATACTATCTAATCTTCAGTAGATCTTCAGTACACGAATCGTCTCTTCACAAGTCTCTCATCTTGAGTCTCGTGGTTGTTGTTTGGTCTTGATCTTGCTTGAATACATCGATCAAGTGTATTTGAAGTTGTACCTCCTTGGTCCAAACTTCAAGCTTGCGTCTTGTAATTGTTCCTTTCTAAATTAAAACTTAAGCACACAATTACACGCATATGTTTATATATTAAGTCCACATACAAATCATTACTGTCATTATCAAAACAATTAATTAGGACTAAAGGTCCAACAATCCTGCAAATCAAGGATTGAGAAAAATGTGCAACGTATATAATGCTTTTGTTTTGAATACTGATCTTTGATGTTTATTAGTAACTACCATCAAAATCACTTAAAGTTTGGGGGTTTTAGGGTGGGGCAGTGGTGGTCGACGGTGAGCAGAGGAGCCCGTCGGCAATAAGAGGGCATCGGAGTTATTTGCCGGCGACTTAAGGGCGATGTTGTTGTCATTGTAGGTGTTGGTTGTGGGTGTTGGTGTGTTTCAATGGTGGAGAAGGTGATTGTTTGGTTTCTACATTGGGTTATCATTCCCCATGTGTGTGTGGTTTCTATTGTGGGTTACCTTTCCCTTTCCCCATTGCGAACCAAATGCCTCCTAGATAGTTTACATTTTCTTTTTTAACATGTTTTTTTGGCTATAGATTCGTAGCCACTTACATAATGGTTGAATATAAAACCGACCTAAGAGGAGCATATTTAAATTAATATTACTTTAGGCCGAGACTCAGGGAGTGAGCATGGTACTTTTAGAGACGGAATAACAGGAAAAACAATGGTTATGAACCTGTATTTCTTATATGGCTTTCCTTTGTGTTGAACTTTATGTTCCGCATTTTTGTGATCGTGTAATTATTTCTATGTAGACATTTACTTTGGGCACAAGTCGCATTTCCAGTCTTTAGGTGGAGATGGTGTCCATGTTGATGTTTTTCCTTTGCTGTTCTTGTTTCCTCCTTTCACCATCTAACACACAAATCGAATTCAATCAACCAACAATCAAATCAATGAAATCAAATTGAAGATTATTCCCCAAAAAAAAACAAGTTGAGGATTACGATGTAATTTTCACCCAAATCAAATTAATCAAGTGAATTTCTGCGGAAAAATGTTAGGATATATTAGGTCCATTAGGGCCGAGTATTATTAGGGTCCATGTATTCAATGAGATCACAACTATCAATAACACAATTCTCTTATGCAATTCCCTCCTCTCTATAATCTTAACAAAAAAGAAAAACAAGTCAATCTAATCAATATCAATCAACAAATTAATCAAGTGTAGACGTATAGTCTCATCAATCAAAAATAAAATTTCTTTTTTGAACAAATTGATTGAATTACCTTTTCAATTTTCCACCCAATTTTGATTTTCTTCCGGGTTTTGACTGACCCTACGTTGTTTATGGTCAACTTTTATCATGGTCGCATTTTTTTATTTTATTTATTTATTTATTTTTATTAAGAAAGCTAGACAAATGATAAGCAAACCCATCAAGACCACTTTCCAGTCAAACAATAAGACATTTATATCAAAATGTAGGTTTTTAAAGGATCCAAAATGGCAAGATAACTACGTTATTTATATTGCCACAATACATATACCAGTTAACCCAATTTATTAAAATATTGCCACGATTTATTAGTATTTGTCATAGTTATTGTTAGATTTATTTGTATTTTGGCATGATTATTGTTAGTAATTCTGAACATAGCATTTGTAACCTCAAAACAAAATCTACTGAATTATAGACTAAACAAGTTGTTTTGTATAAACAAATCATTATACGAGACACAACTTCTGTAATTAAAATAAAATTTTACCTAAGACAGGAAAGGTGGACCTTATCTCTGTTGGACAGATAATTTCGCTACAACAACCTGGTAAAATATGACAGTTGTGATTCATCCATTTGCGGAACACGACATATTTCCTTCTATTCGCGTGCTGACAGTTCTACTGGGTGGATTAGGCTCCAGTGATGGTTTAACATTGTATGTTACTTACATTGATCTAATAAACAACATCAGAAAGATACAACAAAGTGTATTATAAACCCTAAAACCTAAAAAGTTGAAAATTCTGGTACTAAAAGATGAAAATTCAATTATGTACCTGAAAGCTACCAGGTGTACCTTTCTGTGAGCATCCAATTTTGCAGCAACATCTTGGTAGTTGGATGCCGTAAATGTTGATTTGCAGAAGCTGCAGTTGCAGTTTGAGTTTCAGGATCTGTCAGAAATAAATTTAATCAATTAGATCTCAAATTACAAAATCCTTGACCAAAAAAATATTTACAAAATCAATGATAAAATAAAATCAATGATAAAAGCAAACTTTGTTAATTGGAAATGGAGATGAATCGAGGTTGTATTAATCTTGTCTTGAAAATTGTGGGACAGTGAGCAATAACCTAGTGAAGAAAGATGGGGTATTTGTAGGGTAATTGATTAATTGGTTCCCATTTTATTTTATTTTCTAATATTGGTTACTTAGTCTTAAACTCATGTAATATCTGTACGGTTTATTCTTTTAAATTTTGTTATTGTTCAATATTATAAAAATAATGTTTTAAGCCATATTTATTTATAATTATTGGTTTGAGTTATTTTTTATTTGTAATTAGTGACTTTGAAGGTAAAAAACTTACCCGTATACATATAATTAAACCTACTTGCCCTTAACCGTTCAGGTAAACTAGTATTCCGTTTACTAATCATAATATTTTTTTTAATATGATCCCCGTCCAATTGACGATGCTAAAAAATTGTACTCATCATATTTATTATGAACCCCCTTTGTTATATTACTAGGTAGTATCCCGCGCTTTATACGACCCGTTTTAAAATTTTATTATTATAGTTAAAGAAAAATAATATAATTCATATATGACATTTAATATTTTTACATATAAACAAAAATAAATTAATTTTTCTCAAACTAATTTTTTGTACGTTTAATTTCAATGTTTTAAAATAAAATACATACAATTTTAATTAAAACTAATAAGTGATAATTAATCATGCATGATCAATGTTTTATAAATAAATTTGTGACTAGTCAAATATCATATTAACTAAAAGAAAAATTATTTGAAACGATCAACATTGAGCTCTGAAATTATATCATTTAACGATACATTATGTTCCGAATCAATTAATATTTGTTCAAAATGATCTGAATATAATTTTATGTAATTTATAATTTTTTATGTATAACATGTTATATTTATGTATCAAACATATAGCTTTCAAACTCAACTTATTCAAATATTTTGATTGTATGTGGGAAGTGTTATGTGTTAAACATATCTATAATAAATTTGCACCTTTTGTTTTCTTAAACAACAATCAATTATATTATTTTTCTACAATGATGTTTAATAGTTTACCTGTAAATAAAATTAGTTGAACTTTCTCATATATTATATTTTGTGGATTAAGTACAAAGTATTTAAAAGATAACTTATAAAATATTTAACTAAAAGTAATATTTAACTAGTCATAAACTCATAATCAATATTTTATACTTAATGCATACATATTTAATTGGAAATATTAAAGAAAAATATAACATGTTTTCTACTTTTTATAGTGTTGGAATGAAACAAATTATATTGCAAGAAATTGAATATATGAGATTTTGATAGAGTTAAATAATGTGTTGGTACTTCTGCTTTTGGTCAGCAGAATCAGGAGTTTCATAGTAATGCTTCCGCATCACAGTATGTTCCTCAGTATGTCCCACAGTTCAATCAGGGAGCTCCTTCTCACAATCAGAATCAACAGAGCTTTGTTGCTGCTGCTCAACATCAGCAGGGAATACAACAAGGTTTTTCACAGCAACATGCTCCTCAGCAGGTGTCACCTGTTCAGTTTGATCCTGCCATGCTGACTGCTTTATACAATCACATGATGCAACTTCACCAGGCTAAGGCTGATTCACCTCTGGATTTTTCAGATGCTTCAGTAAATTTTGCAGGTATCACTTTTGCTACTCAAAAGGCTTGTGATGCTTGTCAAAATGCTTGGATTATTGATTCTGGTGCTACAGATCATATGACTGGACATAAACAATATTTCGATAGTTTACATGTCTTAAAAAGGCCAATTTTTATAGGGTTACCAGATGGTTCATCACAATTAGTCACTTCTGGAGGACATATCACTCTAGAATCTGGCATTAGATTATATGATGCTTTATATGTTCCTGCTTTTAAACATAATTTGTTGTCAGTAGGCAAATTATTGTCTACTACTGGTTTGCTGATAAAATTTCTGGTGGACAAATGTCTGATCCAGGACCCTGCTTCTAGCATTCCTGTTGGTGTTGGCTTACAAGAAAGAGGCTTATACAAGCTCAAGCATAAAGTTGCCAAGTTGTCAGCTGTTAATAATGCAGTAGTTACTACTGTTAGTTGTTTTTGTTCTCAGGCATCAGATTGTAATAAACATAGTAATGTTGATCTCTTGCATGCAAGATTAGGGCATACTTCATTGTCAAAAATGCAGCATATTACTGCTATTCCTTGTAAAGACATGAACCATTATGATTGTGAAACTTGTTTGCAAGCAAAAATTCATAGGTTACCTTTTGTTAGAAGTACTAGTAGAGCAACTTGTAAATTTGAGCTTATTCATGTGGATCTTTGGGGTCCTTATAAGGTTGCTTCAATCACTGGTGCTCATTATTTTTTTATTATTGTGGATGATCATTCAAGAACTACTTGGACTTTCTTGCTCAAATACAAAACTCAAGTAGTGTCCATTTTAGAGAATTTTTTTGCTCAAGTTGAAAATGTCTATAATTCTGCAGTCAATATCCTTAGAAGTGATAATGGTACTGAGGTAATTCAAGATAATTGTCTAGGGCTCTTGGCCAAGAAGGGCATTATGCACCAAAAGAGTGTGTCAGGGGTACCACAGCAAAATGGTAGAGTAGAGAGGAAACATATACATTTGATTGAGACTGCTAGGGCTATGATGTTATTTGCTAAATTACCCAAAAGGTTTTGGGGTAAGAGTGTCTTAGCTGCCACATACATAATCAATAAGCTTCCATCTCCTGTTTTGAATTGGAAGACTCCATATGAGGTTCTAATGGGTAAAGTACCTACATATGAAGAGCTCAGAATCTTTGGTTGTTTATGTTATGCTCCCATTAATTCTGTGACTAAGGATAAGTTTGCTTCAAAAGAAAGGAGATGTCTTTTCATTGGATATCCTTTTGGACAAAAGGCTTATAAACTGTTTGATCTAGACAACAAAAAGATCTTTCACTAGTAGAAAAAACCCCTATAGTGGCGGTCATAAATGGCCCTTTTGTGGCGGTTTTTACAGATTTTGGGTGCGCCGTATATCACGGGGTTGTTTATACTTTGCGGCGGTTGTACAACCGCCACTATAGCTTACCTACGGTGGCGGTTTTTAAACAAAACCGCCATTATAGGCTTATATAAAACGACGGTTGTTAGACAAGAACCGCCATTGTAACTCATCTATAGTGGCGGTTATTGTTTGGAAAACCGCCACCATAGGTATTTCAATATTATTATTACCCCAATACATGTTCTCTATAACGTCGGTTGTTGTTACAAAACCGCCACTAAAGGTAATTTTAACGTCGGTTGTTTGGTGAAGAACCGCCATTAAAGACGAACCAATAGTGGCGTTTCATAGTTAAGAAACGCCACCATAGATAGATATTCAAAAAAAATAAAAAATTATTTGCTACCAAATTTAGGGAGCAATGTGCTATGTTTAGACCATGCAAATAGCGGCATGAACAAATATACATAGAAGAGAATTGACAACCAACGAATTTGCGTATTATCTGAAACAACAAAAATACAGATGTTCAAAAATTATACATCCAAGTGTATAAAAAATCACATACACGTCTTAGTTTATGGTTAATAAACTTATCAACATTACATGCTCTAAACATTTGATATCCCACAACTCTTTAACATCTTTCACCTCGTCAATATCTGCAATAACACATTTAGCAAATCAATAGTAAGAAAATCAACCTCTACGTTATTAAATCAACATAAGACATTATAAGTAGTGAATTATCAATCCGCCTTATGATTAATTAGCAGTAACTAAAATTCACAATGACGTTATAAAAGACACATACTAATATAAGAAAACCAACCAACCAATATGTTACTAAACGAATTCAATTCTTTGTAAGTACTAGGTTATTATTTGTAACTCACCCGTCTTATGAGGATGAGATAGCTAGAATTCTTACTTGAGTAGTCTAATTATTGGATATATCTTTGTAAGATCCGGCCTCTTTATTCCCTCAATGGATGAATAATACGGCTTGCCATTCTTGCAAAAAAAAAAAAAAAAAAAAAAAAAAAAAAAAAAAAAAAAAGAAAACCAACCAACCACACTTGTGATCAGGCGATAGTAACTTCATATATGTTGTTGCTTAACAATATTCGAGCATCGAAGCCAATAATTTAAAAATGTGATAAAACAGAGAAATGCATAGCATTTACATACCTTTGCTCTCAACGCACGATAACTTAAGGCAAGTCTTAGAAGTTCAGGGACACATGCTGCTGCCTGAACAAGTGGTGATATATTCTGAAAAAAATCCATGGTATATATAATTAATTCAAACATATATATTATCAAATTATATACCTTAATTCAAACATATATACAAACTCTCTGACCATATCAAAGATATCAACTACAACTCATGACCATTTAGTGTGGAATGGGTTGTCTGTCAATAAACACAAGATAAATATCCTGGATTCCTGTCTAGTATATAATAAAGCCATAAACATAAGAGAGAAGCTTGCAAGGATAGGCAATATTGATAATGTTAACTTATATCTGTGAAAATGCAGTAGAAAGAGACTCTCATTTATTTTTTCATTGCGAGTACAATAACACTGTACTCACCTGTATTGAGAGATGGTAGGGGATTATATTTGACAGATCAGAGCCCCTGCGTACAAAAAATCATGATTTTAGATAAAGTATGTAGGGGCTGTTTTTAACTCCTGCATATACCAGGTATGGACTCAAAAGGAATAAGAGTAGAGTGGAGGAATACCTTGACAGAGCAGCAAGCATTGCTGATTGAACCAAGGCGGAGATGAAGCAAAGATGTAGCAATCGAATCCATCACCCTCTGAAGGAGATAGACAAGAAATGGCTTGAAAAACTTGAGCACATTATCAACATATCACTATAAGCCATGCTCTAGTCACTAGTCCACCTACTGATGACGTAAGACACCAAAGTATGCAGAGCTGAGTTTATGAAAATACATTTTTGTCAGTTACAGCCACAGCCACAGGTCCAACATAAGGAAGTCCTACCTCACATTATTGTCACTCCAAGAGCAATGAGGTTTTCGCCAAAGAGAGGTCTAGGAGCACATGTACACAATATCGATCAAATATTAGATTTCAAACATTAAAATAATTTTAGATTGAAGCTGAGAAGATAACAACACATTTATCGAGTACAATTTGAGAAGCACATAAACTTAAATCAGCTAGCGCGTTAGTATGGCACTAGGACACTCTAAAAAGATGAAGTCGACAAAAAACTAATACTAAATAAGCATATGATACAAAACAGAACCACAAAGTCACATACTAAAAACTCATAACTAAATCAGTTCAAATGTGAAATACAAACTGAAAAAGCGGTAAACAAAACCTGTTATACACAAACTCTTGTGTAAGCCATCCTTACAAAAGAATTTGTGCTTAACCTTATGGTAGTTTATAATCTCTTGTTGAAGGGAAAAAGTTACGAACATTCTGACTGAGCCCACTCCTTACCTCGTCATATAGAGGAGCCTTTGTGACATACAATAATGTTGTTTTCAAATTATGGTTATTGCACTAAATCTAACGCGCTTCTCAAATACGAACCGTGTTTTTCGCATGGAAAACTACACTGCACTAGTGTACTAGCATTATATGGGACACTTGGGTGGATCTACTTCTACTACAACAAGCCACAAATCATTATTTTACATTAAGCCAACATCTGATCAGAAAAGATAAGGCAACTTACTCAAGGTCGGGTAATTCTATAATTTGAGCCCTTCATTATTAAGAAGTGGTAGCTACAATCAAGGGCACTTCATGTGTATATTATTAAGTAAAAGAGCACAAATCTTTATCGACTACAGTTAAGTATATTCTGACATTGTGAATAAGTCCTCCACATTACTATATTAAACTGCAATAGGGACGGTCACAAAGGGAAGGAGTGTCGAAAATGGATTTGAAATTCTAAGACCATATCTACTGTAAATGTTGGACTAATAGTGGAGCATATTAGCATACTACCCTAGACTCCCAAGAGTACTACAATGTACAAATTAGGTCACGACTCACGAGTTGCCCAATCATCAAAGCAACCAAGTTAATTAATTTTGCACCTTTAGTCCATTTTCATATACTCACATGGCCACCACTGTCATTTATCAAGCAAAGAACAATATCTCAATATCAATCGGAATTGATCAGAACCATTGATAGACCACATAATAAATCTACGCACCAGTCCAATTCGATTATGCACCAAAGTATATAGCACACCCTATACCGAAATAAATCCCCAAACACTACATAGTTTATAGATTTTCTTTGTCATGTCTCATAATTGAACAACATTAACATTAACAAATAATTGAAACAACAATATTCAATTAAAAGACAAAAGAGCATAAAATCAATTTTATCCCAATTTTTTTTACAAAAATCAAAACCCTAGATCGGAAATTGTACCTAGAGGCCCTGAATTGATGAGGGTATGTGTTGAGGGAGAAACTGGCGGCGGATTATGGTGAGTCGAGAGTTGTACGTGCGAGATCTGGCGAATAATGAACTGTACAGGCGACGAGCAATTAGTGCATCGAAAAAGAGCATTTAAGTGCCATGGGAGGGTTGTCGAGGGTGGCGTGAGAAGGAAATGGAGGGTTGTCGAGGGCGGCGTGAGGAAGGGATGATTTCGGTTGCCGGATTGAATTGTGAGGGTATTGACTATTGAGAGTTTTTGGCGGTGTGGAAATGAAGAAGATGAACTTTAATCAATTACTCCGTACAATGTAAATGGTGGTTGGATTTTTTATTTTTATTTTTTCTATTAAAGTCGGTTTTAATTAAAAACCGACACAAAAACATATCATGGCGGTTTTTTAGCCCGAAAAATTATCACTTTGTATTAACTTTTAACATCATTTGTAACGTCGGTTGTAAATAGAACCGCCACAATTGACCTATAGTGGCGTTTCCTATTTGGAACCGCCATAAAAAGCTTATGTTATCACGTCGGTTCTTACTTAAAACGCCACTATAGACCTCATATCTACATAAAAATTTTATTCCCGCCAATTTATTGGGCTTTTCGCGTCATTTCTAATAGAACCGCTACGATAGCTGCGTCGTGATAGGGGTTTTTTCTACTAGTGTTTGTAAGCAGAGATGTCATCTTTCTTGAGAATAAATTTCCCTACCATAATCAAAGTAATTAGTCTAGCACAGATCCCTACAAATTTCCTGTGCATACCGTCACTGATGATGATGTTATTACTAATAATCATATTTCAGATGTTTCTCCTGCTCAGCAGAGAAATGCTACTATTCATACTATAAATAATACTCCTTTTATTCAAAATAATACTTCTCCTATTAATGAAATAACCACAAATTCCATCTCTTTGCATCATAATACTACAAATGATGTTTCTATCCATGATCCTACTATTTCTACAACTTCTGAATCTAGGCAATCAGTCAGACATAAAACACTTTCCTCTAGATTACAAGGGTTTGTTATTCCAAATAAAATACAAAAACTTATACACAGAGATATTGTCTCTGCTTCTTCTGCCTTGACAGCATCACTTAATGCTGTTATTCAGACCTTTAAGCCTTCCTCTTATGCACCGGCAAAGGATGATCCAAACTGGGCTTTAGCTATGACTAAGGAACTCCAAGCTTTGGAGGACAATGGTACTTGGGAGCTTGTTTCACTCCCAACTGGTTTTAGAGCAATAGGATCAAAATGGGTTTTTAAGGTTAGGTTTAGGCCTGATGGTAGTGTGGAAAGGCATAAAGCCAGGCTTGTGGCCAAGGGATATAGCCAAGTAGAAGGGAAAGATTAAAAGCACACTTTTTCCCCTGTGGCCAAATTTGTCACAGTAAGGATTTTCTTAGCAGTAGCTGCAGCTAAGCAATGGCAAATTCATCAGTTAGACATAAATAATGCCTTTCTTCATGGCTTCCTTGATGAAGAGGTGTACATGCTTCCACCTGAAGGGTATACCAAGGCATTACCAGGTCAAGTTTGCAAACTAAAGAGGTCACTATATGGGATCAAGCAGGCTTCTTGACAATGGAATATTGAGCTCACTAAATTGTTTTTGTCCCACTCTTTTGTTCAATCCAAGAGTGATTACTCTCTGTTTATTAGAAAGGAAGAAGATCTTGTGACTATTGTATTTGTTTATGTTGATGATCTTCTGATAACTGGGAACCACAAAGCTTTCATTCCTACTCTCAAGAGATCTTTAGACCAAGCTTTCACTATTAAAGATCTAGGGCTTATCAGGTATTTTCTGGGATTAGAAGTCTTGCAGTCTTCTGAGGGCATCTTACTGAATCAAAGGAAGTATGTATTAGATATTCTCAAGGACACGGGAATGCAGGATGCAAAGTCTGTTGAATTCCCACTTCCCAGAGGCCTGCACTTGTCTACTGACACTGGCAAACCACTTTCTGATCCCGAGTCTTACAGAAGGTTGGTGGGTAGGTTATTATATCTGAATCTGACCAGACCAGACCTATCTTATGCCATACAACACCTCAGCCAGTTCTTAAGTGTTCTTAGGGAACCCCATTTTCAAGCTGCACTTCATGTAGTAAGGTATCCCTGGGGTACAATAGAAGCTGCTCTCTTCTATCCAGCAAATAATACTCTTAATTTGAAGGCCTATTGTGATGCTGATTGGGGCTCATGCTCTTTTATTTGCAGATCCTTAACTGGTCCTTGTGTGTTCCTTGGTGAATCACTAATCTCATGGAAAACAAAAAAACAGAAAACTATTTCTAAAAGCTCTGCAGAATCAGAGTATAGAGCCATGTCATATACTGCTTCTGAAATTGCATGGGTGCAAGCTTTACTGCAGGATTTTGGTGTTACAGTTGCATTACCTATTCAACTCAATTGTGACAATAAAGCTGCTCAGCACATTGCAGCCAATCCGGTGTTCCATGAAAGAATAAAGCACATTAACATTGATTGTCATTACATTCGAGAGCGAATTCAAGAAGGATTAATCTGTACTAATCATGTAAAATCAAGTCTATAATTGGCTGATGTAATGACCAAGCCCCTAGGTGCACAACAACATCATTTTTTGTCGTCCAAGTTAGGATTGCTTTTCACTCCAGTTCATGAGCATCCAACTTGAGGAGGGGCTATGGAACCCGATGCTCTATCAGCAGCAGCAGGTCATCAAAGATGAACATGAAGACACTGCAGCATCTAATAGCATTCATCCAAGTTCTAGAAGCTTCTTTGTACAGCTGACACAGTAGATTGACAGCTAGCATAGTTGACCGCTGTAACTAACTATTGACCAAGGTTGTTAGAGTTAGTTTGTATATAAACTAAACCTTGTAATAGATTCATTAAGTTAATGTGATTACAAATTCTATTTACTCCTTCTCTCTATCAATTCTCTCTCTAATCAGTTACAGATATTTTACAATTTTGAGTTCTCATTGCATAACAATGGCGTCCTCAAGCTCCATTAATGGAGTCTTTCTTGTTTACACAGCTCAATTTTACACACTTAAACATTAAACTCTAAAAAATTACAATAAAACTCAAAAACATTACATATAAATTTAGTTAAATTTGAGTTTTGACGGAAAAAAATTAAAATCTAACTTATAAACTTTAATATGCTCAAAAAAATACACATATGCTCAAAAACAAATAATGTTTGAGATAATAAGCTCAAAACAAAACATATATACTCAAAAACAAAAAAGTTGGAGATACTACATCCGATGTATCTTTTTTTCGTGGTTAATGTGATCGTGCTGATCTTCAAAGTTTTTACTACGAAACTACCGAAACTTCGGTGTCTTAGCCTTATATGTAAAAACATGTTACCGCGTAGCTGATTCCAAAGTAATTTATGTTATGCGCATAATACGGAGTAATTTTTTAATTATACCTGGTAAACGGTTCACTCGGATCGGTTTTAAATCAGGTTAAATCAGTTGAGTTTTAATCGGGTGACCCATAGTTTTGATTTTAGTTCGATTTCGGTCGAGCTCATTTCGGTTAGCCACTTTTATCAAGTTGTGTTATTTCGAGTTCAGATATGGTTCGGGTCAGGTTAATATCAGTTCATGTGAGTTTCGAGTCATAATTTTCTTGAGTTGATGGTGTAAACGTTGGCTTAACGTTCTGTATACTTTTCAATTCGAATGTAATAACCAAAATACCGTTAATAAATAGAAATCAATGAAAAAACTTTTGAATTGAGAGTTTTTCACTCATAAAATAAGTATTTTTAAATCAAGTCAATCAGTTCAGTTATTACCAGTTCAGATATTTTTCGGTTCGGGCATCATTCGGATAGAATGAATTTAATTCAATTCGGTTCGATTCAGGCTGAACCGGGTTTCGGGGTACTATTCAAGTTACTCATATTGATGTTCGACGGGTTATCAATTTAGTAATTTTCGATCATCGTGTTCGAGTTTATTTTTCCAGGTCTAGTTTATGTTTCTTAGGCAGGTATGTCAATGAGACAAGACAGCTCGCAAGCAACCCGAGATCGGCTCGGTCAAAGTTCGGCTCGGGCTTGGCTCGAGAGGTTAACGAGTCAAGCCGAGCAATCGCTGGCTCGACTCGAAAAACTCGCGAGCGGCTCGAACTTTGTGATTATATAAGATACTAGTTGGAAAGCCCGTGCGATGCACGGGGCTCCTATTAGGATTATTTGTACAAATATATTCTTAAGTTGATAAAAAAGTCCAACTATGTTAAATCATTGATGAAAAAACATTTCATAGTTGGTATAGTTGATCACCGATGAAATATTAGTGCTTTTACCATAAACGTTTTGTCATTCAATAGTATAACATCAAGTGACTTAGTTATAGTATGTGTAATTAATTAGCCTTTGCGTTGTTACAGACAAACCCGATTTTAATTAAATAAAAAACGATATGTCCATAAACATGGTGCAACTCAAAATGAACCCTTAATAATGGAGATATGCCTTTGTGAGTCTCTTGCAAATTATTTTAACATACAACAACTACGTAAAACCGAAAGACGGTACGTTACGTAAAACAACAGGTATCATAATTATATATATTTAGTGTGTTCAGAGAAAATGTTAGATCTCTTACAACATATTTTTACCTTGACTATCTACAGTTAAGAATATTTGCTCCTTATATACTTCTCGCAATATAAAATCCAAACAGAATTGCAATAAAATTATTAGTCTCAAAACAACAATCAAAAATATATGTGATTCTATTGGATATAATGCACGGAGCAACATCAGCTAGTAGTTTATGGCATCATTAAAATCGGTAGGTTACCAAGTTAGTATTTTACTGCAACGCTTTGGTTTGTTATCATGGTCTGGTAATAGAAAACTATTAAATTTAACAAAAAAGGCAAACCATGCTGAAAATGAGAGTAAACAAAATTTCGTAGGGTGGTTTAGATGAGATTGAGATATCATCATTTCCCATAACAAAAACGCAACGAAAATGTTGACATTTGGTATTTACTATATTAGTTATATAAGTTTATAAGTTTCACATATATAGTTAGATTATTGAGTTACTATTCTTATAGTCTCACGCACTATTGGTTTTTAACCGAAATAGTCTTTGACTATTTACAGTTAATACTACTTATCCTCAAATGTTTCATGCAAAATATATAATACGACATCTAATTTGGTAAATTTGTGAAAACTTCTTTGTTATGTGGCCTTGATACATTTGGTCTCTATTATCGATGAGAATTTAATCCCTCGATGACATTATTATATTGTTCTTGATGCTTCATCGTAAAGCTGAGCATTATTAAAAATTGGTTTTAGCACATAGATTCGAACATAATTAAGTGATTGTCCCCGACTCTTGTTTATTGTCTAGCGTAGCATGGCCTCAGTGTATATTGTCTCCGCTTAAGAACAAAATGAGTCTTTGTATTCGAGGAAGTCATTCCTATGCTCGGGTTCATTTGCTTTTGCCGACTTTAAAACTCGTAATTATCTCCTATTCTACTACGAATTTTCCAAGGCGATTGATAATAAGATAAGTCTTGTTAGATAGTCCTCTTACGAAGTTAATATTTCTAAACAACATAACTGACATACCACACTTGGTAGAACATACCATTATAAGTTATATTAAAAAAATCATCATGTATACTCGATCCCTTCTCTTTATAAACATCTTCCCCATTGATTCTCAGGGGTCAAACGTTTTGACCATTAACATGTCAAAACTCATGGTCAACCTACTTCATTGACGATTGTACAAATTAAAAGCAATACAAAATATTATTGCGAAGAGGATGACGTACATTTAGTGTGAAATTCCTTAAGATGATTTAAAATTCAGTTTGAGCCTGAAACTTTATTTATATTCAATGCATCCAAGATAAATGCAATATAATTGGACAATTGTGATAGATTTGCCTTTTTGATAAAATTTGTTTTTTCTTATTGTAGAGCTAACAATTTCTTATGTGGAAACGAACATTTATTTGAATTATTTGTCTATTTATTCCATTTCTCATGATTATGGAGTATATACATACTTTGTGTTACAAAGTCTAATTGCTAATATTTATTCTGAATCAGTAGCTATTTACTCTATTAATCAAGTTTATAAAATTTTCAAAAGAATTTGAGATTAACTTCTAATAATAGGTCCAAAAACAATTAAACAAGGGCTGAAAAAACATTAAAAAGAATTTAATTTGATATGATGAATGTCAAGAGATTATGAGAAATATCATATTTAGGCCTTGTTTCCAAAAAATAAGTTTAAACTTTTTTGACCAAAATTTCATTTATCTTTATTTATTATAAGTATTTGGTGGATAAATTATTTACCAAAATAAGAGTAGTATATGAGAAATACTAGTTTAGAACCCGTGCAAAATTGCACGGGCATACATAAAAAAACTTTATAGACGATCTTTTAAAATTTTACAATTAATATTATGTTAGTTTACATGTGATACGCAAACGGGTTACAATATTGGGAAAAATATATAAATTCGAATCATCCTTCCGGGTACATTTACTCACTCGAAATATAATGAACATTTGCACTGCACTTGTGATAGTGATATTACATTCCTTAACGCAATCAAGAAGTTGGGGTTCGATTTTCACTCGCGAGATAATACGCTCATTTGAACCAAAAAAAAAAACATTCAACTGCCTAGAATAAATAATACTCTATTTAATAGAATAATAAATATATCTATATAACCCCACTAAAATTCCAATTAGTAGATTATACAACTGGTTGTATGTAGTTTATGTACAACCTTTTCAGTGTTGTCGAGTTTTGTTATAAAATTGTCGAGCTTTACTAACAAAATTGTCGAGTTACAATACAAAGTTATTGAGCTTAAGAGGAATAATTATTAAACTCAATAACTTTTTAAATTAGCTCAATAACTTATAAAATAGCTCGACAACTCTGTGTAAAGAACTCAACAACTTTGAGGCGGTTGTACAATGCTAATATACAACTGGTTGTAAGATAGTATTTGTGAGAATTCATAATCACACATTAAACTATTATCATGGATTATTCAAATAATGCATGAATCATTATCAAACCCACAGAAAACTTACAAATACAAAATCAAATGAAATGAATTCAATGCAAGTGTAAAATGTTTCCTTCTAATTTGATCTGAGCTTGTCTTATGGCCATTTTTTTTATAACCGTCATCAAATAACTTCATCAATTCTACTTTGGTTTATCCCAAGTGGTTCAAGGTATGCTCCTTCTTGAGTTTGGTCGAAGTGTTTAACTTAATATTGCTTCCAAGTTGGGTCAATTTGATTTCCAATCGTTCTCAGTCATTTATCTTTATCACCCATTGTCTGTGACATCTGGAGAAGACACAAAGGTAAAGAACGAAAAATGAGTTAAATCAATACTCTGTAATATAAAAACACAGATGAAAGTTAACGAATAACAACTATTTATAATATCCTAAACTTTAGGAAAGTGGTTCCCCTAGTGAGTAGGAAATTGAAGTAGTTGTTTTATTCATTTACATTGCTTGGTCATTAAACCTACTTGCAAATAATTAGCCAATGACGCTTGAAAATCGCACAAATCTCATTATTTAGCTTTTCGGAAAAAAAAAAGAATAGTAGTTAAATTGTTTTGATGATGGATGACATGTTTAGTTTTATATAGGTAATCAACTGCACAACCCAAATGACGAACAGTTAAAGAAACGTGAAAGTCTTGTGACGAATTTGAAATCAAACAATGATGGATTAAATAGCTTAGATGGATAACCTCTTAGAACAATAGATATTCACTTTAGTTTAATAAAGAATTTATAAATCAAAATAAAAACTTCCCAAGTTTAATTTTCATCATTAGCATATTTATCATATGCAGATCAATTGATCAATAAATTGAAGTACAACTATATGATTGACCACAAATAGACAGAAATAGAGACAGACAATGGTATGCATAGACTCAACATAATAGATTCGAGAATCGAATGTTGTTCGTCCACATCACAACGAAAACTAATTAAGGCAGCCTAACTCACACGTAAATTTTCCAGACAATGCAAAAACCCTTGTAAGTGTGTATTGAATCTGTCCATCTACCCACTTTTCTGCTTCTATAACTATCTGTAGATTGAAAACAATGCAAACCATAGTGTTAAAATATACTCTCGCGAGATGCTCGAGTCTTCATTTAAGTATATATATTGATACTAAAGATAACAGGCAGGTTCGATATGTAAAATTGGAACCAAGCGGTATAAGCACCCGTCAAGACAAAGTAAAACACGGAAAAAGAAAGAATGTTTAACACAATGAAAATTAGAGTAGAAGTACACTTGCTAGTTGCTACTGCCCGATGAATTTTCTTAATAACATACAAAAAAGGAAACACAAATATCTAATCCCCTTAACGTGAAATGTTAAGAATTCATGTCGAAGATTATCACACTATAATCATATGGAACATGTTTTCACTCTTACGTTAATTATTAGTGTCCAAGATTTACAAATTGTGATTTACCACGGGTTAATTATTAGTGTCCAAGATTCACAAATTCTTATTTATCACGAGTACAATCATCGAGTCATTATTGGGTGAGACGGTCTCACACACTAAGATGATCCAATTTTATTGTTAGAAATAAATGAGAGGAAAATAAGAGCTCATGCTCTCAGGTCTACTACCTATAAAATTTCCCACGAGTGTATTCTTCCAGTAGGCCAATTCATCTATTACATCAGCTTGAGTTACTACCACCTCAGTTTGATGCGCACTTTGTTCATGATAGAATAAACTCATTCCAGCGTTTGGTTGTCACCTTGTTCCAAGGCTTTGAAGTCCCTTTCCTAATTACAGTTATTATAGGGTTTGCATTTTTTAGATCCAATTTCAACCAATTCACTTCTTTCGCTGATGTTGTATTCTTCTGATTAATATATTCTCCAGTATGAATGTATTTGTCTGATAAATCGCTTGCCCCAGAGATGAGACTGAATTATAATTAACAATGTTTTTCCCAAAACTTTTATTAAAAGCATCAGTAATTACGTACCTCATTAAGTGAAATTGAATAGCGTAGATTTTCCGGACCTGGATCCTCCTCTTCCTCTGGACTCTGGAGGTTCAATCGACTGATTATGCTTATTTTTGGAGGCCTTCCTCTTTGTTTAGCCATGATTTAAAGCTGAAACCTCGATAGACAATAAGCGGAATATCAAAGTTACTATCAAAGTGAAGGTAGGTTATGAATAAGAGATGCAACAGATTTTAAAAATGAATATATGCTGTTAAAAGCAAAGTTTTGATAGTCAAACGGTAATCCGTTAAAATGCATCAATATTATTACTATCAATCTATATCAAATATCAAACCTAAATTTCTTGACAAACACAAAATCATGTAGATCTGTTTTGTAATAGTTTCATTAAATAACACCCTCAAATTCTAAATTCATTATACAGAACTTCGTATCAATATCATTACTATTAATTTATATCAAATATGAATACAATTATGAAGAATTTCGTAGAAAGGTCAAATTTTGATTAATAAAAAATAGAGAAATCGGATACCTATGGAAAATAGAAAATAACCTAGAAATCAATTTAAGTAAAAACCTGAAAAAATCAAAACTGAGTTGCTAAATTACCTAAAATAATAACTTAATTTCAGATCTCCAAGAGCAGATAGTCGACGGAATTTGAGAACAGCAAATTTAAGTTTCGAGTATAGGTGAACGCTAAAGCATCGAGTTGATCTCGATCCTACAGAAAATGTCATTACTTCATTGCTTAATGACAAAAGTTGATTGATTTTGAACAATAGGCCATCTAATCGAGTAATCGACAGCGGAGAAGTAGTAGAAAGCACACTATGAAATTATTAAAAGAATATAGAAAAAAAATATTGAGAAACGATGATAATTGATAAGAGTTTAAAAGGAGAAAAGTATGATGACTGAGAGATGAGGGATGAAATATACATACATGAAAATTATGTTAGGGTTTAACGCACAAAACTCTTAGGCGGGAAAAAAATGAATATGATAGTGCCACGTGTATAGTTCAATATGTAATGGTTTATGTATTATACTTTTACTAGCTTAGAACCCGTGCAAAATTGCACGGGCATACATAAATAACATATAAAAATAAGTTTTATTAATTTAGTTTCAAAAATTTATTAGTTTGAATGTACAACATCTAAATAATTCATACATGAGAAATACGTAGTACTTGGTATGTGCTAAAAAAACATGCAGATGATTTTCAATATGATTAATCTCATTATGGATTATAAATTACACTATTTATCTCAATCATTTATTTGTCTTTTTTATTTATTGTGGGAGATATTTTAATCAAGGACAAATAAATGATTGAAACGGAAGAAGTAATAATGGTAAAAAAGAAGTAGAACACATAATGTTTCCAAATGATATCATTAAATTATTTGTCAACTTAGCTTAAAACCCTAATATGACAATGATTTCTTTTTTTTTTTGGTAAAATAGTGAATAAGTATAAATAGAGTATTGTGCATTTATCTAATCTTACAATTTACACATTAGTTAGATGACATTATCTATACATAGAAGTGACAATCAGGTCGTTCGGGTCTGGTCGGGTATCGAGTCATGATTGGGTCCTTGTCGGGTTCGGATTACTTTGGGTCGGGCTAGTCGGATCATTCTTAGCTCGGATTCCGTTTGGGTCTAGTTCGGGTCAATGTCGGTCGTGTCATATATTGTCGGTCGAGTAATTTACACAAATTTGCCGGGTTGGTTTTGGTTAGGTCGGTTTATTGTCAGATCGAGTCGAGTCATTATCGGGCTCATTTGTGGGTCTTGTCATTATCGGGTAAGCTAATTATGACAATTTGTCGGGTCTAATCGGGTTTTACTTGATTTGAGTTGGATTTTGCTTGGTTTGGCTCATCAACTTATTCCGATGGTTTTTCCCCGATTATTTTACCAGCTTGAGTTGAGTTAATATTTAACAAAGTTATATAATTAGTTAATTTTAACGACTTTATAAAAGTCATTCATATGTGAAGAGTGTTTTAATAAAATATATACGTCCTAATGTAACATAGGAAGTATATCAACTAATTAAAGTGGTTCAAATATGGGGCTTGGGCCGGACATAGGCCATAAGTTCTTAGCCATCCAAAAATTAGAGTTCTTGTCTCGAATTAAAACTAAATACAACAAAAATAGAAAACTAAAGTCAAATAAATCAACATTCGAGCACCTTCTTGTTCAATCTTTAGTGAAATCTTGGTATCTCTTGAGAGTTGAGAGTCTAAGTCCTTCTACATGTTCGACGATAAATGATCAGCTCTACAATTAATGGTCAAAACTTAAAACCAAATACACACAAATTATACCCCATCTTAGTCACTACTCCGTATAATGTTCCCTCTTTCCCGAAACGGATTATTCAACTAATGTTCCCCTTTTTATTTTTAGAAACTTTTACTTTTATTTTATTCATTCCTTTCTCCTATCACCAAACCTCACCCAACTCTTTTACTCCTATTTTATTACTTTCCTTTATGTTTTGGCCCCACAATTCTTTATTTAACTACTAATAATTCATCTCTCTCTCCCATCACCAACCCCACACAACTCTTTTACTCCTATTTTAATACTTTTCCTTAAGTATTGTGCCAAAACAAAATGGGAAGATTATGATGAATGGGAGAGAGTAATTTATACAGTAACCTAACCCAAACTAAAATAAAAAGATAAAAAACGTTGATGTGCATGATGCTCGGCTAAGTAAATACACAAAATCTCATTGAAGACGGGCGATATCCGTCACAACCTTGTGACGGATAGCGTTTCCTCTCACAAAATACCCATTGAGAGGTGAGTGGGAAGCACATGGGGGATGTCCCACCTTGTCCCCTCTCCCTTTTTGTGAGAGATCTTCAGCTTGTGACGGGATTAGCCCATCACAAGCAAAACACTTTGAAGTAAATATTCTTGCACAAGTTTATACACCTAACCAATAAGTCAATAACCACTTTATAAGGTTAACCAAAAGCTCTAGTTCTTTTGAAAATATACAGGAGAAATATTGTAGGAAGTACTTTGGTAATTGTCAACGTAATTTACCTGATGACGTACTCATAATTCACAAAATCTTGTTTGTGATGGAGGGTATCCGTCACAAACAAGAGACGGGTCCATATTGTCTCACAAAAAACCCATAGGAGGGTGAGAGAAAGAGCACATGGGGTGGGTGCCTACCTTGTCCCCTCTACCCATTTCCACTCACAAATTAGCCGTCGCAAGATCCGACCCGTCACAAGGGAGACCTACTGCTCATAATTAAGCTGGATTACAAATTCTTGTTTAAGATGGGAGTATCGTCTTAAACCTAAGATTGTCAAATAGCACGCTACTTGCATATATACCACAAAAACAAAATGTTTAGATATTAGCAAAAAAGAATATATCTTATCTATGCAAGTGGTACGTTATTTAATCCGTTTTAATCTTAAAACGGATATATCCTTCTTTAGAGAGACTATTTTTGTCTCAAAAATTGTCCTTGTGCCTTTCGTCCCTTGCCCATAAATATAGACAGTAATAGAGTTTAGGATGTCAATAAAATTTGAAGTGCTTTCTAGGAGTTGCGGGACTTGCAGAGAAGTGATCAAAAATTTCATCACATAAACAAATTCTCTTGAGCTCAATACTGAGTAATTTATGGAAAACTCAGGAGTACATAATAAGTGAACACCAATGTAACTTAATCCGTTTATAAATGCAAAGCATCTTCCGAATCAGACGACATAAATAATGGTATAAATTCGATTGACATCACAATCTAATCTTTATACACTTAAAATTTTCTTAAATATTGCAAAACATGAGCACTCAATCAAAAAGTAAATTCGATTATGATTATTAATAGCTGAAATCAAAGGGTTTTCACTCAAAATCACCATGATGAAAGCTTAACCCTGCATAAACATGGTAAGCAAATTAAAGCCCTTCACAAATCCATGAATGTCTCGCCTCATCTTTAGAAACGTAGACAGATGAAATGTTACGTGAGATATTTTGCTTTTTAATTAATTTACGTACCTGCATAATAAACCTTAAATCTTTGTCCAAACAATCGCTTGTTTACCGTACTAAAATAATTCTACAAAATAAATAATCTGAAATGTATATTGCAATTAATATATGAAAAATGTGTGGGGAAGGTGAAATATTAGAAATATGTAGATAAATTGGTATAAGGGGATACAACTACGTGATTTCTTTTCGGAGAATAATAATATAAGATCAAGTGATCAGCCCAACTTTTTTTTTTCCAAGGAGGAGCATGATGATAGAGATTGGAGAGAGCGTTGGGACGATGTACAGTAAATAGGCATCTGATATGGCCTAGGGAAATTAGGGGTTTGAAATGTATTGGGGCAAAAAAAAAATTGTAAGAATCCAGCCGATTGTATATCGCCCGATCACAAAATTCTTGACTGATTTTGTCATGAAAGATTAAGATTTTAGAATTCTTTTAGTGAAGATACAGATTTAAGAAAATTTAGAGTAGAATAGGAAGAAGACGAACACTGACGACAATTGAAGATTAATAAAGGAAATGCGGTAAATCTTAGGGTTAGAAGTAGGGGTTAGAAGTAGGTGGGAAAAAAAAGTAATAATTTAGTGAATAGTGGAAACTTAAGATTTTGTTTCCAATTTTGGTCAATAGGCAAAAGTTGGGCGGGAAAAAGATTAATCTGAGTAGGACACGTGGACAGTGGTTTCTCTATTATACTTATATATATATATATATAGATATAGATAGATAGATAGATACTAGTTTAAAACCTGTGTAAATTGCACGGGTATATATAAATGCATTACAATTTTTATGTTTAAACATTATTATATAAATTTATAGAAAGAATAGTTCATCTAGTTCAGCGTAAATTGACATGTTTATTTGTCTGAAGTACATGTTAATTACACGTCACACATTAGAATAGTTCATCATAAATTACACATGTTTGTTTGTCTAAAGTAGTGTTTGACTAAGTTATTGAAAGTCCATTCTTTACGCGGGGATATAGCAAATTACCCCATAACTTTTAAACTACGTGCATATCAGCCCCCTAAGTTTCACTTGTAACAAATTAGCCCCGTAACTTTTTAAAAATGTGCAACTAAGCTCAAATCAATTTTTTACCATTTTTTTAAATAAAACCTATTGTTTTCTATTATAAAAACTATTATAAATATATTTCTTAAATAATTAAATACAATATTTACAGATTCAACCGAAAATGCAAACCAATTTTAGTATAAGAAAAAATTTGGTCATGTAACTTTTCATTGTAACATCATTAACAATTCTCATATTAAGAACATTTTTCGCCAAAATAAAAAAAAAATTGAACATGTTTTTTAATAATCAAGAATTTTGGGATTAAAATCTAATCAATAATTTTGATTTTTAATAATAGTAAAAAAAATTAATTTGCAAATTTTATTCTCAAAAATAATAAATGTGGTTAATTGCACATCGAGAGATGCTACATTTATAAGTTAAGGGGCTTGATTGCACATACTATTAAACTTATGAGGGTGATTTGTTATATTCCCCAATCTTTACGTATATATTTAACTGTTTTTCGTGATCATTCTATCGCTAATCGTGACATAGAATGACTTTAATTTCGTCAATTCACATAACAAATGCACCCATTTTTTAATCTTTATTCGGGATTTATATTTAACCGAAATACGAATTCCTCGTGATACTCGTACATAAGACATCACCATATGAATATACTTCGTGGGAATAATAAATGAGACGAAATCATTTTATTTTAGCATAAGATCAACCCAAAGCATTTTTTAAAAATACTACTGTAAAATTATACATTCAAGAATCTCCAACATAAACGTAAAAAGAAAAACAGGTTGCTATTTCTTGTGCTTTGTTGAAGATGCCTGGTGTGGACTAATAGAATGGTTGTCCGTAGTAGTTTGGCTCAACTCAAGCAATTGAACGAACTTCCTGATAAACGTGCAATACTTCATTAAAGTCAAAAAAATTCTAAATATGACAACACCAAAGGAATGACAAAGCGTCTTGCTTGTAACGGACACTATCTGTCTTCCAATTAGTCTCTTGTATAACGGATGTATCCGTTATACCAATAAAACGGATCAAGTAAGTTACCATATAAGATTAAATGGTAGGATATAATTTAAAGAGATAAAATTATTTAAAAAAGGAAAACTAATCAACCTAACCGTCTAATGACTAATGAGTGTAAATCAGTGTAATTATATTGTTGCCTATATTCATGCCTTGTTTTCTTTCCAAAAATCTTGTAGAAGATTTTCCTTCCATTCCCATATTTTGTCTTTCACGCTTCTCCATAACCGCTCTACCTCCATTTTCGTTCAGATTCAACCTACCATCTTCTTCCCCATTTTTTTGTTCAGTTTCAACCTAATTGTAGCTACTTTTTAATTATCATAATTTCGGATCTAAACTTACCATAGTACCGGTTTTTTTGCAATCAATTTGTTGTTTGTATTTTCAGTTTTTCGGAAATGACGAGGAAGCAAGCAGCAAAAAAGGGTTTGGTTGAAGCAACTTCATCAAGTGGTATTAAAGGTATGATTTAGTAATTTAATATAGTACTGATTTCACTATTTTTTAATTAGATAATTTCATTGTAGTTACTTGTTTGGGTCGATTCTTTGTTTTCAGAAGATGAAAATCCGAGACAAGCAGTTACAATTAAGAATAAGAGGAAAGGCCGGCCTAATAATGGAGAGAATGAAGTAAAACAACGACTTAATGGTGTTGATGTTTATTTGTCGGTTTTATAAGTTTTTACATCTTGATTAATATTGTTACCATGGTTAATCATTTAGTAGCCGTTTTTGATAATTTTTTAGTACGTTGAATTAGATCTGTTTTTTTGGAACTTATTAGGATCATAATGTGAGCAAGTTTATACTATTTGTAGCTTATGACCATTTGTAAAGAGTAGTTCAGATTTCAGTTTTTGTGACCATTTTGTTGAACTTAGTGGCCATTTGTTGATGTTTAATTACATCTTTTTTTGTAACTTATTAAGATCAGAATGTGACCAAGTCTATGTTATTTGTAAGCTTAAGACCGTTTGTTAAAGAGTAGTTCTGTTTTCAGTTTTTGCGACCATTTTTGCTGAAATTAGTAGCCATTTGTTGATTGTTGATGTTTAATTAGATCTTTTTTTTTGTAACTTGTTAAGATCATAATGTGACCAAATTTGTGCTTATTTGTAACTTAAGACCAGTTGTTAAGGAATATTTCTGTTTTCAGTTCTTTGTGTCCATTTTGCTAAACTTAGTGGCCATTTGTTGATGTTGAATTAGATATGTTCTTGTAACTTGTTAAGATCAAAATGTGATCAAGTTCATGCTATTTGTAGCTTTAGACTATTTGTTAAGGAGTACTTTTGTTTTCAATTCTTTGTGACCATTTTGCTGAACTTAATGAGCAAATAAATGCTGTAAGTAGCTTAGGACCATTTGTGACCAATATGCTAATCTTTGTGGCCATTTATTAGCTTAGTACCATTTTGATGAACTTAGTAGGTACATATATGAGTATTTTATTAGTTACCATTGTTGTGATATTTATCGCTAAATATATTGTTCCTAGTTTAATTATATTTTGTAAGTACTCATTTAATTTTTGTATTTGAATATGTAGTTCAAGTGTTTTGACCATGAATAACTAGTTTGTAGCCATGTTTCATCTCTATTTTTTTTTACGTTTGACAGGACTTCTAAAAAGATTACTGATGCATACGGGTCCTCGGGTGGTTTGTTTAAACTGATTAAGTAGAAGAAAAGTGTTGAAGAGATTGGTTTTGGGGGCTGTTGGAGGTTAGAGCTAGCAGAATATATCATGTAATGATAGATTGGTTGGTTGATGACGCGTTATGACCTAGACTTCAGGATGTTCTTGATTGATAAGGAGCAGTACTTTGTTTTGACGAGAGATGATGTACATTTATGTTTACCTTGTAACCATGGGAAGGAGGTTTTGCACACCTCAAGTAGAATGCTATTTTTATCTGGATTTGGTAATTGATTTAAAACTGTTACTGCTTTCTAGTTGTTGTTGATATTTCATTCACATTTTGCTCTTAATATGTGAATGACTAAGTATTGAACGCATCCTGTTTTGGTCATTTTCTAGTTCCGATTGTGAATTAATTGAACAAGTATTGCTTTTAAGACAATATTATGCCTTCTTTATTTTCCTAGTTAAATAATTTTGTGGTCAAATATATACAATTCTAAGCTAGTAACAAGTTTACTAGATACGGTCACAACATCATCAAAGTTAGTTGGTCACAAAATAAAGGATATCATGTTTATTTGGTCACAAAGTTATCAAACTTCTACCTTAGATAGATAGTGAACAACTACTGCTTTAAAGACAATATTACGCCTTGTTTATTTTTTTAGTCAGATAATTTTGTAGCCATATGTCCACAATTTGTCGCTACTAACAAGTTCACTATATAGTAGCATATCATGAAATTATTTATGACTAAGAAAATTGAGTTTAATTTGTAACCAAATATCTGTAACATGTAATTCAGAAAATTAATTTTGTGACCATAATGACTAGTAAGATATGGTCACAAAAATAGCACGCATCTTAATTAAGTCTATTGACGTATTTGATATGGTCTCTCATCGTGTGTCTAACTAACTCTTCACCTCCAGAAGTGACAACTAGAACACGATATTGAACACATGGACGAACCAAAGCTTCGGTCGTCATTTCAATTACGTCACCCTCTTTTGCCGTTATTTTTCGTTCATACATGTGAATGCGATGCCATTGAGGGGGCGTTAAGATATTGTTATGATCAAGGTTGTGTTTAAAAATTTCCCAAACTCCGTCCCTGTTGAGTTATGTCCTTATGGAGGTCTTGATTGCAATCACATCTAGCTAGTAATGTTGACTCGCTTCGTTTGGGTACCTTACAACATTGCTGTCCCATCAAAATTCAATGATCGTCCATTAGCATGCCCCTGACACGAACAAACAAAATATCTCTGATACTCGATATTCTTCTCATAGGACGAGTGCCTTTTCTAGTACTAAATCTTGCTGCTCGAGCATGTCTATTGTACACAGTGAGTAAGTATTGCCATTTTGTAGCCTTCAATCCGACATGAGAGCCAGTAATATCAAATTCTAAAACATAAAAGTAAAAACAAATAATCAGAAGCTATTGAATCATGTTATGTGGTAACATAGTAACCAATAATGGTTACAATTTGTTCGATGGCGGATACAAATTATATGTGACGACACCAGGGTTAAAGAAAATGTTCATTACCTTTTTTAATAGAATGAATTGATCCATCGTTTCACCATTGTTACTCATATCAATTCTGTTCCTACCATTGTTACTCATATCGTTTCACCATCGTTCCTACCTCTGCCAATCAATCATTGATCCATCGTGATTATCTTCTTCATTTAAAGATGGACTTACCATATCGTCATTATGGGGTGTAAATATGGTATCCTCATCGTCTTTCACACAAATGGGATGGTTGATCATCTTACAAACAGAAAAAAATTGATGAAAACGATTGATTGGCAGAGGTAGGAGATGAACAGAATTGATATGAGTAACAATGGTGAAACCGTTGTGTCTGGGTACTTGCATAATATGGGAGACTAATTAAAAATATTTTAATTAAGGTAAGTGTATTATTTAGTTGCTAGTTTTGTGGAAGTTGTTTTTAATTAAATCACATGACTAAATTTACCCAACACATATTACTTGTTAATTAGATTTAAATAACTAATATCCGGGTCCGTTTCACTATTGTCGTGTTTACAACCGTTATAAACAAGAATTTGCGATTTTTTATATGTCAAGGGAGCCTAGAATAACGATTTGATACTGACGGGGTTTGAATCCAAGTTATGCAAAAACATGTGATAAACTGGCAATAAAATAAAAATAAAATCTTCATCCTATTCTAGTTAATTTCGTAGGATGTCCCCAAGTGTGAAATTTGCTATTATGATTACGCACACCAAAGTATAGATAACAATATACAAATGAACTTGCATACATGTTTACCATGCAAAAATGTTATCTCCGTCTCATTGCTTTTATCTTGCGACACATCATCATTTACATAATAAAATTAATATCAATTTTTCTTAAGTTAATGACGTGTCACAAGAAGAGTATAGTTTATACAGGAGAAGGACACAAAATGGGACAGGAAATCCACTCTCCGTGCTCATGGTCGTCAATATCTAAATGTGTTAGCAAAAGAAACTTTAGTTCCCGAAAAAAAAATTGGAATAACAAAAATAAAATTTCAAGGAAGGGATTCGGATTCATATTAATATAAAGCATGCAACAGAAATATTTATTTCATTGATTCAAACAGGTGAATTAGAATGAATATGAAACCCAAAAACCTTGTAGTTGATTAAAAAAAAGTTTCACACCTTTGATGGTACTCTAAACTCGTAGGATGTCCAAATAAATGAGTTAGACATAGTTTATAACAATAACAATTGGGAACCTATTAGATTAACACATCAATTGAAATTTGTATACATAATGAAGCAAATAATCAAAATTCAGTATATCAAATTGGGTTATAGTGAGAAATTAGGGTCAGCTATAGAACTATAGAAGAAGAGCATTCTGACCTGGTAAAAGCCGTAAATTGGTTGGTTGAGAGCATAATCTATACAGTATTGTTCTTGCTTGTTGGAATCACAAGTCATTACGGAGAAGACGTAAGCGGTGGATTAAGATTGCAAACAAATTTTTAGGGTTCTCCATGTAAAATTATACAGAGAGTCAAAAGAGATGAGAAGAGGGTAATGAATGGAATAGTGGTCTAGTGGATGCCTGGATGACGGCTAAAAAAAGATGCCGTTTTTGACATATTTTAGGGTTTGTACTTACGGTAGAATCTGGAATTCTTAGGCGGGAAAATATTGCATATAAAGATGACACGTGTCAAGTTTGGTGTGTAATGTTTCTTCTACTAGTTTTTGAACCCGTGCACTGCACGGGTGGTAACGAAAAGTGTTATTAAAAGTAAAAACTTACGTATTTTATTGGATTTAGTAAATTACTAAATTTTAGAAAATTGCATTTTGTCTATTGATACACTTTTGAAAAGTTTATTTTGCTTAATTTTATTTGAAATATTCTGGATTTTTTTTTTCTCGACTTTTTAACGTATAAGAGCTGAAATCTGAGAAGTGGATATAAAATTATTGTGGATTTATTAACTTGTTTATCTACGCAATATACATTTAATTTTTACTCATTGTTGTACGCTTTTTATCAATTATATACCTTCTCTCTCATTTTTTTCTCCCACTCACCATCGTTTGGACATTTGGAAGTAGTGTTCAGGATCACTGACCGACCACCTCGAGACCCACCAGCACACCCTCCACCGCAGTGGTGGCCGCACCCAACATCTCGGACCACGACATCCCTTTAGGCCCCTTATCTCAGCAGTCCCCAACAACTAATCACCACCTTGGAATCCATATCCCACATCCTCCAACTACTTTCCTCCTCTTGCCTCCATTATCCCAGGCCCACCCCATGCGTGAACCTTAACCCTTCTCGTAACCAAACCCGGTCCATTCAAACAATTTTGAAAATTTAGGCTTTACACTGAACTTGAAATTTCGATTTTGTCACATAAGATGATTTTTTTATATAGTCAAATCAAGTTTCGATCGATTTTTTATTATAGGTGGATTCGGTATAGATTTGGAGCGGATATGGAGTTGGAAAAAGTATAATGAATCGGGTATGGATTTTGAAATATTTGGAAATGGATCAGTGATCCAATAAATGGATCGGGATTGGATCTCGCAAAATCTGATCCAACCCGATCCATTGCCATCTCTAATTATTATATTACCCACAAAAATACGCACTAACCATCACCACCCCTTGCCGGCTGCTAGATGAAGTCGAACCACATTACCCCCACCCAGGCACCCAGACAAACTTCAATGTCCTTAAGCGCCACGGATATCCTCTTAGACCCACTTACGCACCCACTTAGACCCGTGTCTAGCCACCCTCCCGCCCCTTTCACGCCTCCCTGCGTATCCAACAACCATTGCTCCCTCAATTACATGCATGTCAGCCACCACATGAATCTAGGTCCCCTTCTCTTATTCCATCCTAGCCACTCTTTTCCATAACCTTGCATAACCCTAAATTAATTATTATCACTCCTTAATTTGATATAATCGATACATGCATAATATTATCTTCGTACATGTATTATGATTCAAGCATAATCGTGTTAGTTGTATATTTAGCCCCATTACTTTGCCTAATTATGAAATTAAACCCATTAAGTTTAGATTGTAGTGACCAGGCCCCATAAGTTATATAAAAGGTGAAATTAAACCCCTTACCTAAAATCTCATGAGAAATTCAATATATCATATATTAAAAGCGAAATTGATTATACTTTATATAAAATATACAATTAAATTTAAAAAAAAATTCAACAAATGAAATCATAATCTAAAATGAATTAACATCAATTAGAGAAGATTTTAAATTATTTTATAAAAAGAATTAAATTTTATAAATGAACTAAATATATTTCCAAAATATTTACCAATTATTTAAAAAAATAAATCTTTAAAAAATATACCATATATATTTTTTTTTTGAAAGAAGCTGAATAGTCTAAAAATATATGTGCCTAATTTTAATTGTATAAAGTTTTCTTAGGTAACAAAGAAATGATTTAATAAAAAAACGTTTTTTTCTCAAAAAATATAAAATAAAATAAAATATTTCATTTCTTTTAGAATTTAAAAATATAATTTTATTTACATTTAAAAAATCCGATCTTTTTTTTAAATAAAACATAACTAATTTCGGTTTTTACGGAATGAGAAAATGAATTTCTCATGAGATTTTGATATGGGGGTTTAATTTCACTTTTTGCAAAAGTTAAGGAGCCTAATCACCTCGATTTAAACTTAAGGGGTTGAATCTCACAATTAGACTAAGTTAATGAGCTAATTTACTACTTTCACGGTTTCAGAAATAAGATAACAAATTGTGTGTACTGTTATCATGTATTTTGATTCCAATGTCGTATTATTTCTTTTTCTAAAAATCGAAGTTGTGTGGAAGTTTGCGTAAAAATTAGTACTCCTGTCTTTATTTCATTGTCTCACATGCTTTTAAACTTTGGATGAGTTGATTTTTATCAACTTGTATCTGTATGCACAAATTTTACAAATATCAAAAATGTTACCTGATGTATAAATTGGATCCTTACCATGTGCTCATTGGGCACATGATAAAAAATCGTAAAATAACTTATCCAACTATCTTATTCAAGTAAAAAATTGACAAATTCTGAAAAATGTCCATATAAATTACATTAGTCATAACTCGTAAGTCGTAACTATAGAGCCCCTTAGTTTTTGTCACAATTCGGGATTTTTAGCCCTCGTTTGCTTCTTACCCTCAATATAGAAGTCTATCAACAGCCTCAATTTTTTATGAAATATTAATATTATAGTTTTGGTTACCATAATCTTTTCATCCGAAACCCCCTTATTAAATCTTTCATTTAATGATCTCAAATGAGGAAAGGATGATGCGATTGAATAGTTAGACAGACGTGTTATTTTTCCCATAAGATTTAAGTTTTAAAAAGTGATATATGAGATATTATTGATTCTATGATAATATGCTGATAATAACACAATCTCGTTTTATGGCAATATTAAATTATCCTAGTTATTATGGGAATATAATGAAGGCCAATCAAAGAAAATTTTTCTCATTTAATGTTTGTTATTATAGCTTCCTCTTATAATCACGGTATAATCATGCTTTTTTTTAAGGTCTATGTATTATGGGAAAGAATCAATAATTGACATTTTATTTTAGTTTAAAAAAATATGAAAATGAAAATATAATATAGTTTGTGGGAATGACACATGGCAATGGGAGAGGGAATGACACGTGGCGATTAAAGAGGTAACTGGTTGTTGCTTTAATATAATATATGATGATTATATTTTTACTAGGTTTGGTGCCCGGCTTCGCCCGGGCTACCTCTATTTACCGTTAAATTTTATTTTCAATGAAATAAACTATATTGGAGTTGTCTAACTCACACGTTTACTATTTGTAATATATTTTTCGACGGCATATCTTGTAATTATGATGAAATGTAAAATTTATTTTCAAATTATGACACACGTTCACTATCCCGCTATTAATATTATTACTTTCACGACATTCTTTCTTAATATCATTACATTCACTACTCCCGTGGTTACTATTGTTTCTTTTACTAATTCCTCTATTTTTTTTTCCTGTTAAATTCATTATTCCCGTTAATTTTATCCGGCCTATATTTAAATAAATAAAATATTTCCTTGAGTCGATTGGTTATTTAATTGTTCATACTTTTTCTCATTGTTACCACTGTTACGTTCACTACATTCGTAGTTACTTTAACTACTCCCACTATCATTATTATAACTGTCACTACTCCCACATTAATACCGTTAATTTTATTACCGTTAATTTTATTAATCTCGTTGTTGCTACTATTACTTTTACTACATTTAATTTAATGTATAATTCTATGATGATACTAATTAATTCCATAAGTGGGGCATGTTATTAATTTTAAGGAAAATTACTATATTCTTGTGTTTTCTAAATTTAATTACTTTAATTTAATGTAATTTCCATAAATATTCTTCATCAAGGCATCTTTATATTATACTTTTAACCAAAACTATATAATATTTACATTGAGGTCCCTTTATCAGGTCCATCACATGGTGCTATCTATTTAAAACTATATAGTATAATTAATTTGTATAGATTTCTTTAATTACATTGAAGTCCCTTGGTTTCTGGAATTAATATATAGTATTGATTGATATAGATAGATATAGATGTTACCTTTTTTTTTTTAATCTTCAATGAATACTTATTATGTCCTTTTATGTCGTATTACCAAAAAATAACTACCTTTCTTTTAGTTTGTTAGTTTTTATTTATCAGTTATCTTATCAGTTCCGAATTTTCAATTACCTTTTAAGCTCCATTTTTAGATTTCAGATAATTTTTCTGTTTTTATTTGATATATGCTCTGGATTTTGTTAATTATTTTTCTACGCCAAATGAAAAAATACTACTATTAAACTCCGCCCCTAATCCTAAATGCAAAAATTAAAAATCTCAAGAAAATCATGTACATTAACTTATATAACTAGTTTGAATGCCCGTGCGTTGCAACGGGGTAATTAACTTATTTATAATGCAAAAAAACAAAACCGTTATAAGGGTTTAATGTTTACATTCTATGTCTAATGATTTGTTTACATATTATTAAAATATCTCTTTCAAAAAAATAAAATAAAAGATTAATATTTATGAGACTTAAAAAAATTTGGGTGGATACATAAGTTCCAAATATCCCTCATATTTATAATCATAGGGATCACATCACCTTATATTAATCTTTCAATGTGGGACAATTCTACTATTTATATGTAGTATATTCATCACACCTACGTTATTTTCCAATGTGGGACAAAACATACTAAAAATTACACAATTTTACACACTGAGAAGTTTTAATATGTGCAAATAATATGAAATCTATACTCTAATGATAGCATTTTTTACCACGAAGCTAATTATATTATTTTAATAATTTTTTTAACGATCTTTTTTTTTGCCAAATGAAATGTAAAAGTTTGATATAAAAATTGGAAATATCACTTGAATATAATTTAGGAAATATATATATTATAATAATTAAAAGATTCTCCACTTTAATTTTTAAGTCAAAAATTATTATTTATGATACTTCCCTAAATTAATTTTTTTGATGATGTGGGTTAACTCTTATTTATAATCATATAATCACCCCACCTTATACCAATCTTTCGATGTGGGACAATTCTACTATTTATAAGTAATTTATTCACCAAACTCGGATTATTTTTATGATGTGGGACAATTCTACTATTTATAAGTAATATATTCACCAAACTCGGATTATTTTTATGATGTGGGACAATTCTACTATTTATACGTAGTATATATTCATCAAACCTGCATTGTTTTTCAATGTGGGACAAATACATACTTGGAATTACACCATCTTTTTTGCACTTAGTTCGACATCCAACCAAATCTCGAATACCAAATACGGACAATTGCTACTTATTATATCTAACAGTTATATTTAAATTTAATAATAAGATAAAGTACTCTCCATTAATATTTGTACGTTGTTTTTCTTCAAAAAAACGTTATCATAATTGGGATACAGAAATTTTCCGTGGTACCCCTTAATTTTGTCAGATTTTCCATGTTACCCCTACTTTTAACAATGTCTTATGGTACCCTTGAGGTTCCATTTTTTTCCATGATATCCCTATTGTAAAGGCGGTTAAATGGATGTTAAGTTTGATGGGCTAATAATAAAATAACAATTAAAAAATAATACCCCATTTATTGTTTTATTGGTACGGATATCTCTCTCTTTTAAATGAAAATTTAATTAACTATATCATTATAATATTGCGAAATTCTCATGGTAACCTTGAACTTTGATAGATTACACATGGTACCCCTAATTTTAAGTTTCTGCAAATGGTACCCCTATGTGGCTATGTTCACCTTTTTCTTTCCCAGAATACCATTTGGCAACTTTCGTCATAACGTCATTACTCCTATGAGGTGTGACGCCTTTTTCTTTTGTTATCTATTACACAAACACTTCATCATCTAATTCCTAAATTCATATTTCATAATTTTTACCGACATTATTTTGCCAAATGAAATGTAAAAAATTTTATATAAAAATTACAAAAATCACTTGAATATAAAATAAGAAATACAGAGTATATATTATAATAACTAAAAGATTTTCCAAAGATTAACTTAGGTTAGAAATCATTATTGTAGAGACAGTAATACAAACTCTTTTAAGAGCTCTATCTGAAAATAATGAAGAGAATCAAAAGATTTAGGGTTATGACTTCTATTTATAATCATAAGATCACCCTGACTCATGGTAATCTTCCGATGTGGGACAATTCTAATATTTATACATAGTATATTCAGCACATTTACATTACTTTTCAATGTAGGACAAATAACATACTACATACACCATTTTTTTTCGTACCTACTTTGACATCAATCCAATTTAATAATGAGAAAATACAATATAATCTACACTCTAATGATAGCATTTTTTTTGTCACAATCTAATTATATAATTTTCATACGATACTTTTTTGTCAAATGAAATATAAAGTTTTTATATAAAATTATAAACATCACTTTTATATAATATAGAAAATGTATATATAATATATACATAATATATTCACCACACCCACATTATTTTTCAATGTGGGACTTATAACATACTAAAAATTACATATCTTTTATATCAAAAAATTTTGGGTTAATACCTAAGTTTCAAGGATGCCTCCTATTTATATTTATATAATCACCCTACCGTATACTATTCTTTCGATGTGAGATACATAATTTAATTATTTAGACGTAGTATGTTCATCATGCCTACATTATTTTTCAATGTGAAAGATAAGTACATATCTCTTCTTAAAAAGAAAAACCACTATTGTATACATATTATTTTTCTTTGAAGATAAAACCACTTAGCTCGATCATTAGATAGAGATCTCTACATTGTACATATATTACTGCATTAAGAAGACAATCATTGTAAAATCTTTAGCTTTGTAGTGTGTCAAGAGACTAACATTAATAAAACCTTTAGTTTTTTATTTTTTTAATTTTCTTGTTCATGTTCTTAACTCTTTAATTTTCTTGTTCATGTTCTTAACTCTTTCCCGGGTAGTTCCCAACGATTTTCACTTTATTTTTTATATCATATCGCAGATAATGATAGAAAATCCTAAGAGCTCTTTAAAAAAATATTTATGAGACTCAAAAATTTTTGGGTGATACATAAGTTCTAAATATGCCTCCTATTTATAATCATAAGATCACATCACCTTATACTAATCTTTCGATGTGGGACAATTCTACTATTTATATGTAATATATTCGTCACGCCTACGTTATTTTCCAATGTGGGACAAAACATACTAAGAATTACACAATTTTACATATTAAAATTTTTTAATATGTGCAAATAATACGAAATCTATACTCTAATGATAGCATTTTTTTACCACGAAGCTAATTATATTATTTTAATAATTTTTTTAACGATACTTTTTTTGTCAAGTGAAATGTAAAAGTTTGATATAAAAATTGGAAATATCACTTGAATATATAGGAAATATATATATTATATTAATTAAAATATTCTCCACTTTATTTTTTACATCAAAAATTATTATTTATGATGCTTTACTAAATTAATTTTTGATGATGTGGATGCTCTCAGATCGCTCGAAAAAACTCTCTTTTATATATATATAGATTTGAAAATAATTAAAAAACATTAAATAGTAGCATGTCAATCATTAACCCAAAATCTAACAATGTTAAACTCCCTCTAACCCAGTCAATAGATTACACTTTCTTTTTTCTAGTGTTTCAGTCAATAGTTTATGTTTTTATTTTGAGTATGTCTTACTCTCTATTTTATTTTTTTAATAATGGAGTATAATATTAAAAGAAATTCCCTTTTTTTTATACCTTGGTCTTTGTGTATAAAGTATATGTAAATATTTCATTAAGACGGAGAGAGTAACCCAAACTTAAAATTGGATAACATAAAAAAATGTTAAGCGTAAAGAGTATCACATGCATTTATACTTGTATACTTCGTATTATAATTATAGCTTGAGCCTAACTATATTAGTATATTGGCTTGACTCATCACATTATATCCTCAAATGCTACACTCGTATCAACTTCAATTATATTAATTCATTTGACATATCTATTTTATTCTAAGGCTTCTTGAATGTTTTTTAGTCTCAAACTAACGACTGGTAAACCGTCTGATAACCAAGAACCACACTGTATATCTTCGGTAAAACGGATACGGTAGTTGCTTATTGCATTACATTGTGACATCTCTCTTATTTAAAGGCTTGGTTATTGAAAACTTTGATATATATATCTATACATGCATAGTTTGAATCCTTCTAATATTAAGATTGATCATAGTTTAATTTATCATAATAACTTTATTAAAATTCGTTTTCAATATTAAGAAATCTATTTTTCTTAGGATAATTTTATTTATCAATTTTTTTCGAAATATAATCTTGTTAGGATTTCTAAAAAAGTTGGACTCTCTAATATCGCTTGAAAAGTTTCTGCTTTATATATATACTAGATTTAATGCCCGTGCGATGCACGGGCCGTTTGGTAATGTATGTTTAATACTTTAATTGTACTAAAATGATGTCTATTAGCTAAACTCTGACAATGACTTATTTACGATTACCAAAAACTATATACGGAGTAGCTATATTCGAAGTTAGTTAAGATCAATAAAACTGATCCATTAAGAATTGTTTGATCAATCACCGATGCGATGCATTTTATTTAATGAATAAAATGTCTTGTACTAAAGCAATCTTAAAAAATAAAGTTAGAAAAATTCTTATGTCCTCCGGGAGGACGGTACTCCTTACACTCAAGCTATTAAAATATTCCATTTTGTGAATTGCTTTTGAGTATAAGGAGTACCGTCCTCCGGATGACACAATTATTTTTCAATAAAGTTATTTGTTAAATGATAAAGGAATAGTACCAAGGTACGTGTTATATAATAGGATAGTAACAACTTAAGCTTTTAAATGCAATGTGTAGTCTTATTACTAACCTATTCCGTTTAATTTTCTTGGCTTGAAGCCTTGAATAGGATTACGTATACAAATAACTCAATTAGTAGAATTGAATTGACATCACAAAAGCCTTAGATCCATCTTATTAATTCTTTTTGTAGGAAACATATACTAAACAAAAGTCGGCCTTACACGAAAACTTGGTTCCTCTTTTTTTTTTTTTTTTTTTTTTTTTGGTGACGAGGGGTTGAATCCAATGTTGCTAAGATCGGGATTCTACTTTGAATCGATGGGGAGGGTAGGATCGAATCGGTAGAATCGGATCGTAGAATCGTAAGATTCTACAAATTCACTAAATATAGTTTTTTATCTGGTAAAAATATATAATTGAGGATCAAAACACTTATTTATACCCAAAATATTGATAATTAATGAGTTTAGTATCATTTCATGAACATGTCTCTACAAATTACATGAAATTTGGATTTTACGATGTCATTATATAAAAATATATTTTAATATGTTTACTATGGAGTCGGATCATAGGATCATAAGATCGTAGAATCGTATTATGATTCTACCTCTAGAAAATTTCAAATAAATAGGATCGTAAGATTCTACAAACATGATAGAATCGTAGGATCCAGGATCGGTCAAGCATTTTTGGATCGTAAAATCGTAGAATCATAGGATCGAATCGGGATTTTGATAACAATGGTTGAATCCCCCCGGGCACATGCAGATGCAATACCCTGCAAACCACGTGAGCCAGCATTTGTACATAATATGAAACTGATTAACTTGGACCGAAGAAAAATTGTGATCGTAAACAAAAAAAAATACTCGTAATAAACTAACGGAAAAGAAGCAAAATTAACAATAATTGATCAAATAAATTGGAAGTACAAACAAACAAACACAAATGTTGGAAAACGGCTCTGAAATTCATGACTTATATACAAAAGGTTATAGAGTTGGATCGAGTAATTAGGAAGGATGCAACTTGTTAATGAGTGATTGTCATGCAAATATGCAATCAGCAATTTCAATGGGATGGCCGCAAGGGAGTCCTGGATTTCTTATACAAATAGACATCTATATTTTTCAACATCCTCTAATAGACGTGGTTTATTTCTCAATTTGCTATGGAGTCATCAAACGCTTGTAGTAGTTAATGCTAACTCGCTTTCTGTAGTAGTTAATGCTAACTCGCGTTCTGTTTTTTTATTCATTTTGTAGAAATATGAGATTGTAATCGACTAACATTTATATATTATACTCCCTTCATTTCATTTTTATTGTCTCTTTTCTCCAAAATTTATCCCATATTTATTGTCCCCTTTCGTAATTTAATATGATAAATTAGTAAGCTACCAATACCCCTAAATTTCTAACTACCATTCACCCTATCAAAATTGTATTGTCTCTGTTTCTCAAAAAAAAAAAAAAAAATTGTATTGTCTCTATTGTTCTTAATTAGAGTAGAGTAGTAATTTTATCTATTAAATCCTTCTCAAATAAGAAAAGTAGGGCAATAAAAATGAGATAGACGGAATACAACTTTAAAAATACGTGTTGTCCAAATAAGCAATCCATGCACAAAAGCGGCATTGCTTATGCTAAATCCCGTTTTTCACACTAATAAGATTGCTAATATCTTAGGCGTCAAGCTTTCACCTGAAAAACTAAACCGCAACAAATATTTCTTAAGGATGTGTCTAGAGATTATCAACTTTGGGGCACAAGAATTTGTTGTCAACTCCTTTTCCTACTCATCTAATACATTCACTACATATTTAAATCCCATCAGGGGTGTCTAAGGCCACGGGCAACCACGGGCGTGGGAACCGGGCCTCCGGTTTTGGTCACCGTATTATAAGCTTTTATTAATGAAATTTAATACAAATCTCGAAGTATAATATACTTGTGCATTCATTTTGGGGCCTCATTTTTCCATGTCGCACCGGGCCTCCATTTGTTTTAAGACGCCCCTGAATCCCATTATAAATAATGTATAAACCTAATTTATTTTCACAATTTTCAACTCTAATTATCTCCTAACAAAAAAAAAATCTACAAAAAACAAAACCCTACTTTACTAATATTATTAATCTTCATACAGTAATTAAACATTATTCAGAAATCAGAATATTACTCCTGAACATCACGAAAAAAAAAACAGAAAGCCATTATACTTTGTGATATTAGCATATTAGTTAGTTAAGCATAAGTAACGGAAAAAGGGTAATCAACACTAATTTGTAAAGCAAACAAAAACAATTTAAATATCACTATCATTAATAACAAATAACACATGAATATGAGATACAAAGTAGGAGCATTTACTACTATTAAAAAGAAACTATTACCATAAAAGGAAAAAAAAAAGTATGTGTATTTTTTGATTATTGATTATGAACGGAAAAAGAAATACCAATACAACTTGTTTTCTCAATGAGTATATATAGATGGCATAGAAGTTCTTTTCCGGTAGATTTTTTATAGTCATCAAATACAAAAAGTAGGAGTTCGTTCCATATTATTATAGGTAGTCCAATTTTTATCTTAATATGTATATTTTTATCTTAAATATATGGCTTAGTTGTCTTCTATCAAAATTCCTATATGGAATATCTAACGTGTATAGACAATCAAATATTATCACCTCTATTAAAAAAAAAAATTGCTCGAAAGTCATTCGCTAAAGTTGGACTGTCTATAATCGCTCGAAAAAAGCTTCCTTTATTAATATAGATAGATAGATATATGTATATTGATTGATTGATTGCTCATACTTTATAAGAATATTTTATCATGGTTATATCTTTGTATCACACATATCAAATTTCTCACCAATTGGTCTCCCTTGTGACGGGTTACCATTTGTGACAGATATTTTGTAAGTTAAAATGGTAACAAAATGGGTTAGTGGAGAAAGGGGACCACATGAATAGTGTTGCAGAGAGAGAAAAAGTGGGTACTTTGTGAGGTAAAATGGTATCCGTCACTCAAGAGTGACGGATATGTGCCGTCACAAACAAGAATTTGTGATTTCTCACTGATTTGTCAAAAAAAATTACATATAACCTTCGAGCCTTGTTTTTTAAAATATTCGAAGAAAAAAAATAATCCAAAACATGACAATTATATATAGGCTCAATTTCAGCTCGAGCTTCTCGAACTCGCAAGCTTGATAACGAGCATATTTTTTTCGAACTCGGGTAAGCTCGAGCTCGAGTTTTGGTTCTTGAGCACAAGCCGAGCAAGGCCAAGCTCGGGCTCAGCTCGGCTCGTTAGCACCCTTCTTGTAGTCCGTGACTAAATTTGCATATTCAGAGAACTTGTATTTCAGAAAGTGGGGATTTTACAAGCTGACAAACGTGTTATCGACTAAGAGTACATTTTATGAAGTAATTTTCCTGCGGTCAATTTCACTCTATCACGCATTCACCCAGAGCTAATCAGCTAAACTAAGTTAGCAAATAATAGTATGAGTGTAATATTCACAATGCGAGTTAAAGTCCCGTCAGCATTAAAATCACCTTTCGGCATTCTTTACAAAAAAAAAAAAAATCAGCTGATAGAACTGTGAAACAAATCCTAGTCCGTAATTTGTTTGGCCGACCTATGAATGTTTCAAGTTCTAATTTCGTCAATATCATTCCTTAATTTCGTCAATTTAGTCATTTGTCCTACATTGACGAGTAATGAACTAATGACTAACAATTTCTTCAATGGGATACCTGCCTTACAGTGTCGAGCAGTCGAGAAAATCTCAGTTGGCGCTCGTATTGGCTGGTCATCTAGAGCAGAACAGTCCCTGATGCAATAATTTCTTCTGGAATCCTAGTGCTGTGAGTAGACGCAGCGCTATATCGAGACATACCCTCTTTGTTGAATGAGCTTCCCATCTTCAATAACAAGAGATTGAATATACAAATTCATATATACTCGTCCACTTAATACTGAATAACAAGATATTTAATAACAACAATCGGTTAATTAGAAGGCGACTGACTTACCTGAGTTACAATTGCATAGAGTGGTAGAAAGCTGAAGCTGCAAATGAACTGAACAACCAGCCTTGATAAAGTAAATTAAAACCAACAGTTAGAAATATCGCAAAAAAAACAAGTCGGTTTCAAGCTGCAAATGAACTGAACAAACAGGTTCTTACATGATGAAAACTCTTGCAATGGCTAGTTTAGGATCTCCCATTAAGCAAGAGTAGAACTTGAACTTGAACTGTAACATATCAAATGCAATGTTATAGTAAGTTTCGGAAGTAATTTGAGGAGTAGATGCGTAAAATAGATGGAAATGTGCTCTGACCAATGTCCAGAAGAAAATTGCAAACCCAAATGAGTTCATAAATAGAATGGCATGAATCGCCATGAGCATAATTTTTGGTCTTTTGAACCAAAAGTAATCATCCGAAGGATAGAGTCGTATTTCTCCAACAATGACAGTATGTCTCTGAGCTACATAAGTCGCCAAATCCGTTATCACTTTCTCCAATTTCGTCCCAACGACAAGTGAGAGCTGTAATAAAAAATATCAAGCAGATCACAAATGTACGGTTCATTACACTAGTTTTGCATCCAAAAAAGTTTGAATACGCGGTACTTACAAAGAGCGGGATAAATGAGAACCAGAAATAAATATTCCACCCTGCACAAAGCAGTAAACAATCAATGAGAGCTTAGTCTCCTGTAAATATATACGGAGTACTAATATACGAGGTTACGAGTACAATATACCTGCAACATTGAGTGATAAAGAAACTACTGCAAATATCCATAGGAACCATCTGCCAGAAGGAAAGGTGTAAGGAGTTGATGCTGTAATTACTATGAAAGTCACATTATAGTTGCCTTTTACAGTATACCTTATAGATACGACTTTCTTAAAATCGGCTTCGTATGCATATACCACATAGTTGTGAAAGTTGAACCTTTGATTTCCGTTGCAATGTGCCTGAAAAGCCCTATATTAGAACGAACATTGCTGAAAACACGATTTGAAGTGATGAGTTATTTTGTCGAGAATGTATTATTTTACCAAAATGAAGCCCATTCGCATTGCTTCATAATCTGCTTTCGTCACCACTCCTCCAAGATAATTGAAGAACGAATACTGAAAGGAAAAAAACAGAGATTTTGCTGACTGATATTTTACAGACAGCATTAACTGAAACCAGATCTTATTGAAAGGGCTTTTTGCTAACCACGTAATGTCGTTTCTTAGCATCAACACCATCAAACCGCTCCCTTATAAATGTAAGAGATCGTGTCTCCAAGACTTTGAGGCTCTTATCTGTGACATAAACGCCATTTTGTAACTCGTCATGCCATACAGAAAACAAACCTCTATACTTCAGCATAAATTGGAGGCTCGTTAATATTACCGTCATCAAGGTCAATCTGATATCTTATGGATTCCTCCCATTTCCGCCATAGACTTATCTACAAATTATGATTACCATACCATAAACAGGTTTAAAACTAGAAATCAAAAAATGTCAATTTTCTCAGAGTTAAAGAAATACCTTTGCCTCTCCGAGAAGAACTGTAATTGTGCAGTTAATTGCATGAGCCAATGCTAAAATAAAGATAAGGTAGTGAAGTTCATGGAGCACGGTTAATGATAACAGCGGAACCTTTCCCTGCAAGGATAAATGAATGACTTTTATCACTAACATTATTTGATTATTTGAAACAAATCATTAATACCTGAGGCCTGAGGCCGGCGTACCTCTTTACACACGGAGGTCCCGCTGTCTTCAGCTAAATGTCGGCCACCAGTACTGTCGCTGGTATGACAAGGAAGCCACATCAAGGACAACTCCTCTGGTATGCACCATCCCTTTGTATTATCTTGAGCGAGAGCAATTAGAAGGGATACAAAACCCATTAACATCAGCTCTGCAGGATTAATTTTCGATATCTGTTGTGAGAAACTGATAACATAAAACATAAAAATTGAAGCCGAAATGATGTTTAAGATGTCGGTCACCTTCTTTGATCGTCTGCAAGGCCTCGTACAGAGGTTTCTTATCATTCCTTTTCAATACCTGCAATTTTCGCTAATGGTTGGTTATTCTTAGCATTTTTCTCGATTTTAAAAAAGGTCTTGGGCAGACGGAGAAAGGAAAAAGAGTTACATTGCCAAGCAAGTCGATTAACTTTTCGATAACCCAAGAAATGGTAATGATAACAAAAACAACAGCTCCAATGATCCATGATGGTGTGGTTTCGAAGGTTGGACCACCTCCTTCAGCCATCTTTCCTTACGCTGTCTCGTTCCAAAAGATGCTTTTAGATTATTCTTCAGTTCTGCAACTTGGATTACTATAGTTTTCTGTAATGCATTTTAGTATTACGGTATCCGTATTATATAGTACTGTACCTACAACGTGCATCCCAGAATTCCAACAGCTATGTCCTGGAGAAGTTGTTACTGATGTACATACACCACTTGACCATATTCTATTAGAGATTATCATGGCTGATGACAGGGTCAAAATCTGTCTTACAAGTCTCTAAATCAACAACAATATTACTCTTTCCGTCTCAGACATTTGTTTACCGTTTATATTTAACCCGAGGGTTATTTTAATCAAAGATAAACAAATGATTGGGGCGGAACCGCAGAAGGAGTATGCTATATACCCTTTTCACCTTTTGGTCCAGGTCTCACTTTGAATATTCACAGAATCACAGAATGTTTATTTTTGGGAAGTGCAGATCTTACATGTTAACAAACGTGTGATCAACTAGCTTAGGGGTATGTTTGACAGACAATTTTTCTTTCGGTCAACGTTTAGTCCGTGTAGAAGATCGATGCAAACTAGTTTAGCGGGTAGAATCATGAAGTGTGGTTTCATAACGTCAGTTTAAATCCCGTTAACATTAATTGCATAACATCAGTTTAAATCCCGTTAATATTAATTGCAAATAGTCATCAGGATGTTTCAGCAAAAGTGTGAACATTCCGTGATCTTTCCGACTAATGCTTACACTCAAACGACTGCTACAACAACAACAACAACAACAAAAACGCCGTCATCCCAAAATAATTAGGGTCAGCTTACATGAATCATGGTTATCATTTTTATTACAATTGTATGATGTTAGGAAGCCAGTGAGCTAACTGCCTAACTATCTAATGTTTCAGGAAATTATTACTTGCACATTCGTCATGGCTGTTTTCTCCTCCAATTTGTAGTCGGAGATTTGATCGTCTCAGCTGTTATCTCTGACAAATCATTTCTTACTTTCAACTTCCAATTTTGCCTCCGGTTTCTTGCCTGGTTGAACAGCCTCCTCTGACATATCCATTGAACCAAATCCTCTTCTTGTGTGGGCATCACCATCAATGGAACCAAAGTCGGAATTTTCCATCGCCTCCACGTGGCAAGAGCTTCCCATCTTCATCCATATCAAGATAAAGAGTATTCAAATGAAAAGAAATTATATGACTTTCAACGAGTCAGAAATGGGACAGAGGATCTGCACTTGAAGCGATGCCAATGTAGTAAACTTACCTGGGTTACAATTGCATAGAGTGGTAGGGTGCTGTAACTAAGCAGAATCTGCACAATTATTCTACAAGTTTGCCAAAAAATTAGAAAATGCTTAATAAACTAATGTAAACATTACTGAGAAAAATGGAAGCACCAGTTTCGCCGTCTTACACTATAATGAGTCTAGGGATGGTGAAGATATTCCTCTCCATGCTGCATGGATGAAATCCATATCGAGTCTGCAAGAGAAGAGTCAATGATTTAAGGCCTTAAACCTATATTCTTGATCATTTATATTTATTGAAAGAGACTGAATTTTTCGTACTGACATAAATCCAAAAAAAAAGCGCTACTGCGAATGAATTGCAGGACAGGATGACATTTATCAGCAGTAAGGTGATTTTTGGTTTGTTGAACCAAAAATAATGATCTGATGGTTGAATTTGTATCTCTTCCACGTCCTCCGAGTGTCTGCTGACAACTTCAGTAGCTAAAACCGTAATCACTTGCTCCAATTTCGTACCTAAAATGAGCAGTAACTGCAAATACAGGCCGATTTTTCCTAATAAGTGCAGCATTTGTTAAGGATGCACAAAATCAATGCATAGATATTTAAAGAAAGTTTCTTGCACTTACTGTCAACGGAAGAAAGGCGATCCAAAAATACATATGCCACCCTGCATGATAGAACAGTCAAATTTAAGAGACGGCAGGTCATTCGCTTGCCTTTACTTTTAACACAAAGATCAAGAAACGAGGAGGAAACATTAAGGTATAGAACCATTCGAGTGTCTCACTGACTGGTTTTTTTGGTTAAAAAAAATTGCAGTAAAGCTTACCAGCTAAGTTGAGTAGCAAAGAGATTACGACAATCACCCAAACGTACCAGCTGCGGTAAATGAAACAAATGTTTCTATGTAAGTAGATTTTCGAAGATGTAAAAAAAAAAATTTTAAAAAATCAGAAGTTGCAGGGTCTTTTATGCATTACCTGATCGAAATCACTTTCGCAAAATCAGCTTCAAAAGCGCGGATCATGTAATCATAGAAGTTGAAGTTTGGGTTGTCTCTGCAATGAGTCTAATGCAAAATCTGAGTGAAACATTTGTAGCAGAAAAAGAAAGACCCAAATAAGGTGAGAATTTACAGTTTGTAGAATCAAGTTACCATGATGAAACCTGTGCGCATTGCAAAGTAATCTGATTCGCTCACTGAACCATACAGATGCTTAGCGAATGATTGCTGAGACATAAAAGAAGAGAAATGATACATGGGAACTTTAGCCTGGAACATGAGGAATATCAGGATTTAGGACTGCAGGACGTACCAACCAAATTCGCTTTCTAGCTTCAGTTCCCATAAACCGATTCTTGATGAAACTGTCATTTTTAATGTCGAGGACTCTGAGTTCTGTAGATGTGTAAACAATGCTATCACATAAGTTTTCCAAAATGTGCATAATACAGGTATCAGAGACGTCGAAGCATTACCATTATCAGAACAATTAATGTTCTTGATAATTTCCTCCTCCCATTTCCTCCATTGACTAATCTATATGTTACAGTATAAGAAACTTATTAAGTCTAGAAAAAATAAAAACAAACTTTTCAAAGGACTGATCAATACATGAAAATGATCGGATGAATGCTGTAGATTACGTACCTTGATTGCTCCTAACAGGACTGTCAAAGCACATACAACCACATGAACTACGGCTAGTATAAAGATCAGTATATGTAGATCGTGCAGTGCGTGATATGATAAAAGAGGGACCTTTCCCTACAAAATTTTTACAGTACTACCAATCAAAATCAAGATTATCAGAATTGACCGCTAGATTAAAATTTTCCTGCTGGAGTCGCGTTTAGAAAACATGAACAATAATAGCCCGAGTTCAAGTCATGATGATAACCAGTAAAATCTGGCCTAGGGTTCCGAAATGTGTGCTCAAAATGTAAAGATGAAGTATACCTTCTGCTGGCAGTAAGACTGAACTACACCCTCGGCCAAAAGGTGGCGTCCAGTACTAAAATGTGCAGTCGTGCTTGTATGGATATCAGTAATCCCGCTTGCTGGGTTACATGGTAGTCCTTTCGTTGCCCAGCTCGCTGGTATGCAGACCTTTACAATTTCATCTTGCAGTCTGGCCAGAAGCAAGGAAATGAATCCCATCAGCAACAGCTCTGCAACAAGCATACAATGTCGTATCAGATTGATGACCATAGTCGAAAACAAAGGCAGAAATAAAATCTGTTTTTTTTTTCACCTTCTTTTAACTTTTGCAATGCCTTGTAAAGGAACTTCCTGTTCATACTCTTCACCCTCTGCAATACACACTCGTAAACTCGTCATGGTCAACATCAACAACAACAACAACAACAACATTACCTTGAGCGGTTATATGCAACCAGCGCAACGTAAACTTAAAAATTGAATTGACTGACTACTACTCCCTCCCATTCATCAGATTCTTTACATTTTCCTTTTTCAGCATATTCAGCATATTTAACAGATTCTTTACGTTTCCTTTTTTGGGTCTATATATATGGTTAACACAACATAAATACCCTTCAAAGTCACATGCATGTGAGGTCCTAAAAATCCGCACCAAAAGCAAATGTAAAGAATCTGGTGAATGGGAGAAAGTACTTCATAATATAAGAAGCGCAGCCTGCAGACAGTTCCGCGACACAAACTAAGAAGATGAAAATTAATGTGATAGCAAGTATGAATTATTGGGTTTCATGCCTTGCTAAGAAGATGAAAGGTTTTTTCGACAGCCAAAGAAATGGTGACGATAACAGCGCAAACTAAAGCAGCAACCCATGTAGGAGTGAACTCCAAACTAGGACCTCCCCTGCTACCACCTTCACTAGCTGCCATTTTTTTTCAACTTTTTTCTGATTTTCTGATCCCAATAATCATACCTTAGAAACTATATTAGGGAAGTTGGAAAAAATAACATGGACGTGCATGCCATTAGGCATTAGTGGGTGGTTATGTATAGCAATAATGAAAAGTCTTAAAACTACTTGATCATGTAACTGATATGGTAATAATATAATTAAGTTATATATTTATATTGTATATTGACATGTGTTTGAATATCATCGCCGTTCATGCGATTAGGCATTAGCGGTCAAAGTTGGTATTGATAGATCGTCAAAGTTAAATAAGGACAATATAACTGGAGGATTGAGTAGTAGCCACTAGCCAGTAGGAATATTATGCCATTAGCGGTCAAAGTCGATGTTGATTGATCGTCAAAGTCAAATTAGGTCAATAAATATGAAGTTGAGGTATGTGCGATGTCGCGCCCGTATCCATATACCACTGACCATCAGAGGGGTTGAAGGAGATAGCCTGAAACGCTTGAGCAATATCTGTGGCCTGTGGTGCTTCGGTCTCGGCCACAAAAGCTTGAGGCGGAGACTGCTGAGGCTGCTTGCGAGAGGAAGATCCCCCACGAGAAGGTGTCGGGGTCTGCCAGGGTTGCCAAGGGGAAGACCAGCCGGGTTGGGTTGGGTAAGGACAAGGAGGCATAGGCCATGGAGAGGACCATGGCGGTGGTGACCACTGGATTCGTGTCCAGTTAGAGGGACTGTTTTGAGACCTATTAGGGCCTCGATTACTAGAGCGACCACCGGAGCGGTTGTTGTTCTTGTTATTACGACCCGAGGGACGGGACCGTGGTGGGGCAGAGACCTCGTCAGGGGCCTCGTGGCCAGGGGACGACGGAGCGACCAAAGCAGTAGCGGGGTCGTCGCGAACAGCCTGTCGTTGCTGTTCTAACTCAAGCATGCTACACGCCGCAGCGAAATCGGGCAATGTTTGATTAATGTACGCAGCAGTAGTGTCGTATTCTTTAGGCAAACCACGGACTAGCTGTAAAACTAGACGCTTATCCGACACAGGGGCATCGACATCTTTCAATTGCCCGGCCAAGTCTTTTAGGCGTTGGCAATAGGCTTCGAGAGACGGCATAGCAGCAAGTTTGAGATTTGAAAATTCGTTCTCAAGGGCAGCGGCCCGAGAACCCTTGTTGTTCGTGAAAATTGCTTTCACTCGTTCCCATGTTTCATGGGCAGTAGATTCATCCTCAAGGACCCGGGAGAGAAGATCGTCGCTAAGAGTACCATATATTCATTGAAGGACATGAGCGTCGATTTCACACCATTCATCGTAAGTATCAGCGGTTTCAGCCGGCGGAGGGGTTCTGAAGTGAAACTCTCAAGACTCGAATTTTGGTTGAAACTGACACGATTTGGACAGTGAATGGGACTGTTCGATCGTGATAAAAACGACTAAAAAAGCAACAGAAACTCCGAAGACTGCAATCGAACAGTCGACAGAACTGTTTAAACCATGGTTCCAGAACTCTACAATCGAATAGAGTAAAGGATGTGATTGGGATATGACTTAATCCAAGCACAAAGCCACTAGATTAAGCCTAAAGGATAATTTCAAGCACACAACAAAGAAAATACCCGACTCTAAGCACTAAGCAAAAGAGGATTTCCCAGCACTAAGCAAAGGAGATTAGTAGAAATCAATGTTTCTAACTTGTGTTTGTTCATTCATCAAATTCTGATTTTTCTCATGTCTAACCTTGGCTTTTATACTACAAGCCATACAATCTTAACCCTTGATTACAAACTAAGATCTAAGGCTCACATAAGGGCCAAAAAAACAACAAGAAAAACGGTCCTCTAGACCTTACACAACTTACACAAGACAATGACATAAAGCATAAGGCTACAACCTCCCTTTGGCATGTTCTAATGACTTATTTATGATCACAATAGACCTTTTAGAAGCTCACAAAACCGGTTGAAGCTTTTGGTAGCCTTCCAAAGGTGTGTTAGAACTTGCTTGTTCAAAAGAGGAAAGGTTGAAAGCGACCCCTTGATAAGTCTATAAAACCGTGCAAATGTCCCCATCACTCGGTTTTATCTCCCTTGTTCCACATGGTTCAATTCTTATTAAGACAAAAGATAGCATGTAAAAATCCTCCAATCCTTGATATGAGGATCCTAGGCCAAAAGTTTGACATTTGCTTTAGACGGGTTTGGTCTTGGACCTCAAATTGCGTGATGGTCCAAAACCGGGCTCAATGGGACTAGGTGTACCTTGATTTGCTTCAATCTCCCCTTCTTGAAAAGGATTTGCCCTCAAATCCTCGACATGATCATCACTAAGTTCTTCATAATAAGGACTCAAATCCCCAACGTTGAATGTACCGTGAACTTCATAATCTCCGGGAAGGTTGAGTTTGTAGGCATTAGGTCCAATTTTCTCGAGTATTTCAAAAGGACCATCGGCCCTTGGCATGAGCTTATTATTTCTCTTGTCGGGAAATCTCTCCTTTCTTAGATGTAACCATACAAGATCTCCGGGCTCGAAATTCTTGGACCTCCTAGAACCTTTGGACTTAGCTTTGTGAACCTCATTACTCTTCTCAATTTGCTTCTTGACTTGCTCATGAATATGGAGCATTTGCTCAACCCTTTTCTTGGCATCATAATCGATAAGGCTTCTCTTGATGACCGCCAAGTCCGTGGGCATCATTGGGTTGACACCATAGACTACTTCGAATGGGGACTTGCCCGTGGTGGTAGAAGGAGCTCGGTTAAATGCGAATTCGGCTTGAGCTAGCTTGAGATCCCAATCCTTCAAAGACTTAGTAACGGTGCACCTTAGTATCCGCCCCAATGTTTTGTTGGTGATTTCAGTTTGGCCGTCGGTTTGGGGGTGGTGGGAGGTGCTAAAGAGCAACCTAGTCTTGAGTAATTTCCATAAGGTCCTCCAAAAATGGCTCATGAATTTTGAGTCCCTATCCGAGACAATAGACTTGGGAATGCCATGGAGCTTGGCCACTTCCTTAAAATAGAGCCCGGCTACACTAGTTGCATCCTCCGTCTTCTTACAAGCAATAAAGTGAGCCATTTTGCTAAAACGGTCCACAACCACCATGATGGAATCATTACCCCTTGAAGTTCTTGGTAATGCAACAATGAAATCCATGCTAATATCTTCCCATGGTTAATTTGGGACGGGTAGAGGGGTATAAGGACCCGTTTGGAAGTAGGCCTTTGATTGTTGGCATGGAGCACACCTTTTGATCACATCTTGGACATCTCCAAGCATCTTGGGCCAATAGAATTGTTCTTGTAGGATGTCATAAGTCTTTTGGATGCCGAAGTGACCGGCAAGACCATTAGAGTGGACTTCCCTTACTAAGAGACTCCTATAAGGTCCCCTTGGTATGCACAACCGGTTTCCATGAAATAAGAAACCATTTTGAGTCAAGTACTTGCTCTTGATTTTGATTTGGCCCCCTTGAAGCAATTCCCATTCTTCTTTGAAATCCGGATCCTCTTGGTATAACTCCTTCATGTACTCAAACCCAAGGACTCTTTGCTCCATAAAACTCAACATAATGAACCTCCTAGATAGAGCATCCGCCACCACATTGTTCTTCCCCTCAATATACTTGCTTGAAAAGTTAAAGGATTGTAGAAATTCTACCCACTTGGCGTGCCTATGATTGAGCTTATGTTGACCATTGATGTATTTGAGAGCCTCGTGGTCCGAATGGAGGACAAAGGGCCGTGGCTTCAAGTAATGGCTCCAATGGGTTAGGGCTCGAACAATGGCATAGAATTCCTTGTCATATGTTGAATAATTGAGCTTGGCACCACTCAACTTCTCACTAAAGTAGGCAATAGGCTTGTATTCTTGCAAGAGGACGGCTCCTACCCCAACTCCACTAGCATCGCACTCAACTTCAAATAGCTTATTGAAATTTGGTAAGGAAAGAATAGGCGACTCACAAAGTAACCGTTTGATGGTGTTGAAGGACTCCTCGGCCTTCCCTCCCCATTTGAACTCGCCCTTCTTCATACATTCGGTTATGGGAGCCATGATGGTGCTAAAATCTTTGATAAATCTCCTATAAAAAGAGGCTAAGCCGTGGAAGCTTCTCACATCCGTGATGGTCTTTGGTATTGGCCACGTCTTGATTGCCTTAACTTTATCTTGATCAACAAGAATGCCTTGGTTGGAGATGATGAAACCCAAGAATTGAACTTCACTTTGTAGAAATGAACACTTCTCGATTTTACCGTACAATTTGTGCTCTCTAAGGGTTTCGAACAGTGCTTGCAAGTGTTTGAAATGCTCTTCCTTGGAAGGACTATAGACCAAGATATCATCAAAATAAACAACCACAAATCGACCCAAATAAGGTCTAAGTACCTCGGTCATGAGCCTCATGAACGTACTAGGCGCATTAGAGAGACCGAATGGCATCACAAGCCATTCATATAACCCATACTTAGTCTTGAAAGTCGTTTTCCACTCATCCCCTTCCTTGATCCTTACTTGATGGTATCCTTGCCTCAAATCTATCTTTGAGAACACTTGAGCTCCACTAAGTTCATCTAGAATGTCGTCAAGTCTAGGTATAGGGAATCTATACTTAATGGTGATGTTGTTAATGGCTCTACTATCGGTACACATTCTCCAAGACCCATCTTTCTTTGGCACAAGCAAGGCCGGAACGGCACAAGGACTAAGGCTCTCCCTCACAAAACCCTTACTCATGAGTTCCCCAATTTGTTGTTGTAACTCTTGGGAAGATTTTGGATCACTTCAGTATGCGGCTTTGTTGGGGAGGGTAGCACCCGGAATAAAATCGATTTGATGTTCAGTTCCCCTAAGGGGAGGCAAGCCACTTGGGAGCTCACTAGGAAACACATCTTCATAGTTATTTAGGAGCTCTCGGATTTCTAAAGGGAGGGTCATCTCGTTTTCCCCAAGCATGTCCTTGGCCACTAGGACATAGATATCATCTTCACCTTTCAATTCTCGTAACATTTCGGCCTCATCAATTAACAAAACCTCCCTTGTCGGTTCAACCATGGATGGTGGAGTTGTTGGTTTGATAGGTGGGGGTAATGGTGAAAGGATAATTTTTCTTGAACCGAATTTGAAAGTGTATGTGTTATCCCTCCCATGATGTACCGAATCCCTATCAAATTCCCAAGGTCTACCAAGTAAAAGATGACAAGCATCCATGGGTAAAACATCACAAAGGGCCTCATCTACATAGTTTTTACTAATGGAAAAAGATACCAAGCATTGCTTGTCAACCCTCACCTCGGCTCCTTTGTTGAGCCACCTCAATTTATAAGGACATGGGTGGTCTTGTGTGGGTAGGGAAAGCTTTTCGACAAGGGTACTAGATGCTACATTGGTACAACTCCCCCCATCAATGATTAGATTACAAACCTTTCCCTTTATGGTACATCTAGACCGAAAGATTTGGTGTCTTTGATCCATCTCTAAGGGTTGGGGTTGAGTATGCATTACTCTCCATGTTACTAAGTTAAGACCCACATTCAGATTTAAACTATCATTAAGGCTAGGACTTTGTACCTTTGAGCTTTTGTCGAGGACCCTTGGTTCCGAGCGTGGCCCTTGTGTTCCATAAGCTTGCTCTCTTCCCATCCGGCTATGGCTCCTTTCCTTCTTTGTTGATGTTGGAATGAAGTCGTTGAGGGCATTCAACATATAGTCACATTTCTTGGAGAGTCGTGTTACTTGAGCTTCGATTCCAAATAACCTTTCTTCACTCATGGTTGTTTTTGTGTTTTTGGATGTGGTTAAGGTTTAGTGAACTCACAAGAAGGATTACTAACCCAAGATTAACACAACAATGGAATTGTGTTAACCTAAGCTCTGATACCAATTTGAAGTGAAACTCTCAAGACTCGAATTTTGGTTGAAACTGACACGATTTGGACAGTGAATGGGACTGTTCGATCGTGATAAAAACGACTAAAAACGCAACAGAAACTCCGAAGACTGCAATCGAACAGTCGACAGAACTGTTTAAACCACGGTTCCAGAACTCTACAATCGAATAGAGTAAAGGATGTGATTGGGATATGACTTAATCCAAGCACAAAGCCACTAGATTAAGCCTAAAGGATAATTTCAAGCACACAGCAAAGAAAATACCCGACTCTAAGCACTAAGCAAAAGAGGATTTCCCAGCACTAAGCAAAGGAGATTAGTAGAAATCAATGTTTCCAACTTGTGTTTGTTCATTCATCAAATTCTGATTTTTCTCATGTCTAACCTTGGCTTTTATACTACAAGCCATACAATCTTGACCCTTGATTACAAACTAAGATCTAAGGCTCACATAAGGGCCGAAAAAACAACAAGAAAAACGGTCCTCTAGACCTTACACAACTTACACAAGACAATGACATAAAGCATAAGGCTACAACCTCCCTTTGGCATGTTCTAATGACTTATTTATGATCACAATAGACCTTTTAGAAGCTCACAAAACCGGTTGAAGCTTTTGGTAGCCTTCCAAAGGTGTGTTAGAACTTGCTTGTTCAAAAGAGGAAAGGTTGAAAGCGACCCCTTGATAAGTCTATAAAACCGTGCAAATGTACCCATCACTCGGTTTTATCTCCCTTGTTCTACATGGTTCAATTCTTATTAAGACAAAAGATAGCATGTAAAAATCCTCCAATCCTTGATATGAGGATCCTAGGCCAAAAGTTCGACATTTGCTTTAGACGGGTTTGGTCTTGGACCTCAAATTGCGTGATGGTCCAAAACCGGGCTCAATGGGACTAGGTGTACCTTGATTTGCTTCAGGTTCCATCGATGTGATGTAACACCTTATACCCACAAGCGTGGAGTTTGAAAAGCTTGACCCACGCGGAATAAAGGACCTTGACACCGTCAAGAACTCGGACCTTGTGCTGAATATTCGACACCGAGTAGACAGGATGAAGTTTCGCCGGAGCAGGGTTGGGATTAGGGATTGCGTCGTTGCCAGCCATGGTGACTCGGGGAGGAAGTCGAGGGTGGCTGAGCAAAAAGACGCGGCGGCTTTTAGGCGGTTGTTTGGAGGTTGTTTAGGATTTTAGTTCTAAACCTAACCTGATACCATATTAGATTATAATCCCCTAATCATTAGGGTTGCGTATTTACCATTATATAGACAATGTACAAATTACAATATCGGAAATTACGGGATTTCCATATCAACCATATAATAAACTAGGAAACTAAATATATTTACAATATTTACTAATAGTTAGTAATATTATTATAAAGTAGAAGTTGATCAATACAATTCTCGACGTAGTTTTGACATCACATCAACTACACTTTTACCGACAAGGGTTTATTTACGATTTCACCAACAGACAGGGCTAAAATAACAAACCCTAAACCTTTTCAGTTACAATATAGCATTCGCCAACATATCTGCAATCAAAATGACACCACATGCATGCTCAGTGAACCCTCGTTAAGAGAAGCGGTCAACGTGATGATGAAGTGGGGGATTTATGATCAACCAAATGATGTGGACTAACAGACGACTTCGTTAACATTCTTAGAAAATTTGAGCTCTAAAATAATACTCCCTCCGTTCCGGTCATTTGTTGTCCTTTTCCATTTTTTGGGTGTCTCAGTCAATTGTTGTCCTTTCTATTTTAAGAATGAACTTGATGATCAATTTGATCATTGACACTCAAATTATTCCACTTGTCATTTGGTAATTGGCTCCCTCCTCTTTCTTTGGTCTTTGTGCCAAAACCAAAGGACAACAATTGACCGGGAAGGAGGAAATAGTATTACATGCACCCATCTACAATACATGACCAGCGTTATAACTCAAACTACCCAATAATATTCTTACATGTACATTTGCGCATTCACAATTGACGTTTTACCCAAAACTATATGGATAATGATAGGGTGGCGCTCAATTTCGGCGCCACTCTCTCTCATACATCCTTTATTATTGCGGTCTCCATTTAATAGTAACTAGTTTGGATGCCCGTGCGTTGCAACGGGGTAATTAACTTAGTAACAACGCGAAAGATGTTGGGTTGGTACCTAAGTTTCAAGGATGCCTGTTAGAACACATTGAGTTGATGATGCCAAGTCCCCTTGTTATTTGATTGTTTGCTCTTAGTTGAAAATGATTAGTGATTGAAGCAATTAAATGGACTTTTAACGATGACTCAAGATGATCAAGATAATCAAGAAAGTCAAGACAATGATATTATTCTAGCCTTAGTCGAAAAATGTAAGAGTAAGTGGAACATTCTCATTCAAGTCAAGTTATGGCAAAACCATGCAACAGTACGTTGTACTGTGGTTTCTGATACTACCGTATGGAGGACATTTTCAACGAAATGTTTTAAGTGTTAAAACTTTGCAAATTTCAAACCTTAAACATTTGAATCTTCAAAAGCTTGAAAACAATCTGAAATTTTTGAGTCACAAATCCACTTGAATAAACCTCTAGATTTGTGCAAACACCTTTTAAATAAATGATAAGTTGGACTTGTCAAACTTTTAAAGCTAGAAAAGTTTTTTGCCATTTTTGTAAAAGGTCACATGTTAAGTGTATTAATTTAAGTTTTCTGATTTCTTCAATAACTTAAGCCCCAAGCCAATAATCTAACACTTACCATCACTCAAAGCTACTACTTTTATATTGGATTTAATTTCCCTAAGTTGTACTTACTTGAGATCAAATCCACTATAAATAGAGTGTCTTAGTCTCATTTATTTCTCAAGACTTTCCAAAGCATTTATTGTAAGACATTGCAAATCATTTGTGCATTTAAATCTTTGTTCTTCAAGTGTTTGCAAAACGTTTTTCAGATTTTAAAGTCTTCATTTGTTTTCGAAAAAGTTGTAAAACCTCCAAGTATGTTACCATTCGATTGAATCCAGCTTTTATTTGCAGCAACAATGGTGACATATTGCACAAATAAGGTAACATAATATCTTGATTAATAGATACACTAATATCCATGTATTAATGAATTGTAACAAAGGAACAAATCACACAAATATGGAAACAAAATCTTAATATACAAATATTTATGCAAATCATATATATGCGATATATGTTGTTATTTGTTACTAATATTACTTTTAATACAAATCATGACAAATTATATTTAAAGGCTAACAAAGTAATTTGACTAATCCTACCATTGATGTTGCAAAATGTCACCATTATTACTAAGGAAACAATACAAAATAAATCAATGAATAGACATTCATATAAAAAAAATTGTCTCTGCAATATGTTACCATTGACGTTCCAAAATGTCACAATTATTGTTAAGGAGACAACACCTAATAAATCAATAATTAGACATTCATATGAAAATAACTTGTCTCTTGCAATATGTTACCATTTTTTGTATTTTACTTTTTTGCAAAATTTACCATTATTACACACGAAACAATACTTAATAAATCAAAAAATTCGTTAAACCCAACAAAAAAAATAGATTTTTCGAGTTTCAATCAAATGTATTCACAGATTTACAAATAAATCAATTAAAAACAGACATGCAAATCCAAAGTACTCATGCATTGCACAAATTGGTACCAATATCGTATATAAATACAAATATTCCTCCACTTACCCATCTCGGCGTCTTCAGCAGCACTTTTTTTTCAGCCATAAACTTCCTTCTTCCGGTGGCTTTCGACCTCAATGACACCTCCTCCACAGTCGCATTTGCGCCCTTCTTTGAACCCTTTTTTGGAGGGTGTTGTTTGCCATTTTCTTCTTTCCCATTGATCTTGTTAATAATTTTAGAATTTTATGGGTTTTTTTTTAAATTTTCAAAGAGTTATGAGGAGAGAAGAGAGAGAAGTGAAAGAAATGAAAGAGAGAACTAAGGAATGAATGTGGGGGACAGGAAGGAGGCGTCTGGCAGGTGAAGAAGTAACAAATTGGTCAATTCACAACAGTACTTTGTCTACTCTAAAATATTATTAAATGCCAACTAACAATAGTACTCGGCCCATATTCTCAATTTGGTATCAAATATGACCCGTCTTATTAATAAGACGGATATAGTTGGTCTTAAGTAAAACTTATTGTTGTTTTGTAGTTCAAGTTCCACCATTTTTAGGCGAGTTTCATTATCTTGCAATAATAAGTTTTTAATTTGATATTGCAACTTTCTAATGGATGAGATAACTTCGGCTATGAATATTATCATGTAGTATAAAATTGTGGTTGCAACTATGGCATTACATAATTTTATTAGAAGCAAAATACGCTTAAAAATGAAAAAATTATTAAATGTAACGTAAAACCAAACTGTATAGTAAACAAAAAAACAAAAAAAAAAGCCGGATAAAAGTAATTTGGCCAAACACATCAATTTTGCAAGAAACTATTTTTACAAAAGTTAGGCCAAACAATTAAAAAAAAAAAAACTCATTTAAAAAAGTAAAAACTCTAAATAAACTTGGCCAAATAGCACCTATATAGAGCTAAAGTCTCTTGCGGAGAAATATGTTGAGTTAATGAACTAGTTGTATGCATTAAAAGTTCGGTTCTAAACTTCTAGTGCGGGATATTCCCAAATTAGTTAAACAGTTTAGAGTCACTAATGTTTCCGACAAGTAAAAGGGCGAATTAAATTCTAATCCTCCTATATATATATTAAGAGAATAAAATTATCAAAAGTTTTCCCTCCAAAAGGTATCAACCTAAATAAGGAAACAAAAATACTCTTTTCTTTAAATTATTATTATTTCATCAAAATACAACCTTTTAATCAAATAAGAGTATTTTCTTTAAAATCTAAATTGTAATATTTTAATTAAAATGAGATAAATAAACTATAATTTTATAAATTGTAAATTTCTAAAATCTTACTTCTAATAAAGCAAGAGCAAATAAACAACAAAGGTTAAGCCACGTCACAAACACAAGCAACAATTGTATTAGGAGAAAAAGTGTCACATGATGTCATAGTGACATCATCCCATCACCCACCCAACACCCACGTTTTTTTTTTCGTTTGTTTAATTGTTTGCATGGTTTCCAATTTCCAACATCATTTATATCACATAAATTTATACCAAATAATAATAATAATAATAATAATAATAATAATAATAATAATAATAATAATAATAATAGCGGGTTATGGTTTCCTACCTTTCTCTTTCTCTTCATTTGGGGAGTTGGGTTCGGATGCTGTTGCCTTGCTCAAGCGGATCCAGAAATTCTCGGCATCTCAGGATGCTGGGGCTCGGGTAGCCGCTTACATTTTTACTCGTATTAGCTTTACTATTGCTAAGGGTGTGGGAGCCCAGATTGTCTCTCGGCTCCCCACCAATTTCATGTAAACCTTTTATTTTTATTATAATGAAAGCTGCGCGCATTTTCATATAAAATAATAATAATAATAATAATAATAATAATAATAAATAAGTAGAGTAGTAAATAGTAAGTTTTAACATTTCCCAAAAAAAAAACTTGGCAATATAAATTATATTTTTTATATAAATCTTGCTAATTTACAATAAGTTTTATAAAAAAAAATAAGTTTAAACATTTCTCAAAAATTGACATCATGTATTTTACGTCCCGTTTGATAATTACAAATGTAATTTATAATTCAAATCTACGTAGAAAATATAATTATATTTTTTTTATAAATCTTGCTAATTTACAATATTGAATTACATACCCGTGCAATTTTGCACGGGTTAAAAACTAGTTTTTGTTATATATTATTATATATGAGAGTATGGCTTGACACATTTTGTATAAAACAAAACATTTAAATGATATAATTAGCTTCGTCACTAGAAAAAATAAAACAAATCATTAACATAATTTGAGAAAAATTATTATTTATAATCATTAGTGTTATGTTAAAGAAAAAAAATCATTAAATATATTTTATAACTTTACTAAATTCTCTTGATTAGTTCATTTTTCATTTTTGTTCTCATATCGAAATACGATGAGGTATAGGACAAATATGACAAATTAATAATGTATCAATTTAAAATATTTAAATAATAACTAAAAACAAAACCTCTATATATATCGTAAATGTGCGGGATGTACACTATTAAATATCAATGGTATTATATAATTGTTAAATTCTCTAATATCCCTATCTAAAAACCGCGCATTTGCGCGGGATCTATACTAGTTCACAAATAACTGAATTGTTTATGGATGACATTAAGGGGTTGTTTGATTGCCTTCCAAATTCATGAGAAATTTGGAATTGGAAAATCATGGGGAGTTTGTTTCAGTTCATAGACTATACATTTGAGATAGTACCTCTTATTGCTCAAAAATTATATTTATAAATGGTAATATGCTCAAAAAAAAATGTGTATATGCTCAAAAACTACAAGGTCTGAGGAACTACCTCAGATGCGTAATCTTTTTTCTCATTTTGTTTGGCTACCAAATTCATATAGGAAATAAAATTTCTTATGGATAATTTCAATTCCTAATAATGTAGGAAGTCACATACTTAACCCCCTTAAATAGGTGTAGTCCCCACATTCAACCAAACAACGTTTATATGATTCACATGAATTTCAAGTTCATATAAATTTAATCTTCTCCGAAATTCTATCTTCCCATGTTTAATCAAACTATTCCTAAATTTAGATTGTACCACACTACCACTAGTTGTAAATAGAGTATTAAACTTCTTAGGTTTAAAGTTTATGAGTCAAACATAGATAACTTTTAAGCTTATTTAAATTTTAGCCCAATTCAATTTAGCTCAATTAAATCACAAACAATTCATCTCTTTTAATCTATACACGTGTACTCTTTAGTCTTTATTAGGCTAAAAATAATGACCTAACCCTAATGACAAATAATATTAATCGGCACACGTGGTTTGCAGGGTATTGCATGTGCCCGGGGGATTTAACCTCTCGTCACCAAAAAAAAAAATATTAATCGGCATATTCATTTTTCAAGCCTCCCTTTTCTCTTTTGCTCTTCTCAATTTGTGTTCATTTATACATCTCTGCCAATACATCGAAACATACCAACTTGATTTAACTGCCTCTCTACTCATGGGAATGAACATATTGTTTATGGTAATCTTCTCCAATAACTCTAATTGGTTTAGATTTTTTTGTTTTTTTTTCATAGATTTCTTGCAATCAATCAATTACGGGGTAATTATTTTCAATTACATATGTTTTTTTATGATAACATGTTGACATCTGATTTTTCTCTTTTAGACAGATTCAATACTATACTTTGTTGTTCATGGTTATATTTAGTTTTTGCAATTATTGATGTTGCTTCCTAATGTTTAATTAGGATTTCTGAAAATATGAAAATAATGGGTCTGAAATATTAATTTTTATTACGATTTAGTTGGCTTATGTTCGGATCTCCATATTATACTCCGTAATTATAACTAAGGCGAATCATTATAGAGTTAGTCTCGGGTATGAGGGTTTTTACATTACTATAGTTGTCAAATGGATCTAAACACAATTCTATTAGTGGGTAAAAGTAATTACAATAATATTCGTTTTACGATCAATTTGTTTAAAACCGCCTTTATACAACAAGTATTTGTGTCGGAGTTTTGGTTGCAAAAGTTAAAACTTAAGCAGTCTTCATTTCTATTTTAATCAGGGTTATTTCATTGATAGTTTGGTATACAATTGATGCTGAAAACAAATTTAACTATAGCATATGAAATTTGACGGAATGGAACTGTTTAGCTTTTATCTAATTTGACATTTATGTTAAAAACATTTCGTTAAGAGTTTAATTTATACAATACGAATGTATTGGTTAATCCATATTGAAGTTTTATGTCGCGCTGATCATCAAGAGGAACCATTGTTGGCAAATTGCAAGTTTTAGAAACCTTTATATCCGCCTTTTATTTTGTTATAGCGTTATCTTAGAAAATATCTTCATAGTTAACGAATCAGATTTTAAAGAGGTAAATAGTTTTCTGTTGTGTTTTTATATTATTTCCAATTTCTTATTACTATAGTTTATTATAGATTGGATTTTGATATAAAAAATCACTGATTTATGTATAACTTTGTTATTGTTTTGTTATTTTCGCTGATTTATGGTTCCCCTGCTCCTTTAATTTTCTGCAGAATACGATAGGAAAGAGCGGTTCGGGAGATGCTCGAGTTTCATGTTCATTGCTTCATTGATACAGGTATGTTAAATTGTTCGTTTCTGTTACCGGTTGAGATATGATATTTCTTAGTATTATTTCTCATCTTTCCATCTCAAATTAAGATATGTTTGAATTTAATTAACCTCCCTCCCCATAAGATTAAACGGATTTTGCCAACTACCTTGAAACCAATATCTAATTGGTTTTTATACAACTTAATGCCATTGTCTCATGTGAATTGTTAGTTTCCTACGATACAAGATGATGGATGCCCAATTATTTATACATTAGGAATTGGTTTTATGAATGATCTTCCAAAAATGATACTAATCTTTTTCTACATTTGCTCCATATAATTTCACTGCTCTTTTCATTATATTTGTTTTATTCGTGTAATTGCCCAATTTTTTTCTTTATTGTAAATATTTTTTCTCAATCTAATATGGTGAATTGTGAAAACATGAAAGTTGGAAAGTTTGTTTTTATTCAAATGTCGTGAAGGACTTCCTCCCGTTAGTCATGTGTATTCATCCATAAATCGAAATCTAGGTACATGCATTCATTAGTTATTAGTTTATTAGGTAATATAATTGTGAAAATTGTAATATAAGTATACGACGTACGTTTTTCACGTCAAATGAACTCCAGAGTATAGAGATTCGGGTGGATTACATTATTTGAGGATATGGATTCTATGTCATGTGTGTACAATAAAAGGAGTTGTTAGTTATTAGTTTATTAGGTAATATAATTGTGAAAATTGTAATATAAGTATACGACGTACGTTTTTCACGTCAAATGAACTCCAGAGTATAGAGATCCGGGTGGATTACATTATTTGAGGATATGGATTATATGTCATGTGTGTACAATAAAAGGAGTTGTGCAAATGGTTGTTGTACTCCATATTTGTCATTAACAATTTTATATAGACATGTACCCCTTTCTTCTTAATTATTTGTTTACTTTACATTAAAATACTCCTCAAAAAGAATATATAAGGTAAATAAATAAATGAGATGGAGGGAGTATGGATTTTACAAAGTAATTGTTTTTAGAGAAATTCCAAATGACTAGAAGTAAACTTTTGCTCTAAATCTGGTCTTTAGGATAATTTTTAAGGGATTATGATTCATTTAGTCACAAAATTCTTATATTTTGGACAATAATAGTCGACTCTTTTATATTCTACACTATGACCTGCAAAGCTTCCTGATATATACAACTTATTAAGTATTGAATTTTGACACGAAAGGGTAGCTATTTGGCAATGAATGTTACATGTATGCTTACGGTGATTTTGAGACGCTTTGTTTTAGTTCACCATGTCAGCTTAAGGTTTGATTTTGAGTAGCGACAATAGTTTCTAATATAGCTTACCCTTATGCTACAGGGAGCACAAGCAGATCACAATTCACAACTACATGGCTTATGACATTCCATGGTGAAATTCAGACGCTTCAGGGACTTCTACCACGTAGTTTCTTAGTCGAGTCGAACTGGCCAAAAGGAGCCCGGAGAGGTTTCAATCTTGGGAATTTGCTTACTCGGAAAAAAAACGTACGTTGCTATTGATAAAGCCGGGCAAGTGGTTGATTCAAGAAACGAGGGATGAAAGTTGACTTTGAATGACTATTCTTTTGAAGGACTTCAAAGGACTACTGTTTTCTATGTTTTTCTATGTTAACAAGTCTAATTGTTGGTTGTACATGATTCTATTAACAAGTTTAATTGTTTGTTGTACATGACAAATTAGATTTTGTAGGACACTACTGTTTTCTACTGTATATTTTTCAAGAAACAATGGATGGAATTTGATATAAACTGACACAAATGAAAAAGTCGGTCCACATTTTTTGGTCTTATTTTGGTCCCTGTAAAGCGGGTTTACACCCATAACGTAAAAGTTGATAAATTTAACAGAGTAAACTAAAAAAATTGATAAATTTAACTAAAAGTTCCAATTTTTTTATGGGTGACCGTCTGTACAAGCCTCCACATAGCTCCATCACCGATTATAAATGCTCTTATACATTTGTTCACTCATGTTGAATTTCAAGTCAATATTGTACTCTAATTTATTTGTGCAAAATGTTGTACATTCATACTAATTTTCGTAACTATAAATGACTAACTATATATTCCGTATATTATTATATATGTCCGTGCAACTTTGCACGGGTCCTAAACTAGTTTAGGAAAATGAAAGGGCGCCACCCGGTGATACCTAATTTAGGCGCCACCCTCTCACATGGGGTGAGTGGAGACCCTTTCATTTAAAAATTCATGTAAGAGGGTGGCACCCAATTTGAACGTCAGCCGGTGACCCCTGTCACTTTCCATTTAATTAATGGCCGATTTGCATAATACTACCCATTATAATCAAGAATTTTCAATATACTACATATTATGCTTATTTATTCAAAGTACTACCTACATAGTTACAACTCATCCCAAATTGATACCTAATAACCTAAATTAGATCATAATTGAGGTGTAATTATCAAAAAATCAAAAATTAATATGGTATACCCATTTTACCCATCTTTACCCACTCACCCTCCACCATCTTCTACCCCTCTATTAGAACCACCATCACCACCCACACCACCACCACAACCACACTACCTAAATCCCACCATTTTTTATGTTTACCAAGTTCGACACCTCCACTACCTAACCAGGTCGTCACCATCACCCCTATTCCAGCCACCCACACAACCTAACACCACTGCACCTTTACCCTAATCTAGCCACACCTTACACCGTATCTACCACCTTAGTGCCACAAAAATCCCACCTTTAGTTTATCCCAAAACCACCACCGCCGCTACAACCGCACCCAAGTCACACAGAGTAAAAATCCCTAGATCTGAGTTGTATAGTTCTGCAAGGTGCAACAAGTTAAGAAGGTGGCGTAGGGAATGGCGACGACCATGGTAAGGTTATTGATGGAAGTTGAATGGATATTTGGGTAATGGTGGGAGCTAGGTAGCTGGGAATGGTGGTATGTGATTTAAGAATGGTGACATGAAGTAGGATGGTGGTGGATGTTGTTGGTGATGGTGGGTGGGAAGATGAACATGATGAATTGATGGGAAAAAAGGAATAAAGGATTAAAAGATGGGGTAGGATTATTAATAAGGGTATAATGGGTAGGATTATCTAGAATTAAATTAAAAAAGGAAAAATTAATGAAAGTTATGTTATAATGGTCAATTAAGACCTAATTTAGGTTATTAGGTACCAGTTTAGGAAGAGTTGTAACTATTTAGATAGTAATTTGAATAAATAAGCATAATATGTAGTATTTTGAAAATTTTTAACTATAATAGGTAGTAATTTGCAATTTTTCCTTTAATTTATGCTCAATTCAAGTATTTTCAACCTACATGATCAATCATCAAAATAAAAGAAGGGTTTTTTGTCAAAAACTACCTTATATTTAGGGGTATTTGTAAAAAAACTACCTTATATTATTTTTCTTGTTTTAGACTACCTTTGTTTTCTCATTTTTTGGTCAAAAACTACCAACGCTGAAAATATGGCGAGATTTGGTCGATTTAGTGACATTAACCTATCTCACATGACTTTCTTAACATCAAACAACAATGATCAACTGCGTCCAAACCAAAATTTAACTTCAGATAAGCAAAATTAATAAATTTCACATTTCAATAATAACTACAAACATCTACTAAAGTTTAGCGTAAGTACTTTATGACTTCCCAAAATCGGGCCTTAGTAAGATTAAAACATAAAAGAGTCATGTGAGATATGTTAAAGTTAGGAAAATAGACCAAATATGTCTAGATTCTTAGCGTAGGTAGTTATTGACCAAAAATAAAGAAAACAAAGGTAGTTGAAAACAAAAATAATAATATAAGGTAGTATTTTTACAAATACACCTAAATATAAGGTAGTTTTTGACAAAAAAAACCATAAAAGAAGGATGAAGAAAGCATAGAGAAGTTAGATTTGAATGGCAATGATAGCATCCCTTTCAAACCACAACCTGTTCGCCTCCCTTCCAACCACCTCTCCCTCCATTCCTTCCTCTTCTTCCTTCTCCCCTCCTATCCCAATTCCCAAATACCCTCCTCCTAAAAGACAACAACAAAAACAACAACAACAACAACAACAACACTCCTCCAAAACAAGCCACCCTTGTTTCTCCAAAATCCACCACAACAAAACCAAACACTTCATCCCCTCTTCCTCAAATCCCACTTCAAACGCCGATGAAATCGCTGTTGAACGCGCCGTGGTCATTGGAGACTCAGGTGTGTCATTCCTTCTTCCTGGCGCCCCTTTTGAGTTCAAATTCAGTTACTCCGAGACCCCCAAGTCTAAGCCTCTCGCTATACGAGAGCCTGCTTTCTTGCCTTTTGCACCTCCTTCTATGCCCCGCCCTTGGACTGGTAAAGCTAAACCCCCTTTGTTGAGTAACAAAAAGAAAAAGAAAATACCCTTGTTTCATTCTTTTTATCCCTTGCCACCTGGCGTTGAGGGTGTTAAGAGGTTTGACATGGCTAAACCTCGTCATTTTGGGGAGTTTTTGAGGGATGATAGGAGTAGGTATGAGATTCTTGGTGAACCTTTGTCTAGAGCTGAGGTTAAGGCTTTTGTTGAACCTCTTTTTGCCGATAATCGTCAAGTTAATCTTGGTATGTTCCCTTCATGTTTTCATTTATTTGTTGATTGCCCTTTACTTGTTTTGGCCTTGATTTTGTTGGGTATGTCTTACATTGCTGAATTATGTTGTGGGATTCTTCAATTTTAGTTCTATGCTACATGATCTTATTAAATCCGCAACGAATAGTTAAGAGAATCACTTGAGATTAAGCATTATAGTGGCTTATTGATAGAGAATGAAAAAAGTCAAACTTTGGACGGGTCAACCCATTAAATTGCCTTCAGTACCCGGAGGAGATTGCCCTAGCTGTTGGCTGGGGATACTCCTGGTCAACACCAAAAAAAAAAATTATATTGGCTTATCGATAGAGAAGAAAGGGAAGAGATAATTGCCAGAATCCAAGTATTCATTCGTAATGCGTTTCCTACAATGATAAGCTCATTATTTAGAGCTAGAGTTTTTTTTAGAGAAATTTATTGAGTTGATACTTAATTTATTGTATGCATGCAACTTCTAGTATGGAGATTAGTTAAGGGATGTTGAAAAAAAAATTATATTGGCTTATTGATAGAGAAGAAATGGAAGAGATAATTGCCAGAATCCAAGTATTCATTCGTAATGCGTTTCCTACAATGATAAGCTCATTATATAGAGCTAGAGTTTTTTTTTGAGAAATTTATTGAGTTGATACTTAATTTATTGTATGCATGCAACTTCTAGTATGGAGATTAGTTAAGGGATGTTGAAAAAAAAATTATATTGGCTTATTGATAGAGAAGAAATGGAAGAGATAATTGCCATAATCCAAGTATTCATTCGTAATGCGTTTCCTACAATGATAAGCTCATTATATAGAGCTAGAGTTTTTTTTTAGAGAAATTTATTGAGTTGATACTTAATTTATTGTATGCATGCAACTTCTAGTATGGAGATTAGTTAAGGGATGTTGAATCCTTAATGCTTTTGGCAAGTTATGGGTTACGGGGTGTATTAGATGCTAACTAATGCGCGACTTACTGAATTATTTAAGAAAAACATTAAATTTAGGTGTTGAGGCATGCAATTGTGTGTTCTTGCTGAGATGTTCTACTTAAGGGATGTAAGTTTGTAGATTTTTATGACAAAACATGGAATTACTCGGACGCATTTATGTGATAGCTTCTAAACTTTGAATGCACTTGCTGTTTGAGTAGTCTACAACTTTTGGATCTGGCTATTATTAACAAGAATTGGTATTTGAAGTCCAATTCTCTTTCCTTGTCTTTTAGAACTGTAGTAACAAATACGGAGTACACCATACCTAACTTTGCTTACTGTCTATAAACCGGTTTGTTAAAGCATGTACCAGGAAATACATCCATGATGACACTTCTAGTGAAAATGTTCAAAAGCCACCAAACCGGTGTGTGGTACTTTTGGAGGGTTGCTCAATTTGCTAAAATTTCGGAATTTTATTGTATTAATGACAGTCAGTATATTGAGTAGCTAATGTTTAAGAATTTTTCAACTCTAATTCACTTGATTATATGAAAATTTGTTGTAGTCAGAATATAATCTGAATAGAATTCTAGCTAAAGTGTCTTTGTCTTATTTCAGCAATTTTCTGGTAAAATGGAGTTCCTATCGATATAAGTTGATAATATTCAATTATTGGCCTCTGCAAAGAGTGTTTAAGGAGGTAAAACAGATAACTTTTATAATCTGAGTGCTTGGCTTGAAACCCGAAAACTGAGCTGTGTGATTATGATGTTCGTTGTTAGATGACACTATGCATAATTTCTTTGACCACATTTGTTCCCTATCATATTAGTGAACTTTGCTCTTCAAGTTATGATTGTTGTACATCTCGCCGTCTTTAGGAAGGGATGGGTTGACGCACAATATGTTGGAATTGATACATAACCATTGGAAGAGGCAGCAAGTGTGTAAAGTTAGATGCAAGGGTGTTCCAACCGTTGACATGGATAATGTGTGCAGGTGTATTGAGGTGTGCTCTTCGAACTATATACAATATTTACAACTTTAAAATATGATACTGCAATATGAAAACGGTTGTTTTGGTAAATCAAACATGTGTTACATCTACATACATGTGGAAACTAATACTCCGTAAAAGTTAATCATGGTTGACCACAAAGTCAAATAAGGAGAATAAATTTAGGATTGAGGTACTATGTTCTTTTTTGCTCGCTCAACTTCCGGTTCAGTCCGTTTATGATATCCTCATCTTTTGGATGCTCAAACTCTTTTTACAAATGTTAGGATAAAACAGGGGGTAAGATTATTCATCGCGTTGGTGGTATAATTTACCTCTTTCGTGGTCGAAATTACAATTACCGTAAGCGCCCACAGTATCCTGTAATGCTTTGGAAGCCGGCTACCCCAGTGTATCCGGAACTTATCCAGGATGCTCCTGAAGGCTTGACAAAAGAGGAGGCGGATAAGTTAAGACAGAAAGGGAAAGCACTTTTGCCTATTTGTAAACTTGGTAAAAATTCTTTCTATATCTTGTGAATTTATGACCTTTTGGATTTGAGAGACGGATACGTTTAGCTCTCTGCCTCTCTAACTTTGGATGTCCTTGAGCGTGCCTATTAACTCAAGTACTTAATTCATCTAAAAAGTCACCTCTTGTAATTTAACTAAGCAGCTGCCTTCTGTTTAGTCAAGTATATTATGCTTCCTTTTGAAGGGAAGTAATTAGTATTTATTAATAATATTTCTTGATTTGGCATTTCTGTTTTTCACGGTTTTTAATTATCATCAAATTTGTTTGTTTATATATTATTGTGTTTTACATCTTTTTTGTCTATGTTGCAGCGAAAAATGGAGTTTATATTAGGTTAGTAAAGGAGGTGAGACAAGCTTTTGAAGGAAGTGAACTAGTTAAGATTGACTGCCGAGGACTGGATCCCAGTGACTACAAGAAGATTGGAGCCAAGTTAATGGTGGGTGAAGATTCCTAGTTGTGGTTCCCTCCGTATTGCTTTCACTTGCTTGTTTTTAATCCTCTTGTGTTAATTAAACAGGAATTGGTTCCCTCCGTATTGCTTTCATTTGAAGAAGAACAAATATTGATGTGGAGAGGACGTGACTGGAAGTCCAGGTACCCAAATGCACCTATCATTTTTCCAACATCAAATGCTCCCAGTGATTCAGGTATGTTTCTTTTGAACTCTATAGGATTTCTTTTTACGTCTTAATCTTACGAATCAAATTTCTATTGGCAATTTAGATGATTCCGATGAGGGTAGTGGTCCTACTGAAGTGTGTTCGAGCCCAAGAATGATGTCACTATGGAAACGTGCAGTAGACTCGAACAAGGCACTCATCTTAGATCAAACCAATCTTGGTCCAGATGCTCTTCTTGAGAAGGTGGAGGAATTTGAGGCAATGATCCAGGAAACCGAATATTCATATCCTGCTTTAGTCGTTTCCAATGAGGATAGAATGTCGTCTAATTCAGAGAAACATAGCCAGGTCTCCGAAAATGAAGATTTTGATAAATGGTCAACTGATGAAGAAGAGAATGATCTTGAAGACGATGACGATGACTTGTTTGAGCCCACTAGGTTCATTACCGGTTGATCTCATTGTAAAGCGTCTGGTTAATGAATGATGACGAGATAATGACAGGTTTAATGGCATGTCTCATGTCTGCATGTCTGTGTGTTATATAGAGTCCATAATCTGGTTTTTTGCCATTACTTTGGTGATTGGTGATATTGTTGGAGCGATAACTCAGTGGCTCAGAGCAGACCATGGCCATTCCTTCTAAGATCTACTCTGTTGTATGATAACTAGTTTAGATCCCGCGGCAATGAATGCGCGGTATTTTTAGAGTTTAATATAGACTCCGTGCAATATATGTACGATATTTATATAGTTTGACTTTTTAGTGTATTATTTATAGAATTTAAATTGACAATTCACTTATTTTTCATGTTTCTCTTTAATATATTTTGATTGAAGAAATAAATAAAAATTAAATGTAAGAAGTAATAAAATGAGTGTTTTTTTTTTTTTTTTTACCGAGAAATCATGATGTTAATTTACAAATATTTACTAATAACATATTTTTTAGCTGCAAATTTTTATCATAAAAAGTCGATGAATTTTACAAATATTTACTAATACCATATTTTTTAGCCGCAACTTATTTCTTATCATAAAAAGTCAGTAAATTTTTATCATTAAATTCATTAAAAAAAAGAATTTTTTTATCCTAAAAAGATCGGAGATAAATTTGTGCAAAATGTGAAATATTAAATGTTACAAATATTTAAATACAAAATTATATATCGATTTATAACTTATCATGCTCACTCTTATAGATCTTTTTACTGTGTAGAGACACAGGGGCAAAACCGGCAAAATTGCTATATTTTACTGTGCTGGCTACAGTAACACTCCTTTAGGATTTTAAAAGAGTATGGATACTAAAAATACCAAGCAATATTTTAGGAAATATGTTTTAGGGGGAAAAAGTTGGAATTTCGCCTATTCATTTAGTAAATAGAGGATTTGATTGGGTCTTTCATGACAATCATAAATCTCATGTGAACAACACTTACTAACCACGGCCATTCGTTCTAAGATTATAGAAGGTATACACTGGTAAATCAAGGAATTCACAAACTTTTTCATTAATTTATTAAGTGGAATATTATCAAGTAGAAGTTGATCAATACAATTCTCGAAGTAGTTTTGAGCCGGGCATAACATCCATAACGAGACGGACAAATAACTACCTATCTACAATAGGTGGGTAGCATTACAAACAAATTGAATTTGAAGTCACTGTCTGAGACGGAAGATAACTACAATATCGTTTAAGTTAGTACGCTTCAGCCAGATGCAATCAAAAACCTTGCAGTGTAATTTACATCCCTTTAGAAAAAGAGCAACATCACCACCATTCTCGTCGCACCGTTCCCACCCAATCATCATAACCTCCACCTCCATCTCTTTGACTATATCTGCGGCCACATCTCCAAAGACGGTTCTGACATCACATCAACTACACTTTTACCGACAAGGGTTTATTTACGATTTCACCAACAGGCAGGGCTAAAATAACAAACCCTAAACCTTTTCAGTTACAATATAGCATTCGCCAACATATCTGCAATCAAAATGACATCATAGGCATGTTCAGTGAACCTTCGTTAAGAGAAGGAGTAAACTGTCAGCGGTTTGTGCGGAGTGGACTAACAGACGACTTCATTAACATTCTAAGATAATTTGAGCTCTAAAATAATATTCCTACATGTACATTTGCGCATTCACAATTGACTCGTTTTACCCAAAACTATATATGTCAGAGGATAGATTTAATTTAACCTATTTTAATTCCCACAAGGCATGAGAAATGTATACAAAATCGATCATTTAAGTTGGGAGGCTTGAACCTTCTTCTGGGATGTAGGCAGCGTAATTGCTCAAATCAGGCAAGAGCCAGAGATGCTGTCTCATTCTTACAGCAACTTTTGTGATCCTGAAATTCAAAAACTTAACTGCATCAAACAAGATACTCGAACCGTCCAAAAACATGCTCTTCTTGTACTCGACAATCCACGTGTTTGCATCAAATTTAACCACAGATGCACCCCATTTTCTTAGAATCCATGTTGAGTTTTTGTCTCGAACAACATATGCCATGTTGCCTTCAGGCCACTGTTACAAGGAAGAGGCCTTTAAATCAGTGATTGTACGTCAGAATTGCTCTTCTAAGTTATAACTTATAAATACAGGTGACTGTTCAAACCTCAGTGAATCTTCCAGACAAAACGGAAAATGATCTTGACGAAAAGCCTGCAGTTAGGAGCCCAGCAGTCTGCAAAGGCCATCCCCTAACTATCACCTCCTCTGCTGCTGAGCGGTACATTATGCAGTATGAATGCATAATCATTCCATCCTAAAAAAAATAAACAGATATCAGAGACAGTATCTCAATTTTGATTTTGGGGGGAGTGTGCCAGTGAAAGATGAACAGAAAAACAAAGGAAAACTTTTTAACGGAAAAAAAATACAGACAAACAAAACAAGCATGCAAAAATACGCAGCAATTAAGCTCTGTCTCTAGGCACCACAGTCCACAGGCAGCCTTAATCCCGAAATGATTTGAGAATGGCTAAGATTAATCCTCATTTGAAACCGTCAATGACTTGTTTCCTAGATAAAACTAAATGGAAAAAAAGTAGGGGGGAAAAGAACATGATAAATAGTCGATTAAAAAATAAATCTACGAAAATCTTTAATCAAAAAAATTCTGTTTTTTCAAGAGATTTAGCTGTAAGAAAATCAATTTAAAGGGGAGAAATTTTCAAAAAGTAAATAAACAAGTTAAAATACTTGGGTGCTTGTCTCGTGACCCTGTGGTTTTTCGAAAACAAATTCAGATCAGAGATAATTCTCTTGAGTGCCACAAGGCGCGTTATATTGGTTACGGCTGGTCTTTACCATCCATTACAACAAAAATTTTAGCCTGGTTATCACAACATCTGCACTATCCTCAACATCACAGTCATGTCATCTCAAAGAAGTTTTCTACATGCACCAACCACCGGATTTTGTTTCCGCAACTGCGCCGAGACATTTCTGTCCTCTGACTCTATGACACAGCTTCATCAGCAGCAATGATCAATCTGGAGCCACTGTTATTTTTTCTAGTTATTTCCATCTAGCGAATGGGAGACCACATCTTGCATAATTTTAAAGAAATATGTCGAACAAATTCCATGAGCGTGTGCAAACCAGCTCATATGCTAGTTGACGGCTTGACGCCAATCTATTTTTAAGACCACAGATAACCCTCCTATGCCGACCTAACTCTATAACGAGCAACGGAGTAGGCAAGGCTATTCAATAAATAACTTTCACTAGGCCCAACATATCATATGCTATTTCACCAAATCCAATTTTAACACCACCGGTGACCCTACCATAGCCTTTCCGTCTCATCCACCAATATCCTCATCCATACACCGACAACAATCAAGGTGGTTGCTCAGACACCCGTCGATCCACTTATGGTAATTGCAAGTTTCTTGACAACAACCTACTCTTTTTGTCTTCAAGACATCAAGCTACTCTTTGCGATTAAAGTTTCAGGCAGAATATCGAAGTGTGGTCAATTCAGACGCTGAAACCACATGTCTCTTCAATCTTCTACTTGAACATTAGTGTCCTCTCACCATAACCACCATAGTAAAATTGCAATTTTCTTGCCAACAACCTACTCTCAGACATCAAGCTAACTCTTCCATTAAAGTTTTGAGGCAGAATATCAAGACTTGGTCAATGCAGATGCTGAAACTATATGCCTCTGCAATCTTCTACCATAACTAACCCAGCATATCCAGAAGCTGAAACTACGTGGTCAATCAGTGTCCTCTTGCCATAACCACCATAGTAAATTGTGATAATGTTACTGCTATTTACTTGTCCATCAATCCCATCTACCATAGCTAACCAAGCATATGAAGATGAATTTCACTTCATCCCAGTAAAAGCAGCCCAAGGTCGAGTTCCCTAGTCCTACCAGTACATGTACATCTTACCAATGAGCTACCTTACCCTTTCTTCAACAGTTTTCTGCTCAGTCTGACTATTCATCCCTCCTTCTCTCGCTCCTACTGTAGGGTGTATTAGGGACTATTCCAGGAATAATTTGCTAGATACCCGCGATCTGAAACTTCTTATCAATTCTTCCTTCTGTTATTCAGCATCACCAACTATATCGTACTTAAATTACACGGATATTCGCTTCATTTAATACTCTGTATTCATTGCAAGATATACTCAATTCTCATATCTAAAGCATAAATTCAAACACACAGCAAATCCAAAGCAAGTAACATGTTTATGTCCTACAACTTAGAAATCATTATACTCCCTATTACTTTATAGTTTATTGATCAATAATAAATCGGCATAATTATCCTCAAATCAAATCAATAGCAAATCCAAAGCACTTAAGCTGAAACTACATGTCTCTGCAATCTTCTACTTGAACATCAGCGTCCTCTCACCATAACCACCATAATAAAATTGCAACTTTCTTGACGACAACCCACTCTCTTGGTCATCGAGACATCGAGCTACTCTCTTTCCATTAAAATTTTGAGGCAGAAATCAAGGCGTAGTCAATGCATATGCTGCAACTACATAGCTCTACAATCTTCTACTTAAACACCAGTGTCATCTCGCCATAACCACCATAGTAAATTGTGATAATGTTACTGTTTCTTAGTTGTCCATCAATCCCATCTACCATAAACTAACCAAGCAAATCGAGATGAATATTCACTTCATCCCAGTAAAAAGCAGCCCAAGGTCACGTTCCCTAGTCCTACCAGTACACGTACATCTTCACCAAGGGGCTACCTCACCATTTGTTCGAGAGTTTTCTCCGCATTCTGACTATCCATCCGTCCATAACTTGCTCCAACAGTAGGGTGTATTAGAAACAATTCATGGAATAACTTCCTAGATACCCCCGATCTAAAACTTCTTATCAAGTCTTCCTTCTGTTATTCAGCATCACCAACTATATCCTACTTAAATTACGCGGATTATTCACTTCATTTAATACTCCGAATTCATTGCAAGATATTCTCATATCTAAATTCTAAAGCATAAATTCAAACACATAGAAAATCCAAAGCAAGTAACATGTTTACATCCTACAACCTAGAAATCATAATTACTCTACAGTTTACCAATTAGCAAAAAAATTGACATAATTTATCATCAAATCAAAAATACAAGGCAGAAAATCTTACCTGATCAATTTTCCAAGTAGAGTCACCGAGATTACAGCTTGATACTCGATCACCAACAAAACCCTCTAAACCCTTCTGAATCAAATTCAATCCCTCACTCAAATCCTCGACACTCGAACAATCCGTTACGACATCCCTCATCTTCTCCTCTGACAATGCAGGCCTCAAAACCCCGGGAACCCCCCACGAAAACCCGAAATCAAGCACAATCATCATCCCTACTAACAAAACCCACCTCGGAACAATCCCTAGTAATCTCAATTTCCTCTTCTTAGCTTCACATTTTTTCAGATCACCCGATTCTGCAGTTGATTCAACCAGGGACGCCGGAGAAGGAGGGGGTTTTGAAACAGGAGTTGACAGAAGAGTGGGATCAATTGAAACAGGCGTGGTTTCGACAGTCGGTCTCGAAGCGGATATCTTGGTAAGAGTGCTTCGTTGAGCACTCATAGGCATGAGATCAAGGGTGGCATTGATGCTTGCTAAGCACATTTCGCAGTCACAGTTTGCGTTTTTTCTGCATCTTGGGTAGTAGCAGCTGTCTTTTTCTTCGGGTTCGGAGATTCGGGTTTTGGGATTTACTGATGGTGGAGAAAGGAGTAGTGTTTTCATGGCGGATTTGAGTTTTAGTTGATTGAGTTTGGGAATTGTGATTTTTTGATCGGATTTAGGGTTTGTTGTTGTTTTGAAATGGGGATTTAGGGGTTTTTGTTTTTGAATTTTGAACCTTTTTTTAACGGTCGATTTTTTGTTTTGTCTACCGGTGAATGACCCGGCATATGTGACGCTCGAGTCGGGGTTTGTTGGGCCACTTCGGATAGGTTTATTTTCAAGTCAAAATTTATCGGGTCTTTTTTTGGGTTGAGATATTTCGGGTCAGGATTTTGCTTTAAATAGTCACTCCGGGTCACTTTGAGCCAAGTTATTTTGGGTGAGGTCAGGTCCGGGTCACACTTTTCGGATCTCGGGTCGGTCCTTCCGATCGGGCCAGTTTTGTCAGGTCTACTACTGATGGTGTTTCTAGGTTGAAATTTCTAGCTTCTAGGATGGCAATCGAGTCATGTCAGGTTTGGGTCATGTGTGGGTCGTATTTGAGCCGCTTACGATTGGGGTTAGCCATGTTAATTTTTAGCTTAGGTTTGAGTCGGACTCGACTCATTGTCATTTGAGTTATTAGAGAGATTTGTCGAGTCGGGTCATTGTCAAAATCCTTTTCAAATTGGGGCATTCTGACAATTCGTCGAGTAAGTAGGGTTGTGTCAGGTTTGGCCTTCTTACTCGTCAATTCATTATCGAGTCGTTTTGCCCGATTACTTTACTAGTTCAAGTTCTGTTCATTATCTAACTAAGTTATAAGGTTAGTTAATTTTAAGTACTTCTATAAAAATTCGTCACAATGGTTATCTTTTGTCTTTAATGCTTTGACTTTTCATTAATGTCGGGTTATATTTCGAGTCAATAATGTTAGGTTATCTTTCAAATCGGGTTAGCTTTCGAGTAAGCTTTCAGGTTATCTTCGGCTTTGTTATGGAAATATGGTACTATTTCCATATCTCGGTATATATTGTTATGGTAGTTTCGAGTCTTGTACTTATTTGGTTATTATTCGGTTTCCTAATGTGGTCGAGTTTGTAAGAGTATATATACGTTGTATCGTCTAATGAGAAATACACACAAAAATATTCCCAAACATTGTTACCAAAGTTTACGTTCTAACTTGGTATCAGAGCAAGGTTGATAGGTAGGGTTAGTATTGTTTTACTCCGCTGTCGTCATCACCATGTCAGGTGACAAGTCCAGTGGTAATTCCGGTAGTGACAAATCAGTCAATGAGAATAAGTCTATTCTCAGTCCGTATTTTCTTCCGACCAGTGATAAGCCGGGAGACAAAATTATTCACGTCATGCTAACGGGTGATAACTATGACGAGTGGTCAGTCAAACTCCGTGGTGCCCTCCGTTCCAGGAAGAAGACGGGTTTTGTGGACGGTTTAATTAAACGGCCGGCAGAGGGATCGGAGGATTTGGAGGATTGGTACATGGTAAACGCGATGGTTGTCGCGTGGATTTTCAATGTTACTGAACCTGCTCTGGGGTCTCAAATAACATATGTCGAAGAGGCAAAAGTTTTATGGGACGATATTGAGCAGAGATTCAGTGTTGGTAATGGACCAAAAATTCATCGGGTCAAAAGTTCAATTTCGTCTTGCAAACAAGGAGATAAAGAGTCTGTGTCCGATTATTATGGTCGATTGAAGCGTTTATGGGACGATCTTGACAAATATGATCGTAACCCAACTTGTGATTGTGACGGATGTAAGTGCAATATCAATAAAAAGTTGGATGAAAAGCGTGACGAAGGAAAGGTGCATGATTTTCTAATGGGTCTTGACTCGAAATTTGCTACGGTTCGCTCTAACCTGTTATTGCAAGAACCTCTGCCCACGCTCAATAGGGCTTATGCGACAATAGTTCAGGAAGAAGGGGTACGAGGTGATGGTGGTGGGAGCATGTCCGGTGTTCGTAGCGAGGGACGAGCAGATCCAATCGGTTTTGTAGCAAGAGCAGGTCACGGTTCCAACATGACTAATGCTTCTCGAGCTGATGCAGGGGCACGTTTTGACGAAAATAAAGAAGGCAACACAAGGCCAAGGTGCACTGAATGTAATCGATGGGGTCACACAAGAGACAAGTGTTATGATGTTGTCGGTCATCCTAAGAGAGGAGGCTATCGTGGTGGCTACTCCAATGGAAGAGGCCGTGGCAGTGGTGGTCGAGGCCTAGGAGGAGGCAGAGGTGCAGCGAATATGAGCCGTTCAAATGATGAAGTGACAGAGACAAAGGAAGAGTATGTAAGTGTACCAAAAGACCAATGGGTGCATACGTAAACAACGCTAAAGGTCCTTCTACCTCGGGTTCAGCTAGTCGTATGTCTGGTAAGATAAATAAATCTTTCTGGTTGTTAGATTCAGGTGCTACGCATCATATGACGGGTAATTATCAATTGCTAAGTGGTGTTCAAAATATTGAACCATGTATGGTCACATTGCCTAACGGTAAAACGTCAAAGGCAAGTAAGCAGGGTGAAGTGAATTTAGGGGACAATCTCGTATTAAAAAACGTTTTGTTTGTGCCCGAGTTTAATTGTAATCTTGTCTCGGTATATCAGTTAAGTGTTGATTTAAATTGTACTGTTCAGTTTAATAATTCAACGTGTGTAATACAGGACCGCGTGTCGAGGACGACGATTGGTACGGGTGAGCAACACGGTAGGCTATATCTTATCGAAGGAACGACAAGTAAAGCTCATGCTATACGGAAAACGGATGAAGATTCTGAGGTGTGGCATCGTCGGTTGGGTCATCCTTCAAAGAAAATCATTCAATATTTGTCTTTTGTTAAGAATAAGGAAATTAGTCATAATTATATTCTTTGTGATATCTGCTTCCGTGCTAAGCAAACAAGAGAAAAGTTCGTTATTAGTGATAATAAAGCAATTAAATTTTTTGAATTAATTCATTGCGATCTCTGGAGCGATTATCGTACGCCGTCCTCTTGTGGTGTCGTTATTTTTTTACTATTGTTGATGATTATTCACGGGCTGTTTGGGTGTATTTGATTAAATCAAAAGCTGAGGTTTCACAAATTTTAAAAAAATTTGTCGAGATGGCGCGTCGTCAATTTGAGGTGGATGTTAAAATTATTCGTACTGATAATGGGACGGAGTTTACATGTTTAAAGACTTTTTTTGCTGAAAAAGGAATTATTCATCAAACCACTTGTGTGGGTACATCTCAACAAAACGGTCGAGTCGAGAGGAAACATCGTCACATATTAAATGTGGCACGAGCCCTTCGTTTCTAGTCTGGGTTGTCAGTTAATTTTTGGGGCGAGTGTGTTTTGACTGCCGGTTATCTCATTAATAGAACACCGTCCGTCTTGTTTCATGGTAAAACACCGTTTGAAATGTTATTTGGTAAAACCCCAGTTTACGACAATATACGGGTTTTTGGCTGTTTGTGTTTTGTTAAACACCCGCGTCGTGATGGTGATAAGTTTGCTTCTCGGAGTCGTCGCTGTATTTTTGTGGGTTATCCATATGGAAAGAAAGGATGGGAAGTGTATAATGTCGAGACACATGAGTTTTTCGTCTCACGAGATGTTGTTTTTTATGATCCGTTTTTCCGTTTCGAGGTGAGCCCATTAAAGGTAGTTCTCTGCCTTCTACAGAGGAGATGGACATTTATGATGGAGAAATTAAATGATCGTCCTTGTACGACATCCAAGGACGATGCTGCTGGTAATGGTGTAGGTAATAACGGTGGGCCTGAACATACGGATGTAGGTGACGGGTCAGGACCACCAGGTGGGTCAGATGAGGGTCTCGGGTCAGGAGAAGGTGTTGGGTCAAATAATGGTGCTGGGGCAGAAACATGTGAGCCTCATGCTGAGGACGAGTCTAATTATGGCCGAGGAAAACGTCCTCATATTCCATGGTCTCGGTACGATGAAAATGAGTATGTCACAGTATCTGCCAAGGTCGTTCCTTCTCACGATGAACATAGCCTTCCGTCTGATTCATCCGTTCCATTGTCGTCAGGTACGCCATATCCTTTAGCGCATTGTGTGAATTATGAGCAGTTTTCTTTAAATCATCATTGCTTTATGTCTACTCTTGGTAGTAATGTCGAACCGAGATTTTTTCGTGAAGCAGTTAAGGATGTTAAGTGGCGTGATGCCATGGATGCGGAAATTGATGCCTTAGATCGTAATAAAACATGGGATGTTGTTGATTTGCCAAGTGGTAAGAAAGTCATTGGCAATAAATGGGTTTACAAAGTCAAGTTGCGTGCTGATGGTACGGTAGAACGGTATAAAGCACGACTCGTGGTGCTTGGCAATAGACAAGAGGCTGGGATTGATTTTTATGAGACTTTCGCTCCTACTGCAAAGATGGTTACAGTTCGAATTTTCCTAGCTATTGCTGCATCACGACGATGGAAATTACATCAAATGGATGTTCATAATGCATTTTTACATGGAGATTTGGAAGAAGAAGTATATATGAAGCTTCCTCAAGGTTACTCCGTGAATAATCCCAGGAAAGTGTGTCGATTGAAGAAGTCATTGTATGGTCTTCGTCAAGCCCCTCGATGTTGGTTTACTAAGCTTTCCGCTGCAGTTATAGCATACGGGTCTGTGCAATGTCTCTCTGATTACTCTTTGTTTTCTTATGTTAAAGCCGATGTCGAAGTCTACATTTTAATTTACGTTGATGATTTGGTGATTGGTGGTAACTCAAGTACGGCCGTAGGCCATGTTAAGCAGTATTTGGGAAATTGTTTTCACATGAAAGATCTCGGTACTTTAAAATATTTCTTGGGTATCGAAGTGGCGCAAAGTAAGTCAGGTATATTTATTTGCCAGCGCAAATATGCTCTTGATATTTTGTCGGAAACTGGTCTTATTGGTGGTAAACCGAAAAGTGTGCCTATTGCTCCAAATCATCGCTTGGCATTGGCTGATGACACGGTCATGGCTGATTCGGACAAATATAGGAGGCTTATTGGACGTTTTATTTATCTAACAATAACGCGGCCTGACTTGTCTTATCCCGTTCATATATTGTCACAATTTATGCATCAGCCTCGTATGGCTCATTGGCACGCAACTCTCCGGGTGGTTCGATACCTGAAGAAAAGTCCAGGACAAGGCAGGTCTAAGTCAGGTCTCTTGTTTAAGCCCAATTCGAGTTTGGATTTGTCTGTATACTGTGATGCGGATTATGGTAGTTGTCCCGTGTCTCGCCGTTCGTTGACGGCTTATTTGGTTTTTCTAGGTGGTTGTCCTGTTTCTTGGAAGACAAAGAAACAGCCCACTGTGTCCCTTTCATCTACTGAGGCTGAGTATCGGTCTATGGCAGCTGCAACGTGCGAGGTTAAGTGGTTGCGTGGTTTGTTGCGGTTCCTTGGTGTCTCTGTTTCTCGTCCCGCTGTCCTACGTTGCGATAATCAGTCTGCGTTGTCTCTTGCTCGAAATCCCGTATTTCATGCACGTACTAAACACATTGAAATCGATTGTCATTTTGTACGTGATGCTATACGCGATGGTATCCTTTGTCCTACATATGTTCATACATCCGAGCAATTGGCCGATTTGCTCACTAAAGCTCTCGGTGTGCGTCAATTTGAATATTTGTTATCCAAGTTGGGCGTTCTTGATCCCCACGCTCCAACTTGAGGGGGGATGTTATGGAAATATGGTACTATTTCCAAATCTCGGTATATATTGTTATGGTAGTTTCGAGTCTTGTACTTATTTGGTTATTATTCGGTTTCCTAATGTGGTCGAGTTTGTAAGAGTATATATAATCTAATGAGAAATACACACAAAAATATTCCCAAACATTGTTACCAAAGTTTACGTTCTAACTGGCTTCATGTCAGCTGTCGAGTCTAGTTGGTTTCGATCGGTTTGCAGCATTTTGGGTTTGCTCGGGTTCGGGTCGGGTTGGACTTGACAGTTGACACTAAAACGACAAACGGATAAGTTGGATTGGACGTGGATTGAGTTAGTCCGAGTCATTTTGGTTTGCAACTATCCGGATTGAATCGGATAAGGTTAATTATTTCGGATTCGGGGAAGGTTCAGGAGTGTAATTGAGGACAACAGTAAGATTATAACAACAAACATTCGAACGAATGAATTGAGTTCAGGTTAGTTTGGGTTGCAGTCAAATTTGGGCCTTTTGAGTGAGGATATGGTATAGGTCAAGTCAAGTTTACCTGTTTATTTTCGTTCAACCCGACCCTAAGTTTATGTCTCTGTCATATTTGATACGTACGTACTTGTATATTAGTCGTCTCGTTTACCATGCCTCACCTAACTGAGTGGGATCCTCTGTTCCATTTGGTGTCCCAATTTGTGTGTCACTCCAATCACCTTCTAACACATCAACAAATTAATATAATTATTGCAATATTTTATTTTACAATAAGTGATATGTTAAAAGATGAGTGGAGTGACACATACAATGGGACACAAAAGTGGGAGAGATCTTGGCTCAACCGAGAGCCCGGGCTTCAAGGTCAGGAGTTCTTTCCATGCATTTTTGCCAATGCACTTAAAAACTGTTTTTAAATTGATAAAATGATCGGTGCCATATATTGTTCAATTATATTATATATGCTCCGTATAATATATACTTCATCCGTCTCAATCAATAGCTTATATTTGCTTTAATTATCCCATACAAAATGAAACAAATGTAAGCTATCCACGGGCACAGATGAAGTAGTAACGCATTTTCATTTGTTATCAAAAAATATTCACGAAATAATGTCTTCAACAAAAATAATTAATATACACATAAAACAAACTTAGCCTAATTATGTTTACAATCCGCGTAAAGGTAAATAATACAACTAGATTTCATTGGCGAAAGTAAAACATTTCCAACTTTCTCTCTCCACCATTGACAACATTTGCAACTAATTTATCTTTCTCAATTTCTTATCTCTATATAGTTGTTAAAAATTCATCTCTTTATTTTACGTAATTCTAAATGTTATTGTAGTTTCTAATTATCCCTTCTCATAAACACGTTTTCCTCCTCCTAAGGAGGTAAGCGTGTGATTTTAGAGAATTATTTAGAACAAGATACAGAAGCATGCATTTAGAGTACATACGTACAATCAAATAATATTAGTTTCTATGATGACCATGCATATCAATAATAATGTTGCAATATATGATAAAATACGATGCAAGAAGCAAATGTTTCCATGCATGGAACCTAATATAGTTTCGCGATTATATCAAGAGATATTAAGGGTTTTTTCGACGTGGAACGGCTTGCAAATTGCGATACAACATAAATGGGGTGGTCATGATACTACCGCAAAATATGAAGACTTTGTCATTGATATTTTAACTTTACTTTCTCAATCTAAAGGCAAGTATATATCCTCTTTTCTTAATAAAAAATTTTGGTAATTTTTAATTTATTTATTTTTATTAATATTATAATTTGTACTTCATTTTTTATGAGTTTTTTTAAAAAATGGTTGTCGTTTTTAATATTTAGGATCATATTCTGTTGATGATTTGGAAAATTTGTTGCATGAAGGAATGTTATTTTCGTTCAACACGGACATTGAAGATGGTAGCATAGAAGAGGTAACATGTTTTTTATTAAGTCTTCCTCAAGAACTTTATTAGAGCAACTCCAATAACAAGCTATAAGACCTTGTAATTTGCCTTACCCCATATTTTTTCTAAGAAAAAAAAACTTTTAAGCTACAATACTTTTCAATGGTAAATTACAATTGATGTAACTTAAAATGTCCCACTAACAAATAAATATTATAATACAAATTATTTTGTTGTTTTTAATTATTTATTTTATTATTTTAAATGCCAAGCTACACCCGCTCGTAAGCATGACGTACTTTTTGTACTCCAATGATAAGCATACTACTTGATAATTTACAATATTTGCAAGCAGGTCCTTAAATGCAACCATTGGAGTTGCTCTTAAGTGTAAAAAATAATGAATTTGTAATTTGCAATGAAATGTTATGAACGGTAATTAGCCATTCAGGACATATATTCCATAAAAATCTAGGAGAATCGCGAAAATCAAATCTATAGTAAAAACCTAATACAGAAAATAAACCATTTGACAAGTGACGAACAAAAATGTAGGTTAATAAACAATAATAATTTGAAATAGATAAACAAATACTCCCTCCTATTCAGCCTAATATTTCTCTTTCTCTAATATATGTGAAAAGTATTATAATGAAAGAGGAAATTTAGGCTGAATAGAAGGGTGTAACTGTCAGGAGTAATAGTCTTCGAGTCCGGTATGGGCATATGGCGGCATGTGCCTAAATGATGACGGTGAATGTATTGCTATCAACTTTTTTCCGATCCAAATGATTAAAAATTAATATTGATATGGAATATGGATGATTGTATTTGTAGGTAGCAGAACAATTACAGATCATGCATGAAGGTTGCCTGCATGGAATCCATCCGTAGATATATAGAGCACGTTAAAGCAGAATAGCAGAAGAAAATCAACAAGGTTTAGATGGAATAAATAAATTTCTCAGTTAATTAAGAAAATAATAGTAACATGTTATCAGAAAATAACAACATTTTATTGTAAAATGTTAACATATTACCCGTCTTATTTCAGACGGGAAACAGTCGTCTGAAGCAAGACGCGCTGGTAGTTCATCCATATTTCATCTTCTTACGTTTTCTTTCATCTTTTAACATTAGTAATTTGGTGTCCATTAATCCATTAATCTTGCTTTAGACTCTTTGGGCACGACGAGAATTCGTTGGCCCGCCGGATTTGGTTGCTTGGTTGGTTAAACACATGAATGAGTAACTATGAGTTCCGAGTTCAAATTTTATGCGAGTTTTTGGGTTGCGACTTGCGATTGCATTTTGCGTAATTACAGCTTGTCCTCTCATTATCATGCAATATGTAAGGGATATGAGAGGGTCGTATCGATTAGGTATCATCCACTGGCGTCCTCTCTTCATCATAAATGAGAGTTTAATCAAAATAAAAAAGACCGTCTTCATCTCATACTATAAGCATAGGACAGTCTTAGCTTGTGAGTGAGACACACACCAGTCCGTCTTGCTTCAGACCGCCTTATTTCAGACCTCTCACAAGTGAGAAACACATGGATGGTAAATGGGTTTTTTGTGAGAGGAAATGGTATCCGTCTGACCATTTCAGACGAATATAACGGTCAGAAATAAGAATTTGTGCACGCAGTCACACCTGATTCAATAATGATAAAAAGGAAAGTCAGTTCTAAGACGTGACAAACTTGTCACCGTCACAAGCAGGACTCGCTAATCAGCAAAAAAAACAGTCTTGTTCAACAGGAACAAACAAAAAAAAGCAAGTAGCAGTGAGGAGGCAGTGGAGTCAGCCTGGAAATTCTCAACCACGTTGTGAGTGCAGCCTTTGGTAAAGAAAGCACGTGTTGTAAGCCTCATCAAAGTCCCTTTAGCACGCATTTGCCTTACTTTGACAGAGTATCCTATCTCACGCTTTTTCTTCCTACAGATCTCAAGCACTTGTCTACCTCTTGCTCAAATCACTGCTCCACATTATATGACAGCAAACAAACCCATAATTGCTCTTTCCCTACATCGAAAACCCGCCTCAACATAAAGTCGAGGTAGTCGAGATACAATGGTCACGGCCAAATTCAATTAACAAGACAATTAAGAAAGCAATATCACAGTTTTAATACAAATGCATATGAATTAGTAAAAAGCCGAGTTGCAAGGCAGTCTGGGGGGGTTTTACCCGTGGATATCATTAAAACTTCATCCTAGATACTATTTCACAACCCCTAAGGCTACTACAAGTTTGATTAACATTAGGAAAATACAGAAGTTTTCGCAATAAACACACACATTAAATATCGCTACCCATTAAAAGGTTAGTGATTACAAAATACAAACAAGCATTTTTGGCATCAAGTCGTCATTGTAGTCGTGGTCACCATATCAGCAGTGTCATGGTTATCGGAAGGCCAGTCACCTATCAGAACTTCAGTAGTAAGCTTGAGGATAAGATGGGGTCATGCCGTTGCTGAAAACGTACGCTGGATAAGTAATAGGTGCACCCGAGTATGGTCCGGCCATGGCATGAGAAGGAACTGGCTCTGGTGAGTAGTGGTATGGAGGGCTGGTGTTTCCGTACATAGAAGGTGCAGGTCGGTCATAAGTGTATTGTACGGGTCCTGGCCCAACTGGATACTGCTGGTGTGAAGGAGACCGAACAAATGCAGGAGGTGGTGGAAAGGATGACACGTAGGCATTTGTGAGACGGCCTGCTTTGGCTGGAGGCATTGGGCCGTTGTTGCACACCCTTGTCCTCTTGTTTGCCTGTGTTGATGAGGTTCTCTTCCTGTCAATCTTGGTCTTCTCCAATTGTTCGAGCCTCTTCTTTAGACTTTCTGAGGGGAACTCTTCCTCGAGTTTGTATTCTTCAATGCACTTGAGAACTGCCCGGAGAGCAGACTGCTCTTTCCGGTTAGCGAGATGCTACACAATGGACATTCATATTCAGTGCAAACTACAAAATGACATTCCAAAGGCATTCTACTACTACCATATAAGTATATAACCACATTCCGGCTAGACATGGATTGGAAAGGCATTGCACGAAATAATTTCATGAAGGCAATTTGCCAAAGTTATTATGACAATCAACAAAATAAGGAAAACAATATCCAAATTAAATATGAACCCTAAAATGACGGCTTCTTGGCGAACCATAGTACGAAACCTATAGAGCTACTGCATATGAATCCAGAGAAGTAGATGGACGTTAAACAGTAAACACAGCGACATACTGTACTAAAACAATTAGCAGACACAATAGATTGAATAAAATCAGAAAAAATCTTCTTAAACAGAAAACAAACATCGAGAAGTAAGCAGAGATATACCGCAGATCGTCCGCTATTATTTGGATCTTCTATAATTGCAGCTGCAGCTTTCTTTGCATCCTTGAGGAAAGACTTCAACAATGGAACAGGTGGGAACCTGTCTACAAGGCCGACTTCATAGGTAAAATGAACAGCATCAACTTGTTGGCCCCTGCTAATTAACTCTTCGATCATATCTGTAGACAACAAAATAAAAAGCTTTCAATACCTAAAACACCATTTGGCTCTTTCAAGAAAAATTGAGCAAAAATCAGACAAGTACAGAATGTAACCTAAGAAATAACAGGAGTATCATGAATTCAAGAAAGATTAGGACAAGTAAATAAAGATTAGTCAAAATAAGCAAAGTCCTAAATACTTCCCCATGTAAATAAAATAACTTGCAGAACACCTAGTAACTAACCGGTTACAGACATGTTCGATTGATTAATGTAAGCTAGCATTTAATCTATAAAAGTTAAAGCAGCATAGTCTCCAAATCAGATCAGATTTCATAGCCATTCTTCAACTACAAAATCTCCTTGGTAACTTCAACCACGACATAAATTTGGAAAATAATTTTAAAAATAACCCGTAGAAGCAATCATTGAGAAAAGAACGTGGATTCGTTTCATGGTTTTAAATAATCAACAAACGTATTCTTGAGTATTCAGCTCTAAAGACAGTAAATAACATCAAACAGCAAAGAAGGCAAACAATTACCCGAATGGCAAACTATGTCAAATTTTATTTAGTTGATACATTTTTTTGTGACTGGAAGCCAACTAGCAGCCCATCTAGGACTACGAAGCAAGCCTACATCATATCGATAGATACTAATCTGGACAGTTCATATACACGATGTTACCTTCAATCAGAAAAGCATATTAATGCACATGAAGGATACAGAAAACATGGCAAATAATCTGTGCGGAAATAGCAAGCAACTTCAAGCATCAGATAAACGCCAAAGAAGCTTTTAAGAGAATATTGTGCAGAGAGAGAGTCCTTAAATGCGTATTGCCGAGATCAATTCAATGACGATAAGATAACACCATAGATTTCGTGTCATTATTTGGTTATTAGTTACCAGAGAATTTTGGCTAACAGAAGGGGTTTTCAAAACAGTTTCATAGGGTTTCCCGGTTTTCACCAAACTCACACCCTCAAACTGAGCTTTTACAGTAATATATACTCCTACATTTTATAGACCAAAGAGAATGGGTAGCTTACATATATGCAACAGTCAAATACATTCATGCAAATAACACTATCATGTGTACACCATCCAACAACAATATCCACATTCCCCCATTGCCTGAAAAGGATCCCGCAAATTTGCGGGGTAGGGGGTAGGATATACGAATGTACCTACCTTTACAACAAGGGTAAGCGGCTGACCCGAACCAAAAACAGCATCGAATGACTGCTACTTCACAGTGACCAGAAACTCAACCAATTTACAAAACACCATCACAAACATAGTCACAACAAAGTAAATCTCAAAACCGTCCATATATGATATATCTAAACTATTTGATGTCACTCTCATAGATCAAGGAACTGAGAATAATTATAATCAACATTTTTTAGTCAATTTCAGGTGAGATTGGGAGAATGAGGACAAGTCAGTCAGAATATTGAATCTCAGACACAAAACGTTAAACCACACCCTTCACATCAAACAACAAAAATTCTTCAGCTAATAATACACATAAGACGACATTATCCTCCGACATTTCGATTCGCACAACTTCAAATCACATATATCACCAAACAAAACACAAACAACCACCATACCAGGCATATTATCACCAAGCCCAAGCGAAACAGCAAGCTTAGGCATCTGTTTCCTCCAAGCAGAACCAACAACAAGCTTCCTATAAAGTCCAACATCCGCCTTCTTAACAATCCCAAACGTAACCAAATGCTGCAAAAATGTATGAACATCCGGCGTCTTCACATTCTCAATCCCGCCACGCTCCTCCAAACTCTTCTTCCAAGTCTCAGCAATCCCCTCAGCCCTCCGCCTCACAGTAGGAGTAACCATCAACCTATCCTTCCCCACCGCGGTATCAACCACCACCGGAATCAACGATTCAAGCAACAACACACAAGCCCATCCTAAATCATTACAAGTGTCCCCTCTCTTATCCACCGGAAACACCTCCGACATCGCTTCAAGTATGAACTTTGGCGGATCCACACATTCCGATAACGCTAACGGAATCTTAGCTCGCAATGTCTCTAATTCCTTCTTTCTTACTGTTACAAACTTCCAGAACTCCTTGTAATCCATCCACTCACAGTACTCCTTCAGCTTCACTAACAAACCTGATAAAACACAAGATATTCTCTTATTCCAAAAATATCTACCTTAAATACCTCACATTTTTCACTATTTCTCATTTCAGAAATATCTTCCATTTTTAAGTATTTTCAGAAAATATCTTCTATTTTTTAAGTATTTTTGCTGATATTTTCTGCTAATATTATGTATTTATATGCTTTAAATCACTACATTTCACCATTTTTTGGAGGTATAATCTCAATTTTTCTGAATTTTTTTTGCTAATATTATGTTTAACATATATCTATACTCTTTAAATCAATAAATTTCGCTATTTCGGAGTATAATCTCAATTATACTTAATTTTTTAGCTAATATGATGTGTAATATGTACTTAAATCACTATTTTCCACCAATTTACATAATCTCAATCATCTCCTTACTTTTGTAGCTAAAATTATGTGCAAAGCACATATTTACGCTCTTTAAATGTACAATTTTCGTATTTCGGACAGAGTAATTACCTTCCGAGTCGTCAACCTCGCCGAAATTGACGGGAGCATTGACGACGGTGTCCACAGCAGCAACAGGATCATCGCCGCCGCGGAAGAGGCGCAAGGCGGCGGACATGGATGACTCAGCTTTACGAATGGCGGCATCAACAGAGGACTCAATAGTAATTTCACGCTTCTTAAGATTATCAAGCGAAGCTTTAGTATCATGATCTAGAGTCTGAATCTTCCGCTTCAAAGCGTCGGATTTGCGACGAAGATCTTCCTCAAGGTTGGTGAAGTGGTCGGAGAGCTCCTTCCATAGTAAAGTACATGACGTCATGAGTGACGTTTGTTTCTGGAAGTCGTCGAAACTCGGCTGAGTCGACTCAGTAGGGTCATTCGGGTCGGGTATTGAACCCATTGGAACCCTAGGAAATTAGGGTTTGTGTTTCTCTGTCTAAGTTTATGTGGTTTTGTTGTGGCGGAACCCTAGAAATTGGGGGTTGGGGGATTGTGTTGGGTGTGAGTAAAGGGAGAAGAGGGGGGGGATAGTTTGGTGCGATAAAAAGCAGAGGGAGATGGTGGAAGAGAGAGAAAAAGGTGGGAAATTAAGGGTGACGTGGCTTGATGTGACGTCGACACGTACGGTGGGGAAATTCAAATAAAGTTGAATGAATTCAAGTGAATTGTTTACAGGTTAAAAACATTCTTCTATCAGTTGTTCGGTAATCCCTAATTAATGCAAAAAAATACTCTTAATATTTTTGGATAATGTGAGAAATTCGTTATGTTTTCGAAGCAATTTGGATCCCCTCTTCATTACTCCTCAATCCTCATCTCAACTTTTAACGGTTTAGATAGTATTTCGAAATGATCTAACCGTCACAATATTAATGAATGGTGATATGTAAGAGAAATAATATGTTTAAATGAACATATTAGAGATAATGGATCATCCATTACTTCTAAGATAATAGTGTCAGGCTTGGTAAAATTGGGTGAAAAAACGGTTATTTCCAGTCATTCCATTGTTACCTTTCACTAGAATATACTCTCTAGGGAGAATTGTTATCCACCTTCTCTTTTATATCTTCTCTTCTACCTTCTCCTCTAATAACCGGTTAAACTGTTAAAGTATGATATATTTGGCATTATCTACTTGTCATCCGACTCCACCCTATATATATTAACACAAAATCTCACTTTTTTTTTTATGACGGGGGGTTGAATCCCCCCGGGCTCATGCATTCCCGCACCACCACATGGACCATGTAAGTCACCCCCTTCGGAGGCTGCAATTGCCAAGTGTTCATCGCCCCAGCTGGTAGTCGAACCCGAGACCTCTCAACTCCTGCATTTCTGCAAGGTTCAAGGTTTAACCCGGCTATCACTGGACTAACACCACTTGGTTCAAAATCTCTCTTTAGACCATCAATATCCGTCTAAAGTTGTAGACGGGTCAAATATGTCACCACTTTCGTAATAAGACAAATAACAAGTGCGATAGTGGGGGTTGTCTTATTATGAAAATGGTGACGGATATACCCGTCTACATCTTTAGACGAATATACCCGTCTACAATGAAACTAATTGATATATTAGCTTAATCAATTGTGGAAGGGTAAATGGAGAAGGTGAGAAGGAGAAGGTAAATAGCATTCCTAACTGCATAGGAGTATGGAGTATCTCACGCACTCATTCACAAATAGTTTAATCTACAAATCAAAACAAACAACTAAAAACGAAATAGTAAAAAGTTAAAATAACAAATTACTAGTTAAAACAACGAATTACTAATCGAATTAAACTAATCTAAACTAACAATTAAGATTGAATTAATATCAATTTAATCGGAATATTACAAATCAATTTAATCGGAATAATGAATTATTCATCAAATGAAAATCGAAACAATGTAAAAAGGGTCGGGCATGGAACTCCCACCTCACGACCTAGGTTAAGACATGAGAGTTCCATGTTTAAACCTAGGTAGAGACATGGGAGTTTTATAGCTTGAAGATATTAGAGCATGTATAATAAATAAGATTTATCCTTCTTTTAGCATATTCTCTCATCTAAGAGGAGATCCTCTATATTGTAGATAATGCATAGAACATCATCCTCTATATTGTAGATAATGCATAGAACATTCTCTTTAAGAGGATGTTCTCCACTTCCTCTAAAATTAAAGGATTTGGAACATTGATCCTTGTCCCAACTATTCAATCATATTTTTCCATTTTTAATATTTAAATTTTATTTTTTCCTTTTAATAAAAATTGAATATAAATTAAAATGCTAGATGATGGATAAGAGGATAAAAGAAAAAATAAGAGGTAATGTACTTTCTATTTTACATGCTCTTGGGTTGAACTTTCTCTAGTGAAGTATGATCATTGTTTTCGCGAGACTAATAAAGTAGCTAACTTTATAGTCGATTTTCTATACCCGTACAAAAAATGTACGGGTAGTAATATCAGGCGCTATTATTAGATACACGAGCATATAATTGAGCGTGATTAAGTGTTCAATACCGTGGCAATATAAATAGTTAAATTTGGAGATACCAATATTTGATAAATATTAGATTTGAATATCAGATAATATACAACCGTATTCTATTAGAATTATATTTTAGGTATTTGACATGCTACATCCGTTGAATGTATGTAAATTATAACATTTTATGTAAATTGTGACATTTTAACTTATGTTTTAACATAAGTAGTTAAAATAAAAATATGAGATAGAAATAGAAGGAATTGACTTGAGGAGAGAGGTTAATTAAATAGAATAGAAAACATGAGGGATCCACATATTGAAACTCAACAATCAATGAAAACTCTTTAAAAAACTCGGCTTTTATACTATGTAGATGTAGATTTGAAACATGTGTATTCTTCTTCTAGGTGGGTTGGAACTTGGAAGTGAGTGGCTTTCAGGGGGTGTTTGGTTCACGCGTGGATATGGGTTTGGAATCGGGAATCATACCTGGGTGGTATTGGGTTGGAACTTGATACCTCATACCTTGTGTTTGATTCAATTTTGGGGGTATGGGGTTAGAAATCAATCAAAGCTAAAAAAATCTTCAAAATACAATTTTTTTAATAATAATTTTTATACTATTAAATCATGTAGATAAAATTTAATTAAATATAAATATAAAAAGTTTTTTTTTACAATTTTTTGTATCACTTTTTAATATTTCTAATTTGATACCATAGGTATCAATCTCATACCCACCCCCCTCCATGGGTATGAGAAACCCATACCTCATGGGTTTGAGGTATGGGTATGAAACCTTCATTTCCTTCAAACAAACACATGGTATGAGTTTGGTTCATTCCAAACCCATACCTCATACTTATATTGGGTGAACCAAACACCCCCAGTCTTTTACTCTCTTTCCTCGTACGAACGGATGAAATAGGTTGGTCATACTCATACAGACATACAATCATACTCTAGGAATTGACCCAATTTTTCTTTCCTTATAAAAAAAATAACCTAGGTTTGGAAATAGAACTTTTCTCATATTTCTTTTTGTAAATAATTTAATAAGGGTTAATTTGATTAGTAATTATTTTTAAATTATTTTCCGATTAAAATCTTAAATCTGTAGTGTTTGTTGTTAGTAATTTGTTAATTTGATTAGTTTAATTGATTTATTTGTCGTTTTGTTTGTCTGTTTGTCGATTAATTTGTTCATTAATTCAATTTATTTTGTTTCGTTGACTCGATTAAGTTTATTTTGTTCATTCGCTTAATTTGGTTCGTTAATTCGAATAATTTTGAAATTCATTTGAGTTATTAACTCGTCAAGTGAAAATTATAAAATGGGTAATAGGATGTTCATTAATATTATCGATGATTTAAAATAATTTGACAACGATTTTTTTTTTTTTTTTTTTGGGAAAGGTTAAGTATATTAATCATCATCTCAAAGGAGTACAAAAATGGAGTATAAGTTCACTAGGTATCTAAGGATCTATAAAATATACACAATTACCAAACACGAACAACTAACAAAATTTAGTGTCTAATTTGCTGCAACCATTGTTCTTCCTCTCTTGTCAATTTGGAAGTATTCCTCGCCTGAAACCGCGTACACACATCTGAGATCAAATTCTTGACGAGCACAGCAGGGTGAAGTACTTTAGAATATATCCTCGCCTGATTTCTCACTTGCCAAATCAAGTAGACCAGTTGAATATGACAAGCACAAATGATTCTCCTAATCAGAATGCTTCTTCTTCTCCCTCTTCTGTTCCATTCAACAAGCTCCCTGGGATTGAACTGGGCCTTTAGTTTCAGCTGCAATAAAGAGACACACCTGGAACTAAATTCACAATCAAAGAAAAGGTGTCCATGATTCTCATCATCAGTAGAACAAAGAAAGCATTTCAAGTCAGAAACGCCTCCCATATGAGCAAGACGATCCTTAGTGAGGAGCCTGCCAAGTTTATAAATCCAGAAAATGAACGAGGCTTTAGGTATGTTCAGAGAGTTCCAGCAAAGCTTAAACCAACTGACAGGAGTACCAGGGCTTCTCAACCAGTTGTATCCTTCAGTCACAGAGTAATCAGAAGCTTTACCAAGCCAGGAATCAGCAGTATAAGCAGGTTTGAAGATACACATAAGATGGGCTATTTTTTTCCAAGACCAACTACAGTCAACAGGAGGCTTGTAGTTGGACCAATGCACCCCTTTCAAATAGACATGAGAGACCCATTTCACCCACAAATGGTCCTTCTTAGATGCAATCCACCAGATATATTTGCCTAACAGGGCTTTGTTCCAATTCTTTGAATGTTTGAGCCCTAAACCTCCCTCACTCTTAGGTGCACAGCAATGATCCCAGCCAACAGCAGGTGCACGCCAGTAAGTATCTTTTCCCCCCCAAAGGAAATTCCTGCACATGCTATCAATCTTGTTCATTATACTGTTAGGAATAAGAAAGATAGTAGACCAGTAAGAATGAAGGGATTGAAGCACTGCTGTCACCAAAGTGAGTCTGCCAGCATAGGAAAGATGGGTAGCCCCCCATGATCTAATTCTGGCAGTGATCTTATCTGTGAGTTTTCTTCCCTCATTTTTGGTGAGTTTCTTTGAGAAAATAGGTATCCCCAAGTATTTAAAAGGCAGGGACCCTTTCCTGAAACCTGAAACCTGAAACCTGTAAGATATCACCCATAACTTGCTCAGTAACACCATTAAAATAGATTTCAGTCTTCTCCTTGTTCAAGCACAACCCAGAGGCTGCAGAGAAGGTGGCAAAAGCTCTCAACATCCACATAATAGAAGCTGCAGTCCCTTTAGAAAAGAGGAGAAGGTCGTCAGCAAACAATAAATGATTCAACCTCAAAGGGCCACACATGGGGTGAAACCTAAAATCATCCTGCTGCCCCACCACATTAAGAATCCTTGACAGATAGTCCATGCACAAAGTGAATAGAAGAGGAGACAGGGGGTCTCCCTGCCTGAGGCCCCTTTTTCCTTTGAAAAATCCAAATGAATTGCCATTAAGGGTTAGTGAATAAGTAGGAGTGGTAACACAACACATAATCCATCCAATGAACTGTTTAGGAAACTTCATATAGGTGAGCATCTGAAGCAGGAAATCCCATTCAACACTATCATAAGCTTTCCTTAAGTCTATCTTAATAAGACACCTAGGGGAAGCAGCTTTCCTATTATAAAGCCTCACAATGTCCTGGCAAATGAGCACGTTTTCAATAATATTTATCCCTTTGATGAAACCTCCTTGATTATCACTTACTATCTCAGGTAGCACATCCCCCAGTCTAGCACATAAGAGCTTGGCAATACATTTGTAAATTGTATTACAACAAGCAATAGGCCTAAACTCAAGGACACTGGTAGGGCAATTGGTCTTAGGGATAAGAGTAATGTTGGTGGTGTTTAGCTGTTTCAACAGTTGGCCAGTAGTGAAAAAATCAGTGATAGCATCACATATTTCAGGCCCCACAATGTCCGAAGAGTCTTTAAAAAATTGGCTAGAATAGCTGTCAGGACCAGGACTCTTATTGGGTGGAATAGAAAAGAAACAATGTTTAATTTCCTCAGGAGTCACAGGCTGCAGAAGTCTCTGAGCCATCTGTAAATTAACAACTCTCCCAGTATTAACAGTGGCCTGATGCACCTTAACAATAGAAGCACTCGTTCCCAGCAACTCTTCATAATACCTCAAGAAAGCTTGTTCAATAGCTTGAGGATCCTGATGTAAGACTCCTTGGACATCCTGAATCTGAAAGATTTTGTTACTGATCTGCCTCTGTTTGATTTGACTATGAAAGTATTTGGAATTTTCATCACTCCCTTTAAGCCATTCAGCTTTAGACTTCTGCTGCAAGTAGCTATTTTTTGCTTTCTGAAGTAAAGAGAAAGAAGCAGCAGCTTCTCTCTCAGCATGACTGATATGAGTATCATGAGGACTGAGATGCAACTGCGTTTGTAGATCATCTAAGATGACTCTGGCCATATCAGCAGTTCTTTCCACATCAGAGAAGTTATTCTTGTTCAGATTCCTCAGAGGTAGTTTAAGGTTTCTCAGCTTAGTAACCACCTGATACATTTTCACACCTTTAACCTCTTTAGCCCATTCCATCTGAATAATAGAGTGAAAATTGGGAGCCAGACTCCACATGTTGAAATATCTAAAAGAAGTTTTCCTAGCAGGCATAGCAACCTTTCTATAGCAAATGCAAGGACAATGAACAAAAGTGCCCTCATTCATGAAGTAAGCATAGCTATCAGGATAGAGGAACATCCACTCAATATTGACTAGGAATCTATCAATTCTTGAAAAAACTCTTGTATCAGGATCATGCTTATTATTCCATGTGAAGAAGGATCCATGAGCCTGAATGTCAGTTACTTCACAATAGGTCACACACTGCCTAAAATCTCTGAGTTCATTCCCATTCACCTCACTACCAAGTCTCTCATTATAATTAAGTAAAGAGTTGAAGTCCCCGCACACACACCAGGGTTTAGTACAGATGTCTTTAAGATTGTTCCGGGTGTAATTCCAGAGCAGTTATTTGTTACCACCTGTGCTTGTAGAATGATGTCTTTGGTTGAATCCTCCTCTCGGTCTCCTGAAACAGTGAACAAACTGAGGGCTCGGCTTTGGACCGAGCGAACTCACTCCGACGCTCAAGTCAGTAAACTTAAAAGGATTAAGTCGTGTGTTACTTGGCGAAGTATATATTGTAGAGAGATGAGAAAAATATTACCAGGTTATGAGGTATTTAGGTTAAATTGTGGATCCCTTCCTCAATGAGGGTTGAGGAGTATTTATAGACTTTCACCTTTTGTCACGTAGTGGCCAAGTGGCTAGCAGGTGGAAAGACTGATCTACCCTCGGTCGAGGGACCCATGGCAGGCCGGCGTGCCCTGTTGACTCGCCGCCGAGGGGTCTTGGATATGAGTTCGCGGGTATGTGCCCCGGCTGGCTAGTTGTCCTAGCTGGGACACAAGTGTTAGGCCGTCGGGCTTCGTCGGCTAGGCTGTCGAAGGTGTTGACTTACTTTGGATATCTTTGACCTTGTTCAATATGTTGACTCGGTCAGCGGGTGCAGAATATGCCCCATCAATTTGCCCCCAGCGTAGTCTATGCCATGGCGTAGACCTTCGATGAGTGTTGAGCGTATTCTGCGCAAGTTTGAAAATTTTTCTGCCCCGGCTTCTTCTACCTCGGCTTGGTCATGTGATGGCCGTACCATATCCCCCCTCCACATGGTTGTGTAATGGACATCCGATGTGGAAAAGAAAATGTCGCCGGCTGAGACCAGAGTGGAGAGTGCCGGTGGTTCTGATTGCCCCCGGCCGGTGCTGTCTAGCTTGGTTGATCATGTGGCCGGCGGAGAACAGATACTTTAGGAGTTTGTTGAGGAAGATGAATAGGCAAAGAGATATGAAGGGGCGTGTTGAAGACGCTTAGTCACTGTTGCTTTGATTGACATTTAACTGTTGTGTCGATTGACCTTATGTGGCTGCATGCTTGACATGTGTCTCGTTGCTGATTGGTTGACGCTTCATGGGCTTTGCCCTGATTGGTCCTTCTTCGTGGGCTTTGCTCTATAAATAGAGCAGTATGCCCCATAATTTTTCCGCAAAAATTTCATTCCTTCGAAAAAATTTCTTCTCTCAAAATTTTCAAAGGTTTCTTTCTCCTCTAATCCTCAGGATTGTTACTTCGGCGTAGCCAACTTTTCTTCAAGGTAAACAAACAAATTTACCAACTTTTAATTGTTAAGTTTTTGTTGTGAACCATGTCTTCTACTGATGCCGGACCTAGTAACCGTGCGCCGGGAGGTTCCCCGTCGCGTCTTGATGAAGAGGAGGCACTAGCCGCCATCCCGCTAAGGTCCGGGGGTCCTAGGTCTCCTTCTCCTGTCATTGATCCACAAGTTTTGGAGGAATGGGAGGATGAGGATGATGACGGTGATGATTTCGAAAGGACTCATCCTAATGTGGGGAGGTCGTACGTAATGGATCACGGCGACGCCTGTTAGGTTGGGCTTGACCGTGCTTTTACCCACAAATTTGCCAGTTGCTCTGGCCCTGACTTTTTCGAGCGTCACTTCTCCTTTGGCAGGGGGTATAATATTGTTATCCCTGGGGAAGGTCAGGCGGTCTGTTGCCCTCCCGAGGGCTGCATCGGCGTATACATCCGACACCTGGAGTACGGGCTCCGGTTTTCGCTGAATGACTACGTTATGGCCATCATTAGAGCCATGAACGTCGCCATGGCCCAACTGCACCCGCTGGCTATTAGGACTATAGTCGGCTTTGTCTGGCTCTGTCTCTTCAAGGGGGAGGTTCCAACGGTTAATTTATTCCGTCGACTTCATCACCTTCGGCCGTCGTTTCCCGGTCGCGTCGGGTGGTACAGCGTGCAGATGGAGCCGGGTTACGTCTCCGTGGATAAGCTTTCCTCCTGCAAGGACTGGAAAGGGCGGTGGGTGTACGTTGAGGTGCCGGATGACTATCCGCTACCTCGGTCCTTCCAGCACCAAGTCAATTTGCGGTGCGAGAGTAAGGCGGAGCATGACAAATGGGTCACCCGGGGTAAGCTTAAGATGGACGCCAGCAAGGTCCCTCTTAATGCGGATGAGAAACTGGCGGTGAGGCTGTTTGAGGTGGAGAAGAATGGGGTGCCAAAGAGATGGATTCCCCCGACGCAGATCATTCTTCAGGATGAGCTGCTCTGCCAAGTCGGCCTCATACCGGCCCTAGCACAGGGTGAGTGGGGTCGGTGTGAGGCCCATCTCTGCTTTCAATGTTTCTGTTTTTTGAATTTTGATTTATTTCTTTTACTTAATTTCTTGCTTCGTTTCCTTTGCAGACCATTTTGGCCCTGACCTGTCTGAGGATATCCTCCGGAGAATGGGGCTTGCCAAAGACAAGACCGTTGTTGATCTGCATCCTAAGGCCCAGGCCCGTGATCGTAGACCGGCGCCAAATGATCTCATGGATCAGCAGTTGAAGGGCTTAGATACGTCGGCGGCCCAGGCGAAGGTTGCTGGCAACATACTGCGCCGAACGCGGAAAACAAAGTCTTCGGCGGCGACGGCGTCGACATCAGTTCCACCTCCACTCCCTTCAGTCCAAAAGGAGACGATGGAGATCGTCGATATTACTGCCGAGGACGAGGTCACCGTGGCAGAGGAATCTCCTCTCTTTCGTAAGAGAAAGGAGACAGCCTCTGCCGCTGCTGTCGCTGCTGAAACTGGCAAAGAAAAGGATCCTCCAGCCAAGAAGGCCAAGACTGGTACGGATCTAACCTGTGGCTCATATTTGGCTGGTTCATTAGGCGTTCCTGATGACAGTCTCTCTGGTATGTCCACATATGTTGACACAGATGCCTTGATTGAATTTTTTGTAGATAAACCACCTCCGTCTGCCGGACATACTGTTGATCGGCGTGCTGAGAAGCGTCCTGTGCAGACGGGTGGTAAAGATGCCAGCGTTGTCTCCTCTTTCCCGAAGCCTACCCCCGCCCAGATTAGGTCGGAGGGCCTAGGTTTGTCTAGGATGGTGGCGAAGTGGGCTGAAGTGGCTGGTGCTCATATTATGGAGCAGGAAAAGGCCATGGCTGAAGTTGCCCCACAGCTTGAGCGGCTCAGGCTTGAGGTCGCTGATGCGAAGAAGGAAGCTGAGAGGGCCAAGGCTGAGGCTGAAAAGGCGGTCCTTGCTGAGCGGAAACTTAGGGAGGACGCTGAAAAGGCGGTCCTTGCCGAGAGAGCCAAGGTCGAGGCTGCGGATGCTGGTACCGCTAAGTTGCTGGAGGAGCGTGACCGGCTTCAGGCTACTGCTAACTTCATTGCCAAAAGGAGGGACGAATGGAAATCCATGTTCCAGGCCCAGGGAAAGGTGGTTCGGAATAAGGAGGCCATCATTGCCCAGAGGGAGGAGGACATTGAGAAGCTCCAAAGCGTACTTCTTCCTAACATGTGTGCCCAATACCGGGACCTGGCCGAAGAAGCTGCCAGGGAAGTGATTGGGGAGCTCTTTTCTCTTGATGGCTCCTTTCCATGGCAAAAATTTGACGAGCTGTTGGATGACAAGCTCGAAGCTAAAGAGAAGGCCGCGGAGGCGAAGGCCGTTGAGGAGGCAAGGGTGAAGAGGAGGCTGCGGAGAAGGCGGCCCGTGCTGAAATTGTGAAGGCGGCCCATGAAGAGGCTGCGAGAATGAAGGCAGCTGAGGCTGCTGAGGCTGAAGCTTCCAAGACGGCTTCTGGGTCGCCTATCAAAGATGATGTTGCTGACGTCGCTGATGGCGAGCAGCAGCAGCAACAGGCATAGGGGGACGGGCGGTCGTCACCAGGTTCACCCGGCATCTCGGATAGCTTTAGCTGTTCGGGGGCCAATTATTAAGCCTTGCCTCCCTGCCATCTTTTGGCGCTTCATTGACATGTCTGTAACTTTTTGCTTTTCCTTGTGTTTTTGTAAAAACTTTGGTAGGTTGTGTTCGGCTTATCCCTATGGGGACGACCGTCGTCTGTATTCTTCTTGTAATCTTTTTAAATAAAGTTCGTCTTACTGGCCCTCGGCTTGGCCGGGGCTTTTATCACCATTCTTCGCTTGTCTTTTTGCGTTATTAATTGAGCACTTTTTCTTTTCTGTTTTTACCTTCGGCTTTGGCCGAGGCAGTTAGAATGCGTCTCAACTGTACTTAACGTCTTTAAACTTGTTGGCATGTTGGTCGCTTCCTCTTTCACTCTCGGTCTTGCCGAGGCGTCCGATTTGCGATTCCCAACCGCCGCTGTGAACATGTCAGCGTATCGATCGTTGTGTCCCCTGCCAGGCCTTCGGCTGGCCGAGGCGGCTAGAGGTTACGGCGCGACAACGTTCGTATCTGTAGACATATTGATCGCTACCTCTGCCAGGCCTTCGATTGGCCGAGGCGGCTAGACTTGCGTCTCAACTGTACTTATACGTTCCTAAGGCATATTGATCGCTTCTTCTGCCAGGCCTTCGGTTGGCCGAGGCGGCTAGAATTGCGTCTCAACTGCAATGGTAGTGACTGCCGTGGCATCTACTTCTTGGGGTGACCGCCCGGCTTGGGCCGTGGCGTCTACCTCGATATGACTAAGGAGGGGATAAACACTTTGATGGAAAACTTGGATGATTCTTCATTAGATATAAACATGCGTCTGGGTGCCAACAATTGTTTTGGACACCTCCGCCGCTATACAAAGTATTTCCTGAGATTGTCAGTGTTCCAATGGCTCATCAAAGGCACACCCTCCATGTCAGTCAGCCGGTATGTACCCGACCTCATCTCTTCAACCACTTTGTAGGGACCCTCCCAGTTGGCCGTTAATTTACCATGAATGTTTCCTTTGTTGGTGGCGGCCGACTTTCTTAGGACTAGATCCCCTACTTTTAAGTCCCTTTTGTGGACTCTTCGGTTGTAGGATCTTCCCATTCGGTTTTGGTACACTGCCAGGTTGAGGCGTGCTGTATCTCGGCTTTCTTCGACCAGGTCCAGGGAGGCTTTCAGGGCTTCCTCGTTTTCAACCGGGTTAAAGGTGGCCGTTCTGAATGTCGACACCGTTGCTTCAATTGGCAGGACTGCTTCGGACCCGTAGACTAAGTGGAATGGACTGTACCCCGTTGCTTCTTTCTCCGTGGTTCGAAGGGACCACAGGACGCCGGGTAGCTCATCGGCCCATCTTCCTTTTAGGTCTTCAAGTTTCTTCTTCAAACCGTTGAGGATTGTTTTATTGGCTGCCTCCGCCTGTCCGTTGCTCTGTGGGTGGCAGACGGAGGAGTATGCAAATTTGATACCGAGCTCTTCCAACCAGCTCATTATTGTGTCACTCTAAAACTCTCGGCCGTGGTCAAATACCATGACTTGGGGTAACCCAAAACGAGTTATGACATTTTCCCAGATTACCTTTCTTACGGCCGCCGTGGTCTTCGCAGGTACTGCTACAGCTTCAACCCATTTGGTGAAGTAATCAACGGCGACGATCAAGAACTTTCTTCCTCCGGAGGCCGTTGGAAATGGCCCTAGCAGATCCATCCCCCACTGTGCAAAAGGAAGGGGACTAAGTACCGGCTGCAGGTCTCGGGAAAGGGCATGTATCACCGGAGCATGCATTTGACAGTTGTTGCACTTTTTGGTTTTGGCTCTGGAATCCTCAAGCATGGTTGGCCAGAAGTAGCCGGCTCGGAGAGCTTTGTGGGCTAGTGTTCTTGCCCCCATGTGATGGCCGCAGATGCCTTCGTGAATCTCCGTCGAATTAGCTCGCGTCGGTGGGCCGACACATTTCAGGAGTGGCCTTATCACGGACCTCCTGTACAATTCCCCTTCAAATACCAAGTACCTTGCTGCGATCCTCTTTATCTTCTGCGAGAGACTGCGGTCTTCCGGTAATTCATTCGTCAATTTGTATTTCATTATCGGAGTCATCCACGTCGTCTCGGTCTCTATGTTACCCACCATGACGACGGCCTCAGTAATGCTCTTAGCATTCCTGATGTCCACCAGCACGGTTTGGCTGACATTCTTGATGGTTGAACTGGCAAGCTTTGAGAGAGCGTCGGCTCGGTTGTTCTCGACACTGGGAATGCATTGTATCCGAAAAGATTTCAACTTTGAAGTGTCGCTTTTACCCTTTCCGGGTATCTTACCATCCCGTCGTCTCGAGTCTCGTACTCTCCTCTGATTTGATTAGCCACTAAAAGTGAATCTGTTTTCGAGAATGATGTGCTCGCCCGGCGCAGCCCTAGCTAGCTCGACTCCGGTTATCACCGCCTCGTATTCGGATTCGTTGTTTGAGGCCGAGAAGGTAAATTTCAAGGCATACTCAAACTCGTCCCCGTTTGGGCTGATGATAAGGATGCCGGCTCCTGAGCTGTTCGTCGTGGAGGATCCGTCGGTGTATACTTCTCATACTCCGGGGTGTGATTCTTCTTAGTAAGTGCACTCGGCAAGGAAGTCTGCAAGTGCCTGCCCCTTTATCGAGGGCCTCGGCTTGTATTGAATGCCGAAGCCGGATAGCTCTACTGCCCATTTGATGAGCCTGCCGGATTGCTCAAATTTTTCCAATGCTTTCTCCAATGGTTAGTCTGTTAAGACCGTCACGGGATGTGCGTCGAAGTAGGGTTTCAGTTTCCTTGCGGCGACGACGACGACAAAGGCTGCTTTTTCAATCAGCGGGTAATTTCTCTCGGCGGGCAACAACGTATGGTCGACAAAGTAGATTGGGTGTTCTTTGTTTGTCTTCTTCCCCGATGATCACGACCGACCGTGGCCGAGGTAATCGCTATGTACAAATATAGCGTCTCCCCCCCAAAGATCGGCTGGACAGGGTTGGGAGAGTCTGAAGATGAGCTTTCAGTTGCTTGAAAGCTGTGCTATGTTCCTCCCCCCAGCTGAAGTCCTTATTCCCCTTCAACACTTTGAAGAATGGGGTGCTCTTGTCGGCTGACCGGGAGATGAAATGGGTTAGAGCCGCCATCCCCCCGGTCAGCATCATAACCTCTTTTCGATTTTTCGGCTCCGGCAGGTCCAGGATTGCTTGGACTTTGTCTGGGTTGGCATCAATTCCCCTGGCGCTGACAAGTACGCCGAGGAACTTACCTGCCCGGACACCGAAGTTGCATTTCATTGGGTTGAGCTTCATCTTGTATTTCCTTAGTGAACAAAATGTCTCGTGTAAATCGGCTAAGTGCTCGCCGTCAGACTTACTTTTTACAATAGCATCGTCGACGTAAGCCTCAATGTTTCGCCCTTTTTTATTTTGGAACACTTTGTCCACCAGTCTTGTGTAAGTTGCGCCGACGTTCTTCAAACCAAACGGCATCATTTTATTGTTAGGCCCAGTTTAGCCTGGTCTGACCATAACCTGGCCTGACTCAACAAGGCTGACTGATCAAGACAAGAACCGGACAAATCTGATCACTATTTAGCTGCTGAAGAGTATTGTGGCAAGAAGACTACTAATTCCTGGAAAGGAAGCCTGATAGTCAGTATATCCTAGCTTGGCATGAGTACTAAAAACACTGGATTAAGCAGATAAACAAGAAATGCGATTATATAAGCCAGATAACCACACCCTATTCTCAAGGAAGACCAAGTCCAAACCTAAAACTATCTAATCCATGAATCTGGACGGAAAGAGGAAAAGAAGCTAAGGACTGGTTGATTTGAGAACGGGTCAAGCGAACTAATAGGAAGATTGCCCTATTATTCCGGCAACAACTCCTACCTTTGGGGAGAACGTTATACATTTATAACGTTATTCATTGTAACGTTGGGAAGACGGTAGAGAACTATAAATAAGAGAATTTAACAATTGTAAAGGAGATTCACGATCAGTCAATCTTACATATACTTTATCTATTTATTCTTGAGCATTCAGATATTCGTACAATATTGTGTCAGGTCTATCAAAATAATAACAACATCATACTTTATACTTATTTCTCTCTTTATCATTCATTTACACTATTCTAATCTTATAGAACTAGATACCCTGATCACTACGTAATTAAGCCGGATCCCTTCAGGAAAATCTTGCTAAAACAATTGGCGCCCACCGTGGGGCATCTAGTTCTTCAACCAATAAAATTCTCCTTATTATCTCTCAATTAATATTCACACACAAAAATGGTGGAACTCACCGCTGAACAACAATTAGCGGCTGCTCTGGCCAAAATCAAGGAATTGGAAACAATCCAAGAGAAAGCAGCTCAGGCTGAAGCAGAAATCAACAGGCTGAAGGAATCTGAGTCTAGCCTGAAGAAGAAATTGGAAAATCAGGCTTCGGGCTCCAAGACCAGATTCGAACCAGGAACCCCATTCTCATCCATCATCAAAAACATAGACTTCTCTAATTTTGGAACCCCGGAGAAGGATACATTATCCGGCACTCCAACTATTCCCAATGATGAGACAAACAAAACTGAAGCCGCAATAATGATGGCTATGCTTCAGGAAATCCAAAAACTCCACAACAAAATAGAAAATATACCCGGAGTACTGACTCGTGGTCAAGTAGAAGTTGATGACTTTGCGGATTCACCCTTTGCAGATGAAATTGCAAAGATTGATCTACCCAAGAAATTTATTGTCCCATCCATGAGAACCTATGATGGAACTTCGATTCACAAAATCATGTTGCCATATTCAAACAAAAATGTTGGTCGCCTCAATACCCAGTGAACTCGGCAAGTCCGTATGTGCAAAGGCTTTGGCACAACCCTGACTGGGGCAGCACTACAATGGTTCATCAATCTCCCAAATGGAGGTATCAAGAATTTTGCAGAATTGATCAATGCCTTCAATCAACAATTCGCAAGTAGCAGAGATATGGCCAAGAGACCAAGCAACCTGTTCGGGATAAAGCGACTTCCCCGAAGAATCTCTCAAGGAATTCTGGCCGATTTGTCAAAGAAAAGGTGGCCATTCCAAGATGCGATGAAGAAACAAAGCAGTAGAAGCATCGTGCAAGGAGTCTTGCTCGACAGTGATATTTATGCAGATCTGACCAAGAAAGCATGTCCAACCTTTGCCACCGTTCAATCCATCGCCTTAGAGCATGTCAGATTAGAAGAAGACCTCAACTTCAGGACGAACTCATCCGGAGGAAAGCAGGGCTATGGACATACTAACAGGAAAAGCTCCTACCAGAAAGGAAGCAATCCCAGATCAGCACCATATTCCAGGCCTGAACGATCCGAAGTCAATATGGCACAGGAACATAAAGGTAACCTCTCTAGCCTCCCAACTATTCCTGAATATAACTTCTCTATTAATACTGCAGGATTAATCAAACGCCTGGAAAACCACGGGAGATGCGGTCGGATGGCCAAAGAAGTCCGACAATCCCAGGAAGGATCCAACAAGATGGTGTGACTTCCATCAGGACATCGGACACACCACGGAAGAATGCATTCATTTCGGGAAACAAGTGGCATATCTTCTAAAGAAAGGCTACTTAAAAGATATAATCCAGCAGCCAAAGAATAAAGATGAAGGACAAAATAAGAGAGACCAGGAAGCGAGACCCTCCTCCTCCTCCTCCCATCTATGAAGTTAAATTCATAAATGGAGGATCAGAAATCTGTGGTCGACCGACTCTGCGAGCCCAAGAGGATATCCAGGGAATCCGGACTTCAACCTCCTCCCAAGCCCGTGTCATTGCCTCGCTATCACCTTTGATGACTCGGATCTACAAGGAATATCGGTCTACACCATGACCTGGTAATCACTATGCAAATCGGCACACCAAAGTATCAAGAATCCTGATAGATGGAGGAAGCTCAATCAACCTGGTGATGCTTGACGTCCTTAAAGCTATGAAGATAGACGAAAGCAAGATCATAAAGAAATCCAGCGTCCTGGTTGGATTCAGTGGAGAAACAAAAAACACCCTGGGAGAAATCAGCTTGCCTACCTATGTGGAGGGCGTGGCTTCATATGAGAGATTTGGAGTAATGGATTGCTTGTCCTCGTACAATGTAATCCTGGGCAGACCATGGATCCACAATGTCAAAGCAATCCCATCAACATATCATCAATGCGTGAAAATTCCAACAGAATGGGGGATAACCACCATCAGAGGAGAACAAAGGACTGCTCAGAATGTTACACTCGAGGCTTTGAAACCCTCAAAGTCAGGTAAGTCCCTTGCATAGCAATTAAAGTCACTGTCGGGGAAGAATATATAGCACAAACACAGATGGAAACAGGAGAAGTCATATTAGACCCAGAATTCCCTGACAGGAAAGTACTTGTAGGGTCGATGCACCGACTCAATCGACCAAATCTGGTCACTTTCTTAAAACTAAAATGTCTTGTTTTGCTTGGTCACATTTTGATATGACTGGTATAGATGCTGATGTTATTACTCATAAGTTGAACATTGACAAATCCTTTAAGCCTCAGACAAAGAAAAGAGAAGAAAATTTGTGCAGAAAGGCACGAAATTATCAACCAAGAAGTTGACAAGCTATTGGACATGGGAATGATCGGGAAGTGATGTACCCTGACCGGCTTGCAAACGTGGTAGTCGTCCAAAAGAAAAATGGCAAATGGAGAGTCTGCGTAGATTACACTGACTTAAACAAAGCCTGCCCAAAAGATCCATTTCCCCTACCACACATCGATGCAATGGTAGATGCCACTGCAGGCCACGAAATGTTGACATTCATGGATGCCTCCAGCGGATTCAATCAAATAAAAATGCATCCAGCAGACCAGGAAAGCACAGCTTTCATCACTGAAAGAGGTATATATTGTTATACTTTGCTATGCCCTTTGGATTAAAAATGCAGGTGCAACCTACCAAAGGCTAGTCAACATGATGTTCAAAGATCAGATAGGAGACACCATGGAAGTCTATATAGATGACATGGTAGTCAAATCAAAAAAGGCAGAAGACCATGTCAAAGACCTGGAAGTAGCCTTTCAAATATTGGAAAAATTCAATATGAAGCTCAACCCACAAAAATGCCACTTGAGTCTCAAGAGGCAAATTCTTGGGCTACATGGTGACAAAGAGAGGAATAGAAGCCAGCCCTGAGCAGATCAAAGCTATCCTGGAGCTAGAACCACCAAAGACAGTCAAAGATATACAAAAACTGACTGGAAGGATAGCAGCCCTGAACAGGTTCATTTCAAGATCATCAGAAAGATGCAAATCGTTTTATAACCTGCTAAGGAAAAACAAAGACTTCCAATGGACCCCTGATCATCAGGCTGCCTTTGAAGACTTGAAAATATATCTATCCTCCCCCCCTTTACTGGCAAAACCAGTCAAAGATGAACCCCCGACAAGTATATCCATCGATCCACAAACTTCTTTGTCGGTGCGATCCTGGTCAAAGAAGCAGACGGACAACAAAGACTGTCTACTATGTAAGTAAAAGTCACCGGATGCGAAATCGGTATGGATTACTAGAAAAATATGTTTTAGCTTTAATAATGAGTTGCACAAAATTAAGACCATATTTTGAGAGTCACCCTATAATAGTTAGAACAAATCTTCCTATTAAGTCTGTACTTAGGAGACCAGAATTGTCCGGACGAATGTGCAAATGGTCACCCACTAAGCACATACAATATAACGTTTGAACCAAGGACAAAGAATTAAATCACAAGCACTAGCAGATTTTGTGGCTGATTTTAGTCCAACCCTAGAACCCGACCTAATAAAAGAAGTAAATAAACCGACCGGCGACCAAACGGACCTAGAATGGACCCTATTTGTCGATGGAGCAGCCAATACAAGAGGCACGAGCCTAGGTGTAGTACTAAAAACACCACGGGGGATAAGATAGTACAGGCTATAAGTTGTGCATTTGAGGCCACCAACAATGAGGCAGAATATGAAGCCCTAATAGCCGGATTAAAGGTATGTATTGATCTTGGTGTGCAAAATTTAAAGGTACGCACTGATTCCCTTCTCGTCTCCAACCAGGTAAATGGCATATATACTGCAAAAGACCCCAAAATGATGCTTTATCTAGATGTTGTTCAAATGCTAAAATCAAAGTTTAAAAACTTTAATATTGACCAAATTTCCAGGGACTTAAATACCCAGGCCGATGCCTTAGCCGGCCTAGGGTCCAACTTTAGTCCCCTTGATTTTGACAAAATACCCATTGTGCATTTATTAGAACCCGCAATAAATAAACAAGATGAAAGTTTCCCAATCTACATTGCTAATTCTTGGACGAAACCTTACTATGATTGGCTACAACAGGGAATCCTACCCTTAAATAAGCAAGATGCCGAGCACCGAAAATAAAAGTCGCTTCATATACTATTATTGACAACGTGCTTTTTAAGAAATCGCAGTCGGACCTTACCTCGGATGCCTGGAACCGCAGGAAGTCGAGCAGATATTATCGAAATCCATGAAGGATATGTGGAAATCACAAAGGTGGAAGAAGCCTGGCAAGCAAAGTACTCAGAACAGGATATTATTGGCCCACCTTAAGAGCCGATTGCCTGGATTTCAGCTCTAAATGCAAAGCCGTCGATTCACGGACCATATATCCATCACCATCCGAGGAACTACATTCCATATCCGCACCTGGCCGTTTATGAAGTGGGGCATGGATATAGTAGGAAAACTACCTCAAGCACCCGGACAGAAAGTTTTCATGCTAGCAATGACTGATTACTTCTCCAAATGGATAGAAGTCGAATCATACAGGCAAGTCAAGGAGAAAGATGTCATAGCATTCATCAAACATAATATCATATGTAGATATGGCATCCCCTCCGAAATAGTATGCGACAATGGCACACAATTTGTGGGAAAAAGAACAAGTGAGCCTTCGTGCTCAATGGAACATCAACGGTAACATCCACGCCAGGATATCCAAAAGCCAACGGTCAAGTGAATCCAAAGAACAAAGTGGTGATCAATTTGTATAAAGAAAAAGTGGAAAGAAGAAAAGGTAGATGGGTCAAGAGCTCCCCCGGTCCTTTGGGTGACAGAACCACGCCTAAAACATCCACCGGCCAAACCCCTATTCCCTGGTCTATGGATGTGAAAGCGATAAGAATTCGGTGAGGTGGACATTCCATCACCGGTGTAGCCTAAACACAACAACAAACAACATACCTCTAATGGAGGATAGCCTGGACCTAACGGAGGAGCTAAGAGATGCAAGAAGCATCGATTAAAGATACCAAAGAAAAGAGTTGCGAGAAGCTACAACAAAACTGTCAAAGCCAGGGTATTCAGGGTAGGAGATCTCGTTCTCAGGAAAGTTTTCCAAAACACAAAAGAAAAGAATCTTTGGCAAATTGGCTCCAACTGGGAAGGCCCCTATCCGATTGATTCAATTGTTGGCCGGGAGCCTATAGACTACAAACCCCGGACGGCGAAATGATCCCCAGAGCCTGGAATATTACACATTTAAAACTATTTCACATATAGAATATATCGCACAATCCAGGTATAACTTTTTACTTCAAATACTTCTTGCCTGGAACCTACATGTATGATACTTGCAATTACATGAATAAACGCCGTATATGATTTCTTCAATTTATATGTCCAAACACTTATCTGTATTCTCACATTCATTTAGCGAAATCTTCAACACTTGTTTTACATATTGCATTTTAGTTAAAACAAATCTCAAAGATGGGGGCCACCCCACCAAATATCCAATCGATACCCAAAATTCGGTTGCAAAATAGGCCTTTAAATATCGAGCTCAACATACAAATCGGAAAATCTATTCTGAATTGTATGACATAGGTGGGTCATAAGCCCTCGGCATGTGCAACAACCCCACCCATAACACATTAAATCGCTCGATCGATCGAATAATCGTTTGATCGATTCGAATAATCGCTTCGATCGATCGAATAATCGCTTTGATCGATCGAATAATCGCTCGATCGATCGAATAATCGCTGATCGATCGAATAAGCGCTTTGATCGATCGAATAATCGCTCTGATCGGTCGAATAATCGGCGAGATCGATACATATCCAACATCAAAACCTTATCAAAACACAAAAAGAAACAAAACAAAGACCAAATATTTATTCATCCAAAATACTAGTCCCACCTAATAATCATCCATCCCAGGGATATTCCCCCTAGATGGGCCAAAAAATTCCTTAAAAATCTAAATATTCATTCCAGGGACATTCCCCCTGGATAGACCAAAACCCAAAAGAAAAACTAAGTTACTTTTGAGCGAAGAATCGACTCACAACCATCCACCATCTCCGATCACCGGACTTTGCCTTGGAAGGAGGGGAATCCACTTCTTCTTCTTGACCCATATTGGCCAAATCGGGATACTCGAGCATCCAGAGTGTCTCATCTCGGTCCGGATTCCAATCGCCCGATCGATTCTCGGGTCCCTCATAGCATCAACCCGACCTTTTCCGAAGAAGTATCGAGCCGCATCACCCAACCTCGCCTCCACTAACTCCTTTTCAAAGCAACAAGCTCTTCATTCTTTTTCAACCGATCTGCATTGCCTCGCTTCTCACCTCCAACTCCACTGACGACCTTCTCAAAGCATTTTTGCAGCCACCTCACAAACTATAGCGACCCTGGTTGACTCCTTAGCTGCCGCCAACCGAGATTGGAGCACCACTTCATTACCCCTGGATGAGTGCAGGTCATGGTTTAGCCTATCCAGCTTTTCCTCCAAGTCGCTAACCTTGGCACAGGCGTCCCTAAGCCGACAAGCGAGCTTGCCCAAAGATCCAACCCCCGCATACATACAAAATCAATTAGGCAAATACAAGGTAAAACAAAAAACATATAAACTATAAACAGATCCCTCTACAACTAACCTCCCTAGCCTGGGAAGCGAGTTCAAGAAACCCTTGTTACAAGAGAAGTCGAATAGAAACCACCCTGGTAGATGAATCAAGGGTACTAGCAGACAACAGTTGATCGCTCATCCTTGCAGAAAACTCATCTATCCGAGCCCGGGCATCATCCATGTCATCAATCCTAGCAGGCACCTGCCTTATACTCCTAAGTGGGTCGAGCCGGGATAGGTGTTTCCCTCCTTCCTCCTCTTCCGAATATCATCCTCTCTCTTCTTTTTTGAGCACGGACGATCTCTCGGGGACACTATCCTGGGCGGATCTTGAGGAGGTGGACATCGAAATCGGGATATCCAAAGTCTTGTCACTCCCACTAGTTTCCGGCTCTTGACTGATTCAAAGCAATCCTAGCCACCCCAGCCTTCAAATCCTTGGCAGAAAAGCTAGCTTGACCTAGCAGAAGACCTAAACACCGGATACATAAAAAATATACGTAAATATCAAACCAAAAAGCAACAAGGAGACAACAGCCAAAATAAAAGCATGCAGAAGACGTACAGGGGAAAGAGCAAGAGAACTAGGCTTGCCTTTGGGTACTCGACCCCAGTCGGCTTGGTCTTCATATACCGGGCAACAATTCCCCGCCTGCAGGTGGCCAAGTCCTCTCTTCCTCGGGAATGGCAAGGAAAGCATCTATCCTTGCAATGGCCTCCTCATCCAGAGAATCGTGATTCCAATCAGGAGCTACAAACATTACAGAAACAAAATACACAGGTAAGATTTATATACTTCACTCTCACTCAATATAACTGCAAAATAAAAATACAGGAAACCTACCACTCTCCAAAGGAGGATATCTCAGGTAATCAAAGCCCGATCCCGCAGTCTCATCCGGATAAACGGGAAAGTCTTTGCCCAACTCTTGTCATCTCCGTAATCCAGGTTAGTAATTAACTGAGTCATCTTTGACTTAATTCTCAAATTAAAACGACCAACAGAAGGATTTTTAAAATGATATAATGCCTTAATATCATTGAGAGTAATCACAAGATTGTGTTTAGCGCATAAATTTTCTATGGAATGAACAAGTTTCCAAACCATCGGCATAATTTGAAAAGGTGACACTTCCATAGCACGGATGGTGTCAATCATTAAGGGAGTAAAAGGTAACTTACACCGCTTTGAATGCCCATTCAAAAATACAGAACCAACCAGGTGATACCCAGTTAGCCCCTAATGGACAAGACTCAGGAATCCATACCTCGGTCGATTCAGAATTATTTTCTTCTCCCTTAATATCTTGTCATAATTAGTTTTCAACAAGTTCTCTTCAGGAAAGTAAGGATCCAAAGATTGAAGGGCGGTGAATACGAGAATCCACGATATTTGAAAGCCACGCCCGAGCGGGAGGATCAATTACCCTTACCTCCTCCTCTTGAATATCTGTGGGTTCAGGCTCAACAGTAGCAGCAGCAGCTCTCTGGGAAGCAGGGCGTCTTTTGGCTCCCATATTTTCAGGTTGTTTGATTTATTGAAATTGTCGAGAATATGCAAAGTAACAGAACAAGATTACTAAGAAGAAGGGAAGAAATTCAGAAGAATTTTAGAAGAGTTTCAGAAGAATATTCAAAGCAAAGAAAGTGGAGGAAAATTGATCTTGCCCTAAATACCGTATTTATAGAGAAGTAAATAACGGCATGAAAAACCTAGGAATTGTAAAACTGTCAGCATGATGTCATGTAGCCGTTGCAGTCTTCAACGGTAAATAGGAGTCTAAGAGTCACTAGATGAATGTGATTCTCTTTAATTAGTTAACCCGGTAAAATTGACATCTCACCCCTGGCCGGATCCAGCACGGGTAAAATGTCAAGGGGCAATTGTTAGGCCCAGTTTTAGCTGGTCGACCATAAACTGGCTCGACTCAACAAGGTCGATCGATCAAGACAAGAACCGGACAAATCTGATCACTATTTAGCTGCTGAAGAGTATTGTGGCAAGAAGACTACTAATTCCTGGAAAGGAAGCCTGATAGTCAGTATATCCTAGCTTGGCGGAGTACTAAAAACAGCCTGGATTAAGCAGATAAACAAGAAATGCGATTATATAAGCCAGATAACCACACCCTATTCTCAAGGAAGACCAAGTCCAAACCTAAAACTATCTAATCCATGAATCTGGACGGAAAGAGGAAAAGAAGCTAAGGACTGGTTGATTTGAGAACGGGTCAAGCGAACTAATAGGAAGATTGCCCTATTATTCCGGCAACAACTCCTACCTTTGGGGAGAACGTTATACATTTATAACGTTATTCATTGTAACGTTGGGAAGACGGTAGAGAACTATAAATAAGAGAATTTAACAATTGTAAAGGAGATTCACGATCAGTCAATCTTACATATACTTTATCTATTTATTCTTGAGCATTCAGATATTCGTACAATATTGTGTCAGGTCTATCAAAATAATAACAACATCATACTTTATACTTATTTCTCTCTTTATCATTCATTTACACTATTCTAATCTTATAGAACTAGATACCCTGATCACTACGTAATTAAGCCGGATCCCTTCAGGAAAATCTTGCTAAAACAATACATGTATGTGCCGTTAGCAGTGATGAATGCGCATTTAGGCATGTCTTCCTCGGCCATGAATACCTGATGATACCCTGAGAAGGCGTCCAGCAGGCTCAACATAGTGTAGCCTACCGTCGCGTCGATTAAACTATCTATTCGAGGCAAGGGATAACAATCTTTGGGGCATGCTTTATTAAGATTGGTAAAATCTACACACATCCTCCACGCCCCCGATGACTTCCTTACCATTACTACATTAGCTAACCACTCAGGATAAGTACAAGGCATGATAAAGCCCGCCGCTAATAATTTATCTACCTCGGCCTTAATGGCCTCATCCTTCTCGGCCGAGGAGTTCCTCATCCTTTGCTTGACAGGGCGAGCGGTGGAGAGCACGTTCAGCTTGTGAACAATTACCTCCCGGCTCACGCCTGGCATCTCGGCCGCTGAGTAGGCGAAGACGTCTTTGTTTTTCTTCAGCAGGTCTAGGAGAGCGGCCCTGAATTTTGGATCCAGGTTAACACCGATAGTTACGGTGCGCACTGGGTCAATTTCCACCTCTTTAGTCTCGGCCCCCTCGACCATGCCGACAGTTGCATCCATGTGGTCGCCCTCCTGTTGTAAGGATGGGCTCTTCCCCTTCTCGGACTTCTTCGCCACTTTGAGGGATTGCATGTTGCACCCTCTGGCAGATATCTGGACGTTGACCACCTCGTCCTTTGAGACGAGCTTATGCGCTTCCCCCCGGTCCGAGACATATATCAGTGTCAGGGCCCGGATGGACATTACTGCATCGGCCTCGCTCAGAGTGGCTCGGCCTATGAGGACGTTGTAGGCGGACGAGCCGTCAATGACCACGAACTCAGCTAGGACATTCTTAGCCGCATTCCTTTCGCCGAACATCACTGGCAGTCTGATTGATCCCAGGGGGACCAGGCCGGCCCCGGAAAAGCTGTACAGTGGATTGGTGCAGGGGCTTAAGTCCTCGACTTTCAGACCGAGGTTGAGAAAGCACTCCCTGAACATGATGTTCGTGTAGGCGCCTGTGTAAATCAGGCACCTCTTGACCAGGTGGTTGGCTATGTCCAAGTGGACTACAAGTGAGTCGCTGTGAGGGGCGATGACTCCCTCGTAGTCCTTCTTCCCAATAGTCATATCGGGGATGTTGGAAGCGGGGACCGCTGTTTTGGGTACAAAGTTGATGGCCTGATACAGCTCGTTCAGGTGCCGTTTGTGCCCATGAGTGGACCCACCGTTCTCGTTGCCCCCGATGACAACATGGATCACTCCTATCCGTTCAAAGACGGATTTCTTATTTGAGCCGCCGGCGTCAGTCTTTTGGCCTTTGGCAACGTATTTGCCGAGGCTCCCCTTCCGGATCAGCTCTTCGATGGCATTCTTCAGATGCCGGCAATTGTCAGTTAGGTGACCGGTGTGGCCGTGGTACTCACAGTACTGGCTCGTGTCACCGTCCCCCCTCGGCCTGGGAGGCCTCTCCCGCTTCTGACCCTCGTTCTTGCTCAGGGCGAAGACCTCGGCAGCTGATACAACCAGGGGGGTGTGGTCATTGTACCGCTTTTGGTAGTACTGTCCCGAACTCCCCCCGGTGCCCGCCGAGTTCTGTTTCTGGCGGACCTGTCAGACCGTGACCTATTATTGTCGCGGCGTCCTTCATCCGGGTTGTCCTCCCGGTGGCTCTTCTTCTCTGAGTGCCCAGCCTCGCTGTGGCCTACCCAGGTTTTGTGCTAGTCCTCCACCTTGATGGCTTGGTCGGCCATTTTCCTGGCGGAGTCTAAGTTCTGGCCTCCGCACTTAATGAGCTCGTTTTTTAAGTCCTCTCTTGGGAGGCCTTTCATCAGTGCGAAAGCTGCCAGCTCGCTGTTCAGCTCACGAATCTGCTGAACCTTGGCGTCGAACCTCTTCACATAACTTCGGAGAGACTCGCCTCCCTCCTGTTTGATAGTCAGGAGATCCGACGTCTCGACGGCCCTCCTCTTATTGCAAGAGTACTGGGTCAAAAATGTGTCCCGTAGGTCGCCGTAGCAGTATATCGACCCATTGGGTAGTCCCTTGTACCAGCTTTGTGCCATCCCATGCAGGGTTGTTGGGAAGACTCGGCACCAAACCTCATCCGGCTGTTCCCACACCGACATGTAAGACTCGAAAGCCTCGGCATGGTCGGTTGGGTCGCTTTCTCCTTTGTATGATATGGGTGGCAACTTTAGCTTAGTCGGCACCGGGACCTCTAGGACGTAGGGGTTGAGGGGTTGTCTGACCACGTGTCGAATGACACGCGGCGATCGGCTCCTCGCATCTCTAGTCCGGCTCCTCTCCCCGTGGCGGGAAGGGCTTCTTCTCCGACTCTGGTGAGTCGGGCTTCTTCTCCGACTCTGGTGAGTCGGACTCCTCTCACTCCTCTGGGGCATGCCTCGTCGGTGCTGCGGCGACTTTGTCCTCCCGCGAGTGCGGGAAGGACTCAGGTCTACCACTAGCACTCTGGGCTCCCCCGACGTCTTGACAGGGCCAGCTTCCTCCAATGCTCCGTTCAAGTCTCTCGGAGTCACATTTTGGGCCCTGGTCTCCTGGACGGGTGCCGCCGCTCTTGTCGGTGTGACAGTGTGAGCCGGCGTGCTACCAATTAGGTCCAGGAGTAGCTTCAGTTTAGCTGCATCAACCACATGTCCCATGATGGTGACCTGGTCGGCGGGCAGCGGCGTATATGGTATTATTGGCATCCCGTACTCCGGTTGAATCACTCGGCCGGTGGGGGGTTGCACAACTCCAGAATTGTGGACGGTATCATCTTGGCAGAATTCTGTTTCGTCAGTCACAAATACTTCTTGTTGTTTCGACATCTTCTTAGCTTTTTGGGTGGGTTTTTCGTTTTGTTTTTTTTTGTTTGGGAATGAATGTGACTAGCTTCTAGTATCTCTCCCCACAGACGGCGCCAATTGTTCCGGGTGTAATTCCAGAGCAGTTATTTGTTACCACCTGTGCTTGTAGAATGATGTCTTTGGTTGAATCCTCCTCTCGGTCTCCTGAAACAGTGAACAAACTGAGGGCTCGGCTTTGGACCGAGCGAACTCACTCCGACGCTCAAGTCAGTAAACTTAAAAGGATTAAGTCGTGTGTTACTTGGCGAAGTATATATTGTAGAGAGATGAGGAAAATATTACCAGGTTATGAGGTATTTAGGTTAAATTGTGGATCCCTTCCTCAATGAGGGTTGAGAAGTATTTATAGACTTTCACCTTTTGTCACGTAGTGGCCAAGTGGCCAAGTGGCTAGCAGGTGGAAAGACTGATCTACCCTCGGTCGAGGGACCCATGTTAGGCCGGCGTGCCCTGTTGACTCGCCGCCGAGGGGTCTTGGATATGAGTTCGCGGGTATGTGCCCCGGCTGGCTAGTTGTCCTAGCCGGGACACAAGTGTTAGGCCGACGGGCTTCGTCGGCTAGGCTGTCGAAGGTGTTGACTTACTTTGGATATCTTTGACCTTGTTCAATATGTTGACTCGGTCAGCGGGTGCAGAATATGCCCCATCAAAGATGTTTCAAGTTATCCCATAGATTGAAACTTTCTCCTTCAGTATTAAATCCATAAACTACTGTATACCAGAAAGAATCCCCAGTACCAACATCAATGACCTCCACAGTAATATGCTGGTCTGAGCTATCAATAGTCTTGACAGAAAAAAGTTGAGGTATCCATATAATCCAAACTCTCCCTCCATGATGATGATTATTATTATTAACTCCCTCCCAATAATTCCCTAATTTATTCAGAGTAGAAAGAAAATCTGATTCCTTAATCTTAGTTTCAACTAGTCCAAATAAACCAATTTTATTCTGATAAAGAAAACTCTTAATCTCTAACTGTTTATTTGGATTATTCATGCCACGAATATTTCAGAAACCTAACTTATCCATTATCACTAGTTGAGGTGATATCAGTCTCCCTAACATCTTGCACAACATTCTTCCCTTTATCTCTTTTTGGTGAGACAGCTTCAGCATAGGTCTTTGAAGGACTTGTAGGCATGTCAACCACATGCTCCTGCCTAGAGACTTGCAAAATTGGACTGACAATTGGAATTAGATCAGAATTATGATGTGTAGGTCCTCCAAAAGGGGTCTCAGGCACAACACCAGTTGCCAAGGGGTTTGCTGAAGGAACAGTATCTGAACCTGAGCCAGCTAGAGGTGCCACTGGTCCAGCAGGCCCAGAGGGAGCACTCATTGCCACAGACACAGGTTTTTTAATTACTGGTCTCTACACATGTGCCACCCTAGTAGGGGCAACAGGTTTCTTCTTGCAGTCTTCCTTGGTATGGCCAATACCTCGGCAAGCACCACATTGTACAGGCTTCCACTCGTATTCCACACTAACACTGACATCTTCCCCTTTTTCATCTTTAAAAAATATTCTATTAGGAAACTCTTGCCCCACTTGGACTTCCACCATGAGACGAGCATATCCAATCCTAGTTTTATCCATGGTAGCAGTATCAGCCCTCATATACTTCCCTACTAGAGAAGCAATTTTCTCTAAGCACTCCCCACCCCAGAACTTAAGACCAAGCCCGCACAAACGAACCCAAATTGGCACAACTTTGAGTGGTTCCTTTGCCAGAGAAGCAGTCTCAGTCCATGGTTTGACAACAAGAGGCTTATTCTCAAACATTGGGAATCCCTGCTTTAAGACCAGATCCTTACACTCCATGATAGGGAAGTGGACCAGAAAGGCTCCATTAGGCAACGATATTTAACATTACTCTTTTTAAGTAGTCATACCATATAAACATACAACAGTTGTCGTATAATTTGTGCTCTTGCAGATTATACTATGAAGTAGAATAAAAACTGTGAGAAAATCCTAATTGGTACAAAATGTTGGAAGTGGTGGGAGTGGGTAAGTTGAGTCTTCGTTGTGACAAGTATATCCGCCATAAGCTTACGACTGTTAAATATCATTCAAATAAGTAGATAAGATAGAATGTTTAGGAAATCACAAATTATTTGTTTTTATCTAATTATAAAGATTTTATTTGACCCGTCACAAACTTGTGATGAATTTATAAGCTTACGACGGTTAAATATCATTCCTACGAGTAGATAAAATAAAAATAAAATGCTTAAAAAATTACAAATTATTTATTTTTATCTAATTATAATATAAGTAGATTTTATTTGACCCGTTACAAGCTTGGGTTGAATAAGTTGAGTAGAGGACGAGAAAAAGCAGGAGTGGGGGGACTTTGAGCCTTGTGCTAATGTACTCCAATGGTAGTGCTTCACCACCCAACTTGTTAATAGTGATGTGTTGTGTCAGTGTGACAACTATCATTTCTGTTTTTCACTGAATCAGGTTTACTCTTTTTCCGACATCCTTAGTTAAAGAAATTATACATACTCCCTCCATTCAACTCCACACTACACCTATTCCATTTTCATCCATTCAACTCCACACTACACATCGAGAAGTTGCTATGTCTACCTGGTTTTTTTTACTGCGTATACCCGGTTAATTAGAAAATAAAAATTAATAGAATAATAACTTAAGTTTTAAATACGAGTAACTAAACATAATAATTTAAATCACAAATTCTCATTATAGACGGATATTATCCGTTTATAATGAAAGACGGACCAAATACAATATCACTTTCTTAATAAGACAAATAACAAGTGGGGTGGTGGGGCAAAAAATGTCACAACTTTCATTATATTTGATCCGTCTATAGCAATAGACGGATATACCCGTCTATAGCAAGACTAATAGAATTTAAATATAATTGAACTATGAGTTTTTTAATTTAATACAATGTACAATGACATGGTATTAAAGATGAAAATAGGTTGTGTTGACCGTGCCTCGTGTCGACCTATCGTGTCTGGACGAGATTGGCACGACTCAGGCCCAAGAATGTGGGCTTCATGCCGTGATGTAACATTGAAATGAAATGGCGGCTCAAACACGGTCCACGGCCCACAATGTGTCGTGCTGTGCTTTGGCGTGTCCAAGTAATTTCTCCACTTAGACAGTTAGGCCTTATTTCTTTGTATTTTGGGTGTAACCAAGTGTGTCGTGCTCATGTGGGTTGTGCTGTGCCTAGGTGTGACGATCCGCACACTTGAGCCCTTAGATTTATTTTATGCTTATGTAATTTCATTTTCCTTGTACATTTGTAGTAAGTATTTTCTTAGTAGTTTTAGAATAGGTTTCCATAAATAGGTATATCGCTATTCTGAACTAAACTTGTAAATTCAATGTATCCTGCTACCAGGACCAAACTATCAAATTTCCCTCTTTGAGAGGTGCTAGTCAATGAAAAACCGCTTCTCATCCAAAAGCTTGTTGTTGCTTGTTGCTTGCTTTCAATAATCGTATTGCTTACTTTTATTGCTTTCGTGTGTCGGACTTGATAATCGTGACTAGGATTCCCGACACACACCCCCGAGACCCGAGTATCGTGCTAGTGGGCGATCCCTCACTAGTACGAAGAGCCTTGTCGCTTGCATCTTGCCTAGAGAAGGGGCAAAGGTGCGCGCCACGGTCCGGCAAAAGTAGCGGACCGTGACATTTGGTATCAGAGCCCGGTCTTCGGACGGGCGTCTGCAAGCCGCATTTGTTCATCGAGATCGAGAAAATGGGCGAAACAATCGAGGACCGAGTGGATGCCTTAATGGACACAATCGACGTCAAGCTTCCCAAACTCGAGAGCATCGTTATGCGGATGGCTGCGAGCCTCGAGGAGTTGCAAAAGACGGTTTGTGACCTTGAGACGAAGGTGGACGGGATGGATTCCCGCATCCAAGCGATCAGTGGTGCGATCCCCGACGATCGGGAGGAAGAGATCAATCATCTGCACCGAAAGGTCGAGATGTTAGAGAACACTTGTGCCACGCTCGTGAAAGCGGTAGGCAATGACGGGAAATCTATGGGGAGCCATAAGGTGAAGGCACCCCCACCTCGTGCCTACGATGGGGCGAGGGATTCGAAAGCGGTGGATAACTTTATCTTCGATATGGAGCAATACTTCCGAGTAAGTGGGCTCGACGAAGACGCGGAAGTTGTCACGGCAAGCATGTATCTAGTCGACGATGCCAAGATGTGGTGGAGGGCTAGGTACAAGGAAATTGATGCGGGCACGATTACGGTGACATCGTGGGCCGACTTCAAGAGGATCTTGAAGGATCACTTCTACCCCGAGAACACGGAGTTTGTTGCTCGGAAGAAGTTGAAGGAAATCAAGCACACCAAATCAATCCGGGAATATGTGAGGGAATTCTCAGCGTGCATGCTCGAGATTAGCGAAATGTCCGAGACGGATAGGACATTCGAGTTCATTGACGGGTTGAAGAGGTGGGCACAACAAGAGGTCATGAGGCGTAATCCCAAAACTCGTCTTCGGCCATATCGGCCGCGGAGCGCCTGCTCGACTTTCACGGAGAGCGAGAGGCACCAAAAGTTGTGGCACCAACGGGGAATACTGGTGTGTCACAAAGTGGGTACAATGGACAAAGGCCACAAAACAGCGCCATTTCAGTTGGGAACAGTCGGTTCCGCTCACAAGGAAGTCAAGCCCAATCGGCGAGCACTACAAACTCGCCCTCAAGCTCGTCTTCGAAGGGGGGAAACTCTACTGCTTCCACAACGAAGAGACCGTTCGCGTGTTTTGTGTGCAAGGGTCCTCACAAGATGGCCGATTGTCCGAGCAAAGCGGAGTTCAATGCCATGTTCAAGGAGATGCCGAAAGGGGCTCAAGAACGTCTTGATGGGGCGTTGGCCGACTATCACCAAGAGTGTAACGACGACTCGAGTGATGGCGAAGACCAACCACTGATGGGCTCACTCCAACGGATCAGCGCGATGGGGAAATACGAAGATTCCTCCGCCAAGATATCCAACGGGCTCATGTACGTGGACTTGATGGTGAATGGGAAGCAAGCACGAGCCTTGATCGACTCGGGCGCCTCCCATAACTTTGTTACGAAAGAGGAAGCGGATCGGTTGGGGCTAGTTCTACGGGATGCTAACAAACCGCCTGAAGCGGTCAATGGGAAAATGAGACGCGTCCAAGGAGTGGCTAAGAAGGTCGCGGTTCAAGTGGGTGAGTGGGCGGGGGAGCTCGACTTCACCACCGTTCATTTGGATGACTTCAAGTTAGTACTCGGGATGCGGTTCTTCCAGAAAGCATTGGTAGTATTGAAACCAAGTGACGGATCGATGCTACTAATGGGGTCTATCGTAGTGAATACGGTAGACGGCGACGAAGACAAGGGGCAGCATCGAATTTCGGCTATGAGGGTGATACCGACGCCGAAACAAGGGATGCGACCTGGGAGAATGCCTAAAGGTTCGGTGGAGCCGAGGGCGAACAAGACCCAGGCTAACTACGATGCTAAGTGGCCTGGGGGACGAAAGAAGAGTCTACCCTCTCACCGAGGAGTAGACAATGAGGGCCAAGATGCCCAAAGAAGTAGGCCTCGTACCATCAGGGGGCCGCGTCGATGTGCTGAATCGACGTCCTGGTTTTTGCGGTCGGTCGACCCAAGAGAGAAGGCCTCGTATCATCAGGGGGCCGCGCCGAAATGCTGATTCGGCGTCCTGGAGATCTCACATTACCTTGAATGCAGGTGCTGAAGTGACGAGAGACAAGACGAAGGTCCGTTGGGGCCAGTACTTGGAGAAAGCCCGAGAGAGCATATTTCAAGCAGCGGCAAAGTGGGCGTTCCCGAGAGACAAGGAGCACGTGGTGGACTTGGAGAACATGATGTTCGGCAGCTTCTATGTCAAGGAACTCCAGCCTATCCTTGAAGGGACGAAGAGGCCAGTCATTGTTTGGGACGAAGCGCACATTCAAGCCGAGTTGTACAAGCCAATCCCCAACACCGCATGGACGGTCGAGCTCACCGAGGATGTCTCATCGAAGCACCGTTCAAGATTTTTGTGTTGCCGAGGGCGGCAAGACAGTTAGGTGGGGGAGAGTGTGACGATCCGCACACTTGAGCCCTTAGATTTATTTTATGCTTATGTAATTTCATTTTCCTTGTACATTTGTAGTAAGTATTTTCTTAGTAGTTTTAGAATAGGTTTCCATAAATAGGTATATCGCTATTCTGAACTAAACTTGTAAATTCAATGTATCCTGCTACCAGGACCAAACTATCAAATTTCCCTCTTTGAGAGGTGCTAGTCAATGAAAAACCGCTTCTCATCCAAAAGCTTGTTGTTGCTTGTTGCTTGCTTTCAATAATCGTATTGCTTACTTTTATTGCTTTCGTGTGTCGGACTTGATAATCGTGACTAGGATTCCCGACACACACCCCCGAGACCCGAGTATCGTGCTAGTGGGCGATCCCTCACTAGTACGAAGAGCCTTGTCGCTTGCATCTTGCCTAGAGAAGGGGCAAAGGTGCGCGCCACGGTCCGGCAAAAGTAGCGGACCGTGACACTAGGCTAGACACGGTCTTCTTCTCAAACTTCATCCCCTACATCCCACGACCCATGTTTTGTCGTGTGGTGTTAAAATGGGTCACTTGTATTGTTGGGACGAATAGTAGTGAATATGGGAAATATAGTTTCGTTATGAGGTGTTTGTTTCGTTGAGGTTGAGAGGTCGTTTTACCAATTTGTAAAGTCCTCCGCGGGAGGTTAATAGGGGTTAGGAGAGACAAATGAGGCAAACTGATCCACAAATCAAGTAGATTTCCATCATAAAATCAACATCAAGTTCACTAGGCTACTCTGCTGGTGCTACTTCGCTCCATCTTTATCTTACTTGCAGGCAGCTTAGCGACGGTTAATTCGTAAAGGCGGTTGTTGAACCGCCAGCTTTGATACCACTTCTAAAGTTTTTTATACAATTAGCATTGGACTCTTATGGTCCAATGCACTTATACTATTAATATCGTAATCTAAGACAAAAAAGTAACTACATCGGTTAACAAGCATGTGTTGATGGTGAACGGCTGGCTAAACACGGTATCCAACATCTTCATCCTCAACCTTTTTGAAGAGACGAACTGAGCTGGCCAACTGATAGACCAAATCTTCATTCAACTTGAAAGACACAGCTTCAGAGAAATACCTGCAACAAGACCCAAAAGAGTGTCTCGGAGATTCATCTCCTTGGCTATGATACACATCATCCGGAACCCAACAAGACCCTTGATCCCGTGAGAGAGAGCCAGATGTACTTACACCACACAGACGTAGAAAGGAAAAGCGGAAAACAGACTAGAAAAATCTGCCTCCCAAAGGATAAAAAACTCCTTGATCCAGTGAGAGAGAGCCAAGTGTTCCTACCCATTTTATTAGAGGTCTTTACCCGTCTGTTCGCCCCACCCGTCTATACCAAGACCTATTGCACAAACATTGACCCGACCTTTAGAGGATTGACAAACACTTAAAAGGCTAAAACCAATACTTAAAAACAATCCCAAAATAGCATTTTGTATTACGTTAATTTTGATATAGAAAACATGTCTTTTTATCGATGACTTTTACCCAAATAATCCAGCCAAGAGCCCAAGATAAAAGTCGGTGCCGATTTGAGTAGCAAAACAATGACATATACTCTCTCCATTCTTGTCCAAACAGTAGCAGAAACAATGTAATCCATTCAAAAATGAAGGACTGATGACTGATGAACCGTTAGTAGACCCCAATCCGTCTTCAAATCAGATCTATAACAAAAACAGTTCAATCGCACTACTGCAAACATCACCAAAACCTACAGTTGAATCACACAATGATTCCAAACATCATCAAAATCACTGGTTTACAAAATTCCAGTTAACTGAGTTCATAATTACTCAAAAGTCAAAACTATGCGGTGCACCAAGTCGTACATCACGTACAGCCCTAGTTTAAACAGCTATCCTAAAGTTTCATCTCGAATTGAAAGGCCAAAAAACATGGTATTTTGTAATTACAACCTTAGATTTGCCTTGTGCTGCCTAGCTGGACATCTACCAGAAAATTCACAATACGAATACAGATAGACAGTTGTACACTTGTACCAGATTTACAGGCGTAACTGAAATCATAAATACAGTACAAAAGCATACCCAAGTTACTTGGCCATCATGACAACGCCAGATTATCAAAGTAAAGCCCAATTTGGATAGGGAATGATCTTTGCCTTCTGAACGAGCGATCTCAATCCTTTGAGCTGCAGCTACGCCATCTCACATGTCGAACTGAGGTCTGCATATATGTTAACACTGAAATTAAGCATCAAACTAACAACCAGCAACACAGCACCATAACCCTACTGGAGCAAAAGCTCCCACATGACCTTTCCCTTGTATTGAAAATACAAAGGGGTTGCTTACTGATGAACAATAATAATGGAAATTGCGTCAAGAATCGTGTCAACTAATATATATATTCACAATAAGAGAACAATTGCTTGTATTTGTAAATGAGTTAAGTTTTTTAATATCACATCTACCCACGGAAGTGACGGAACAACTATGATAAATTTAACGAGATAGATAAACAGGGCCCATTTAGACTCGACTGTGAGCTCAAAAAGGTAACTACCCAGCATCCCAGCTCACTTCTCCAAATATACGTACAATTAAAATGTAAAATTTTGCACAGTTGATTTATCAAAACACCTATTTTCATATTCTCTCTAGTAAAAAGTTATCATTAGTGTGTATTATGAGAAAATACTGATGACAAACCAAAAATAAACGGGACAGAGAGTAAAAACCAGGATGCTGCTGCAATAAACAAAGTCGGAAAAATAAATCATTGCTTGATAGAATACCTATTATCTCACCTGAGATTTTTTTCATCTACGCAGTTTTTCGAACTTGCTCTCCATAACAGCCTTCTTTCTTGTATCGTAATCTACTCTCCATGTCGGAGCCTGTCAATAGATAGCCATAAAGTATTCTTGCTTTTTCACCTGTCCTCTCATCCACCTCCACAACATCAGGGTTGTTCTCATCATTCAGACCAGGACCTACTGACTGTAAGTGTGTTCATTCCCTGCGTCCATGACGATCCTGCTGAAAGTGATCAGACAATCGCACAGCCTCCTTCAGGCCCACCTGATCACCAGCAAACTTGATGAGGGTGGTGCCAAGATGACCATCTCTACTGTACAAGGACTTCGACTTGCCTCCGGAAAATCCAAGATCTGGAAAAATAGTCCACGTAAAAAAAAATGGAACAAAGACTGCAACAAAATCAATGAAAAGGATGCTGCCACAAAAACGGCAATTCTAAGGAGAATAAAGTGCAACTCAGTTGGTTAGTAGCTTCACTTTATCAATTCTCCTTCAGCACAATGTATGTTATTTAGACTCGGATATGGGTAAGGCACAAATGGACATGGGTGCGGAGCCCTCAGGCACGGTATATACTCAAGTATCAAAGGCTGCAAGTTTCTCCCCCTGCCGGAAAGGAGGATGCAGATGCAAGAAAACGTCCACAAAACAAAAAGATATCCTAACATCTTTGAAGTTTTCGTAAGTTAAACAGATAGATGTTTGACCTCGTAATCTTACTAATGCTTCAATACACAATCTCTTTCTCTACTTTTGTCACACACACCTTCCTATTTGGCTCTTCTAAGATTAGTGTGAACTGGCGACGGTCAGTAAGGATTCCATACCCATACCCTTGAGTGTTGTGTCGAACACCGGTGTGGGTTCATAAACGAAGAGTTGAAATAACATAGCATACAACACTGCATCCCCTCCCTTGCACTTTCCTATCTTATTAGCAAATCACATTCCCAATATAACTACGGGTTTTCCATCTCTCAGGCAGTTCTGCAGCTGCTTTCTTTTCACATGTTTTATTGCGGTTTACCAAAAGAGTCAGTTAACCAGAGGCTCCTCGCATTCCTAGTCCGGCTCCTCTCCTCGTAACGGGAAGGGCTTCTCCTCCGACTCGGGTGAGTCGGGCTTCTTCTCCGACTCTGACGAATCGGACTTCTTTCACTCCTCTGAGGCAGGCCTCGTCGGTGCTGCGGCGACGCTGTCCTCCCGCGGGTGCGGGAAGGACTTAGGTCTACCACTAGCACTCTGGGCTCCTCCGGCGTCTTGACAGGGCCAGCTTCTTCCAGTGCTCCGTTCAAGTTTCTTGGAGTTACGTTCTGGGCCCTGGTCTCCTGGACGGGTGTCGCCGTTCTTGTCGGTGTGACAGTGTGAGCCGGCGTGCTACCAATTAGGTCCAGGAGTAGCTTCAGCTTGGCTGCATCAACCACATGTCCCATGATGGTGACCTGGTCGGCGGGCAGCGGCGTATCTGGTATTATTGGCATCTCATACTCCGGTTGGATTACCCGGCCGGTGGAGGGCTGCGCAACTCCAGAATTGTGGACGGTATTATCTTGGCAGAATTCGGTTTCGTCACTCACGAATACCTCTTGTTGTTTCGACATCTTCTTAGCTTTTTGGGTGAGTTTTTGTTTTGAGTTTTTTTTTGTTTGGGAATGAATGTGACTAGCTTCTAGTATCTTTCCCACAGACGGCGCCAATTGTTCCGGGTGTAATTTCAGAGCAGATATTTGTTACCACCCGTGCTTGTAGAATGACGTCTTTGGTTGAATCCTCCTTTCGGTCTCCTGAAACAATGAACAAACTGAGGGCTCGGCTTTGGACCGAGCGAACTCACTCCGACGCTCAAGTCAGTAAACTTAGAGAGATAAGTTGTTGTTACTTGGCGAAATGTATTTTGTAGAGAGATAAGGAAGATATTACCAGATTATGAGGTGTTTAGGTTAAATTGTGGATCCTTTCCTCAATGAGGGTTGAGGAGTATTTATAGACTTTCCTCTTTTGTCACGTAGTGACCAAGTGGCCAAGTGGCTAGCAGGTGGAAAGACCGTTCTACCCTCGGCCGATGGACCCATGGCAGGCCGGCCGAGGGGTCTTGGATATGAGTACGCGGATGTGTGCCCCGGCTGGCGAGTTGCCTGGCCGGGACCCAAGAGACAGGCCGACATGGTGCGTCGGTTAGGCTGTCTAAGCCGTTGACTTGCTGTGGATATCTTTGACCTTGCTTGATATGTTGACTCGGTCAGCGGGTGCAGAATATGCCCCATCACAACCAAATCAAAGAAAAACATATTTCATAAAAAAAACAATTGTCAGGACAATAAAGTGTAGCTCAGTCCTCAGTTAGGTAGGCACTTAACCTTCCCCTGTGGTGGGTCAAGTCGTCAAGATCGGTTCTTATTGCCTTCAACCCTTATTCTCCTACCTCATAGACAGTTACAAAAGTAACAGCATCTCCAAAATAAATATTACTCCGTAGTTTCCTTTCTCTCAAGAGTTCTCCAACTGCTTTTCTTTTCACAAATTTGATCATGGTTTACCAACATCATCAGATAAAACAGTGGCCAATATTAGTACAAAAGGAGATGAGTGACACTAGGATGCCAAATTTCAACTTATATGCTCTGGAGGTACAGGGAAAGGGAAACTATGTGGTCATGGTACAGAGGCGAGTGGCACTGTGGCTGAACTCCTAACTATATCATAGGGGATCAGTAAGGAAACCAAGGGCAGGGAGAAATCTACGGCAGCCAATAGAATAGTGCAAAGACATTAAGGCAGCAGAATGATGTCAATTTAACATAAATCCACTAAGAACTTAATTTTTAAGTAGTACATATTTGTGACTCATTTAGTCATTTCCCAAGCAAGCTCGCTAAATATCAAACTGTGCTCATGTAAGGAGGCCTCCTTGAGAGAACTAAATCATCTAACATTCTATTTTTGCTTTCTTTCCCTGTACTACGAAACTCAGCTATATACTGAAGGCCCAGATGATTGCTTTCATTCCATAATCAATACAGATTTAAGAGTAATTTTAGTCTATTAAGTATCAACTCTTAAAGTTGAACAGCTGCATCAGTTAATTAGAATATGAATAAAGCACCAGTTTAGCAAGCTGCAAATATATCTCGGTGTACAGGGTAGAGTAATTTAACAGAAAAGTGGGACATTCTCTGGTAATCAAATTGAATGGAAATGGCATCAGAAATGTCACAATCAATCCATATCTCAAGGTACACCACAGTAAATCACCAATTAGCACAGAGGCTCAGCTTTTTAGCCATGAACAAGACAAACTAGTGTTGGGAGTAACAGGGTTGGGCCAAACTGTAGACCTATGCGTCAAGGCGAAAACAAGGCCTAATGTACCTCACAAAACTGCACATGCAGACAGTGAACACAAACACTACAGGAAGACACACCCAAGTGATCACCATAACTCCTCCACTGCAAAAATGAATATGAAAGAACCAAGATAACGGAAATTTGCTACATGATTTATTAGCAGCTGAGCTCCTATAAATCAAAGCCATAACTATTTGATCAAAGCAGCCGTCAGGATTCTCACCCAGAGATGAGAACTCTTGACATTCGCTTGACAGAGTCTCAAGCTATCTAACTCAAGCCACCACCCTTTCGCTTGCCAGTAGCATACCATATTTTCGAGTAGACATATAAGCACTTCAGAGCTCAGTGCAAAAAGATCACATAAGCATGGTAAAAAAAATTAAAAAAAATAGTATATGAGATATAAGATGCCTTGAGAGAGAGAGAGAGTACATCATCTCCACACTTGAAAAATGTACTCGAATTTTTAATTTCGAGGAAGTAAAGAACAAACATATTTGGCGAACAATTTTGAAATAAGGTAAGACATTGCATTTAAACCCAAATCCCTCAAAGCGCAAAAATCCCTTGAAAGATGAGATTCCGGATAAACGCAAAATAACATAAACCAGGCCACAACCTAGACCCCATTTCCCAAAAGAACATATTAATCATAGATGTTATCGCAGCGGACTTCTATGCTAAACACTAGCAAGCATAATGTTCTTTAAGTTTCTTTAAATTCATTTTCCTCACAAGTCACGCAAAGGAAGAATAAAATGCTTCTAAGATTCATGACTAAAGAGCATTAAGCCAGAAAAACAATCTTTAGTAAAATAATGTCTATCCGGTTAGAGAACCAGACAAATCATAGAAGGTGAGCCATCTATGAAACCTCAATCAAGTCCAGAAGCTATTTCACAGTTAAGTGACCCGAATTAGGAAAACCTGATTACACATCAGTACATCGCTACTCACCAATACAAACTTTTTGTTTCCTATATACAATTGTAGGAGAAAGGACATCCTTCAACTGATGCTCTTACCTGAACAGAGTCTCAGTGACTAATATTTACCAGTTTGTTAAATTGACGCTGCATATTATCAGTTGAAGCAGCCACGCTATCTTAAACAGGTGAACACACATGAAATGGAATGAGTCAAGCGCCAGCACAAGAGGCGAAATATTTACTAATGACGCAAGTAGGAAGGGATTGGTAGTTTCCTCCCAAAATTTTCCTATGTTTGAGGGAGTTTATTTTAGCTTGTGGGAAAATGGACTTCCTTCCAACTCTGCGATACTCTAAGATGATTGGGAATCATTGCACAGGATTCTTACATGTTAACTCATGAAATTTAATCTGAGTTTCAGACTTGATCTTAGAGTTGGGAGATTTAAAGCTGAGAGGTTTGAGATCCCATTTTCACCGTACTTTGCAGTGATTAATTCCACTGAAAACAAGAGCGCTGACAGACTGCTGTCGGACTGTCGGTTATCTGCAGAGTGGTGCAACGACAATACTAGATGCTCCCAGCAGATATCTTTGTCGTTTACAGAATGCACACTGTAAATCAAATGACGAAAGAAATCCCTCTGATGTGAACATTAGTACTTATGCAGTAAGGTACATTCAGTTGTACTACTGTCTCAGAAACAGTCATCACTATTTGAGAAAGAGATTAGAGCAGGAGAGTTCCTTTTCCTAAACCCAAGATCAGATTCGCCAGTAGCTTCTATCCAATACGATTTACTGAAGCAGCTATTAACCATTTGAAATAGGTGATTCAGTCAGCAAAAATAATGGTAAAAAAAAAAGTATCTATTCTAACCCCAAATATGTCAAAGTCGAAAAACGCCTCTTCCTTTTTAAGGGAGTCCCCTACGTTAAAAGCTTTGAGGAGAGCATCAAATACAGATTTTAATATTTCTTGGTGTTGATGAAGATGTCTAAAAGGTCCACGAGTTAAACTTTATTTTGATACGGTAAAACAAAAAAGAAACTAAGACATGGTAAGCAACTGAGCAAATCAAAGAGCCACACGGACCCTTACCAGAGCCACACGGACCCTTACAAACAACATCTATATTTTAAGTAACGAAGGACATACTATACCTCTAAGTTTACTATCCATTGCCTTACTTCCCAAACCCTCCATGCGCCCAACTTTACCCTTGCTGGTATTCGTATTATGTATAATGACCGTAGGAGGCCACATGATCAAATCATCCCGGAACGCATCAGCTTCATTAGCAAGCAGAGAGCCAGAGACTGATAAACCCTCGAGTTATCAGGAGCGCTCATGCAGTTCCACCCCATTAGGGCACACAGAGCTCTGTGTAAGCCCAAGTGTTCCCCACGTGAATCTGCATTATCTGAGTAGTATGCATGCATTATAAGAGAATGCACATCAGGGAAATCTTTAGAAGACCTGTCATTTCCAATACCAACAGTGTTGGACAGTGCACGGCGGAAGTTCAATTTCACATATAATTTAAAGTTTGCACATGAATTAATAAATAGCAAAAATGAGGCTGTCGCGCCAGCACTATGACAACAATGTTCAATTGCTGAGAAAAGTAACTAGCTTATATGAGCAAGTAGATCCCCCAACCTGCTTACTCATTAAAACACAATGGAAGAACTTGCTTCTGCAAGCTACTTGCTTACCCATCGACATTTAGGCCTCATTTGTACTTTTTCAACTTGCTTAGCACTATAAAATATTTGGTTGAATGCGATGTCCACTTACCGAAAAAGTAATCTCAAGCACCTACCTATATATTTAGCCAAGTACTAAAGTTGTTCTAAGCTACAAAGATAGCATCTACTATGAAATTTTTCAATCATAAAGTGAAACTGGTATTCAGGTTTGGAAGATTGACAAAAGTACAACTTCTTCACTAGCTAATAAAAAATCTCCCAGGATCAAACAATGGAAATAAATGTCAGGCTTAACACTTGGGGTCAACCTGCAGATATTTAAAGACCTGCTGAACGATGAAGACAGCTATATAGGTTCAAATTCATCATATAGTGTGCATCCAAAATGTACACCGTATGTGATTTGTAGGAGAGTTAAACGACATGACCCATGAACACGAGCAAATTTCTAATTATGAAGCCCAGAGAAGTTTCACTGGGCACTTCGTCAGGTTTGCATCATGTATTACAATTTACAAGTCTGACCTTCATCCCGACTAATTGCAAAGACTGATTGCAAAATACTATAAAAGCCAGCAGGGCATACTTATGGTACTTTGACATGTTTACATCATGAATCACAAGCCTGGCCTGGCATTTTGACAAGTTTGCACAGCATTACAAGCTAAGGTCAGGACTCAGGAGTCAGGACTCAGGACTATCTGCATATCCAAGTAAACCCCAAACCAAGATAGAGGCCATAAGTAGGACCTTTCATAGGAATATATATACATACGTTTAGAAATAACTAAAGATGCAGACAGAGTTCTTCTAGCTAGAGGATCACAAAAGAATCCAGTTCCACTACATGAGAGCAATGAAACCCTTGGGAGAACTACCCGAGCACAAAGTAAAAGATTGATAATAAATGGCACTACCGTCATTTTGGAAGAAGAAAAATTCATACAATCAATACATTGCAGATAAGTTTGCAGCACTGAACCATAAATGCAGAATGTTACCAGAGATGACAGTAGTGGGTGCTGTTCAATAAGCAGCATCCACACTTTCCAAAATAACATATATTACCACAATTTCTATTTTCTTATCAAGTCTTCTATAGAAACTTCTATCCAAATCCACAGCAATAATATAGCTTCCAACACAACAGTATCTATACTTTCAAATGGCTCTCTAAATCTGACTGAATTTTTACCCACATCACTCGAGTTAATTCCTAAAAATATAGAAATAACAAATACGAGTAACAAATAAAAAAGGTCACAGAAAAAGTCAAAATGATATGTACAACATGAACAATGACATTGAATCGACAATAGGATATCAAACAGCAACTGATCAAGTTTGAATCAATTGTTGCTGAGGCCTGGCGTCATTAGAGTACATTTAGACAAATTGATCCAAATCATTTTCTAGAAATTTTGCACTGTACCCTGAGACATACGCCAGTTAAGCTTTGTGTCAAGGTATGAGCCCCGATCACTATCATGGTAATGAATACCATTTTATGAACACCAGAGGTTCATAATGGTTAAAAACTAGAAACGAACTGGGCATATCTAAAGGTATGAGAGAGACTGTGTTCAGAAAAATAGCAATGCAGTTTTTGTATGGACAAGAAACGGAGTTTTGACATTTTGCAAGACCTCATGATCCAAGATGAAGTATTCAAATGGGTTCCCATGATCCAAGCTAATATGGTGGTACGTATTCATAGGTATCATCATAGTAAAGGTTGGCATGAACATGAGATAATTGACATGCTAGGGGTGACTAGGGGCATGGACAGAGTGCGCAAAAAAGCAGAAAAGCATGCCATAAAACATGCACATGGTGCCCGCAGGCCCAGCCCCACGCATTTCAAAGAGCTTGGCTTGCACGAAGATGGGAGGAGAAATGGTGAAGCATCACCAAAAAACAGGAGGGCTCAACATGGTCAGCGTCCAGAGTCACACGACCAAATGGCACAGTAGATTGAGCGAGAGACGTGGTCAGGTAAGGGTGGTAAGCGACCTACTCCTACTTCATCAAGGACTAAACTAACTCGACTCCTACATAGATAAGGAAAAACAAGTCATAATCACACAGACTAGGACATCTACTCTTACCAAGATTAAGTCGGAAAAGACATACTCCTGCAAGGACTAAAAGATTCAATTCTAGGAGATGACTGAAATGGTGGACTATACTAATATTGTTATACTGCCCTACCACAGCAAAAGCTGCCATAATTCCAAAATTACCCTAACATGTTTTGAATTATCGAGACTTTGGTGGGGATTGACGGCAGCAGGAGCAGACAACAAACAACAAACGACGGAGCCTTGGCCTTGTTTGGATACCAAAAAGGAGAGAAATGGAGGGGAGGGGGGCGGAGGGAAGGGAAGGGGAGGGAGAATGGAGGAGGTCATTTTCCCTCCAAATCTTTCCATTGTTGGAGGGGAAATAATTTGGCTTGGAAGAGGGAAATGGAGGGATCCACTTTCCCTTCCCTCCAAATCCCTCCACCTCCATTTTGCTAACCAAACAATGGATTTCTCATACCTCCAAATCCCTCCATCCAAACATACCCTTAGTCCCAACATGATTTGATTTGAGGTCGCTAACATGAACCATCAATTCGAATCTGTTTAGGCTTGAATCCAGTCACTAAATGAGAGCACCTCTTATCGAACCAAGTTTTCAAAATACCAAAATCATATGCTAAGTTGCTAACGCAAAATCCTTGTAGCTGTTTCTCAAGTATTTCTTACAAAAAAATAGTCTATCTGACTTGCATTACCTCTACTTCTGTAAGTCACTAAATGAGAGTGCCTCTTCTCAAACCAAGTTTTCATTATACCAAAAACACATGTTAATGCTAATCAAATACTCCCCCCGTCCCGGTCAATTGTTGTCCTTTGGTTTTGGCACAAAGACCAAGGAAAGAGGAGAGAATCAATTACTAAATGACCAGTGGACCAAATTGGGTGTGAAATGTGAATGATCAAATTGCTCATCAAGTTCATTCTTAAAATAGAAAAGACAATAATTGACTGAGATACCCCAAAATGGAATAGGACAACAAATGATCGGGACAGAGGGAGTATACAACTTCCTACTTCATTCCTCTCCCCAAAACCAAAACCTCCATGAGCGCTCTCAAAACCAACACGCCTAAAGCTTACTTGGCCGTTTAAGTCGTCGCCTAATTAATTTCTCGTTAATTTCTCATTGGTAGGAACACCTCGAACAACCTCTTCTAGATCATCCCAAAATTCATGTTTAATAGTAGCATTCCAACCCCACCTATGGCTAGAAACTAGAAAGCTTGTTTAGGTAGTGCTTTGATAGTGTTAAACTAAGCCCCTATTTTCAAACCTCTTCTATTTTGTATCACCTAACTTTAGAATTTCGAAGAGGTTTTAACAAAATAGAAGAGGTTTGAATTAACAACTTTTGTATCACCTAACTATGCAAACATTCATGCGACCAATTCTGCATCACTTGACTAAGCCCCTATTTCCGACCGAATGAAACTAATCTAAATTGAACTGAAGAACAATAATAAACCCAACTGATCTGAACTGAATAAAAATCCGCAAAAAGGGCTTGCATAATTAGAGCAAACATATATAAAAACCGTCACAGAAAATAAATATAAAAGGTAAATAAATAAATGAGACGGAAGAATAACGAGAAAATAGCAACAAACCCGTCACACTAAGTCACGATAATTAGGAGGGAGAGCGAAGTAAGAGCGGATAGTACCTGTTGGAAGTAATGCTAAGGCTAGCAATGTCGTCTAAATACATTGTATTAGAGAGATGCCTTCCATTACCTCGTAAAAACATCTCACCACTACTTGCATAATTATAGCCACTAACTCCATGTTTATTGCCATGTTTATGGTGGAGTTATGCCACTATCTTTGTGATTATGATGTTAATTAATCACTATAAATATGAGAAGTGAAGTCATTTGAGATATACATATTCCATATATCTATACTACTTCTCTATGATAATTTTGAAAGATACCATATGAGTTCCAACTCCTAATGGTTGAGTACACAACTTTTAGGAGTGTTGTGTGACCTTGGGGGACGACGCCTATATCGATTTGTACCATAGTCGGGGCGATTTCGTTTCTCATTCAGTGGCCTCCATACCACGACACAACAACAAATATTCTATAATTATATCTTCGCCCCTATAGTGATACTATATTTCCAACAATTGAGAAACGAAATTTTATCGCTATTATTGTTGTTGTGTTCATTATTTTTGTCATTGGAATTATTTCTATTGGCCAAAAATATTGTTCTTCGGGTATAAGAATCAGGCCGCGGATCGGGTGAGACAGCAGTTTGGTATTTTGGCCATAACTCGGTCTCTAGAGCTTTGTTTGAGGCGTGTAATATAGCGTTGGAAAGCTAAGAAGAAGGGCTACAACTTTGTAGTTGAAGCCTTGAGCAGATTCGGCCATCTTCTATCCTTAAAATGGGCAGCAATGTCTTGGTAGTGTGCTGAAAAGTTTATGAAGATTCATAGAAGAATGGTATTATCTATAATTTTATAGCCCAATTAATTCTTGTGATTAAGGTATGTTCCCGTGAATTTCCTTTACAAATATTTATGATGATAAATATAAAGGTTTGGTCAATTATATATGCCTTAATCTTTTGTATGTTTTACCATCGCTTTATTTGGTACGACGTGTCTAAAATCTTGGTAATATTAGTCTTGATAATTGATTTCAAGAATATGTGAAGAAAATTGTTCCAAGATTTTGATTGACAAGTAGCTAGAATGATTGAGTGTCCAAGATATTTTTATGTGTATAATATGTATATCATGCAAAATGTTTCACACATTTGGATTGATTTTTTAGTTTTGATTATGAGATGAACTAAAATTGATATTTGAGTTATGAACCAAATGTGGGGGCTAAATATTTTTTTTTTTTCAATTGATATACATACTATCTTGGAAATGTTTGTGTGTGCGACAAATATTGAAAATGAATATTTGTCAAAGTTTCATAAAAGTAGATTATGGAGATTATAAATTGTCGTGTACATTTATATGATATCTAAAAGTTGAGATGGTTAATGAATGAATAATGTATATATTTTGTTTGAACGAGTATGTTTGTCACTAATTTGTGGCGTGACAACATGTGGGGGAAGACGTTCAATTTATTATTTGATAAAATTATTCATCATGTTTAGATTTCATATTTCAGTTATGTGGAGTATGTATCTAAGAAATATTTTGATTGTGGGGATACATAGAAAATAACGAGTGTTTGTTTTATACATGAGTGTATGTTTTATACATGATTAACTGACCAAAATATTGTAGTGTATTTTGTTGGTTAAGTCACTTAGCTTATACCACACTATATGAGATTATGATGATTGTTATTATATGAGTAAGGTGTAAAATTCTTTTTGTAAAATATTGTGGATTTGCAAAGAGTAAATATAAGTAAAACAATTATCGAGATTCGTTGTTTTCTAATATAAGAATGATGATGTATATAGAGCTTTTAGTAAATAAAATGATTTTGGGTGCAAAATCACAAATACTACGTGTATGCTTTATTCTATGTCAATTTATTAGAAAGAGAAAATAATAAAGAAGGTTATTTGTTCTTTTAAACGACATGAGAGTGGAGCTCTATATTTAATTAGAACAATGTTTTGACTATTGTGAGAAGTCTAATATGTATATAATTAAGGTACTTCAATGTAGCTTATGCAGCTAAGCACATGTTGTTTGTGTATTCATTACCAAAGTTATCATTCACATTTGGTGAAGTGCCTAAGGTGCAATATTAAGAATTGCATTATGTTGCATATCTAGAAAGATATTGGATCGACCAAAAGGTATTGACGATCGATAAGGTGAGATCTATGGTGAGTACTATACATTTTCACCTTTTAATGGTGATCTTGTTTTAAGTCTATTGAGAAGACTATTATAACCTTGTCTATTGTGTAAGCATATTATATTGCTCTTAATCTTGCAGGGTAAGATGCAGGGTGATTGTGAAGCTATTATTAGCTACTACTTAATTGTGGGGGCATGGAGTTTTGCCTAATGTTTATCTTTAGCATAATACTAATATCAACTTAGTAATGCTAAAATAATGTGTATAATGACTTGCAGATTTACACATTTTATGCAGATTTGATTTGAGAAAGTTGATTGAGAATAATATGCTCACAAATTATTATCTTTGTGAAATTTGAGTGGAGCATATTTAAGCTAATGGACTAAGAAAGAAATAAGTCCTAGAATTGTCGAGGGGAATGGGGCAAAAGCCTATTAGTTGAGGAATTTGTGGTGGATACCGGAACTTGCTATGCAAGGGTGGTCTAACGAAGCCATAGATAACTCATACTTGTGTACACTTCCCATTCCTGTGACATGTACACTATTTTGGAAGGTTGAGCATATAGCTCTTAATGGTCTTATAGCCCAAAATTGGGTGGTCCTTGTGAGACGGACTTGATGAGATCACCGCAATGATGGAGGTTGAGATATTTCTCTTAATGAATCTATATCCCTTTATATGGGTGGTCCTATTGAGAAGGACTTGATGGATTCACCGCTATGTTGAAAGGTTGAGCCTTAGAGCTTTTAATGAATCCATATCCCTTTATTTGGGTGGTCTTATTGAGAAAGATTTGATGGATTCACCGCTATGTTGAGAGGTTGAGCCTTAGAGCTCTTAATGATTCTATAGCTCATGCGTGAGTGGTTTATATGGAGATAGACTTGTTGGAATCACCTACGCGAGTGTGAAGGATTGGCCTCCTTCTATGAGAGACTAGGCTATCTCTCTAGAGCACTCGTGAGAATCCCAAGGTTCATTTGGCCATAAATTTGTTGAATTGTATCGTGGAACTCGTTTGGAACTTAAGGTGAGGTATGTGTTTGGAATTTACCCCGGAGTCTAGGAGTTCAAGATTCGTTCACTCTCTAGATGATGAAAGAATTGTTCCATTTCACTAATGTGTTAGTTCAAGTCGAAAGACACTAATACTTAAGTATCGATCCTTATTAATGTGCTCAGAATTTTTGTCTATCCTTTGCATTAGTGGGGGATTGTTGGAAGTAATGCTAAGGCTAGCAATGTCGTCTAAATACATTGTATTAGAGAGATGCCTTCCATTACCTCGTAAAAGCATCTCACCACTACTTGCATAATTATAGCCACCAACTCCATGTTTATTGCCATGTTTATGGTGGAGTTATGCCACTATCTTTGTGATTATGATGTTAATTAATCACTATAAATATGAGAAGTGAAGTCATTTGAGATATACATATTCCATATATCTATACTACTTCTCTATGATAATTTTGAGCATACCATATGAGTTCCAACTCCTACTGGTTGAGTACACAACTTTTAGGAGTGTTGTGTGACCTTGGGGGACGACGCCTATATCGATTTGTACCATAGTCGGGGCGATTTCGTTTCTCATTCAGTGGCCTCCATACCACGACACAACAACAAATATTCTATAATTATATCTTCGCCCCTATAGTGATACTATATTTCCAACAGTACCGTCAGCGAGAGAGATGGTATGGCGTTCCAGAATGTGGAACCCGTATATGGGAAGCAGGGGTGGGGCGTGCATGGGGAAATTCGGGTTCGGGTTCGGGTTAAAAGGGGGGGGGGTTGTTGTTTGGTGGTGGGAGAAGGTTTGGAGGAGGAGGAAGGTGAATTTTGCCATCGAGAATGGCGGGGGTTGGAGGATGAGGGTGGTGATTGTGCGCGAGGTTCGGCGCGTTTGGGTGTGTCGACGGCCATGGGAGGATTAATGATGATGACTGACTGATGATGATGGCTCGCCTATTAGCAGTCAGGAGGACCATTTTGCGGAAGAAATAAGATTGGATTTTGTAATCACTTTATCTTTAAACTAGTTTTAAACATATGCAAATTGCATGGGCATGTAATTTAAAGATTATTATTACAAAATCTTTATAAAAAATCATGATTGTATATTGGAAATGTCTTTGTTGGTCAATTTGATCTTCTTTCATACTAATACTAGATTTCATGTCCGGGCGTTGTCCGGATAATGTCTTATGTGGATGCAAAATTGTTTGTACTTATCATGACGTTAGTACAACATACGTATACAAATTAAAATTTGAGTTTGTACAAAATTGAATCTCTATCTATCTTAATCCTAATAATCATTATGATTACCCAGTGTATTTTCTAAACTAAAAGTCCAAGACATCTGCTAAGATAAAGAGCATTTGTCCAACACTTTCTTAAAATTAGTAATGTTGAAAAAACTGGTTTTTCTTCCTTTTTGTAACCAAATCCATCTTAATTGTTGTGTCACTAAGTATGGAGGGAGAAAAATAGAAAGAAAGCAAAAATTATGAAAGTATGATTCTTTTCAAGTATAGGTCTTATATTGATTGATTCGGCATTATAGGCCTGGTTCTGATTAGATTCATATTAATGATGGGATAGACATTTTAAACGGGTCGAGCGGGTCGTGTCTAATGTCGGGTTATAATACATGTATGGTCATACGGATATCGGGTCAGGTCATGGTCATGGTCAGAATACAGGTCAAAAAAAAGTTTATGCCATCTTTCATTTTAATTCCCTTAATTTCAATAATGATAGGCACATTCGACCAGCTAAGAATGCAACCGTATTATGCTTTGGAATTCGGAAAGGAGTTAAGGGATAGAAGTACCCCGTGATTAAGAAGACTCCTAAAACATACTTTGTAACCATCTAAAAATAAAATAACAATTCTATATAAAACCGTTTTATATACATTATTGTAAAACCTAGCGATTATTTACCTAAAACCCTACTAAAATAACTCCCACCAATCACCACTTTTCATAATAAATAAAGTCTTTCGTTATTTTGTTTTACAATATAATATTGTAAAACTATTTTATAAGAGACTTACTATAAATAAAATAAAATAAAATACCTCTCAATTAATCTCATTGCACGTAAGGAAATTTAGGGGGTGTTTGGTTGGAGCTTTTGGAATGGATTGGAATGGATTTAGGCCATTCCAATGTTTGGTAGGAGCATTTTGGAATGGAGTTAGATACCTGATGGATTCTAACTCCATTCCAACCCCTTGGAATCTCATACCCATATCTCTTCCCAAGTTTCCAACTCCATTCCACCCCAACACATTATCATTCCCATACCCGGATTGAACCAAACAACTTTAAACATGTATGGGGTTCTAACTCCATACCCCCTTGGAGTTAGAATCCATTCCATTCCATACCTAAAATTTGAACCAAACGCCCCCTTAGTATATCCTTTTTTAATGGTTACAATTACAATCAATCATAACCACTTATCATTGCCCAAGTCTAATTAGTTGTAGATTACACAATCTTATCTTTATTAATTCAGAAGACAATACTCAATCTAGGCCATGTCACGTCATTAATTCAGGTTTTTTTTTTGGAAATACATGTTATGGTGGGCCCGTTAGTGTGCAATGTATTTATTTCTTCAGAATTCCGGCTATACAAACATGCAACAAATTCCGTCTTAGAACAAATACTATGAAATACATTCCGAATAAATGAAATTAATGGCATATAAGTGGAATGAATTAAAAATCGGAATAAATGAAACTAATTACAAATAAATGAATTACATAATTTCAAAAAAAAAATAATAATAATAAAATTACGTAATTACGGGATTGAATTACATATAATGCGAATAAATTACATGCATGATTTTTAAAAATTAGATAGTACGATATATTTGCAGTGCCATTTAAGTAACGTAAAAGACGCTTAAGAGCACACCAGTGGAGCTCGGTTGGTGCATGAACTGAGCAAGTTTGTTAACAAAGAACGCAATATCGGGTCGTGTAAAGGACAAATACTGAAGGCTACCAAGGATAGCCCGGTACTCAGTGGGATTCGACAAAGTGGGACTCCCATCAGAGTGAAGTGGAGGCGAGACGGCCATGGGTGTGGTGGCTGGCTTAGCTTCGTGGGTTTTTTGTTGGTGCATAAATCATGGATATATTTTGATTGTGTCAATAAAAGACCCTGGGAATTGGGGGTGACTTCTACACCTAAGAAATAAGACAATGTGCCCATATCTTTGAGGGAGAACCGTGTGGCAAGGTGTTTGACAAAGGCGGCGACATGACTTGGGTTGGGGTCGGCTACAATTATGTCATCGACATAAACAAGTAAGTAGAGAGTGAGTGCAGGTGTCGTGCAAGTGAAGAGAGACGGGTCAGCAAGTGAGGCTTTGAAGCCAGATTGAACTAGGTGAAGCTTCAGTGTCGTGTACCAGGCACGTGGAGCCTGTTTGAGTCCATAAATAGCTTTGGTGAGTTTACAGACATGCGTGGGGTGTTCAGGGTCAGTGAAACCCGGTGGTTGAGACATATAAACAGTATCAGATAAAGTACCTTGCAAAAAAGAGTTATTAGTATCAAGTTGACGGAGTGTCCAGCCACGAACAAGAGCCAACGACATAATGGTTCGAACCGTAGTGGGCTTGACAACGGGACTAAAAGTCTCGGCATAGTCAATTCCGGGGCGTTGGTTGAACCCTTTAGCAACTAAGCGGGCTTTATATTTGTCAACCGAGTTGTCGGGGTTATATTTAATACGATAAATCCATTTACATCCAATCACATTGTAGGGGGGGTTTGATGGGACAAGTGTCCATGTTTCATTATTTTGAAGAGCATCATATTCGGCAAGCATCGCATCGTGCCACTTCGGGTCAATCAAGGCTTGTTTCGTGGTGTTTGGAAGGCGAGAGGGAGGGAGTACGGTGGCTAAATCAGCATACTTCGGATTGGGCTTTCGTATATTGTTGAGCAAACGAGTCACATCTCGTGGTGGGGAAGGTGGGGGAGGAGGTGGTGGAGGAGTAGACATAGGGGTAGTAGTTGAGGGAGTGGTTGTGGAGGATAGGGATGTAGTGGTAGTTGGAATAATTGGGGTTTTAGGCGAGGAAGGGGAGGTTGGGTCAGAGGTCGGAGGCGATGGTGAGGCAGGTGTGTCGATAGCTGGTGTAGTCGACGGTGGTGGTTGTGGAAGAGTGGGAGTGGAGGGGATGATGTCATGGAACCAATCAGTGATTACAGGAGGTCGAGGAGATGGATTCGTAGGTGACGAGATTAGTTTGGTGTAGGGAAATATATGTTCGACAAATTTGACATGACGCGAGACATAGGTTTTATTTGTAGTGGGGTCGAGACAATAAAACGCACTTTGCGTTGGTAAGTAACCGACAAAGATACACACAAAGTAGTATGAGGGCTGTCCTGCGTGACCACGAATGAAATGTTGGGCAAGTTGCAGTTCAACAAACTGGACAACAATGGGAGGTAGACGTCGGTGAGGTTAAAGTTGTTGCATTGGGGTTAAGGATAACATAGGAGATGGTATATCATCCATTTTATCATCATTGAATCTGGTTTCCCAAAACTCATCAATCTTCTCAAGTCGAAAACATTCCCAGTGAGCTAACTCGCTAATGTACTCCGAGAAATTTTAAAGATAAAAACCCTTTTCGACACCATAATGATCTCGTTTGTTAAGCATTTATGCAATAATCCCGACCATTATTTGGCCCACCATATACCTTTTAGATTACTCAACTCGGATTTGTATATAAGAGTGAAAATAGTTTCTCCCTCGTAAAAAAAAGTTATCAATGTGGTGTCATGTCATATTATTTATATAACTGTTCCGGGTGTAATTCCAGAGCAAGTATCGTTACCACCCGTGGCTTGTAGAATAATGTCTTGGATTGAACCCTTCTCGCTTCTATCGTCCCTCTCGGCCTCTCCTGCAACAATGAACGAACTGAGGGCTTGGCTGTGTGCCAAGCGTACTCACTCCGACGCTCAAGTCAGTAAACTTAAAGGATTAAGCTGCGTTACTTGGCTAGGTATGTATTGTAGAGAGATAAGGGAGATATTACCAGATGAATAGTGTATTTAGGTTCAAGTTGTGGGATCTCCTCCTCAATGAAGGTTGAGGAGTATTTATAGGCTTTCACCTTTTGTCACGTAGTGGCCAAGTGGCCAAGTGGCTAGCAGGTGGAAAGACTGATCTACCCCTCGGCCGATGGACCTATGGCAGGCCGGCGGGCCATAATGACTCACCGCCGAGGGGTCTTGGATATGAGTACGCGGATATGTGTCCCGGCTGATCAGGTTGTCACGCCGAGACCCAGGCTAACAGGCCGATGGGGGTCGATCGGCTAGGTCAGTATAAGTCGTTGACTTGTTGTGGACATCTTTGACCTTGCTCAGTATGTTGACTTGGTCAGCGGTGCAGAATATGCCCCATCAATTTGCCCCCAGCGTAGTCTATGCCGTGGTATGGGCTCCGATGTATGTTGAGCATATATTCTGCATATTTGAAGTAAATTTTCCTCAGATCGGCTTCTTCTTTCGCATCGGCGTGGCTCTTGGTAGGCCGTACCGTATACCATATCCCCCCTCCACATGGATGCGTAAAGGGCATCCGATGTGGAAAAGAACATGACGCTGGCCGAGACCAAAGCTGAGAGTCTTAGGTTGATTTTGATTGCCCCCCGTGCTTCCTGGCTTGGTTGATCGGGTGGCTGGCGGTGACCAGATACGTAGGAATTTGTTGAGGAAGATGAATAGTCGAAGAGATGTGAATGGACGTGTTGAAGACGCTTGGTCACTGTTGCATTGATTGACGTTTAACTATTGCGACGATTGACATTCCGTGGTTGCATGCTCGACACGTGTCTGCTCGCTGATTGGCTGTCGCTTCATGGGCTGTGCTCTGATTGGTCCTTCTTTATGGGCTTTTTCCCTATAAATAGGGCAGTTTTTCCGTGATTTTGGTCACTAATTTCGTTTTCTCAAATTTTTCCTAGAATCTTCATCTTTCTAAACTCTCAAGGGCTTCCTTCATCTTCTTAATCTTTGGAGTATTTGATCCGGCGAGTGTTTTTTCTTTAAGGTAAACAAGCAAACTTTTTATTTTCCTTGCTAGTAATTTGTTGTAAACATGTCTTCTGCTGATGCTGGACCTAGTGAGCCTGTGTCGGAGGGTCATAGGTCTCCTTCCCCTGAAGTTGATCCTCAAATTCTGGAGGAATGGGAGGATGAAGATTCTTGTGGTGATTTTGGTGATGATTTCGGTGAGGAGGAGGAAATATCTCGTCCTAGTGAGGGGAGACAGTACGTCATGGATCACGGCTATGTCTGTAAGATCTGTCTTGACCGTGCTTGGTCCCATAAGTTTGCCAGTTGTTCTGGCGAGAAACTTTTCGAGGGCCATTTTTTCTTTGGTAGGGGGTATGAAATTGTTATCCCTGGGGAGGGTCAGTCCGTCTCTTGTCCTCCACCGGGCCACACCGGCGTGTACATGCGGCATTTGGAGTACGGGCTCCGGTTTCCGTTGAACGGGTATGTTATGGCCATAATTAGGGCTATGAACGTTGTCGTTGCCCAACTGCACCCGTTGGCCATGAGAACCATAATCGGTTTCGTCTGGCTTTGTCTCTTTAAGGGAGAGGCTCCGACGGTGAATTTATTCCGCCGACTTCATCATCTTAAACCATCAATCTTTGGCCGCGTCGGATGGTATAGTGTGCAAACGGAGCAGGGTTATGTCTCTGTTGACAAACTCTCTTCTTGCAAGGACTGGCAGGGTCGGTGGGTGTACGTTAAAGTGCCGGACGACTATCCGCTACCCCGCTCCTTCCAACACCAGGTTAATTTGCGGTGTGAGACTAGGGCGGAGCATGACAGATGGGTCACCCGGAAGCATCTGAAAATGGATGCCAGCAAGGTCCATCTGAAGGAGGACGAGAGGCTGGCGATGAGGCTCTTTGAGGTGGACAAGAGTGGGATGCCGAAAAGATGGATTCCCCCGACGCAGATCATTCTTCAGGATGAGCCGCTTTGCTATGTCGGCCTCATACCGGCCCTAGCACGGGGTGAGTGGGGTCGGTGTGAGGCCCATCACCGCTCTCGATGTTCCTGTTATCTCGGACCTCGATTTATTTCTACTAAACTCTTGCTTTGTTTCTTTTGCAGACCACTTTGGACCGGACCTTTCTGAGGATATCCTCCGGAGAATGGGGCTGCACAAAGATAAAACCGTTGCTAACTTGCATCCCAAGGCTCTAGCCCACGACCGCAGGATGTCGCCGAATGATCTTATGGAACATGGTGAAGGGTTTGAGCAAGGAGGAGGAGGCGCAGGGCGAGGGTTGTTAGCGGCGTAGTGCGTCGGACGCGGAAAACGGCGTCGACACCGGTTCCAACTCCCGTCCCCTCCCCTAAGAAGGTGGAGATTGTTGATATTCTCGATGAGGGGGATTCTGACGCGGAGGGATCTCCCCTTATCCGTAAGAGGAAAGGGACAGTTTCTACCGCTGGCAAGGAAGTGCCTCCTCCGGCCAAGAAGGCCAAACATGGTACCTATCTAGCTTGTGGCTTAAATTTAGCCGTGCCATTAGGTGTTTCTAATAAGTCAAAGTTGATACTGATGTTTTAATTGAATTTCTGCAGACCAGCCGCAGTCGGCTATTGCTCACGTTGGGCAGCAGGCGGTGGGGTCCTATGCGCAGGTTGGTGACCAAAGCGCCACCGTCAACCCTTCATCCCAGAAGGCTTTCGTCTTCCATCCGCGGGCTAGTGGTCAAACTGTCACCACCGTCCCTTCACCCCAGAAGGCTTCCGTCTCCGAGCTTATAGAGGAAGGCACGAAGCTAATTAGGGAGCTGGCGAGGTGGAACGTGGTTACCGGGGCTCGTCTTATGGAGCAAGAGAAGGCCGTGGCTCGGGCTGTTCATGAGCGTAACGCCACTAAGCGGTGGCTGCGTCGGCGAAGCCTGGATCTCCTCAATGAGCAGAGGCTTAGGGAGAAGCCGAGAAGGCGCTCTTGGCCGAGAGAAGACTTAGGGAGGACGCCGAAAAGGAGGTCCTTCACGAGAGGGCTAAAGCCGAGGCTGCGGCGGCCGAAGCCGCGTGAGTCGCCGAGGAAATGTGACCTTGTTCGGGGCGCGCCGACCTCTATCTCCAGCAGAGGAACGAGTCCGGGGGCTGTTTAAGGCTCAGGCGGAGGTGGTTCGGGGCAAAGAGGCCATCATCAAGCAAAAGGAGGTGGACATCGAGATGCTCCAAACCGTCTTGCTCCCCAAACTGTGCGCCGAGTTCCGGGAGTTAGCCAAGATGCTGCTAGGGAAGTTATCGGGGAGCTTTTCCCTCTCGATGGTTCTTTCCCGTGGGGCAGGTTCGACGTGCTGCTTGATGACAAGCTCGAGGCTAAAGAGAAATTCGCGGTGGAGAAGGCCGAGGAGGCGGTGAAGGCGAAGATGGAGAGGGAGGCGGCCGCGGAGAAAGCAGCTCTTGCTGAGAAGGCCAGGGTGGCTAAGGAAGAAGCCGAAAGGATGAGGGCAGCTGAGGCTGCCGAGGCCAAGGCTGAGGCCGCTAGAAAAGTCTTTGGGTTGCCATCAAGAAGATGCGCTACCGACATCGCGATGGCGGCGCGGGGCTTAGGGGGCAAGTTTACAGCAGATCTGTTTCAGCTCCTCACCTACTACCATGTGCTGCTTGATGAGAACAAGTTTACAGCATATCTGCTTCAGCTGTTCGGGGGCCAATTACCCAATCCTTCCCCCCCGCTATCTCTTGGTACATGAACATAATTGTGGTTTTTGCTTTTTTGTACAACTTTGGTAGGTTGTGTTTCGGCTCATCCCTGTGGGGACGGCCGTAGTCTGTATTCTTTTCACTTGTAATCTTGTAACTTATCTTCTAATAATAGTTCGTTTCTTTCGCCTTCGGCCTGGCCGAGGTCTTTATCTCATCTTCCTTTCCCTTGTGCTAATAGTTGAGCATCTCAATCTGTACTTAGCGTTTTTTTTTGTTTCATTATTTTTTGCCTCTGTTTCCGCCTTGGCTTGGCCGAGGCGGTCTTAGAGTGTGTTCCTCAACTGTGCGACGCTTCTAAGGCGTTTTGATTACTTTGCGAGTATCGACTGCGCTGGTAGAGACCGTTGAGGTATTTATTTCTTGAGGATGATTGCCATTCTTGCCGGTATGACGGTATCAGCCGGCGAGTGCTCCTTGTTATTGACTGCCGCTCTTGTCGGTATGACAGTGTGAGCCGGCGTCGGTTTCTTGATAGCGTGTTACGTGGCGTCTACCACTTGGAGTGACTGCGACGGAGTCTACCTCTTGGGGTGACTGCCGTGGCGTCTACTACTTGGGGTGACTGCGCGGCGCGCATTTTTCGCAACGATTGCCGCTCTTGTCGGTATGACGAGTGTGAGCGGCGTCGGTTTCTTGATAGCGTGTTACGTGGCGTCTACCACTTGGGTGATGCGACGGAGTCTACCTCTTGGGGTGGCTGCCGTGGCGTCTACTACTTGGGGTGATCTGACGCGCTGCATTTCTTCGCAACGACTGCCGCTCTTGTCGGTATGACAGTGTGAGCCGGCGTCGGTTTCTTGATAGCTAATTGGTGGAAAAATTTATACTCCGATGGAAGGTTTGGATGATTTTTATTAGGTAAGGGCATGCGTCGGGGTGTCCACAGCTGTTTCGGACACCTCCGCCGCTACATCGATTTTTACAAGACTACCAACGTCCTAATGGCTCATCACAGGCACACCTCTCCAGTCAGCCACTAGTTGTCTCCATGAGGTCGCCCTCCTGCTGTAAGGACGGACCTTTTCCTTTTTCGGACTTCCTTGCCTCTTTGAGGGATTGCATATTGCATCCTCGGGCAGCTATCTGGATGTTGATCACCTCATCCTTCTCGTCTTTGGAGACGAGCTTATGCGCTTCCCCCCGGTCCGAGACGTACAACAGTGTTAGGGCCCGGATGGACATTACTGCGTCGGCCTCGCTCAGGGTGACTCGGCCTATGAGAACGTTGTAGGCGGACGAGCCGTCAATGACCACGAACTCAGCTAGGACGTTTTTAGCCGCGTTCTTTTCGCCGAACGTCACCGGGAGTCTGATTGATCCCAGCGGCACCAGGCCGCCCCCAGAAGTGTATAGGGGTTGGTGCGGGGGCTCAAGTCCTTGATCTTCGGCCGAGGCCGAGAAAGCACTCTCTAAACATGATGTTCGTGTATGCGCTGTGTCAATCGGCACCTCTTGACCAGGTGGTTGGATATGTCCAAATTGACTACAAGCGGTCGTCATTTGTGAGGGGCGATGACCCCTTCGTAGTCCTTTCTTCCAATAGTCATATCGGGGATGTTTGCAGAGGGGATCCCTGAGTTGGGCACAAAGTTGATGGCCTGATATAGCTCGTTTAGGTGTCGTTTGTGCCCATGAGCGGACCCTCCGTTCTCGTTGCCCCCGATGACAACATGAATCACTCCTATCCGCTCGAAGACGGATTTCTTATCTGAACCGTCGGTCTTTTGGCCTTTGCAACGTACTTGCCGAGGCTTCCTTCCGGATCAGTTCCTCTATGGCATTCTTCAGATGGCGGCAGTCGTTGGTTAAATGGCCGGTATGGCCGTGGTACTCACAGTACTGGCTCGTGTCACCGTCACTTTTTGGCTTGGGGGGTCTCTCCCACTTCTGGCCCTCGTTTTTGCTCAGGGCGAAGACCTCGGCGGCTGATACGACGAGAGGGGTTTTTTCACTATACCGCCTCGGGTGGTACGTTCCTGAATTCCACCCGACGCCCGCCGAGTCTTGCTTCCGGTCAGATCTTTCCGACCGCGATCTATTATTCTCACGGCGTCTTCCATCGGACTGCGAACCGTTGTTGTCGCGGCGTCCTTCGTCCTGACCGTCCTGCCTGTGACTCTTCTTTTCTGAGAGCTCGGCTTCGCTGGGATCTACCCAGGTCTTGTGATAATCTTCCACCTTGATGGCTTGGTCGGCCAACTTCCTGGCGGCGTCCAAGCCCAGGCCTCCGCTCTTGATGAGCTCGTTTTTAGGGCTCCCTTGGGAGGCCCTTCATCGCCAAGGCCGCGGCTCGGGATTAATTTCTCGAATCTGGACTTTTCCATCAAACCTCTTCACATAGCTCCGGAGAGACTCGCCCCCCCGTCTCGATAGTCGGGAGGTCGATGTCTCTACGGCTCTTCTCTTGTTGCAAGAGTCTTTGGGCTAGAAAGGCGTCCTTGGTCGGCGTAATAGTACACCGAGCCGTCGGGAAGCCCTTTATACCGGCTCCGAGCCATCCCATGCAAAGTTGTTGGGAATACTCGGCACCGAGACTCATCAATTTGTTCCCATACCGACATGTAAGACTCGAAAGCCTCAGCGTGGTCGGATGGATCACTATCTCCTTTGTATGAAATAGGTGGCAGCTTGAGCTTAGTTGGCACCGGGACTTCCAGGACATAGGCGTTGAGGGGTTGCCTGACCACGTGTCGAACGACACGCGGCGACCGGCTCCTCGCATCCCTAACCTGGCTCCTTCCCCCGTAGCGGGAGGGGCTCCTTCTCCGACTCGGACTCCTTCTCGGCTCGCCGAGCCTCGGACTCCTCGACTCCTTCGGGGTGAGCCTCGTTCGTGTGGCGGGGACGCTGTCCTCCCACGAGTGCGGGAAGGACTTAGGTCTACCGCGCCCACTTTGGGCTCCCCCGGCATCTTGACTGGGTCGGCCTCTCCTAGTGCTCCGTTCAAATTTCTCGGAGTCACGTCTTGGGCCCTGGTCTCCCGGATGATTTCCGCCGCTCTTGTCGGCGTGACAGCGTGAGCGGGCGTGTGCGATTAGGTCCGGGAGCATTTTCGGTTTCGCTACGTCAACCACCGTCCCATGATGGTGACTGGTTGTTTGGCGGCGGCGTGTCGTGTATTATTGGCATCCCGAACTCGGTTGGATTACCCCGCGGTGGAGGGTCGCACGACTCGAGTTGTTGAAAGCATCATCTTGGCGGAAATCGGTTTTCGTCAATTACGACTATCTCTTGTTGTTTCGACATCTCCTTAGCTTTTTGGGTGGGTTTTTGTTGATTTGTTTTTTTTTTTTTTTTTTTTTTTTTTTGTTTGGGAATGAATGTGACTAGCTTCTAGTGTCTTCCCCACAGACGGCGCCAATTATTAGGGTGTAATTCCAGGAAGCAAGTATCGTTTACCACCGTGGCTTGTAGAATAATGTCTTGGATTGAACCCTTCTCGCTTCTATCGTCCCTCTCGGCCTCTCCTGCAACAATGAACGAAGGCGGGGCTTGGTGTGTGCCAAGCGTACTCACTCCGACGCTCAAGTCGGTAAACTTAAAGGATTAAGCTGCGTTACTTGGCTAGGTATGTATTGTAGAGAGATAAGGAGATATTCAGGATGAATAGTGTATTTAGGTTCAAGTTGTGGGATCTCCTCCTCAATGAAGGTTGAGGAGTATTTATGCGCTTTCACCTTTTGTCACGTGGTGCCAAGTGGCCAAGTGGCTAGCGGTGGAAAGACCGATCTACCCTCGTAGATGGACCTATGGCGCCCGGCGGGCCATGATGACTCACCGCCGAGGGGTCTTGGATATGAGTACGCGGATATGTGTCTTGATCAGGTTGTCACGCCGAGACCAGCTATAAGCCGATTGGGTCGACGGCAGTTGTATAAGTCGTTGACTTGTTGTGGACATCTTTGACCTTGCTCAGTATGTTGACTTGGTCAGCGGTGCAGAATATGCCCCATCAATAACAATTAGTTTTATTGTAGACGGGTATATCCGTCTAAAGATGTAGACAGGTCAAATATGTGAGACCACTTTCATAATAAGACAACTTTCACCATTTCACTCGTTGTTTGTCCTATTATAAAAATGGTGACATATTTAATCCGGCTACAACTTTAAACGGATAGTGTCAAATTGAGATTTTGTGTTTTTTTTTTTTTTTGATTAGGTAAGAAAATAGAGATTTTGTGTTTATATAATTGGTAATCATTCTCTAAAATTAAACTATTCCAACTAATAAAGTTATTTGGAACCGGATACCGGGTTTTTGGATTTTTTGACAACGTAACGGCTGACGACAACCATCGGAGGGTGTACGCTACTTTAAAATCCTCCCTACAAATCACAAATTCCAACCTCCACACGCCCAATATCTAACATCAAAACCCCTCACAATTCACAAACACCCAACCCTATACACAATCTCGATTTCAAAAATATGGTGTCCGAATTACCAAAGGTTAGCTCTCCAATTTTAATCAGCTAATGGTTTTTCATTAGTTCCGTCTGTCTCAATCATTTATTTACGTTTCATTAAAATATCTCCACAAATAACAAAAGATAAATAAATAAATGATTGAGACGGAGATAGTAATTATATTATTTTCCCATTTTATTGCTATTTTGATAATAATTTGCTATTTATGCTTCTGGGTTTTTGCTGTGTGTTTGATATTGAGTATTCTGTATTCATGTTCCCTTCAGATGCCTTGTTTGATTTGCTTTGTTGTTTTGATTAAGACATGGGTTTTGGTTGATCTATTAAGAATTGAGTTTCGGGTTATATTATGAAAAAGCAGTCGATTGATACTATTGTGTCCCCCAACTCTCCGACACGGGTGTCGTGTATGACATGTGTCGAGTGTCGGATACGTCTATTTTGTGCAAAGTTTTCAATTTTTTGGTCTAAAATGAAGTGTCAAAGTGTCATGTGGAGTGGCTATATCGCCCCTAAATTTATTAGGGTGATCAGGAATACTAGTCTGTGGAGTGGCTATATCGCCCCTAAATTTATTAAAAATAAATTATACTCCCTCCGTCTTAACTCTTAATCATTTGTTTACCTTATTTATCCTTTGTGAGACGTATTTTAATCAAAGGTAAACAAATGATTGAGACGAAAGAAGTAAAATTTACGAAGTAGAATTTAAAATAGGTATGGTTTGTTAGGGAGGATGATCACGCTGGTTATTGCATAACCTATTCTTGTTCGTCTTGTGCCCGGTTAACGCCTTGGGCCAGTTGCTCATAGAAGTGTTAAAAGTCATGAAAACACCACCTTAATTATTTGATTAAAAAGTGGAAGAGCAGAGTAGTGTAACTTGAAGTTCAAATTACATGTTCTGGTTTTGATATTATGTTAATCTGATCGTGTCACTATCTCACTACGGTTGGGCCCATTAGTTATCATTATACGTTTGTAGCACATTTAATCATAGACTGGTTGCTATGTTTGGTCACTTGGCTTTGAACCTAAATTCGATTCATCGATTGTCATTTGGATGGTTCTCTACTGCTATTGCCCAGTTCTATTTTCAGCTTACCTATATTACTGACTTGACTTGTTATTGTATTGAACATTTCACTTGCGTCATAGTCGTTTTGTATTGATCTGATATATTGGATATTTGGATGACGAAATGATTGATGGTTTAGGAAATCCGCTGATTAATTTGACACGGTCACACGGACCATGTTACTTGCATTATTTTTGCGTTATAATAACTCTGTTGGATGCTAAAAAACTCTATGGACCTTATTAATGACAGATTGACAGTTAGATCATAAATGTTTGTACGTACGTACATGACTGACCTACAGATGTAGATATATCTCTGTGCCTCTCATGCTTTTAGTTTTAGTTTAGTCACTGTTGGACAAGAGAGTGAGAAATGGAAAAACACGCTCGTCATTTTCTTTTAACATGTAATTCCAGCATTTACACACCGAATCTCTTCATCACTGAATTTTCTAATGTATCGTATGGGCCTTGTATATTCCAACTGTATAGGATCCCAGGGAAGAAGTCATCCAGGCATGGTACATGGACGACAGTGACGAGGATCAGAGGCTTCCTCATCACAAGGAACCTAAAGAATATGTTTCCTTGGAGAAACTTGACGGTATAATCTTTGAAGCTTCCCTCAAAATTCTCATCAAGTCTTACATTTTGTTCTTTCTAGGGGTATGAGCGTGTGCGTTTGGGATGATAGTGTAGCTTTCATGTTAATTTGCTGTAACTTTTCTTCTGTCACACACAGAACTTGGAGTAACGAGCTGGCGGCTAGATGCTGACAACTATGAAACTGATGAGGAATTGAAGAAGATCCGAAAAGACCGTGGATATTCTTACATGGTAGCCTGTTTTTCTAATATCGATCATATATTCATATGGAAACGTAGCATTTTATATTCTAAGGAAGTCATCGTAAATCTTTGTCTCTTCAGGATTTTTGTGAGGTTTGCCCGGAAAAGCTTCCAAATTATGAAGAGAAGATCAAGAATTTTTTCGAGGAACATCTTCACACTGACGAAGAGATCCGTTACTGTGTAGCTGGAAGTGGTAGGGCTAATATTTTCATTTTTAGTTTACGTCTTATTGTTCACTTTGCTTCCCAGGAATTGAAGGAAGGGTGTGAGGGAGTGGGGTTAGTCCTTCAAATATGGTGATAACTGACAACTTTTGATATTCCATTATGCAGGATATTTTGATGTTAGGAATCGTGATGATAAATGGATACGAATCTGGGTGAAGAAAGGGGCAATGATTGTATTGCCTGCTGGAATTTACCATCGGTTCACTCTAGATTCTGACAACTACATTAAGGTATAGTCATTAATCATTATGCTGCTTTGATTATTCGTGTACAGAAATATTCAACACATTATGGTTGTTGTAGAATGTGATTTACATGTTAGGTAGTAGTTCAGTAGTTGAGCGACGTAGAAAGTACTTCAATGCAATATATTGAACCAGCAGTTGTGCTGGATGGAAATTTGACTTGCGTCCATTTTTGGGTTTTCTGAAGCTGGAAACTATTTTCCGCTTCAGAAATGCTAAAAAATTGCATATTTGCTGAATGACCTGGGAATAGTAACGTGCAGCTGCAGCATCCTCTCTACCTCTTATCTGTTATGCCTTGTGTTATGGACTGAAAGACGATTTTAGCAATGGGTACTCTAGTAGTGCTGTATTAGACAGTAGAGCTTCTATGTTTTTTCATCCCAACTTATTTTCCTGGTTTGACTTTTGTGGTCCAACGATGTCGGCTTTGACCAATATTTTCTTACAATATACGAATATGATAAAGTTTTTTAGGATAGTGGAACAAGTGTCCCAAGGACACTTGATAATATAGATAAAATTACATCATCTACCTTTGTATTCCTTATGTGGGAATCATGGTGATCTTAAATGCTCTTGGGTTATTTATTTAAAAAAACTTATTTGGCTAAAAAATAGCAAAAATAAGAAATTACCCAATAATCATATGTAACTTCCAGTCTCTTACTCACTTGAGGCCTCTTTTGAGGGATCTTTTATTCTCTCTTGTTGACTCACCTCTCACACCTCACACGCTACTACCATGGTCTCCCCAGCGTTTCAAACGTTCTCAATCCCATAAGTCACAACTGCCACTTTGGTGCCGAACACAGGGTTGCGGGATAACTAAACCCCTGACCTAAATTGAATATTAAAAATCAGAGATTATTAATGGTTTCTGGAAATGGTTTAGGATTAAGTTTTGTAGACGGAAAATCCAATCTAGAACCACTTCTGGCATTTAGAGCAATACACGCCAACGCCACTTAAGTTGCTCTGCATGAGATTGGTGATTGTTGAAGCTGGTGGCGTTTGGCTTATATCGTTACTGGTGGGTGATTGTTATGGGTTGATGGATGCTTTCTCATAGTTAGACTTTGGGTTTCACGGTGGTGGAGAAATGGATTTCATCAGCGGTGGGAAATGGAAGATAAAATGTAACCCCCAAAGTCATACAGGGACAATACATGTAGGATGGAGTGAGTTATTTTTAAGTGGCATGTGTTTACAAGTAGAAAGTGGCTGAACCATACATTATAGTACTCCGTATGATTTTTACGAAAACTATATCTGGTGCGTTGGAAGACTGAAGGAGATCAAAATTTTTGATACAATCTTATCATATTTGACATCGTTAACTGTTGTTACTTTAGTATCAGGATTATATGCTGTAAAAGTGTCATTTTCTTTTAATTCTTATGTATTACGTCTGTTTCATTTACTTAGCCTCTCTTAGCCCTGGAGTACTTATTAATTTAATGAATTTTCTCCACCGAATACTAATATTGGACACAAATCCCTGTAGGCCATGCGCCTATTTGTTGGTGATCCTATTTGGACTCCTCATAACCGACCTAATGATGAACTGCCTGCGAGGTATGCTTTGCAACTAAACCTATTTTAGATCTGAATATCTTTCTCAAAATTCTATTTGCTCTTTATCGAATATTTATGCTCGCAGGAAGGAGTATGTGGCAAACTTTGTGAACAAGGGTACATCTACACAAGCTGTTGATGCTGCAGCATGAACAAATGGATTTGTCCGGAAAATAAACTTATGAAAAAATGTGTCGTACTCTTTACATATATAGTTAGTTATACATGGGATTTTCGTTTGCTTGAAGACTTGTATGACTGTAATTTGTTTGCATTTATCGGGATCTGGTTTAAACACTCACACTGTCAAGTTTGTACGCTTTCTCCTGAAAGAAACACCGATACAGGCGTTCTTGAAGGGAGGGTATCTTATATGTATAAACTTCAAAACTAGCTTTTGAATTTTAAGACAGTAGTATATTAAATAAACGCTTTGTTGTGTGTTGAAGGTCGCTTTTGCGCAAGGTATAAGTCCGGATGAGTTTGGCACCCCCGGACGCCTAAATAGTAATGCTCCTTGGATGGCATTCAACGAGTCTATGGTGATCGAGATAGGGGAGAATGCATGTGAGCGATGGAATTCGTCTTATTTCCAAGTTTCTACAGACATACTCATCTATAGATGCTAGACACCGTTTATTATTCTCATACTTTTCGCGCTTGTGTTGCTAGATGGACGAAACCAAGCAAATACAAGGAAATATGACTACATACGTGATAAACCAATGACCCCGCACAATACAATTTGTAAGACGGTCTCTTCTAACAATTCGTATTAGACATATATAAAACGAGTAACAAGATTTAGCAGGTGTATTATCGCATTTTTAGAAGAGACCGTCTTACATTAACGACCAATCCACAGCAACAACCGAAAACCACACAGCTGAAAAGCCCGTGACTTGATCAAAATAATTGGATGATTAAGCTATAAGCCGAGCCGATTTCACAAATTTCATAACCACCTCTCATTACAATAAAATGAGCCCATAAGTAGCTGTGTTTCGAATGCTTAGAAGAAAAATAAGCAAGGCCACATACTGTATGATATTGTACCCAAAAAGCAGGCTTAACAAGAGTTTTCGATATAACAATATTAGGATATTATATAGTCTTAGTATTAATTAAAATATCGAAGACTATATAATATCCTAATAAACAATCAATCTATGAACAACATCGAATTAACACGACCAAGTTTATGATGATGATCCTATATGTCTTGACAATAATGAATGAGTACTGTCCCAACGATCAAAGTGATCCCGCCTCATACGAGTATCCTATCAGTGTATCTTCTCCGCTTCAACCACCATAGGCAGCCGAAGAAGCATAAAGCTGTTAAGGCAAATATCCCGATTATCGCACCCATCACTGCAACAGTACCCTGCAATACAATTATACAAGTAAACAAACTAATTGGGATGGACGGGAATTAACTAATCAATAAGTCTTGTTTGCGACGGGTCGAATCTTGCGACGGGTATTATGTAAGTGGAAATGGGTAGAGGGGACAAGGTGGGCACCCACCTCATGTGCTTTGTCTCTCACCCTTATGGGTTTTGTGTGAGAGAATATGGTACCCGTCTCTTGTTTGTGACGGATACCCTCCGTCACAAATAAGAATTTGTGTTAACTAATTAACTAAAACTAATACTATAGAACGTGTTACACTGAATTAATATCGAATTTACCATTTTATTTAATACGCTACCAACTGACCCCATTTATAAAGTTTTCACGAATTATAGATTCGGACGATATATATCACGTTATGAAACGATCCATTTTCGCAAAAAAAAAAAAAAAAAGGCTAATACGTACTCCATTTATAAAGTTTTCACAAATTATAGAGTTAGACGATATCACATTATGAGACGGTCCATTTTCGTAATGAATGAATTGTCTTTATATGTATAATAGGACCGTCTCACGCAATACTTACGACAACGTTTTAGTTACAATTCAAAACTATAATTAGGTATCCCATCCATCAATTTACATACACTAAAATTCCATACTTCCACGTACCATCTTCATGATTTTGTTTCATTTTCTTGGTATAAAGATCAAGAAAAGAGAGGAAAATGTAAAACTAAGATACGCAAATACTACAACCGTACTTAATTTAGAGCCTTACAATTGTAGACGGCAACATCAACATAAATATAGTATAGGTTTTCAATTAGAATAATAAGATCGAAGTTAAGGTAGTGTACTTACGTTCTCGTGGAGTAGCGAGATGGAACCAAAAATGACCGCTACTGTAAAGGCCGCCAATGTAAGAACAACCGTAGCAATTTCAAGAACCAATGCCAACCTATTACGACATGGCCTACAATTAATAAAACACTAGTGTAGATCCCGTGCATTCGCACGGTATTTTAGATTGTAATATATTGAGAAATTAGCATCATTAATAATTACGCTTTAAATTTACTGTTAAAGTCTAAAATATTGATGTGTTCTATTAACTATTAAGATAGAAAAATGAAAAATTGAGTACAGTTTTACATACGAAAATCAAAATATCATTACATTGACTAAGGCCTCGTTTGGTTGCCCCTTCTAAATCATGGGAGTTGTAAAATCCCATGAATTAGAAAATTGCAACTTGTTTGGTTGCTCATTTTTTGCCATGATGTGGGAGTTTTATTTTCCAAGGAGTTTCAAACTCCTCCATAATGGAGGAGTTGGATTACCTAGCCCCCCCTAGGTAATTGCAAACTCCCGTGGAATTGAACTCCTACATCAGCAACCAAACGGATTTAGCTAATTCACGTGAATTTGATGTGGGAACTTAAATCCCATGAATTCGATATTCCGGTGGAATTGTATTCCAACGGGCAACCAAACGAGGCCTAATTTTAATAAATATTGTGTTTTTGGTGATGTATTTTAGGGAGATTTCGTATTTTATAAAATTACATTAATTAGTATTTCGACGATGTATTTTTCAAATAAGAGATGAAGAAAATTGTGATGAAGAAAATTCTTTAATATAATAATTAAAATATATTTATGGTTAAAATGTGATAATAATGATATGATTAAAATAGGGATGTACTTTTTCACATACGGATTTTACTTTTTCACATACGCTTTTTACAGTTTTGTCCTTGTCATTTTATTACTTCATCACCACCGCCTAACCACCACCAACCCTTCACAATCGATAAACTGACCACTCACTCACACCAACTCCAGCCTCCAGCCGTCCCGACTACCAAATGCCACCTACTCCAGCCATCCCACACCCAATCACACCGCCCAATCCAGCCGTCCCATATATGCAGCCAAGACAAAACAAATGTAAACTTTCATATATACATAACAAGAAAGATGAATCCTCCGAATCTGCCAGATGCTACGCGGAGTTTATTCACAAATGAAATGAATTTTCAAGCAATGTAAAAGTTTGGCGACAAAGGCATAGACCAATGTTTGATTCCAATATGCGAATAATTGTGCATACAAATGAATTTAATGAATTTTATTAATTTCACTTATTGATAAATCTAAAACTTTCACTACTGGAAGATTTATAGTTCATTGTTCAAGTTTGTAAAGTAATTAGATTCGATTAAGTTTGTAGAGTAATTAAGTTCGATTTATAGTTCATTGTTCTAGTTTGTAAAGTAATTAGATTCGATTAAGTTTATAGAGTAGTTAAGTTCGATTTAAGAGGAAAAGGTATAAATTTGAGTTAATTTGATTAGGGTTAGAAAAAAGGGTATAACATGGAATGTTTATGAAAAAGTGTATGTGAAAGAGTAAAGTCCGTATGTGAAAAAATAATTCCGTTAAAATATATAGTAACCTTACAATGTGACATATATCATGGAATATAGCATACGTAAAATATATTGTAGTTTAAAATATATTTAAGTATAATATATTTCTCTACAAATATTGAGAAATAAGAATTATAAAGTAGGCCAACATTTTTGTATAGAATAAACAAAAATTTAAGCCCAATATTTGAGAATAACCAAACCTATTTATTATTAAGGCCCAATTTGTAGTTGGTGGTGATTTGAGCGGGAAAATTCCTAGTTTCACCTATTCATTTAGTAAATAGAGGATGTTTGAGATTTACGTAGATTCAATAATTTTGTAGAGTTAACACAATAAAGATTACTCCTACGATTTTACCGAATGTTTACCTTCCTAACTCACGATTTTCCTCGCTTGAACTCAAAGGTACGTAATACGTCTCATATACCGGTCCTATCAAATGTTATAGAACAAAAAAAATGAATTACTCGAAGGTAGTTTATTACAAAATTAAACAATTCAAGAAGATGGAGAAAAGATATTTACCGTAAAGATTATTATCCGCCATAGTTGATCGGAATATTAAGGAAGTACGTAGAGAGAAAATTGTAGAACGAGGGAGATTTTAGATACAATGTAGTAAGTGTTATGTGAGATGTGATTAGAGCATGAAAAAAAGTGGTACGTGAAATGATAGAAAAAACTTGTGAGACATAAATCAGTTAGTACAAAGTTGTTAGTTATAACTAACTACTGTAACTAACTAACTTCTTGGGGTTTCACTTGTAAATTTAATGTTTCTTGGCGTCAATAATTTGGATATAACAACATGTCAAAGTTACTCCCTCCGTTTTTTTTATCACGGTTTGATTTTCGAGTGAGCATATTCATAAAAATACATTTATTTTAAAATTATAAAAATTAAGCCACTAAATTTACTATGAAAGATTTATTATTATTTATTAAAGAAAATGACAAATACGACCCTTAGCTAAAATAGGAAATTAATACCTAATATTGTTATTAATTGCATTAGTATTTGTGTAATTTTGTCATCAATTCCTATATTAATAACAAATTTAGAAATTTAACTTCTTAAATACGATCCCAACTTCTAATATAGTAGGTCTCATGAGAGACCGTCTCTCACTAATTTAGTGGGAGACATAATATGGAAAAAAAGAAATTTAGTGGGTCCCTCACCCCATCATGTGAGAGGTCTCTCAATAACGCTATTGAGATAGCGTCTCTCCGGAGTTTTTGTGCTTCTAATAAGAGCTATATTTAATATTACCCATTTATTAATTATTAATTATATTAATAATAATACTAATATTAATAATATTAGAAAAGGGGAGGGGGACCACTTTTTTTTTTTATAAGTAGACCATAATATGTGTATTATCAAAATACTCATCCAAAACTTTCCTAATATAGAAAGGTGAAAAGTAAACAAACGAATGAGGAAATTGTAAAACAAAATAGATAAACAAGTGACCAAACAGAAGAATATAAACGAACTAAAATTAGATAAAAAAGTAGCAAGTCAAAGTACTTAGCTTGCACATCAAATATTATGGCAAAATAATAACAACTCTGGTGTCCAACACATTAAAAAGGAGTAATAAGATAAATAATTAAAGAAAACTATATGATCATGGGCTCATCGTGTATCAAAATATATCTTGCTTATTAAGTAAACGTAAATTATTGACTAGAACGAATGAATGACACATCAAAATATGTAATTCTTCTAAATTCGAATCTATTTGCAATGCACCGGACCGTCGAGCATGCTTCCGTTGGTAAGATTTTGTCGATTTAAAAAACCAACATTGGTAATCTTACAAATAATTTTCATGCCAGTCTTAGAAGGCGTTATATTGGCTAAATTCCAGTAGTTACCCCGGATTATTACTTCAAACCCCAACTTTTGTTTGATCGTTACCTCATTAGCAATTGAATCTAGATCGATGTCCTTAAGTTGAGGGGACTTGCCCGTCATCCGCAAGTGCATTATTGTCTTCGTCTCTCCAGTCGTGGCGTAGAAAGCGTCTACCTTTGTCGACGATAGGGACTCATGGTTGTACTCAAATGATACCTTGAGCGGCTCGAATAGTACCGGTTCCTTATTAATTAAAGAAATTGTCATGTTTAGGTCCGAGTCTATTACACCCTTGTTATCGTTTGAGATTGTCATGGAAGCGATATCTAATGACACGACTTCGAAATTGAACGGACGAGGGGTTTCCATTAAGCCTAGGTAAATTAGGAGGGCCATACACGAAATTATGCCGATACAAAATAATGAACCGATGATCCAGTCTTTGATTGTACAATGGTCGTCACCGGTCCACTCTACTGCCATCTTTTCTTCTTAGGTTGATCTAAAGTTGTGAACACAAGATGCAACTCTTTCACTTTTTAGTGATATTTAAATTGGTTTGTAATCTATCGCTCGCTATTTATATATAGATTACGAGTCCAAGAATCCTAGTCGAATTAAGATTGTTTTTTCCAACTATTTTATTACCCAAAAAAGAAGTTGAGTAATAATATTAGGTAAACTAGAATAATTTTTTTAAAAATAAATCTTCAAATTATCATTATTATAAAGAACGTCCATTAACTCTACAATTTTATCTTCTTGGTAAACCTACGGTTCGATATTGTACGAATGCAATTAGGACTGTTGAAAAAATAATACGCATTCCATTTCTTTTAGAAGAGTAGGTCTCCTTAGGAACGGTCACTCACTAAAATTTATTGAGAGACTATTTTACAATTTTAAGAAAAAAATGGTACTAAAGGTAATAAAATAGGTACAAATCATGATTAAAGATAAAATAAGTATATTTATTATTTATTATGTAAATAGGTACGAAATTCTAACAATAAAATGGTCACGAAATACAAATAAAAGGGTATGAAAGACTGGTCTCTCAATAACTTATTGAAAGAACGTCTCTCCCAAATTTTAGTGCTTTTAGAATATGAAGACGATCTCGACTCCAATACTCGTCGGTCATTGTGAGATCTCCAACCCAACTCTCAAGTATAGAAAAGTAGTCTATAATCCATAGTTTACGACTTTACGTCGATGCGACGCGTGAAAGCGTAATGGTGCAATGTTCCCAAACCGTGACCCAAAAACAGAAAGACCATTCTCATTCTAATTTCTCAAATCTGGTAAATTCCCATTACCTCCATCCCTTCATAAATCTCCAAATGCCATCCGAGTTCAACTCACTCATCACCCACTGAGTCCACTCACTTCCCGACCTCCACTCCACTCCCCTCGCCCGAGTCACCCGATTCCGTTCAATTCCCAATGGGCGGTGCCCCTTCTACCCCGAGTCACATTCCCGATGACTCGGCCGAGTATTTAATCAGTACGTTTGTCGGTGAGAAAACGTTTCCTATGAATTCCGAGTTTTGGCATAAATTGCTCGAGCTTCCTCTTCACCTTCATTGGCCTCCGAATCGTGTTCTCCAAGCTTGCCATTCTTTAGGTCCGTCTCAGTCAATTGTTTTTTTTTTTGTTGCGTGAGGGGTATTTTAATCAACGGTAAATAAATGATTCGGAAAATAATGTCTGTCCGGAAAAAAGTATGTTTTTGACTTTTATTCTGATGCGTGACATTGTTTAGTTGATTGCTTTATGTTGGAGTTAGTGGTAGTGGAAACGGATTCTTAATTTGAATTTGAAAATGGTGATCAAGGTAATCGACTCGGTGATAAGAAATGCACAATGTGATTAGTTTAACTGATATTGCTTAGCAGGGTTTAACCCGGGTTTGTTTATTGCGGTGGTGGAGCGAGGGGGGATGAACTATGAAGTGATGATTTAGATTTATTGTAGTTAATTAATGAAATACTATTTCCGTCTCAATTGTTTACCTTTTATATTCATTGTTAGAGGTATTCTAATCAATGGTAAGCAAATGATTGGGACGGAGGAGGTAGGTTGTTAGTAGGGTTTTGTAACGGTGTAAGGCAAGAAGAATTGAAGGTTGTGGATGGTGGTGTAGTCCTATACTCGTACTTATCATAATGGAGCCGGGTACGGCTTAGCATTAACAATAGAATGTTTTTTGAGGATGTTAGCCTGAAAGATTTTTCTTGCAACCGCTGTGGTTGAAGAAAATGGTTGTGCATTTGTATTCTTTCGTTTAGTTGTTAGGGTAAAAAGGAAGTAATGAATCTCTATCTCTCTGAGGATCTTTATTCCAGCTTATTACGCACGTTATGAAGATGAAGGATGTTCTTAATTCCTGATGAAGCTGGTTATGACTTATGAGAATTAGTCGGATGTTCTTAGTTCAAGGGCGCTGGATTAATTAAGTTATTCGATTACAGCATTTTCCAACAGCCTGGAGTTATGTGTGCTTTTCTTGGTAATCATTACAAAGGATGTTAAAACGATTTAGATTTTACTCCATTTTGAGCAGGATTTCAACTTTAATTGAATATTTGTTACTTGTACAAATCGGTGGTGTCGTATGCATCGTTTCTTGTGGAACCTGATTTGGTAATATTTTATCTTTGATATTTCGGGGTATTGCGGTAAGAGCTGAGAAAGATAACTTGTGTCTTTGTTTCTTTAATTGCTTCTTTCAGTACAGAACAACTGCCACACAAGGCATATGGCGAAGCTATTGATCCACTTTGCATGCTGTTTGCAAGATTGCACATCAGTTTCTGATGCTCCATCTACTTCTTTTGCCAAGGCTTTAAATGCAGTTCACTTGTCTTCTGTATTTTTGAAGTATGCAATTGAAAATAGCCAGACCGATAACTTTGAAGAGTTGTACCTTGCTTTGGATGAGAACGAGGCTGTACCAAGCGGATTTTCAAAAGGTAATGAATGCATTGACTTCAGTCATATTCGGAATGTCTCGTAGGATGTTGTAGTGATTTAGTGCAGTGTTTTCGGATTTGTGGGCAGTGTACAAGTGGTGTTGTAGTTAATTGATATCACTTCTTGTATGATTCCTTTTAAGTAGATGTGCATAAGGGGAACACACACAGTGGATGCTTTATGGGGAAGGGGAATGGTAGTGAATCTGGGGTGACACCACATCACGACTGACCATGGAGGGAGGGTGAGGTTTAGATACTTTTGGCATCACGACCGCTTCTAAGATGAATTCTCTAATGAGATTTAATACCATGGGGGTGAGGGAAGATAATTTTGGGGATCAAAGTTCTTTCTATGCTACTTTTTTTTTTTGAATAATAAGATAGGGATAGATCCCATACCTTTCTTCCATCTGCTATCAGGAAAGAATACGAGGGGAGATATTACCCTTTTGCATCCCTTCTTTATGTTATTTTTGTGCATACCTTGCATGGTCTAACTGCAGCTTTTACCCTATAATTTTTTTTGAAATGCAGGTCAGAGTGTTGAAAGTTTTGTCATCCACAGTGTGCTTAACTTTATTTGCAAAGTCGAGGCTAGGTATTCTGAGTAAAAAGTTGAATTCTGTTCAGTGAAATGCAATTTGATCATTCTTCTCATACTGTTTTTTGGCTTGCCAGTCCGCACACATACCGTCTTCATTATGAACTTCTTAACTTCATGATGGTTGCCATGTCCACTCAGCTTTTGTCTGGGCCTTCTCCTGGACCAAAAGATGTTCACCCGTTTTCCAATGCTGTTATGGCACAGGTAATGACCACTCATTTGTTGCATATAATCTTTTGTAATGATCAAGTCCTCAGATCACAACAGATTTCACTTAGTCTCCCTTTTGATTTTCAGGAAGCTTCTTTGGTTGCCATGGTTGTTCATATACTACTAATGAATTACATTTCCCAACCTCGTAGCAATTTCAATGGCGAATCATTCTCTGAAGGGAGTCATCCTGGTGTCTTGCAAAAAGTTGGGTCTGCTGCGGGTAATGATACCATTAATATTTATGTCTCCTCTCAGATTGCATGATTTTGATAGTTTTTGAAAAAAAAAATTAGTAAAAGTATATGGAGATTATTTGATGGTCACGACTCACGGCATTGCTCTTTTCCTGTTTTGAATATGGATGTCGTTATCATTAATCACCACGTAAACATGTTGAGATTATCGACAACCGGCGAGAGAAGTAGATTAACATTTGGGATTGTGGAAGATAAGAAATTAAGAAGTGAAGGAGATGGTAGACATTTGAGATTTTAGAACTTAGAGTGGCAGACAACATTTTAGGAATTGTAGTACTCTTATGCCTTAGTCAAAAACATTACCCGAGTACTGCAGTGGCCTGTGGCTCCCAGCCCCCGGCCCACATTTCATCGACCCAATCAGATCCAGAGGGGGTAGTGGGTCTAAGTATATGATCCCCTATCCACCTTGAGAGGAACTCCATCTTGCCTACTAGTCTAATATCTCTTTTTGATGTTTCTGTCTTCTATAATATAGAAAGATGTAAACATTAATGTAGAAGTGTAAGAGCAGTGCCGTAATGATGTAGTGCACAACGAGAAGTTGTTTTTGTCACTGTAATAGAAATTTTCAAGTGAAGCAGGAAAATATATTGTATATTGCATGTTTTGACAAGGGTAGTCCCATTTGCGATGTAATTGAGATCCCAGCGCATTGTAATGGGGATCGCCTCCGCTACCTAATCTCTCTCGCTCTCTCTCTCTCTGTAATCCCAGTTACAATGTAATGGGATCGAATTCAAACAAAAAGGTCTGAATTGAAATGTAGTGAGGCGTCACTATGAGGAGAGTGTAGATGATTGCATGAGCTTATGTTGAGTTGAGATCTCAGTGTATTGTGATGGAGTTCGCCTCCACTTCAACCTAATCTCTTTCTCTCTCCTCATGTCACCCCTGTTCAGCCTTTTGAGATTCAATTACATGGTACTGCAGATTCAATTACATCACCTCCTTTCAAACATGCCAATATAATTGCAGAATGAAATGCAATGATTATTATTCTAATCTTCATATATTTTTAGAATTTTAAACTTGAAGTCCTTATTACTGCTTACCAACACCCTGTCAACCTTCCTGGCCAGTATGTCTGATGCTTCTGTTTGTACTCACAGCAAATTTGGTGCTGTTGCCACTCAATCTTTTTGTTGGTTCAAACTACGAAGCATCAAGAGTTTTGTTGGGGAAGAGCAGTCTCCATTTGCTTCTAATTCTTGTTCATTTTCGTAAATGTATTGTTGTTCATGACCCTTTCAAGGGCCAAAAGGATGACAAGGCTGCTTCAGACGTGCCTGAAAAGAAAACACATTTCTCTGAAAATCCGTACAACATGGCTTTGGAAAATGCAAGGGACGTTGAATGTAAGCGCAGTCTTTATCCTTGCTTTTCCAGGCAGATCTTATGAAGCTCTGCTGATTAGTTTTTTATGTGCAGTTGATCGGACTGATGTTGAGGGGAATGCTCATTGTGGGCCGCTTGTGAGGCTACCCTTTGCCTCCCTTTATGATACTCTAGGCATGTGAGTGCTACCCCTACCATGGTTTATCTAAAATTTTTGTTAGGATTATGCTTGTCTTCTCATTCTGAGCTTTTCTCTATTTTTAAAACCCTTTTCTCGATGTTCCCTTTTAAAATCCCTCAGCCATAGTGTTGGAAAAACTACTGATTGTGAAGTTCAGCTCTGTGTATCTCAGTAAAGTTGTAGTAACATATACAAAGTAGTTTTTATTCATAAAATCTACTGCATTTTTCTTTTTGGCATATTCAAAATTTCAAACTAAATTCCAACAATTCTACTTTCTACATCTGACTTATCTATCCTTCCCATTCCCCCCTTGTGTAAAAGTTAAAACTTGTGCCATACATAATGTAATGAACTCTAATGAATAGAGAGACTATAAGTTTCAGTTTGTAAAATATTGTCCTCGTTCACAAGTGCGTGGGACAGATTTATGAGCCTTGCTGTGCTTGTGTGTTTGTTTATAGAGTTGCCCTTTTAAAGGACTCCTGCTGTATTTTCTTGTTCACAGGCCTACTCTAGGCTTAATAGCACACTCCCTTGTCACCCTTCCCACAATTAACAAGAAAGAAATACCATCCTTACAGCTTTAGCCCCTAATTTAATATATATTCTCAGATCGGACGTGCTGCTGTTATGTAGCTATTATAGCGTAGTGAGATTAGTTATTTTCTTTTTCATTCTTTGTTGTTAGAACGCTGAAAAGCTTGTGATGGCAATCAATTGTTTATTTTGGTTTGTTTTTCAAGTAGACAGAAAAGCAACATATGCTGTTATTCATAATTCTTTTGGGCTTGCATGAGATGTAGCACCGAGTCACAACACTAAAGTCTGGAGTCTGGATAAGTATCCACAGTACGACAGTCTAAGTGAATGAGAATTAATGTGCAACACTTCTTCAGTTCCTAAGTTGAAAGGTTTTACGTCTATTGCATAAAGTATTGTCCAACAACCTTATGCTTGGTTGCTAGTCTCCTAATCATCCACTCTCTTTCTTGTCTGGTCTCCCCATATGAGTGTGTGCGTGTGTATAACATATGTTTATGTGCAACTTTTTTTAGCTTACATCGTGACAGTCTGGTTTCCCAGACTTTGGTCTTCTAAATCATGCTCCGTCTAACTTTATTTCTTTGTTTACAATATAAATAAATATCAGAGGTTAAATGCATTTTTTCTAACAAATGCTTGGTTTTTTGTTGGTTATTTTGGATTATAGATATATTTGTTTAGGAATGTATCAACTCTACCTCTACCATGGGAGTTTTAAGTGTGAGAAGGGCAAAAGATGTATGATACTATTATGTTGATTGGTTTATCAACTTTCCCTAGTTGTGTGTGTAAAGCTTTCCCTGTTTGTGTGTAGACTTTATACTGCTCATATATCAAGATAATTTGTCAACATACCCTTTAAAAGGGATACTCTATTGGCATTTGCAAAAGGTTGTTATAACTCCAAAGTGCCTAAATAATGAAGGATGTGTTTCTATTTCATTGTAATCTACTCTGGTTAATTTGTACATCATTTCAAAAGATTTGATCTGTCATTAAGCTTTGTTAAAAGTGTTGAGCTGCCTAGCATTCGAAAGGTTAACATGAACCCAGTTTGTCTAATTCATCTCCAATTCTGAATCTGTTTCAGGTGCTTAGCTGATGAAGGTGCTGCCCTGCTGCTTTATTCTTTAGTGCAGGGGAACGCAGACTTCCTGGAATATGTTTTAGTGCGAACAGATCTTGATACTCTGGTATATTGTCTATATCTGACATATAGCATTAAGAATTTGTTTTTACTTCAGTTCTTGTGTTGCTAGAGCTTTAGCATTCTGCATGTTTTAATGGTGCTTGTATAAGATATGATCATATAAGATCCTTATATAGTGCTGAAGATACATGTAAATTGCTGATTTGTACGGAGTATGATCTTATAGATATTGATTGCTAGTGCATTTATTCTAACCTATGTTACTCCGACACATCACTTAACTGTCGTGTCGCGTGTCAGACACGTGTCGGTGTCCGACACGACACGCCACTTCGACACTTCAATTTAGACCACAAAACAGGAAAATTCACACCAAATAGCCGTGTCCGACACGTGTCAGACACCGACACGTGTCGGCGTGTCTGAGTAACAAAGATTCTAACATGTGGGTGTTGTACATATGATGAACCAGTTGATGCCTATCTTGGAAATTTTGTACAATGCTCCGACAAGGACATCAAATCAGATTTATATGCTGTTGATTATCCTTCTCATTCTCAGTCAGGATTCTACTTTCAACGCAAGTATTCACAAGCTGGTAAGATTCTGTGATCTGGCTTAAGTTTGTTTTTCTGAGGATGTAGAACCTTGATGGTTATAGCGTGTTCCTGGCTTATGGGGCTACTAATCATCCCTAACCCGGGCTCTTCTCATTTTTCTTCTTCCTTATCCTTGGGTTCTTTGTTTGAGCAGATTCTACCAAATGTGCCCTGGTATCAGGAACGTCGCCTTCATCGTACATCGCTCGGATCATTGATGGTTGTAGTACTCATACGGACTGTTAAGTACAACTTATCTAGGCTTCAGGTAATAGGCACAAGTCCAGCATGTGCATATTTATCAATAAAAACGCATGCACTGTCATAAAGTTTTATACGCTTAAGAGTTCTGGTTAATAAAAACTTCTATAATGCCCCAACCACCGGCTGCCATTAACTAACCTTAGTTTGTAAGCTCTCTTTTTGATGTAGCTTTGAGGGTACTAGATGCATGTGTTTCAGGTAGGGTGCTGTTATGTTAGTATAGCTAATTAATGCAATGTATTCAAGCTCTTCAATCCGGAAACTATAATCGTGCATGTGTTCTTTATTGGTGGTTGGTCCACTTGGCCAAAAAAATATGTTACTTCAGCTCTTCGGTTTTGGGGCCATACCCGTGTCCAATATTGCAGCACTCAAGGAGTCAAGGATATGGGAATGAAATACTTACCCGACACTTACCAATCCGACACTCTTGACTTGTTAGGGTTAAGGATTAAGTTGATTGGAACTTCTGAAAATATATTAACCCTTCGTTATGACGAGCCAGTGATCTGCATATTGGGTTGGCTCATCACCTTCTACAGTTTTAATATGCTCTACTGTGTTTTCTTGGTTGGTGCTTATAGTCTACATGTCTCGTTTTATTCTTTTGTCAGTCTCAGAGTTGTATTAAACTTATCTTTTATTGGGATTTGGGACATATTTGTTTGACTCCTTATTCATTTTTGGCCACTTATTTTAACGGCTTTCTCTGACAGGATATTTATCTCCACACAAATTGTCTAGCAGCATTAGCAAACATGGCTCCTCATGCTCACCGTTTGGATGCATATGCTTCTCAGAGACTAGTTAGCCTCTTTCATATGCTTTCGCGCAAGTATGTTATCTTCGCCCTTTCCTTGCTATAATTTTGTTTGTGTTCAGGCAGTGATGGTTATAGCTTTACCTATATTGGTACCAGATACACAAAATTAGCTGAGATACAAAATGACAAGATGCAAATAAGTAACGTCGCCTCTGCAGAAGAAGGCATAGTAGAAGCTATGGTATGTTCTTGCATGCTTAGGTTTGAGTGATTTATGTAACTTTGTCTGTTGCTTATATCACCTTACTAAGCTATCTTGCTGAAAAGAGTTAACTTTTTGCAGTCTATGGAATTGCATATTTATACCGATTTCCTACGGATTGTCTTGGAAATAATTAATGCTATCCTGACATATTCCCTTCCACAGAATCCAGAGGTTCTGAATGCCCTCTTAAATTCAATAGTTATCTGTGATTTCACGTGTGTGGTCTATCTTATTTTTCTTGATTTTGTAAAATTGGATGTGTCCAGGTCGTTTATGCAGTAATGCACAGACAGGAGGTGTTCCAGCCTTTCAGAAATCATCCAAGATTTAACGAATTGCTTGAAAACATTTTCACAGTAAGTTCTGAAAGCGACTATTAAATTTTAGGCAGCCACTAAGCAGAGGACCCAGCTAATCCCCTTCTTATGATTCTCAAGAAGATTAGTTTGTTAAATCTGCCATTAATTGTTCCTTTTTCTAGCTATGTTTTGTTCAGCCCGTTTGGTTATTTCTTGTCTTGCTCTTATCCATGCTGCCCAATTCGTAGGTTATAGATTTCTTCAATAGTCGTATGGATGCACAAGAAGTAGACGGTGAGTGGTCAGTGGAGAAGGTTCTCCAGGTTATTGTCAACAATTGTAGATCATGGCGAGGTGATGGCATGAAGGTTGGACTTCTACTATTTATGGTCTTTTTATGCTGAAAATCATTGTATACCTCCCATCACTTATCTAAAACTCTACTTTCTGTCAGATGTTCACTCAACTACGTTTCACATATGAACAAGAAAGTCATCCTGAAGAGTTCTTTATACCATATGTTTGGCAGCTTGCTGTATCTAACTGGTATACTCCGTCTCCCTGTGTACAAGAATCTTTATGTCTTGTAAGAAATATGTTTAGCTTTTCGTTCTCCTTTTTATGGAAGGACATTCCATCTGGTTAGCACGCTGTGCTTCTTAATGACTTCAATAGTCAAAACGATTCTATGTTTTTCTGCACTTTTGCTTTATTGGCATCCTTCAGCGACTACATATCTACATATAATCGGCTGGTTTTAGAAGCTATTGAAAAAATGATAATGACTAACCTAAAAATCTCTTATGCAGTGAATTTGCCTTCAATCCAAGCAAAATAAACTTATTTTCGGTGGATCAGTCTGCAGAGGTAAGCATTCAAGTAGTCCTTGCAATCAGCTATTTGGGTCATTTGACTCATTTCACATAAAGTTAAATTAGCCCTGTTTTTCATTTTTGCAGCAGAATAAATACACCGGAGAAGAAACTGTCAAACATCAAAGTGTAGACATTAGTCCACATGAAACCGAGCTCGATGTTTAGTTAGTGTACACTTATGAGTTGTATAATGGTATAAGGCATATGTATATAGTGATAGACCTTGTAATTCCTCATTCTTTTTTGTTCATATTGCGGAGGATGTGTAAATGATGTGAATGTGATATCGAAACAAAATAAATGTTACAGAGTATTCTCAAGCTAAAGTCTAAAGGTCTTCAAGCTCCAAAATGTTCCCCGACTTACTAGTACAGCATCATATTGACGTACCGATACACGAGATTGTTGTACTCCATATATACAGTCCAATTCCATATAAAAATTTACAACATTTCTCCCTTTTTTTAATCCAATTGTATGAAATTGAACCGGAGGGAGCATATTTATAACGTAGTTATATGAGCTGTGAATGGTTAGAAATGAAAGAATTATACTTGGAAATATGATGGCTGGTTTTGTTATTGTGAAGGATTTTTTGTCAGAAGGTACCTAACATTTAGGCCACTTTGCATGGAAGTACCTAAGTAATACACATGATAATTACCGATTACACTCACGTACCAAAACAATATTTATAACTTCACAAATTACTCTTAGTATAAAGGTAAGTAAAAGTCGATTTGAGATGAGATGTGGTCTAACTAATCAACAAGATAAATGTAAATTATTGAAAGCAAAGTAAAGCAATAAAAGAGGTTTGTAAACAATGATTAAGGGCACTAGAGTGTCATGGGTTCATAGGGGATTTATGAAAATGGATCATACAAACAAGTTCTCAAATTAGAAGCAAACACTTATTGTTGTGATGGGATCGAGTTGGTGTATATCTTACAATCCCTAGGAAGATTTAGGTCCTGGAGCCGAGTCGATCAAGACTGTACAACACCTACAAGTCGACTTAGTCTCCTCCTATTCAACTCTATGCATGGACTAACAAGGCTCGAGTTGGTTTATGTCTTACAAGCCTCATTGAAAAGATAACATATGGGTAAAAAATGCAAGGTTTCATAATTTAGCATTTCATCAAATATAACACGTGCATAAGTTGAAATCACAACAAGCAATTAATTAATTATGAGATCATATTAAGTTAATTTAAATTCGGAACGTGTAAGTTAAGTCCAGATCCTATAAGTTCAGTTCAGATCCTATAAGTTCAGTTCAGTTCAGATCCTATAAGTTCAGTTCAGATCCTATAATTTTTTTAGCTCCTTTATTATGATAAAATATTGATTGAAGATGATATATATTTTTTCTTTGATAATTGTTAAACTTAATTATTCAAAAATCTTACTACTTAAAAATTACACATTTATTTATTTATTTAAAATTTTAACAAATAAATAGAATTGTTTTTAGAAATATTAGTTGCTAACACAAAAAAAAATTAAATTAAAACAAAATTTTTATTTTCCTCTCCTTTGTTATTAAACGACCCTATTTATTTAACCTTTATTTTTTTTATTTAATGTGATGACCTTTTTGTTTTCCTTCAACATCATTATACTTTGTATTTATGTTACCATAATTTTTTTATCTACTCCTTCATTCGCAAAATCTTTTTTCTTCCCTATAATAAATTGTTCAAATTAATGCGAAAATTGATTACAAAAATTTTCTTATATTAATATTATAATAATTGAGACAATCCTATTGTGAAAAAAATATCTTATTCATCACCAACAAATGATTTTTGTTAACATAAATGAAAAGTCTAATTTCTATAATTTGTGTCACGGAGTAGATAGTCTTTGAGCTAGCAATTTGTTTATATTGCAATGATTTCTCTTTAATTTGTTGGATCTCACATTACTAACATTACTGGAAAAATTTATCACTAAAATAAAGTCACAATTTTAATAACGTACCTAAATAAAAGGATCTTATAGCATTTAAATATACCAAAAAAATCTATTGAGAGTAAATACAAAGAACGATGGAATTCCAATAAAACAAATTATTATTAAAAAATAAGGATTACAATTTTGTCATTCATTCTCGAACTCACTTTAGTAGCTAGTAGTCTAAAAGTTTTCGTCTATCGATTTTGTATTCAACCAAAAGGATTAGTCGCTAAAAAATCAAACAAATTACGTAGTCGGGGGTTTGGGGAATTAGGAAGTGACCATTTTCATCCGAACATCTCAAAATATATACACCTGACAAAATAAGAAAACCATATAAGGACATGACATGAAATTATTAAAGGCACAATAATTTATTAGAGTACTATATCAAATCTTACTTGTTAAAAAACGCAAATAAAATCATGGCAAGATAAAACATGCATAGTGCTTACATCTAAAATCTGTACCATTAGAAGACAATATATTGATGAATTTGAATTTCGATTAAAAAATTCCTATAAAATAAATAATAAAGTAAAAGTTAAGATAATTTTACGATTGTGGTAACCAAATTTCGTTACACACTTGCTAACAAATTACTTGACGCAGTTGAGGTTTTGGTGATTTAGGAAGCGACCATTAAACACCTCAAAACATATAAACCTGGCAAAATAATAAACCATATAAGAACATGAAATGACATAATAAAAGGCAAAATCATCCAAAGTAATATATCAATAAGTTAATCTTACTTGCTAAAAAAAAAACTAAACAATAATCATAGAAGATAATATATTGGTGTATTTGAATTCCATCAAAGAAACCCTACAAAAAAAAAAATGAAGTAAAAGTTAAGATACTTTTACGATTGGAGTAACAAATTTCAATAAACACGCAATTCGATAACAATTTGCGCTACATAATGCATTTGACTTGTAATGTGGAAGACATCATTTAAAATCTACAAAACTTCAATATGCAAAACAAATTGTTTGGTTTGAATAAAACTAAGAAGCAACTACAATGTAATTGGTAGAGGAAAAGGTGGATATCGACATGTAATGGTGTTCATCTATTGATGTCAATAACTTAAATGATAAAATGAATAAGACTTATAATGAAATGGAATAAACGTGTAATTTCAAATGATAGAATTAATTTCCTAAAAAAACAACGTAGAATTAACAAACTCATAGATGAACGGAGTAAATGGTAGAATGTTGATAGTTTTTTTAATTAAATTGCTCAATTATTTGATTTGACATTTAAGAAGCAAATATTGATATGAAAATCTTGTAATTAAATTTGGTAGAGTATTGTAGGTGAAATTTACTTAAGAGATGTCACATATGTTTTAGATGACTTAAGAAGATGTCATGTCATGTCACATTGTTCAAGCTAGCTTTTTTATATTGTTTATAGATTATAGATAGATATAAGATGTCACCACATATCATAGATTTATATTATCATTTTATATTACACACCATAATAGAAAAAGCAAAAAGCCGACAAAAATGAAAGAGTATTCAAGCCAAAAGAAAAGTGTAAACATTGTCATTATTTTCTAATTTTATGTAATGTTATTGATATGTGAGTATGTCACCCTCCTGTAATTCGAAAACAAACACAAAATAATAACTAAATTAGATGCTAAGTAGGTCTCTTGAGAGACGGTCTCTCACTAACTTTATGAGAGACGACCCATTTAGATGGGAAATGGTTTCAAATCAATGAAATGGATATATGAGGCATTAATTAAAAAATAGAGAGAGAAATAAGGAAATATTTTTAGTGAAATCAAATCCCCACCAAATCAGTAAATTAAAACTCCTCCCATAATTAAACTCTCAATCTTCCACAAAATCGTTTTTAAGAAACTTGCAGTCATTTCATAAAAGTTTCAAACCCTAGTCACCACGATGAGGAACAAGATAACAAGTAAGAGCTCAAGAGCCCCATTAAGCCAGCACCGAGGAAGAAAGTGAAATTCGTACTTGGTATGTTGTTTCTCGTTCTCATTTTAAAACTATTTTTAAGATATTAGTACTCTAATTAAGTTTACATATTGCATGAGTGTTTTTCTAAAGCTGATCATCGATTAATGTTGTATGTTGGCAATCTGGCATTATCGATTGATATTGTTATATCCGTCACATATACAGATTATAAGATTTATTAAATTTGGAGTTGAATTGATGTGATTCTCTTTGTTTTAGTCGTTGAATTGTTCTTTGCTCGTCTTTAAATTTTGTACCAATTTTAATGAATTATGTACTTGTACCCTAATTTTCCTTACTGGTATCTTTGTTGCATTGTACGAGTTTAAATGCTTTATGTACTTGTACCCTAATTTTGATTACTTGTGTCTTTGTTGTATTGCACCCATTTTAATTCATTTTGTACTTGTACCCTAATTTAGCTTACTTGTATTTTGTTGTATTGTACCAATTTTAATGCATTATGTAATTGTACCCTAATTTAGCTTACTTGTATCTTTGTTGTATTATACCATTTTTAATACATTTTGTACTTGTACTTTAATTTAGCTTACTTGTATCTTTGTTGTAATAGATTCCGAAATATTAGTCCACCAAGGAAAAACAAGGGACTAGTTAGAGGGAAAGGAGCAAAGAAGAAGAGAGCTAACAAGAAGAAATGACTTTGATTTACCAATGTTCTATTTTTTTTTTTTTTTTGGTGTAGAGAAGCGGAAAAGAAACTCCAAACTAAACTAAAACACACTAAGACGCTACACTAAGACGGAAATAACGGAACGAAGCGAGGCCAAGCCACTCCACCCATATCTTGCTGAATTAGCTCAAATAACTCAGACGGTAAATTAGTGTGGTCAACCCGGCAAAGCTTGTGGGGAAAATGGACTCCCAGGTTTGCCATCCAATCGGCGCATTTGTTAGCTTCGCGATAAACATGTGCGATCTTTACTTGCCATTGAGTATCCAAAATGAAGGCCCTGCATATTTGAATCAAATGCGAATGTGCTGACGGGTAGGATAAATCCAATTCCATAACCTTAGCTACCAGCAATGAGTCCGTCTGAATTATGAGTCTCGGGATTTGTCTTTCGATGGCAATCATCAAACCTCTTTTTAAGGCCATAAGCTCAGCTCGTGAAACCGTCGCAACTCCCAACCTCTCGGCAAAGGCTTCCACAATGTGACCAGTGGAGTTTCGAAAAATACCCCCTGCTCCTGACATCCCGGGATTGCCTTTCGATGCTCCATCAATATTTAGAGTAACCCAATCGTTCGGAGGCGCAACCCATCTGATAAATATTTCTTTATGCACCTGAGCTTTAGATTTTATACAAATGTCTGTCACCTCCTTGGCATTGATCACCTCCCATCTTCGTTGCATCAGAAAAGTGTAAATGTTGTTCGGTATATTATCATCACGCCCAAAAACTCGACAATTTCTCCAACGCCATAGCCACCACACCGTCACAGCAAAAGCACTAGCCCACGAACGAAGCTCTTTACAGCCTTTATGCGATAAATTGAACACAACCCACTGTTTAATGTCCATAATGTCAATGAATTGATGATCCTTCACAAATGGAAATAATTCCCACACTTTTCTAGCTTCTTGACAATCACGCAATAAGTGAAGGGTTGTCTCTTCCTGATCACCGCAAACGCCACAAAAAGGATTCTCTGTAAAGTTGCGACGAGTACGGTTCACATTAGTCATAATTCTATCATGCATAAGGAGCCATAAGAATAACCTCATTTTCTGGGGTGCCCAAGTTTTCCATGGCAACTTCCATATTTCGCCAATCTCATCGTCACTGTTAACTCGGATGAGTTTAATCGCAGATTTAATGGAAAAGAAGCCCGACGACGTACCAGCCCAGTACACTTGATCGGCATTGTCATCACCTGGTATAACATCATAGGATGCTATAGTTTGAAGAATGGCAGACGGCAAATACTCAGCAAAAACTTCCCATTTCCACCCCGATTGTTCATCCCACATATCAGAAACCGTATGCTTAGTCGTCTCCTCGGGAATGGGACTGCCCGTAAGCTCAATAAGGGGCCTGTCACACACCCATTTCTGGTACCAAAAAGAAGTGTTTAAACCATTTCCAACGGATGAACTCATTCCATTCTTAACAGCCTCAACTCCTTCAACGATCCCTTTCCACACATTCGAGCTGCTCTGTTTGTTAGTGAACATTCCTATGTCACATCGGCCCTTACAGTATTTATGTCGGAGCACACGAGCCCACAAAGAATTTGGTTCGGTGAGCATTCTCCAACCCAATTTAGCCATGAAAGCAACGTTGACTTGTCTCATAGAACGAAGTCCTAATCCTCCACTCGATTTTTCATTTGTTACCAATGTTCTATTGAACACTTTTTAAGATGATTTTTCGTCGGTTATGTAGCTGGATTATTTGTTTTAGTTTGTTTTACTTTGTTAGACATCATATCGAAAGTATTACGCAAGTTAAGTTTATCTACTATAGCTCTTTATGTAATTATTATAGAAGCGTTATGCAAGTTAAGTTTTATGCAAGACATAAAGTTTAGAATTTGGTACCCGTAAAAATATGAAGAGATTGCACCTGTTAAAATATGAGAAATTGGTACTCGTAAATACAAGTTTCGTACGCACCAAAGATCAACTAGTACCTGTTAATATATGTTTCGTACTATCAGGGATATAATATTTAAAACTTTGAGCCATCGGAATTAGCTCAATTGATTTCATACTCGCATTTGTAAGAAATGTACCTTAATAGATCCGTGTAGTAACTTGTGTTATTTGGACCCATGTTTGTTTCAAAAGTTTTTATCATTAACTTTCGTAACCGTACCTAACTTATGTAATCTATTTACCACTTTTTGTATGTTTTGGAACATTAGCAAAGGTATACACTAGTATTATCTTATTTCGTATATAAGTATACTCTTGAATTACTCTTATAATGTATGCAAGTTTCGCACATAAGATCATATATAGTATCAACGGTGAATTGAGATTAAATTAACGGTGAAGCTTTGTTTGTACGTGTGGTATATTTTTTGGTACCAAATCCAATGCAGATGGAATGTTGAACATATAATTTATATAATCCTTCCCACTTCAAATTTTCGCACCGACTAATGAACCACTAATGTCTATACCATCTGCAATTACTCCTACATCATCAAAAGAATACGAAAATTAATAGATGTAGATAAGCAACAAGGAAAAACTGGTACAAAAGTGATCACAAGTAACAAATGCATGTACGTAACAAGGGAACAAGGGAACAATGGTACGAAATTGATAACAAATATGGCTCTATAATTGTTTACCATAATCCTATGTTATCTCGAGATCAACTTCCTCAGACAGTATCAAATCATCATTAATATTTTCAATCATCGCCAGTGCTACATATTACAAGGCAAACAAAATGATTTGTAAACAAAAGTTTAAAACAGTTTTCATCAACAACCATCAAAATTATTTACCATCATTCTATAGAATCGTCATTTTCATCAACAATCGTCATAATTTCTTTGTAGGTATCATCAACTGCAACCAAATTTTACGAAAGCTAAACTTATTATGCAATAATAATGATGAAAATAAGATAAATGAGATACAATTGAATCCGACGATAGTTACCGGAAAAATCTTACGCATAATAATAACGTATAAAATAAGCAATAATAAACAAACCTTGTTTGTTTTCCATTACAAAGTAGGATAAAAGGAGATATAAATTGATCTATTGCGAGTGAATCCAATAGTGAAATGTGTTGCTAGTAAATCGATTAGGATGTTTTAATGGAATTTCACAGTATAATGTGAAGGTGGAGAACAAAAGTGGAAAATAAAGATATATGTTAGAGCAAAAATAGGAAAGGATATGTAACTGCCTAATTAGAAATTATTTTATTTTTTTAGCATTAACTAAGGTGGTAAAAATAATAAGGATTACCATATTAGTAAATGGTATTATTTGTATCTAATTGAGCATTAATTAGGCCGTCTCTCACTAATTTACTGAGAGACGGTCTCTCCTAAGGGTTTGTGAAGATACATTTAGTTCTCTATGTATTTTTTACCTACCGACTTTTGTAATAAAATTGAAAATTGTTATTGGTGTGATATTTATATAAGATCATTTTTGTAATTAATTCTCCTATTAATTTCAACAATTTATTTGGAGGAAGAAGAAAAATTTTATGAATGAAAGGAAGATTAAAAATTATCATAACATAATTACTAATAATGGTGATTAATAACATACTACCATTAAATAACAGAAGTATATGTTATATAAATATGATAAATTCATAACCAAAGTTGTAAGTGGAAAATAAAAAGTTTATATTGATTTATGTTTTGTGTTTGTTGTATTAATTTATTTAAGAATAATGATGATAATAATGACATTTTTGTTATACATTTTAGTACATTTTATGCATATATAAAAGGGTTAATTTAGTAAATTTACATTGTATTGATTAGTGCCATGTCATAATTAAATTTTTGCCATGTCATAATAACTTTTTGCCACGTGGCATTGTCTACGTGGCTTTAATTGACCATTTTAAGGTAGCCTTTTAATAATATTTATAGATTAGTCTCATCGTAAACGGGTATATCCGTCTAAAGATGTAAACGGGTCAAATATGTCACCACGCTCATAACAAGACAACCCCATCTCCCCCATCTCCCTCTTGTTGTTTGTCTTATTATGAAGAGTGGTGACATATTTCTCCCGTCTGCAACTTTAGATGGCTAATGTCCTTCTAAAATAAGATTTTGTGTTTCAGATTTTATACTTGCATATTTCGCTAATTTCTCCTACACATATAACGTTAGACCTGACAAAAGTATACCGAATCCGAAAAATCGATCGAAAATACCTGAATCGACACGTGACCGTACATCCAAAAGGTATAACTGAACTTCACCCCGGAAACTTAATCGACCTGAATTGATTCGAAATCGAACTTAATTTGTCATATCCGAAATAGACCCAAGATCGAATGAACTGATGAGCCTCCTGCGAAAGCTAGTGATGTTGTTGGCGATAATAAGGAGATTGTTGATGCAGAGATAGCTGGACAAGTTGATGTTGATCTTTACTGCACAGAAAGTATGGAAGATTTTGATTGGAAATGGGCTAGTATGGATGAGTCTCGGAAGGCTAGGGATGTTGTTGGAGAGGTTGGTGTTGATGATAATAAGGGTGAAGTGGTTGCTGATTCTGAGATAGCTGGACAAATTTATGTTGTTATTGCCAAGACTAAAGAGGTTGATGATTTAATTTTAGCTAATTTGATTTATGATGAAAAATTGGATATTAATTTGATTTTATACCAAGGCTTATGATATGATTTTAAGAGCTAGGACATTGATAACCTAACATGATGATGATCGATGATGATCTTACTCAATAGTAGCAGCTGATTGGTGTTTTCGCAAAAATTGAACAGAAACTAGTTTATAGTTTGAGTTAGCCTCGAACTTTTATTCTCGTTACTCTTCCAGTCTTACTAGCCTCAGACCTATGTTTTGACTCTTGTTTTTTCTCTCCTCCTCATTAATTAGAGTTGGAGTCGTCATCAGTAATTGACGAAGTTGCAGGCAGAGACTTGGTGACATGATACCTGTAAAGGAATTTGCAAGGATATTCTTGACGGGTTTTTGAGTTTTTTAATCTCTTCCCAAGCGCACCATCAATGCCTGAGTAATTGAACACCGTTAAGGAAATGGTGTAAGAATTATCCTATCCAAGTTATAGTAGAAAGTCCAATTGGCTAACAAATACGGACTACGGAGTAATATCAAAGTATTATTCATTCATTGTATTTGTGTCTCTGGAATATTTATACAACAAAGAGAGGTCAACTGAATGACGAGAATTAAAAACAAATCGATTTAAGGAAATATGCTAATAAAAGGTGTTTCAAATTAAGTGTTAAAGAACTCTTAAATCTGATATTGTCGTCAAACTTACTATGGGTCAATTTCGCAATTATTTCACCAAACAAGTTGTAGTTTATGGCTTGGTATGGGACAATGTTAGCTATTTTATGCAACAAGCCTCCGGAGTCTAGGGGTAGGTCTCTTGCATTACTACGAGTCTTATTATTCCCATGAATAATCCAAGATGAGTCCAAGACATTAAAATCAACATTAAGGTCTCAATCAAAGTCTCTCGGACTCTCCCATTAGTCTAACTATAGTCTCTTTTAAATAAGAAATTGACTCAAATCAATAAATTAGAGTAGATTCCCAAGTCAACATAATCAATCATCAATCAATTATCTATCTTAATAGTAGAAACTTTTTCTCGGGCGATATTTGAATTTCCAAGCTTCGCAAAATACTTTTTTTTTTTTGTCAGATTGAATGATTATCATTTATGCTATAGACTTAGATATAACATGGACAATTCTATTAAGGTTTCGAGGACAATGACTAAGAGAAAAACAATGACAAGATAAAACTAGTGAAGAAAGGAAGTGAATGATTGATTTAGCATCCGGGTTGATGTCAGCAAAGCCTTTGACCTGCAACACAAGATTCATGCAGTCAGAAGTTGCATCCAAATGCCTAAACCCTTGATCAATGGCATCCGTAATGGCAAATTTAAGTGTCGTAGCTTCAGCTTGAAAAACAGATTTTGCCCAGAATGAGGCAGAGCTGTAGTGAAAATTCTGACCCGCGACATCTTGAAAGAGCCATCCCGTAGTAGCCTTATAATTAGATTTCCATGATGCATCACATTTTATACGAATATGATTCTTACAAAGCTTAGGACCAATCAAGAGATAAGGGTAATATTGAATTATAAGTGAGGCACCATCATAATCAATAGGATCATCAGAATATGAAGAAGTAACCCGTCCATGTATCTGATGTTGAACCCAAATATTGTTGTTTGCATCAAAGGACAAAAACGGAAGAGGCTATAAAAATCAATATCAAAATTTTGGAAAAGAACTTTGTTCCGCATACACCACAGTTGCCACAAGGTGCTGATAAAAGAAGATATCAGGAAGAGATGATTTGTCTATTTCTTGAACAACTTTACCCAATTGAAAATCCATTGTTGGATTGAAGTGGTGTCCCCAACCTGACAACGGATACCCAACGGAGAGCCAAACCAGATACGAGCAACAACAGGACAGTCACGGAAGATATGACATAACGATTCAACCTTTGGGGGGCAGAAAATACAAAAGACGCAAGAATAGTTCCATTAGATATCACGTTTCAACGCTTCATGTCCACAAGACAATGAATTGCACAAAATTTTCCATAAGAAAATCTTCCATTTATTGTGAATGGGCAATTACCATAAGTCCCTTCTACAGAAATCTTTCAAAGGAGTAGACAAACAAGTTTTATTTTTAAGAGTAGCATGTTTTGCCCGAAGCTTAGAGAAAACTGTTGCATATGCACTCTTAACCGGGAATTGTCCATTTTTAGTCATGGTCCAGTAAAGATTGTCACCAGCATCGAAACATGGAATAGGAATTGCCATAATAAATGGAATAGCTCCATGACCCAGATAGTTGCAACCTTGTCCATATTCCAAACCCCATTGGGATTTTGGAGTGATGAGACATTAATAGAAGGTTTAGAATTCAGTTCATGATCCGATAGATTCCGCAATTGAGCAAGCGATGAACGTGAATCCAATTATCTCGCCAGAAATCAAGAGTAGATGGGAAACCCACCTCCCACGCCAAATAATCCCCTAAAAGCTCCAAACCCCAACGAATACTTCGACCTCCCCAAGATAATGAACCTTGCTTACGAAAGTCCATAGTCTGAATAGTTTCCTGTGAAATCATAAGCTTGCTTCCTAAAACACGACCAATTAAGCTCAAAGGATTGCGTGTAATATTCCATCCAATCTTGGCCAATAAACTTTGATTCAAACATGTAACATTTCGAATACCTAACCCTCCCATAGACTTAGGACAATGTAAAAAAAAGTCTACTACACCAGTGAATACTCTTTCCTGCACGACATCCACCTCACCAAAATTGTGAGATCAAAGAATCAATTTTTGAGCTCACACTTACCGGCATTCGAAAAGCTGATAGAGAGTAAAGAGATAGTGAAGATAGAACAGAGCAAATAAGAGTTAACTGACCAGCAGCAAATAAGTGAACATTCATCCAACTTAAGATTCGTTTACAAACTTTCTCAATAAGGAGTGAAAAGATCTCTTTTTTAGTTGCTTCAAAATCTGTTGGAAGTCCCAAATAATGACCCATACCATTACTTGGCGAAACCTTCAATATTCTAATGCATTCACGAATAGTCTGTAGCGTACAATTAGGGTTAAAAGAAACAACAAATTTGTTGTCATTAATAATCTGACCCGAGCTTTGGCAGTAAAGGTCAAGGATATGCCCTAGGCTCTGACAATGAGTAAGTTTAGCTTCAAAAAAAAATTGAGTCATCGACAAACAAAAGATGTGAAATAGGTGGTGTAGTACGACATATTTTAATACCCTGAAGCAGGCGTCTATCCTCTGCATCAATTAAAAGTCGAGAAAGAACCTCAGAACACATGGCAAATAAATATGGCGATAAAGATCACCTTGGCGAATTCCAGTTCCCGGTTTGAAAACCTTCCCCTATGATCTATTAATAAGCACTTCATAACTAACCGACTGGATGCACTTCATAATCAGGGTGACAATGTTATTAGGAAAACCCATAGTAATAAGAGTAGCTCTAACAAAGTTCCATCTCAGCCTGTCGTAAGCCTTACTCATGTCGATTTTAAAAGCCATAGAACCCTTCTTACTCATTGTCTTTGTAGAAATATGATGAAAAATCTCATGTGAAACTAAAATGTTATCAGCAATAGACCAGCCAGGGATGAAACCATTTTGGTACTCCCCAACCAACCCAGACATCATAGGTTTAAGTCGGTTTGTAATACATTTAGTGACGATCTTCATTATAACATTGCAAAGGCTAATAGGACGATAATGTGCGACAGTTTCAGGACAATTATTCTTGGGAATCAAAGTTATAGAAGTCCGATTAATATCAGAAACAATATTACCAGATCGAATTGAGCATGGACAACACAACATCCGTCACCTCATTTTTAACATGAAACCAGTACTTCTGAAAGAATAAAGCAGGAATACCATCAGGACCCGGAGATTTGGTAGGTCCAAGCTGAAATACAGCAGCTCACATTTCCTTTCTTGTAAATGGTTTAGCCAAACTGTTCGCCTGATCATTATTCAACTTAAAGAAGATCTTGTTAAAAATATGTTGGTGAGTAGGAATATAACTATCAAAAGGCTCATGTACCACCGAAGTTTCATAAATTTCCATAAAATAATCTTCAAAAGATGAAAATAGATCATTTTTATCAAAGAGCAAGGTTCCGCTTATTTTTTAATTCCATAAATGAAGTTTTTCTTGTATCGTTCGCGTACGGAATTAAAGAAATATTTGGTACACGCATCACCGTCCTTTAACCAACTTAATTTTGCCCGCTGTTTCCAAAATAAAGTTGTCGTCTTATTAAATTCCAAAAACTTTGAGTGACAAACTTCATAATCATGTGCGTCTTTTCCATTGAAAATTTGCCTTAGTTCTAAGTTCAATTCATCATCAAAATCCGTCCAATGTTGGTTCCATTCTTTCTTGCTTTAAAACCCTACGGATCCTCCATAATTTATGAAAAAGAATGAGAGTAGGTGAACCTCTATCTCTCCTAGACCATTCCTCTTTAACTAATTGAAGACATTCAAGATAATCGAAAGACCATGCTTTCAATTTAAAAGGCCTACTTTTTTTATGAGATAACAAGTTCGTGTCCAAAATGATAGGGGCATGATTATTAGAACATTGAATTGGTAGATGCAAAATACCCGTGTCAGGATAAAGGCAATACCAGTTAGAAGAGCACAGTCCTTTGTCAATACGCTCATAAATACGATCATAACCTCTCCTATTATTACACCAAGTGTACTTAGGTCCCTTAAAAGCAATATCCGATAAGAAATTCCTGGACTTCCAATCAGAGAAAAATTTAGCGCCAAATATAGTACCCTTTGACCCGCTAAACTTATCTGCAGAGAATTCAACTTGGTTAAAATCTCCCAATAAAAGATAATGTGAATCCAAATTGAGAAGCCATTGCTGTAGCTCATCCCAAACAGCAGCTTGCTTCTACTTCTTGGATTCACCATAAAGACAACAAAAATACCAGAACCGACCAACATATTCATTAATTTTCAATATTACAAAGTTTGGACACTTAGTAATACAATCGATGTTCAAACAGGCCTTCCAACTAATGCACAAGCCACCTTAGTACCAAAAGCATCGAAACCTACAGTCCTAGTAAAGCCATAATGACCAAAAAGAGAAGAAACTACCCCAACACTACACTTAGTTTCAGAAAGAAAGATAATATCATACATATTATTATTATAGATCATCGCTCTTATTTTAGAAATTGCAGGAGCGAGCGGATCATTAAGTCCCCTGCAATTCCAAGCAAGACACTTCATTGTGGTGGAGAGGATTGATTGTGGTCAACCCCTGCAACACCAAAAACATCAGCAACATCGCCAATATAACTAGAAGTAGTGCTTAAAATAATTGTATCTTCGCCCCTTATAACAACACGAAAACCAAAACCACTCCTAGAAGATGAAGCACCTTCCATAAGCATGAGATCACTACAAGTCCTCTTTGCAGCACTTGTAACAGTATAGAAGACTTCTATATTATATAATTCAGCAAATGAGGTAAACTTGCTACCAGGATCAGAGAAAGCTTTTCTCTTCGGGTAAAGACAGGTATGATCTAGTTTGGATTTTACAGACGCAGCCAAAAGATCTAAATTCTTTCCCTTGCCACATGGATAGACAAGAATAGTTGCAACTCCAGAAGAAAAAAAGCCTGCAAGATTAGATATCATACCAACATTTAAAAGAACATTATTAGAAACCCTAGGTGGAGGATCCAAAGTTGGAGGAACCAATTCGTCTGAAGCAGGAACATTAGAATTCTGATTTGTCAAGACCTCTAGGCCATCAATTGCATCATGAAATAAATCTTCCGAAGAAGATTCCAATAGAGGCCATTCTTGAGTCGAGGTATTAGAAGAGCTAGATAAATCATGATTAGCAATATTTGTAGGATCATTAAGCCTATCAAAAATGTGTTAACAGCAACCAGACCGTGGTAAATAACGGGCATAAATTCTGGTGCATCTAAATATGGCTAAAAGCATCGAGCATAATTTTCTTGATAAGAGAGATGTGGCTGAGCTTGGACACGAACCATAATAGAATTAAGAATAAATGCCTGCTCATCAAACACGTACTCAGATTCTCCATTTTTCTGCCTATAATTCAAATAAGGATCCCCATGCAGACCATGGGCCTGATGATTCTGATTGTGCAATCCATCATCATTTGCATCAACACCAACTTGCTGAAAAATATCAGTTGTATCAACACCATTATCTGTAGTACCATTGTCTTGAAACTGTTCTAAATTAGTAGGGTTAAATCCCTGACCATCAGCCATCAAAGGAGGTTGTTGATTAATAGGAAGGTTAGAATAAGCGCAGTAATAGGATCAATATGCATGTCACCCGAATTAGGGACATGTAGCTGCATAAAACCATTAGTAGCCAAATAACCTTCGTGCAAAATTAAATTATTACCAATGACAAGTCCCTCCCAAGTATGATTGTCATTGACTAATCCATTCTCCACAATGTGATTAAGTGCTTGATCATTAGGTTCATGCAAGTCATCCATATTAGTATGATGCAGATGATTAGTAATAGGAAGGAAAGTAGTGATACCATCAGTTTGAACATCAACAAAGATCTCTCAAGGATCCGGAGAATTATTTCGACCAATACCTTCACCTTGCATAAAAGTGTGGCCATTTTATTGAACATTAACAAAAAATTCATTGGTAGTGTCTACACCTGCAGTAGGAGCCAAATAATCCAAATGGTTCTCAAAATGAGGTAAAATCCTTGGCTGAAGTACATGCACACCATTTTCTGTATCAGTTACTTGAATATCTGCATGCATGTCATGATTGGTCACATGCAAAGCATCCATGTTCACAATATCATTATTTACAACAATATTGTGATGAATGTCAGGCTCAACAGTATGCACATGATCCATCTCCTCAGCATTGCCCATTGGTTCATCCATATCTACCACAACATTCCCCAAATTTCCATTTTCATGTTGCATGTGAGTATGAAACAAATCAACATCCTCATAGATTACATGACTAGAGAAAGGTAAAGCCGTAACGACAAACTTCATACTCGGAAACATTCGACCTCCATCAACTAGCCCCAAATCAAAATCAATGACATACTCCTCCAAATAGTCTGCCGGAACATAAGAACCCCTTCTATCTCCCAACCTGACCTTAGAAATAACATACCTTGTCGTAAAAGGCAAAGCACAAAGATTTAGATTAAACATCGTGTACTGATAGCGTGTTTGAAATACAACAAAGCCTCTATTAATTGCACGTTCCAGAGAAGAGTTGAGAGTAGAAACAATATCAATTATTCTCTCACCACAAATAGCCACCTTGTGCCCAATACGACCACATCAAGTACACTACTTGAAAACTTCTTCATATTTGAACTAAATCTATAATAGCTTATTATTATTGCATGCCAAAAAGAAACCCGGATTCAGAGGTTCACCCAACCTTATATGCACCCTTAATCAGATATAATCAGAATCAGGAATAGTATGAAACTCTTCAATGATAGTATCATCCCCAAACGGTCTAGCGATGATCTGAGCAGTGTTCATGTTGAGGTACTCGAAAGGTAATCCACACACTCAAACCCATAACTTAGCGGTAGGAAATGTAACACACCTTGGTACCATACCAGGTCGCCATTTTTTAAGCACCATTAGAGCCCCATCAATAACAATAATACTTCGTGTGAGAACATCTTCCAAATCTTGTAATTCATCAAAGTGGATAACGTAAATGTCACTCATTCTCCTTACATGCACAGGACCACGAGTGGCCCAATAATCTTCAATAACCCTGTTGACGCTATAAGTATGTAAGAGCCTATAATCAACAAAATAACCTTGTAAACAATTGCTCCAAAAGGCAACCGAATCATCTAGGTTATCAGGGTGGGCAGAGACTACACTTCCACTGCGGGAAAACGCCATTCATTAAGAAAACCAGGGGTCTCAAAAGCCTCAGTACGAAAGTTAATATTGGAGAAAATATCTTCCAAAGTAGGATTTTCGTCTTCAACATAGAAAAAAGGATTATTTTCCATTATAAAAGTATAGTTTTGATAAAGAAAGAAGAAAGAAGGAAGGAAAACTTAATAGAGGAGATGAAACTCGGAAAGCTTGCTCATCTGTTAATGGAGGAGATGAAAATCAGGTTGAGAGGATGCCTGATCTCGAAGGTAGACAATGAGATCTTGATCCGTCGATATCTTGGATCCCATTGAAGAAGACAATAACGAATGGAGATGAAGAATTCCCATGGAAGGATAATCACCATTTGTTGTCGGAATTTCTAGGGTTCTATCTCCTTCTTGTTGTTTAGACGAGTTGGAGATGGTAGATGGTTGGGCCTATTTGTTTTGGGCTTACTTGTATTTCTGTAGTTTAGAACGACCCGAACGACTTTTTATATGGCCGATCTAAATGTAAGGTAACCTATTCTTTTTGATATAATACATTTACATTTTATCAAAAAAAAAAAAGAAAACTTAAAAAAGAAGTGGAAAGCAGATGAGATTTATGAAGACTCTTAAACGGAGAGAATGCAAGGCTCGAAAAAAACTGACCAATATAAGGGAAAAATTGTCAATGATTAGATTATGGAAGATAGGAAACGTTAAAGGAAAAGATTTTAATTCCCAAAAAACCAGCATGCAGAAAAGAAGGAAAATAAAAGATTTTTTAATTATTTTGTTTTTGAAATATTTTAAACACTCTCAAACGAGAGAACTTTCTCTATCTGGATTTTAGAGAGAGGTTTTGCGCCAACTTCGCAAAATACTTGAGTAAAATAACTAATGCTAAATAACTAAAACAATCAAATAATAATGCTAAATAACTACAAAAATCAAAATAATCAAATAATAAAAATATCATTCGTAACAAATTAGAGTCCACTAAAGTCTAAGCTACCAAATCCAATATGAATTACGGTAAATGTCTTAGCTAGCCATCTTGGAGTATGAAGTCCTAATTACATGCATATATACGTATAATATATCAATTGTGAAGTGTTACACTCCAACCCTCCTTCCCTCGTCCTGTAGGCAGTTTTTTTCCCCTCTATATCTTAAAGAGTCTTCTAGTTGTTGTAGCTGTCAATAATATCTCGTCTCCTTGTTCTCCAAGTAAATAATATTTCGTAAATAATCTTGTGTCTTGTATTTAAGAAATTGTAATTTCCTCTAGTTGCTTTCCTTATTCATCATCTTGTAATTAGGTCATTGTTTTCCATATCTCGTGTCTTATATTAGTATATAAACCGATTTATTCTTTGCAATAATATACACATTCAATCATAATCTTAGGGGGCGTTTGGTTGGAGGTTTAAAAGAAAGGGAAAGGGAAACAAAGTTATTGATTTGCTTTGTTGGTGTTTGTTTGACAAAAAAAAAAAATGAAAATCCCTTCCTTACCCCTCAATCCATATAATTCCTTACCCCCCCCCCCCAAGGTATGAGATTTCATTACCCCTGTTACCCATCAACCACCTTATTTACCTACCACCACACTTGCGACTCCCACCACATAGTCACCATCAAGACGCCATCGCCACCACCACCACCAAAACCACCCCACATAAACCACTACCGACACAACCACCATGACGCCACCACCATCATCACCACCACCACAGCCACCTCACTGCCGCCACTACCACGACGACGACGCCATTTCCACCACCACCACCACAACCACCCGATTAATTCCTCGTTTTCTCCCAAGTATTCGAGCAGACTGAAATGGTAAAAGTTATGTAACATTTGGATACTAAAGATTTCGCACCATGAATTCCCTACATTGTAGTCTTGTTTCACCCAAACTTTACACTCAAATAAACTTCCCGTGCTCAAGTAGTAGTCACAACGTGAGACCGATAATTTACTTTGGTACTCGAAAACACCAAAACTAGGTCCATAATTCGAGAAATAAATATTTACAATTTTTTCAGGCAATTCCATTTTTGCAAATGTTTCATCCATAACATTAAACAAAAGCAACCATTTGTTTGGAGTATGCCAATGAATAATTCTATTCAAAAAGCAGTGTGAAGGGGAAACACGCTCAATTGACATATCTACCAAATATTTACTACAAATTGTTCTCCGTGTTCGTTCCTGAACCGAATAAACACGCTCAATTGAGAACGCACTGCTCGTATGTTCTGCCTATTGAAGAACATCCGAGATTTCTTTGTAGAGAAGTAACGAATTGGCGTCGTTTTGGGTGTAATGCTCGAGGTGTGCAGCCTTAAAAGAAGGGGAAACAATGAGGTAATACCATGATTTGCATACACATCGACATTTGCCTAGGGTTTTTACAGGAAGTTCCTTGAAGATTTCGAACCATATGTCTTGACTGATATACGGGAGAAAAAAGATTACGCATCTGAGTTAGTACCTCAGACCTTGTAGTTTTTGAGCATATACACATTTTTTCTGAGCATATTATCATTTATAAATATAGTTTTTGAGCAATATTATATTTTTTTAGTGTAATGTTTTAGTAAATGTGCTCAAAAACTTTATACTAAAGCAGAACTCAAAAACTTTAAAATAAAACTCAGAAAATAAACAATAAGAGGTACTACCTCAGATGTATAGTCTATGAACTGGATATACGGGGTTACGTCTGATATGTTGCGACTTTTCTTACTGAACCGCATTGTGATTTGATACTGAATTGAAACAATGGGAGTTGATAAATTATGTACGAGATAAATAGATAAATAAGAAATATAATCAAACTAAACATCTTGTATATATATATATATACTAGGTTTTTTTTTTCTTTTTTCTTTTGGTAAAGGTAAGTATATTATATCAAAAAATAATTACATCATCCAGAGTTTTCCTAACATGTATAAGCTAATTCTAGCCTTTAATGCTCAAAATCCATGCTTTATCTCTACTAGATATGACATTAGTATTTCTAGCCCAGAACCTAGCAATTACATCGTCCATAATTTTTCTAACAATAAAACGGGGATGAGAAACAAAATTTCGACTCTAGCCTTGTTCCTTGCAGTCCATATAGCATAAGTAAGACCAACATGACATGAACAAATAATCTTCCTTTGCAGCATACTTCTTGTCCTGCCACTCGAACTCCATTGCACTAACATAGAAGGGGAAAAAGACACTCTCAACTTATGCTGCAGAAGAGTCACACACCTGGTACTAAACTGACAAGAGTAGAACAGATGCATATGACTCTCATCATCAGAGTTACATAAGAAGCACATTGTTTCCTGTCCAAAACCCATATAAGCCATCTTATCACGAGTAACAAGTCTCTGCAACTGAGCTGCCCAGAATATGAAGGACCATTATGGGACATTCAATGAATTCCAGTAAACATGTCTCCATGACACTTTAATTCTTTTCTGTCTTAACCAATGGTAACCATCAGAAACACTGTACGCTTTATCAGAATCCAACCATTAATCATTATGATAGGCTTGCTTGAAAGTAACCATTGTATGAGCAATCTTCTTCCATGTCCAGCTACAATCAAGAGGAGGACTATAACTGGACCAATGGATTCCTTTCATATAAACATGATTTACCCAACGAACCCATAAATGGTCCTTTTTATTAGCAAGCCACCATATGTATTTGCCCACCATACCCTTGTTCCAGATTTTAATGCTTTGATTCCCAGTCCACCTTCCTCTTTAGGAGTAAAACAGTGATCCTAACTCACATTTGGAGCCCTCGTATAAGAATCTTTGCCACTCCACAAATAATTTCTACATAAAGTTTCAATTTTGTTTAAAATGCCATTGGGAATGAGAAACATGCTAGACCAATATGAATGCAGGGAAGTTAGAACAGAATTGACAAGAGCCAACCTTCCAGCATAGGAAAGGTGCTTAGCCCCCCAAGATCTGATTCTTGCAGTTATTCTGTCAGTAAGTTGCATGCCTTCATTCTTACTAAGTTTCTTAGATGAGATAGGGACCCCAAATATTTAAATGGAAGATCGCCTTTTCTGAATCCAGAAACTTGCATTATATCATTCATAAGAGACCCTTGCACCCCATTAAAATAAATATCTGATTTCTCCTTGTTCAAACAAAGACCACTTGCTTTAGAGAAAGAGGAGAAAGCTTTTAATAACCACATGAAAGAAGAAGCATTACCCTTAGAGAACATCAACAGATCATCAGCAAAAAGCAAGTGATTGAGTTTCAGGGGGCCATAAAGAGGATGGAAAGTGAAATCATCTTGATTACTTATAACACTAAGGATCCTAGACAGGTACTCCATACACACTGTAAACAACAAAGGGGAAAGAGGATCTCCCTGTCTAAGGCCTCTTCTGCCTTTAAAAAATCCAAAGGAATTGCCATTGAGAGAGAGTGAGTAGGCAGTGGTAGTGACACAGGTCATGATTTTATCAATAAAAGGAGGAGGAAAGTTTAGGGCAATAAGCATTTCCTTCAAAAAAAGTCCACTCAATTATATCATAAGCTTTCCTAAGATCAATTTTAATAAGACATCTAGGGGAAGCAGACTTTCTCTTATACTGTCTCACTATGTCCTGACAAATTAACACATTTTCCACAATATTTCTCCCTTTAATGAAACCTCCTTGATTAGGACTTACTATATCATGAAGCACTTCACTTAACCTATTGCACAAAAGTTAAGCTATGCATTTGTAGATAGTGTTACAGCATGCAATAGGCCTAAACTCAAGCACACTGGTAGGGTGGGTAACTTTAGGGATAAGGGTTATCAAGGTAGCATTCAACTGCTTCAACAGAGAACTAGTGTGAAAAACATCCATGATAGCATCACATACCTCAGTACCAATAACAGACCAAGAATCTTTAAAGAACTGGCTAGAAAAGCCATCAGGTCCAGGAGCCTTGTTAGAAGGAATAGAAAATAAGCATTGCTTGATTTCTTCATGAGTAACAGGTTTCATGAGGATAGAAGCATGCTGATCAGTGATCAAATTCTCAGTCCTAACAGTAGGTACATGGACTGGAGAGGTGACTTTACTAGACCCAAGAAGATCAGTATAGAATTCAAGGAATGCTTCTTCAATTTGAACAGGATCCTCTATGACCACCCCATGAATGTCCTGGATAGTCAAAATTTTATTGTGAATATGACGAGCTTTGATATGCCTATGGAAAAAACCAGTGTTCTCATCTCCTTCTTTAAGCCAGTCAACTTTAGCTTTTTGTCTTAAAAAACTCAATTGAGCTTTATGGAGAGTTAAATAGCTGGCATCAGCTTTCTATTCAGCTTCTCTAAGGGTAAGATCATTAGGATTTAGATGAAGCTGAGTTTGAATGGAATCCAGGAGATATCTAGCCAGTTCAGCAGCATTTTCAATATCAGAAAACTTAGCCTTATTTAACATCCTGAGAGGTTTCTTGAGATTTTTCACCTTGTTAACCACTTGAAACATTTTGACACCCCCATAATCTTTGCTCCATTCGGTTTGAACAATATTAAGAAATTCCCTTGCTTGTCCCCACATGTTGAAGTATCTGAAAGAAGATTTCCTCACTACAGTATTAGGTCTTCTATAACAAATGCATGTATTATGATCAAATAATCCCTCATTCATGAAAAAAGCATAGCCATCAGGATACTGTCTCAGCCACTCATGATTGATAACGAATCTGTCAATCCTGGAAAAAACTCTAGTATTAGGAGCCTGTTTATTATTCCAGGTATAAAAAGAACCCTTAGCCTGAATATCCCACAATTCACAATAATCAACACACTTTCTGAAATCCTCTAATTCACTCCATAGAACCGGGCTTCCCAGTCTTTCATTAAAACGTAAAAGATTGTTAAAGTCTTCTCCAACACACCAAGCCTCATGACAATTATCCTTGATATCCTTTAACTCTTGCCACAACTGAATCCTATCAGTATCAGAATTTGATCCATATACCACAGTGAACCAGAAAGTATCCCTAGAGCAAGTCTCAGTAATAGAAACAGTTATTTGTTGTTGAGAAGAGAATAGAAGTTGGACTTGAAAAAATTGAGGTAACCAAATGATCCAAATCCTTCCCCCAGGATGATGCACATTATTATTGATACCATACCACCTTTGACCAAGATTATTCAAAACTGAATCAAAATTAGCTATTTTAATTTTTGTTTCAACTAAACCATAAAGACCTATTTTATTCTGATGCAAGAACCATTTTATATCACCTTGCTTATTAATATTATTCATACCTCTTACATTCCAACATCCTAGTTTATCCATGTTCAGATATGAGTGAGACCTCTACAGTTCCCCCATTCCCTGTTCCTCAGATGGAATATCTTTGTCCTTAGATAATGCAACCATTGTTGATTTAGTAGGTGAAGTAAGAGCAACAACATAAGACACATTTTCTCTGGTTTAAACCCGTGAAAATTCACTGGCGTGCATAAAAATATCTAATATAAAAGATTGCATTTCTTTATTAATATTCATAAAAAATAATATTTTGAGATTGAAATTATTTTTTCAGCGTGTTCGCGACCCTCACAATATGTCAGGCTTTAAATATTTTTTTATTGTTTTAAATTTTTAATGTACTCGATCACCTTATGCACATTTATTATGATTTATTTGTTCTTATTGACATATAAAAAAAATTATTTGGTATAAGTGAAGTGATCATGGCATCAAGAAAGTTTGTCACTTTTGTATATTCTCGATTTTTTACTCACAAAGTTTATTATGTGTATAATTCTACTATGTTTTGTACGCCCTAAACAATAAGACCGCTCATTTATTAAGACAATGGATGTTAATATTTATAATTATAATATTTTTATTGGTTTAAGTATATGATAACGTCATATATATCCCGGATACATCTAAGAATTTTTCTTTTATTGTGAATGCTTACCAAATTCACCAATTAATCTCTTTTATCCAACTTACTGATTGTTCACTTTATCTATTTATAAATATTTTATTATATTAACTTTATCTGTCTCAAATATATAAGAACAAAGAAGCCAATAAGGTATTTATGTTTTTTTTAATATAAAAGTGTTTTGTCACATGTAATTTATATGCGTTACAGTTTTTTCTTTGTCTGTCTCCAATAATATACTGTGAGTAATGGTATAGGGATCATAAAATAATTATATCTTATACCGTAACATTTTAATGTAGTTGAAATCTTTTCGAAATAGGCTACGGCTAGCTAAAATTTCGTCTATTTTTTAAAAAAAATTACTTGGTATTTTTCAAAATAATTTGTCTAATTTTCGGAAAAGAAAATAATAATTCCGTAAAAGATATTTTGAAAATTACATGTTAATTCTCTTTTAGTTATAATTGTAGTCGTAATTTATAAGTCTTATAAATTCAGCTAAAATGTATTTCAAAATAGATTTTAATGTATTATAAAATGAGACATTTATAACGCATTAAAGATCATTGAACATAATGATTGAATATAATATTTAGTAATAATTTTTTTATTAAAGGCAGGTTTCAATTAGTCTTTGTTTTTTTCCTTATTTAATCGTGCTTTATTTAACCGCCACATCAACTCTATATGAAAAACTATGATGCCACATCATCAGACTTGGCTATTGCATTAAAGAAATACTATATACTATATGATAAATAGATTACCTTAACGCGGGTACTTTTGGAGACATATTAGAGATTCCTACTTTCTTAAACTAACTAAATTAATTAATATACAAACGTATTTATTTTAATAATGATAATAAGGAACGTTATATGATACTAATACGCTGCATGAAACTATTAATTAACTAATTAATAAGTTGCAGAAAATAATACGGAGTATCTGATAATATCACAAATTAGTCACAAGCCCGCGGCGGCGCGGGATACCAGGTTTAGAGCTGATCAAATATTACTCCCTCCTATTAACAAGAAGGCTACACATACACAACCAATAACATCGCAACACGTGGCAAATTAGAGTTAACATTTATTGATTAGTGTAGGATTAAGTTAGTAATTTTAGATGTGTGGTTAACTTCTAAAGTTAATCTAATTAACTATATTACTCCCTCCTATTAACAAAAAGGCTACACATATATGACCAATAACATCACGACACGTGGCAAATTAGAGTTAACATTTATTGATTAGTGTAGGGTTAAGTTAGTAATTTTAGATGTGTGGTTAACTTCTAAAGTTAATCTAATTAACTATATTAGATAAAAATATGTTGTTGATGAGGCTCGAACTCATTACCTCTTGGTAGAGCTACACTTACTATTACCATTATGACAGATCCATCTCTTTAGTTAAATATGTATCTCTATTGTTATTTGTATGTTAAAAGCAGAGGTACAATAATATTTACTTATAATAATTTATAAATATATATACTTCTAACTTGTATTTAATGTAATGTATTTACTGAGTTAGTTAGTATGTGTAATACTTCGGATTTTCTTTGGTGACTACTCGACCGAGTAGAGCCTACTCGGCCGAGTAGTGCTATTGTCGTGGGTTGTTTTGGTTCTGCCGAGGAATACTCGGCCGAGTATAGTGAATACTCGACCGAGTAGAGGATACTCGGCCGAGTATAACTTTACTCGACCGAGTATCCGGTTTGGCGAGTGTTATTTTGACGGTTTGATTAGGGAATGTTTAAGATTATTTTTATATCCCGCGTCAGTTTCTAAACATCATTTCAACTTTATCATTTCTACGTTAACCCTAATCTCTCCCTAATCACTTCCTAATCATTCCATAGCATTGTTGTGTGTGTAATCTTCGGAGTTCTTGCGTATAATTTCTCATTCTACTGTTGGTAAGTTCTATTTCTATGTTATGCGTATTCGTTGGGGTTACGGTGTACATTTACGGAATTGAGAATATGGGGATTGTGCAATGTGTAATTGTGTTATGTGATTATTGTATAGGAGAAGACTTCGTAGAGGAGCCTTTCTGATTGTTCGAGTTCATTCTGCTGTTGATTGCTAAGGTAGGGTTTCCCTACTCAGTTTACGGTTCAGTGTTAAGACATGTTTTGTTGTGTGACTATTGTTATCTGTTGATCATCGGAGTATGGAGATTGTTGTGACGATGTTGGTGTGAGGGTGTTGTGACGGCTGTGATGTCGTGTGATTTTGATTGTGGTGGAGTCACTTGCGGGAGTGGCTTCACACTCTAGTTCGCCCTCCGTGGAACCCGCCACGGGAGAGGATGTGCACATTAAGGGATAGGGATTGTTTGTCGCTCGTTGAGGAGCTGGACTAGGTGGGATCGGCTGCGGTCACCCACTGGCGGCGAGGATTACCTGTTGCGATGGGTAATCTGGCAGGGCTACACACTTCGGTGTGTAGTCGGTTACAGTGTGAGAACGAAAGATTGGGATTGGAAGATGATCAGTTGATTACTTCGTTTGTTTGTCTTATATTGTTTGAGTAATACTGACCTCGTTGTTGTTTATGGAATCTGCGGTGATCCATTCGGGGATGGTGAGCAGGCTTGACAGGTATTGCTAGTGGTGAGCTTGGGACAGTCATGGGAGTGTGTAATCACCAGTCATAGCATCACCGTCCGAGTCTTAGCTTTGGTTTCTTTAGTTGTCAGACATTAAAGTTGTATTCGTTGAATTAGTTGTGGATTTGGTTGATGTAAACTTTATACTTTACAGTACTTTAATAAATGTGCTCAGTTCAGACGCTTTTGATATGTACTAACATCGAGCAACCGAGATGGTAACACACTTTCATGGTAGGGTGGTCTTGGTAAGGCACCTTGGTATGAGGGGGTGTTACAAAGTGGTATCAGAGCCGAAGACTCCGGCACCTAAACAAATGAGTTTAATGAACTTAGGGAGTCTAAATAAAATGAACCCGGGGAGAGTTGTTTGGAGCTACCGCAAAGACTCGGGAGACGTCCCGGAGTCGCAAATTGGCCCTCATTAACTCGAGCAGGTAACATGGGGGAAGTGTGATGAGAGTTGGGTTTTGTATGTACATGTATGTGAAGATGCATGTTGGTAATAGTTGATAGTTGAAAGGGTATGTGTTGAAATTGTAAGTGTGGTGATTGGAGAAATGGTGGAGGTGACGGGTTTGTGAATGTTTGTTCTGTTGGATTTAGCATATGCATGAATTGTATGTTGGTATGATTATAACGTGGCATTTAAGTTCTTGATGTTATGTGTTTGCTGCGGGAATAGTAAGCATGATAGAGAACTTTATACTGTATACCCGTCTATAGTGTGACTCGGCCGAGCAGGGCAGGTACTCGACCGAGTAGGGAGCACTCGGCCGAGTAACCAAGCACTCGACCGAGTGTTGTTTGGCAGTGAGCGGCAGCGGCTACTATATGTGATAACTCGACCGAGTAAGTACGTATACTCGACCGAGTACTAACTACTCGGACGAGTGTTGTTTTACTCGACCGAGTGTTGTTTCTGAGTTTTTGACGATTGCTTTTGGAGTCGAATACTCTACCGAGTATCTGGGATACTCGACCGAGTAGTCTTACTCGTCCGAGTATGGTTGTATACTCGGCCGAGTGTTCTTTTGGCGGAAAATTATTACGTTTTGAGCCGTAGGCTTTGTGCTTACGTTTCCTTATTTCTTGTCAGCTCAAAATGCCGCCCAAAAGAACTCCCGCGCAGATTCAAGCTTCTGAGATGACTCTTGATGAGGTTGCTCGCATGATTGAGCAACAAGAGGCTCTCCTTGAAGCTCTCAAAAATGTGGGAAAGAGGAATGAGAAGTTGATGGATGCTACTCAGCTCAGCATCATCATTGCTCACTTCAACCCTCCCACATATGATGGGGTAGGTGAACCAAAGCTACTCGAGAAGTGGCACCGTGAGATCGAAGCTCTCATGGAAATGGTGAAGTGCCCCGAAGACATGATCGTCGAGCAGGTAGTGTACTACCTGAGAGGTGAAGCTGCAGTTTGGTGGCAAAACGTCAAGGAAGATGCTAGAGCTTTTTACCAGGCTGAAGGAGCTATTCCTTGGTCTGGGTTGAAGAGTGCTATGAGGGAGCAGTTTGTGCCGGAGCATATCCGACACAAGATGAGATCCGACTTTGATTCCTTCACCATGACTGAGGAGATGACAGTCACTGACTATTATCATCGGTTCCTAGAGCTATCTCGTTATGTTGAGGACATGCAGCTAGGACAGAGAGGTTTGGATCTCCGTTTTGAGAGGGGCCTATCTGCTAAGATCGTGAGCCGTATGCCAGCCGGGGTTGCTACTGACCTCAAGGAAGTGTATCTGAGAGCGGGTCAAGCTGAGAGAATGGTAGATCTCTCAAGAGAGATCGATGAGAGGACTGCTGCGGAAAAGAGGAAGGCTGACAGTGGAATCAACAGTCAGTCGACCAACAAGAAAGGGAACTTCAACCATGCTAAGGCTTTTTCTGGTGGAGCTGGTTTCTCGGGAGGATCTCGTGGCTGGAGGAAGAATGGAGGTCGGAGTGTGAGTGACAACTCTAACCTTACATGCTTCAACTGTGGTGGGATAGGCCACAAAAGACGAGAATGCACGAGCCACAAGCCCGACACTGGTTCAGGAGCTCGACCATGGAATTTCTCTCAGGGGCCAACTCAGAGTTTTGCCAGTAACCGACCGGGTGGTTCATGGGGCAACAGAGGTGGACAGGGCAACCAAGGCGGTTACAACCGTAGTGGTGGATCATATCAGCGCCAGAACAACAGCACCACCCAGGATTCAGCAGCCAAGCCAAGTACCTCCAATGCTTCAGTTCGGGGTGGAGGACAGAAAAAAACAAAGTGGGAAGCTTTTCATGATGGACAAGCGGGAAGCACAGGATGGCGCTCATGTAGTTCGGTACCTTTCTTGTTCATAACGCATCGTCCTTTGTTTTGTTTGATTCGGGGGCTACACACTCTTTTGTGTCTAAGAGTCATCTTTGTGTCTATGGGTTTGGGAAAGTTTGAGGTTGTTAAAGATGACGTGTTCATACCTTCGGGAGAGTCTGTGTCGTGTCTCAAGTTGTATAAGGGAGTATCTATGGTAGTTGGAGGGGTAGATTTACCAGTAGACCTGTTAGAGTTTCCTATGGAGGGGTTCGAGGTGATTGTTGGGATGGATTGGTTGGGTAAGTATGATGCCAGGATAGATTGTCGGCAAAAGAGAGTGTCCTTAAAGGGTCCCAAGGGTGTTAGGGTGTCCTATAGAGGGTTTGTGGTAAAGCCTAAGTGTAGGTTCATAGCTGTGATGACTTTAAAGTCATGTTTGAGGAAGGAGTGTCCCTTGATTCTCTGTCATGTGAGAGACCACCGAGTAGAGCCGCCGACGCCTTCCGAGATATCGTGGTGCGAGAGTTCAAGACGTTTTCCGAGGAGATACCGAGTTTGCCTCCCAAGAGGGATGTTGATTTCAGCGTGGAGCTTAAACCAGGAACAGGTCCTATATCTAAAGTACCTTACCGTATGGCACCTAAAGAGTTGGCAGAGTTGAAAAAGCAGACACATGAGTTGCTAAGCAAGGGTTACATCAGGCCTAGTGTGTCACCGTGGGGAACTCCAGTCCTTTTTGTAAAGAAGAAAAATGGGAGTATGAGACTGTGCATTGATTACAGAGAGCTCAATCGTGTCACAGTGAAGAACAAGTATCCGTTGCCTAGGATTGATGACCTGTTTGATCAGCTAAGTGGAGCAGGTGTGTTTTCCAAGATTGATTTGAGGTCAGGATATCACCAGCTGAGGATAACAGATGAGGATATTCCTAAGACAGCGTTCCGATCTCGATATGGTCATTACGAGTACGTGGTGATGCCTTTTGGGTTGACCAATGCACCAGCAGCTTTTATGGATTTGATGAATCGGATCTTTACACCGTTCTTGGATATGTTTGTGGTTGTTTTCATCGACGATATATTAGTCTATTCTAAGACTAAGGAAGAACATGAGGAGCACTTGAGGATAGTCTTGCAGACTTTGAGAGAGAATCAACTATATGCCAAGCTATCTAAGTGCGAGTTCTGGTTAGAGGAGGTGGCTTTTCTAGGCCATGTGATATCTAAGAAGGGGGTCTCTGTGGATCCTAGTAAGATTGAGGCCGTAACCAAGTGGGAATCGCCGAAGAATGTTGCTGAGATTCGGAGTTTCTTAGGCCTTGCTGGCTACTACAGGAGATTTGTGAAAGATTTCTCTACCATAGCGCGGCCTATGACATCTTTGATGAGGAAGGAAGTCAGATTTGTTTGGGATGAGAGTTGTGAGACGGCGTTTCATACCTTAAAGGATTGCTTGACCACAGCCCCTATCCTAGCGTTGCCAGAGGGATGTGAGAACTTTGAGGTATATACCGATGCCTCAAAGAATGGGTCTTGGTTGTGTTTTGATGCAGGAAGGGAAACTCATAGCTTATGCTTCAAGGCAGCTGAAGCAATATGAGGAGAACTACCCTACTCATGACTTGGAGCTGGGTGCAGTTGTTTTCGCTCTTAAGATTTGGAGGCACTACCTTTATGGAGCAACTTTTAAGGTGTTCTCTGATCATAAGAGTCTAAAATATATCTACACTCAGAAGGAGCTTAACATGCGACAGAGACGGCGGATGGAGCTGATCGGAGATTACGATATGGAGATCATCTATCACGAGGGTAAAACTAATGTTGTTGCAGATGCACTGAGTAGGAAGAACGTTCATTCGCTATGTACAGCCATGTCTTTGCTGAAGTTGAGGGATGAGATGTCTAGGATGGGGATCTTTATGATAAAGAAGGGAGATACCATCGGGGATTTGACGATCGAGCCAGAGTTGTATGAGAACATCAAGAGTAAACAAGAACTTGATCCTAAGATTCAGGAGTGGAAGTCAAGAATAGAGAGTGGAACGGTTTCCAGGTTTTCTATCCATACAGATGAGAGTGTTCGTTTTGATGGGAGATGGTGTGTTTCTGAGGATGCAGAGTTGTGGAGAGTGATCTTAACGGAGGCTCATTGCACTCCTTATTCAGTTCACCCGGGTGGTGACAAGCTTTACAAAAACCTTAAGAAGACTTTTTGGTGGCCAAACATGAAGAGAGATGTAGCTGAGTTTGTAGCCAGATGTTTAACCTGTCAAAGGGTCAAGGGTGAACAAAGGAGACCACAAGGTAAGATACAGTCTTTGGAAGTACCCGAGTGGAAGTGGGAGTCGATCTCCATGGACTTCAATGTGGGGTTGCCTAGGTCACAGCAAGGTAACAACATGATTTGGGTGATTGTTGATCGGTTAACCAAGTCAGCCCATTTCGTTCCCGTGAAAGATACTTGGTCTAAGATGCAGCTGGCATTGGGTTACAGGAGGCATGTGGTTCGGTTACATGGTATACCTAAAGATATCGTTTCTGATCGTGATGCGAGGTTCATATCCAAATTTTGGCAAGAACTGCAAGAGTTGATGGGTACAATTTTGAAGATGAGTATAGCCTTTCATCCGGCAACCGATGGTCAGACAGAACGGACCATCAAGACCTTAGAGGACATGTTGAGGGCATGTGTTATGGAGTTTGGGGGCAGTTGGGAAGACAGGCTTGATCTGATCGAGTTTTCATACAACAACAGTTATCATACGAGCATCGGGATGGCACCTTTTGAAGCTTTGTATGGCCGGAAGTGCCGAAGTCCAGTTTGTTGGGATGATAGTTCTGAGACAGTGGTTTTAGGGCCACAGTTGGTACAAGATATGGTTGAGCAAGTCCAGTTAATTCGACAAAAGATGAGAGCAGCTCAAGATCGTCAGAAGAGCTATGCCGATTTACACCGCAGGGACATTGAGTTTGCGGTAGGTGACAAGGTCCTTTTGAAAGTGTGACCTATGCGAGGGGCTATAAGGTTTGGGAAGAAAGGTAAGCTAAGCCAAAAGTTTATAGGTCCTTATGAGATTTTGGACCGTGTAGGCGAGGTAGCTTACAGGTTAGCGTTGCCACCAGCTTTGGATAGGGTACACAATGTTTTTCATGTATCTCAACTTCGGAAGTATGTGAGCGATCCGTCGCATATCCTTGAGATGGAGAACATCGAGCTTGATGAATCCTTGTCCTACGCCGAGATTCCTAAGGAGATTCTTGATCGCAAGGTTTGTAAGACCCGGAATGGTGAGACGGTCTTACTCAAGGTTCTTTGGTCTAATCATAATGTGGAGGAAGCCACATGAAAACCCGAGGAAGCTATGCGAGAACGTTTTCCTACCCTTTTTGATCAGGTATGTTTGGTTACGGGGACGTAACCGTTGTCTTTTTAGGGGGGTAGGAGATGGTTGCGGTTGTGTTTTGTCTTGTTTTGTTGTTTTGTTTTGAGTCGGGGTAGTGAATTTTGTGGTGATTTGTGTAGTTCTTTGGCGTTGTTACATGTGATTAGTATAGTCTTGTTGCGTTGTGTTGTGCCTTATTTTAGAGTGGAGTGTGAACTTCGGGACGAAGTTCCTTTTAAGGGGAGAAGACTTGTAATACTTCGGATTTTCTTTGGTGACTACTCGACCGAGTAGAGCCTACTCGGCCGAGTAGTGCTGTTGTCGTGAGTTGTTTTGGTTCTGCCGAGGAATACTCGGCCGAGTATAGTGAATACTCGACCGAGTAGAGGATACTCGGCCGAGTATAACTTTACTCGACCGAGTATCCTGTTTGGCGAGTGTTATTTTGACGGTTTGATTAGGGAATGTTTAAGATTATTTTTATATCCCGCGTCAGTTTCTAAACATCATTTCAACTTCATCATTTCTACGTTAACCCTAATCTCTCCCTAATCACTTCCTAATCATTCCATAGCATTGTTGTGTGTGTAATCTTCGGAGTTCTTCCGTATAATTTCTCATTCTACTGTTGGTAAGTTCTATTTCTATGTTATGCGTATTCGTTGGGGTTACGGTGTACATTTACGGAATTGGGAATATGGGGATTGTGCAATGTGTAATTGTGTTATGTGATTATTGTATAGGAGAAGACTTCATAGAGGAGCCTTTCTGATTGTTCGAGTTCATTCTGCTGTTGATTGCTAAGGTAGGGTTTCCCTACTCAGTTTACGGTTCATTGTTAAGACATGTTTTGTTGTGTGACTATTGTTATCTGTTGATCATCGGAGTATGGAGATTGTTGTGACGATGTTGGTGTGAGGGTGTTGTGACGGCTGTGATGTCGTGTGATTGTGATTGTGGTGGAGTCACTTGCGGGAGTGGCTTCACACCGTAGTTCGCCCAAAGTGGAACCCGCCACGGGAGGGGATGTGCACATTAAGGGACATGGATTGTTTGTCGCTCGTTGAGGAGCTGGACTAGGTGGGATCGGCTGCGGTCACCCACTGGCGGCGAGGATTACCTGTTGCGATGGGTAATCTGGCAGGGCTACACACTTCGGTGTGTAGTCGGTTACAGTGTGAGAACGAAAGATTGGGATTGGAAGATGATCAGTTGATTACTTCGTTTGTTTGTCTTATATTGTTTGAGTAATACTGACCCCGTTGTTGTTTATGGAATCTGCGGTGATCCATTCGGGGATGGTGAGCAGGCTTGATAGGTATTGCTAGAGGTGAGCTTGGGACAGTCATGGGAGTGTGTCATCACCAGTCATAGCATCACCGTCCGAGTCTTAGCTTTGATTTCTTTAGTTGTCAGACATTAAAGTTGTATTCGTTGAATTAGTTGTGGATTTGGTTGATGTAAACTTTATACTTTACAGTACTTTAATAAATGTGCTCAGTTCAGACGCTTTTGATATGTACTAACCTCGGGCAACCGAGATGGTAACACACTTTCATGGTAGGGTGGTCTTGGTAAGGCACCTTGGTATGAGGGGGTGTTACAGTATGCTTGAAAAAAATTGAAATAAAATATTTTATTTACTTATGATAATTATCATTTGTACCTTTAGTTTACATTTAACTAGGTTTAGTGTCCAGCCCCATCGGGCTACCTCTATTTACCATTTAAATTTTATTTTTTTATAAATATAATTGCGTTAGTATTTTTTAGCACATACATTTATGATTCATAATATATTGTTCGATGATATATCTTGAAATTATGATGTGATTAAAATTTATCAACAAATTATATGAAACACATTCACTTATTCTCCCGTCGTTGATATTATTACGTCCACAACATACCCCTGTTAATACTATTACGTTTACTACTTTTTCAGTTAGTGTTATTTATTTAACTATTCCCGCTATTTTTGTAGTTAAATTCATTATTCCCGTTAATTTTATCAAATTTATATTTTTAAATAAATAAAATATTTTCCTTAAAACGAATTGTTAGCTACCTTTCTCCACTATTCATACTGTTACTTTTATAACATTTGTTGTCACTGCTGTTACTTTCACTACTCGTCTACTCCTGCCATATTTATTTATTTATTTTACTACTCCCGTGATTTTTTTTTTCACTACTCTCGCATTTAATACTGTTAATTCCACTATTCTCATTTTTCCTACTATGACTTTCATTACTCTAGCTGCTATTATTGTCACTTTTACCACTCAAATGAGTGATAACTGTCATATTTATTACATCAAATGTTACTACAATTATTTTCACTATTAATAGAGTTACTTTTGCTACTTACACAATTTTATTAGGCTTATATATTTAAATTAGAGGTGGTCAAATACGGACTTAGGTCGGACGTGAGCCGGCCTAGGTTGATTTTTTGGCCCACAGACATGTTAGCAGGTTTTGAGCGGGTTCATAGACCGGGCTTTTGTAAAATTTGGAAAATACCTTGTCCAAGCCCTCTTTGTTACATACATGAAAATGATTAGTAGGTACATGAAAATTAGTAAAATGTATTTCGCCTCAATTTCCTTCTATAACTTATCCAAGAAATATATTATCTAGACATTAAATTGTACGTGGAATCCAAATATGTCGTTATTTTAAAAATAAAATTTTGTAAGGGTGTAGACACCTCGTTTATGCATCTCCCGTCAACCACCCAGTGATGATTGAGCCGCGTGTTTGATTTTGCAGAGCGATTTATGACATTTCGTAAGTTCGTCGACAAGTGATAGCTCAAACAGTCGAATCAACCTCATGGTCGTCATCTACGCGCCGATACGGCCGTTTTGACAGTAATTAGAGTTTATTTTGAGTCCGGGTCAAAAAACGTTTCCATTTTCTAAATCGTCTAAAAACCCGAGTTGGAGTATTCTGGAATTTTTCGGAGTAATATTCCTAAATTTTATCTTTTATCACGGAAATATCTACCTTGCGAAATAAGAAAGCTTACATCTTCCCTAATTCCTAAAATCAACTGCGAAAATCTTTCATGCTGAGGAGGAAACTGTCAAGAGAGAACGCAGCAGGTACTGCGCCTCTTGGAAAGGTCGCAGTTCCTGCTGCGCCTCTTCCTGGGTTGCTTTTTGTCCAATTTCCATATTTTCCCCGGATTCCTTTCCTAATTTTACCCTTACCATAATTCCTCTGTGTGATTAGTATAAATAGAGGCCTCCGCCTCACATATTTCTCATGCGAGTGCCGCCGCCTCGAAACCAACACGCACGTACCCGCGGCGCAGATGGATGTGTCCACAAAAGGGGAGTTCTCATTATCCTATTGGTTCTCACCGGATCCCAAATATATATATATATATATATATATATATATATATATATATATATATATATATATATATATATATATATATATATATATACATTTGACATATAAGTATATATTATGTACCTACAATGGAAATAAGATGTACCTTTGACATAAATATATTTTACATACATAAATTTTTCGTTATAATAATATGTTATAGAATGTAAATTTTATATTAATTATGTATATTATAATTACAAATAATAATTACCATAAGTACATAAAATATTTAGTTTAATTTTTATCAAGTACAAATGTTGCTAAAGAGTCTCGAACTCATGACCTCTTGATGCATATCCACTTGCTATTACCATTGTGACACATCCATCTTTTTTGTTAAATTTGTAGATCTTTTGTTATATTTATTGTAACTTCTGAGTTAAAATAATAATTATCTATAATAACTATTAAATATATACTTTTAGTTTATTACTAGTTTGAATGCCCGTGCATTGTAACAGGGTAATTAACTTATTTATAATGCAAAAAAAAAAAAAACGTTAATAAGGGTTTAATGTTTACATTCTATGTCTAATGATTTGTTTACATATTATTAAAAAATCTCTTTCAAAAAAATAAAAGATTAATGTAACACCCCCGTTTATTTAAGGGCCTGAACTAGGACTCCTCAGATAAATGACGGTGTTACCATCTCGGTTCCCCGAGGTAGTGAATAACAAATTAAACTCCAAGGCAATTTATATAAATACTTTAACTTAATTATTACAACTTCTTTTACAACAACTATAAAGAACTACATAAATGGAAGTGGAAGTCTCCTAAATAATGATCTAACTACTATGTCTTCTGATCCAGTGTCTCACGCCCATCAAGCTCCCGACCTATCTTTAAACCTGTCAAGTCTGCTCCCCATAAACGGTTCATCACAGGTGTTCACGAATACACAGGGTCAACCACGAGGTTGAGTAGGGAAAACAATAAAACAAGAAAATATGATATGCATGATACTCCGTCACCTCCATCTCCATCTCAACTCATCACACACAACCCCAAGACGCCCACCATACCGATCCCGGCAGACTATATATATCGACCGAAGTCGATCCGCCGCTTCGTTACGGAGGACACCAGGGCAAGTCTGCAGAACCCGCCGGGCCTTATCACAACATCACATCGTATCTCATCATCGTCACCACCACACCATCCTCCAACTCCAATGCATATGCAATGCTCAACAGTAATCAATGCAACATGATATGTATATCAATGAATGAAATCATGCCAGCTATCAAAATAATGAAATAACATAATCAACACGAACAGTTCAGTCATCCACACTCCAGTATATGAATCATAACATAAATTACAACCACGCACAAGTCATCGATCACAGCTCGGTCACATGTAACACAACAACTCAACACAATTTAACAACACCGGTAAGTCAAGTGTATTTCCCTACCTCGTAAGCTGCAGTCAAATAGCCGGATGCTCGGTGATAATCCACAATAATTCGTCCCTCGAAATATAATGAAATGATAACCAATTACTTAACTATTCCCGTTCCCAAAATAGAAGTTACTAAAAATAGAAACTTCCCGATATAGAAACTTTTCTCTTTTAACAAACCCGACTCAACATCCATTTCTAATTATATTAACTAATTCGGAAATTATATTAATTAATTATTTAGAAGACTCGGGAATTAACTAATTAATTTAAAATACGATCCGATACGAAATATAACGATTAAATCAATAAAAACCGTTTCGAACCACCAAAACAGCCCGTACCCCTTCGCACTCATCCACGCACCACCACAGGCCACCGTGAGGCCGTGTCAACCACCAGCCCCAACACCCACTTCAGCCCAGCCACCAACGGCCACCCCCACTGGGGTCGACTGCCGCCGGCGAGTCAAACCCAGGCCGCCATCTGGCCTGGTTCACCACCACGGCTCACCAACACCCCCTGTTCTCCCTTTACCACCACCGCAACCCAACACGTGTCCCCTGCCAAACAACCACCATCATAATCGCCGTCAAACAGAGCACCCAGACACGGTGGCACCACCGTCTCGACCTCCCCCTAGTCCACGGTGGCGCCACCCCAAACATACCCATCTAAAACCCACCTGAAACCGTACATATATATCCGTTTGACTACCCCTGTCATTGCCGCCTTTCACGGCCACCATCACCACCCAAAACCACCCTAACCACCACCATTTCACTCGTCCCTTACCACTCTACCTATATACCCCGTCAACAACCACCCTTAACACCTCCCTACGACACACAACCACCCGCAAAAACCCGACAGAAAAACAAAACAGAGGAGGTGTGTGGAGTTCTTACCTTTTCTGCCACGAAAACCGCCACTACGGCCGCTGAAACGCGTCGACCACCACCCTGCGCTCTCCCTTGCTGCACCGTCAACCTCCACACTCTCTCTCCCTCTCTCGAATTGCGTGAAAGCTGGTGTTTGGTGTTGGTGAAGGAAGGAGGCGGGTTGAGGGAGGGGTGTGTATGGTTAGGGTAAAATTAGGTTAAAATGTTAGGTTAAAGATTAAGTTAGATGGTAAATGGGTCATGGGTATGGGTAACGTGATATGGGTCAATTATCGTTCAGTTAAACCCGTCTCAACAAGTTTACGAGTAACTTGGTCTTACGATATCAACACGACTACACAATTAACTCGACTCAACTATTATCCCGACATAATTAGTAAATAATATATATAATAATTATATATAATAATATCCGTTTAATTAATTATATTATATAAAATACGGGGTATTACAGTCTTCCCCCCTTAAAAAGAACTTCGTCCCGAAGTTCGCTCAACTACCAAACCTCCAAGTACCACCGTGGTTACCAAAACAGATTTCCTAGTACCAGCACTCATGAACTTAAGCGGGTGAAACGGTATGTTACATTCTACCCTCCTAAAAAGAAAGTTACGTCCCGGAACTTACTTCATGCAATTCTATCACCACTCATGAACTCGTGCAACTATCGGAGCGCCATGACAGCAGCAGTTTAATTACACAACATAGAGAACTCATTTGTATGGGTACCACGCAACGAAACATCAGCGAAACATCAGCTCGGACAACCTACGATCTATAACTTGATCAACACCACAATCATCAACACCACAATCTATACACAAGTGGAACATAAACCTTAAGATTTTACAATCCTACCCAACTAAAAACATGGTTACGTCCTCGTAACCTCTTCTCAACTTTCATATTCCAATGTAACAAAACACTGTCAACAACATGTAAGCAGGAAGAACATATGACCAAAAGATTGCGCAGTAACATTAAGGTTGAAAACAAGGTTTTATTATGAAATTAACTGATTGTCAACAAGTAACACTTATTACTTAGCTTATGCTTGACTTAAAACACAACATCGAACTAAAAGAACAACAAGAAGGAACCATAGGTTTACACGGTTTCACAACAGACCGATCATGGTGTTACTAGCCCTAACCTAACGGTCCTTAGGTCGCGCTTCCTCTGTTTCTGGTGACTTCTATGTTATTCCCTTTCTGGTTCACCTCTTCCCCGAAGTCTGGCATGGGTGGTTCAGTCGTACTTTCGGCATCAGGTACATTAGCGTAAAATTCGTGTCTCAGGTCGCCTGCTATGAAGTCAAAGGTATGCTCGGGCGGGTATTTGGCCCCGCCGCAGTAATTGGGGTCTCGGAATAGCCTCATGCAATGGGTGGTCAACTCCCTCATATAAAATCGTTTCTTTGTCCTTTAGTATGAGTCGGGAATAGAATCGATAAGGGTATACGCTCTTAATCGAGTATTAGTTAAATACTCAGGGTGCCCATTATGGCCATACATGTCCATGGCAGTGCAAAGTCTCTCACAATGCTCATTAAAGTCAGCATCAAGTGACATGTAACAGTCTTGCGGGTGTACATTGTAGGGATCCATCCTACAAAATGGAAGGTCAACAAATTTAGACACAAGGGTGTTAAGACAAGGGACTCATCCTCGAGGTTTAAGTGTGCGAAAGATATATAACAAGTGTTCGGGGTAATCGTTGTAATACCGGGGTTTTGGTCAACTCAAGATCATCACAATTCGCATTATCTACCAGAGAACAATCATTTTAGAAATATCAACTGCAAGAATACACGTAAACCAGCATACAATCTACATGGACCCCACCAAGTTCCACTCCCAAGTCAAAACTGTTACCAATTTCGAATAATTGAACAATCTGCTACTAATAAATCACCAGGAGTATTAAAATATGCGGTACATGAGCATTACTTAAACACCTCGAAACCATAGAAAACATATCACGTAATCAAAACCTTTTTACTCATCAGACATACAACACGAATTGGCCAACTTGTTTGATATAAATTCTGAAACATATTCGCTAATAAAAGTAACAACATATGATCCACGCCAACACAGCACTACTTCCATATCACACACGTGTTTGACATCATAACAACCATATCGTTCAATTGTGTCCAAAGAACTTAGTACCACTCATTTTCAAAGCAAAACAACCGATATCGCATAAATAGTTTAAACATACATTCACCATCGTATACTTTGTAGAATTCTAGCTATAGTAAAAGATTAGCAACTTGGAAACTTCACTGATTTGCACGACTTAAATACTTAGGCAACCCGTAGACTCAATTAAATGTAACTATAACGACTATCATTTAAACCAATGCATATCATGTGAATCATCAAAGAGTTATCCTATTATAATTGTCAACATAGTTATCATAACAATCTTCATGTTAATATAATTGATAGTAACGACACGAGAATATAAATATGCCAATTGTCGTGTTATATCCCATTTCCTTTATATCATACCCATGCATTTGCAAGAATCACTTTAGTGCTTTATGACATTGTAATAACGAACATATTCAATAACAAGAATAACAACACTGTTTATTATCATGTTATAGGTTTTAGGTTCGACTGAAATAATTTAATACAATGAAGGCAATAAGTATAACTATAGGCACACAGACTCACATAAAGGACCTTAGGACTCAGATGACATCCTACATGTGGGAACATTTAGACATAACCATTACTACCGTTCCTGTGTAAAATATTTAACATCATTATAGTAAATATTCATGCGAGTACATTAGGACATTTAACGCCACCAAATTTACCAAGATATGATAATATGGTTTTATGTTTATGTATACCCGACCACTATACGAATATGATGAACAACAGAGGTATTACAACATGCCACAAAATATGCAAACAACTGGACTCGTACAAACATTTCACCCTCGATTAAGAATCAAATTAAGCTATCCAATTTTACTCATGCTATCATGCCAACAATGTTATCAACTAAGTTTTAATTGTATCGCTTGTTAAGATATATAACTACTGAACATGCGTGCTGCTATCATCATGCAAAACATTATAATTTCACATCACCAAGGCTCATTAATTAATCAAACAACTGTATGGAAACTTAACATAGAACGTACATTTTACAGGTCATGATTCACGTTGTAACTTTCAAAATCACGAATAAACAGCCGTCCAACGAAAACTTAAGTTATATTACTTTTCATAACATACAGAGAGTTAATAGTTCGTGATAAAAAGAAGGAGGTCGAAAGTTCAAGAATTCAATTTCTAAAGAATTTTACAACTCAGTTGGTCCAACCAAGTATGTGACAGCAATTGGTCCGAAACTTGGGTCAGTTTGCAAAGCTTACCATTTAATATAGAGACATCGAGAATTTGCGTGGCTTATCAATTTGAAAACGTGTGCGAAACCTCTAGTCAATGGAGTTGAAATTATGCAAAAATCATTTACACAAATTAAATGAGGATTTTTACAAAAAACGTTGGTCAAAACATCACTGCACAGGAACTTCCCGACCACAGCCCACTAAAACATTTATTACTCTTAATCCGTATACCCTATAAGCATGAAACCAACGCCAAAAGAACACTAACTCACGAGACTATTTCTCATAAAATTTTCATCCGTAGAAAATTAACAGGAAGGAAATGACAGCAAGATCAATTACAGAGTAAAATCAAACAAAACGGATTTCAACACTAAATCATTCATTTTCCATGTTCCAAGCTCTTACAACCATACTATCGATACTAACTCATCCTAACTTAAATCTCACACTTTGGTATTTACGTAAACATCTCTCCCATAGAAGTCCCTTCGCCTCCCGACCTACCCCTTACATCTAATCACGATTGCTACGACTAGAAACAAGCAATTCAATGGTGTCTCTCATTACTATCACGATACTATTCTAGCATGGCTTTGGGATCACATAACCACATTTTACCAGACATAATAGCACTATCAACACGTCATTCACATCCATCCAGATAAATATCATAAATTCGCAATTATTCTCATGCTCACGATTACCACAATCCAACGCTTCATTGATTATCCATCCAGATAAATGTCATAATTTCAGCACTAGGTCTCAAGGTATACACCAACTCGCTTATATCCAAGGTTTTCCTCCTAACTACCCTATTCACTCGTTTTCTCTTGGGTTGCCTGGTTCAAAACTGAGAGGGCAAAAGAGCACGCATTAAGGGCGCCTTCTTAACCGCACTGTGAGCTCCTAACAGTTTATTCCCAGGGGTTCATTTTATTTAGACACATCCTACGTTCATTAGGTTCATTGGTTTAGGCCTGAGGATCGTTCGCTCTGATACCACTTTGTAACACCCCCGTTTATTTAAGGGCCTGAACTAGGACTCCTCAGATAAATGACGGTGTTACCATCTCGGTTCCCCGAGGTAGTGAATAACAAATTAAACTCCAAGGCAATTTATATAAATACTTTAACTTAATTATTACAACTTCTTTTACAACAACTATAAAGAACTACATAAATGGAAGTGGAAGTCTCCTAAATAATGATCTAACTACTATGTCTTCTGATCCAGTGTCTCACGCCCATCAAGCTCCCGACCTATCTTTAAACCCGTCAAGTCGCTCCCATAAACGGTTCATCACGGTGTTCACGAATACAGGTGGTCAACCACGAGGTTGAGTAGGGAAAACAATAAAACAAGAAAATATGATATGCATGATACTCCGTCACCTCCATCTCCATCTCAACTCATCACACACAACCGGCAAGACGCCCAGCCATACCGATCCCCGGCAGACTATATATATCGACCGAAGTCGATCTGCCCGCTCGCAGCGGAGGACACCAGGGCAAGTCCTGCAGAACCCGCCTGGGCCTTATCACAACATCACATCGTATCTCATCATCGTCACCACCACACCATCCTCCAACTCCAATGCATATGCAATGCTCAACAGTAATCAATGCAACATGATATGTATATCAATGAATGAAATCATGCCAGCTATCAAAATAATGAAATAACATAATCAACACGAACAGTTCAGTCATCCACACTCCAAAGATATGAATCATAACATAAATTACAACCACGCACAAGTCATCGATCACCGCTCGGTCACATGTAACACAACAACTCAACACAATTTAACAACACCGGTAAGTCAAGTGTATTTCCCTACCTCGAATCGCAGTCAAATAGCCGGATGCTCGGTGATAATCCACAATAATTCGTCCTCTCGAAATATAATGAAATGATAACCAATTACTTAACTATTCCCGTTCCCAAAATAGAAGTTACTAAAAATAGAAACTTCCCGATATAGAAACTTTTCTCTTTTAACAAACCCGACTCAACATCCATTTCTAATTATATTAACTAATTCGGAAATTATATTAATTAATTATTTAGAAGACTCGGGAATTAACTAATTAATTTAAAATACGATCCGATACGAAATATAACGATTAAATCAATAAAAACCGTTTCGAACCACCAAAACAGCCCGTACCCCTTCGCACTCATCCACGCACCACCACAGGCCACCGTGAGGCCGTGTCAACCACCAGCCCCAACACCCACTTCAGCCCAGCCACCAACGGCCACCCCCCATCGGGGTCGATGCCGCCGGCGAGTCAAACCTGTGCCGCCATCCGCCTCGGTTCACCACCACGGCCACCAACACCCCCTGTTCTCCCTTTACCACCACCGCAACCCAACACGTGTCCCCTGCCAAACAACCACCATCATAATCGCCGTCAAACAGAGCACCCAGACACGGTGGCACCACCGTCTCGACCTCCCCCTAGTCCACGGTGGCGCCACCCCAAACATACCCATCTAAAACCCACCTGAAACCGTACATATATATCCGTTTGACTACCCCTGTCATTGCCGCCTTTCACGGCCACCATCACCACCCAAAACCACCCTAACCACCACCATTTCACTCGTCCCTTACCACTCTACCTATATACCCCGTCAACAACCACCCTTAACACCTCCCTACGACACACAACCACCCGCAAAACCCGACGGAAAAACAAAACGAGAGGAGGTGTGTGGAGTTCTTACCTTTTTCGCCACGAAAACCGCCACTACGGCCGCCTGAAAACGTCGACCACCACCCTGCGCTCTCCCTTGCTGCACCGTCAACCTCCACACTCTCTCTCCCTCTCTCGAATTGCGTGAAAGCTGGTGTTTGGTGTTGGTGAAGGAAGGAGGCGGGTTGAGGGAGGGGTGTGTATGGTTAGGGTAAAATTAGGTTAAAATGTTAGGTTAAAGATTAAGTTAGATGGTAAATGGGTCATGGGTATGGGTAACGTGATATGGGTCAATTATCGTTCAGTTAAACCCGTCTCAACAAGTTTACGAGTAACTTGGTCTTACGATATCAACACGACTACACAATTAACTCGACTCAACTATTATCCCGACATAATTAGTAAATAATATATATAATAATTATATATAATAATATCCGTTTAATTAATTATATTATATAAAATACGGGGTATTACAATTAATATATACGTGGGTTAACTCTTATTTATAATCATATAATCACCCCACTTTATACTAATCTTTCGATGTGGGACAATTCTACTATTTATAAGTAATATATTTGTTGGGTTTCTTATGTTGATGATAACATGCCCATTTGATTTGTGTCATCTTAGTTTACCTTTTCAGGTTTATTGATGTAATCAAGCATGGATTAAGAAGTGTTGAAGTTGTTAATCATCCCATTGTATTAAGTCAAGTGTCATCTAATGTACAAGTGAGAAAGTAGAGTATCTTAGAGTAATAGAAACAGTCCAGACGACTGTTGCTTTCACGAGTAAACAGCTGCTTGGATTGTGCCACAATTCGTAAAACTTGAAGTCCCTTTTTATCTTTCAAAAGCCTTTCACGTAACTCTTATTTTTCAAAGATAAAAATCAGATTTTTATTAAGGAGATGGTCTTCATTAAAGAGTGGTTTGAATTATTATTTTCAAAATGTTTCCTCTTTATGCAAATTCAACCCTTTGGTTCTTTAAGAAAACAAAGAATACTTTTTGCCATTTTGGTGTTAACTTGTCATCATGTGACTTGTCTTTTCTCTCTTTGTTTTCTGAATTTGCATGAGCTTTTAAGGATATCTTTCAAACTATCTTTCCCTATTCTTGCCTTTGCAAAAGAGCCCTCTTTGGTGCAAGTTTTGGGTGGTTGCAAATATCCTTCACATGTGAGGTCTTTGACCCTTCAAAACCCTAGCAACCCCTTCACTCACCTCCTCTATGTAAACCGTGCCTCTCCTTCATTAAATCTCAAGACTTCTTTCTGAATTTATTTTCAAGTTTGCAAATTTGTTTTTCAAAGCTTTAAACCGTGTGTTATTTGCAAAACCTTTAAAGAGTCTTCAAGTTGTTACAGTCGTGGCTACTATTACTTTTATACTAAACTCTCTTGCTTAAAAATTGTTGATCTTGTAAAAGTTGTCCATCTCTATTCTTTGCTAAGAATATGTTAGTGGAAACTTGATCCTATAACATTCTAAGTGTGTTAGTAGAGTTTAGGACGGAGTAGTCTTTAACTCTTGGCAACCGGAGTAGGTTGCGAGTTAGCTTGTCATAAGAACGGAGTAGTTCTTGTACTAGCTTTACAACCGGAGTAGGTTGGTGTCTTTTATTGTAAGGGTCTTTTAGTTGTCGGAGTAGATCACTAAAAGAAAGCAATAAAAAGGTAGATTGGACGTAGGCACTTGAGTATTTGCCGAACCAATTCAAAAATCTCGTGTTCATTTGTTTTACTTTATTTCCGCTGCAATTTATTTTGTTTGTTTGTCGTGCTTTGCTCAAACCTTTGAAGTAACAGTTCATCATACTGTCACATTTGGTCTGCAGTAGTATTCCACAAACTGAGACAAATAGCTACAGTCAGAACGATTGTTACTTTCATACTTCAGCAAACATTCATCGTGATACTTGTTTAGTCTTTCAATATTATTCAAAGTATCTCCTCATTTCTTTTGTCCTCATAACTCACTTTAATTCAATAAAGTTGAAGTTATAAATTTTTAAAATAGTACCTAATTCACCCCCTCCCCCTCTTAGGTACTTGAATCCATAAACTCAACAATATTCACCAAACTTGGATTTTTTTCTGATGTGGGACAATTCTACTATTTATACGTAATATATATTCATCAAACCTGCATTGTTTTTCAATGTGGGACAAATAACATACTCAGAATTACACCATCTTTTTTGCACTTAGTTCGACATCCAACCAGATCTCGAATACCGAATACAGACAATTGCTACTCATTATATCTAATAGTTATATTTAAATTTAATAATATGATCAAATACTCTTCATTAATATTTGTACGTTGTTTTTCTTCAATTTTTTTTAACATAATTTAGATACAGAAATTTCCCGTGGTACCCCTTAATTTTGTCAGATTTTCTATGTTACCCCTACTTTTAAGAATCTGCCTATGGTACTGTAACACCCCCATATCCAGAGGAGCCTTAACTAGGCCTTCCTTAGCATATAAGGGCGTTACCATCTCGGTTGCCCGAGGAAAGTAATTATCAAACGTCAATAAATGAACTATTAAGTTATATTACAAGTGATTGAAACCAAAATACGATACAAAGGTACAACTCAAAGACTACTCGCTATGACCATCATATCTCGTGAAGACTCATCCCTGCCCGGACTTCAGCTATCAACAACATCAACACCTGCTAAGACCGACTGCTCACCATAAGGGATCACGGCAGACACATAACAAAGAAACAACCACACAAGGTCAGTACTGAGATAAGACAAAACAACGACAACTACAATTATCAATGCAAACACTACTATCAGTCCCAAACGCAACCACCATAATCCAACCAACTCATCACGATCATCGATCCCTTTGGACCACCACGCGAGTGGGGGACCGCAGCCATACCCACCAAATCCCCGCTCATCGTATCGAGCGATAACCCTGTCCATTAATGTGCATATCCCTTCTGTGGCGGGTTCCACAGAAGGCGAAACTAGGGCGTGAAGCCACTCCCGCAAGTGACCCCACTCAGCCGAGAACGCATCTCGAGAACCATCAACAATGATCACAACCACAATCACAACACAACACAATTACTATATCAAACAACCATAATACTACCATAACGACCGACACACTAGACCATCTACAGAAACTGAGTAGGCGAACCTACCTTTAAGCAATTGCAACCAATCCACGCCGACAAACAACATATCCAGCGAGCAAGCAAAGCCTATAACCACCATACAAACATCTATTACAACAAGCAACCCTAACTATAGAGAACAAAGGTACGGATGATGATTATGACATACCTACCAGGGAGAAAAGTCAGCAAGAGACCGCTACCCGACACAAGCGACGCCTTCCTAAGGTTCAAGGATATTCAAAAGGCTTCCATGGAGGTTTTGAGGTGAGGGGAAGGGAAAGGGGCGACTGAAGGATAGGAGGAAAGTGGCGGAAGTGATTTGCGGATTTAACAAAACGCGATATAAAACCCTCGCTGAAAACCCGGTACTCGATCGAGTACCCAACATACTCGATCGAGTAGCCCCCTACTCGATCGAGTAACCTAGCTACTCGATCGAGTAGCCTCTACTCTATCGAGTACCACTCTTAACACGCACCCCAAGATGGTTTTGGCATACTTTTCTAAGATTACTCCCGCTCCCAAGGGCAGTCAATGATGGTCAAAGGGTCCCTAAAAGGGCAGGTATTACAGTCTTCCCCCCTTAAAAAGAACTTCGTCCCCGAAGTTCACCTCACCTATCTCCCGCTCAAGATACGAAGACAACACATCCCCACCCATCTTCCCGCTCAACCCATTACTCCCCGGAAATACCATTTCCCCCCCATGTCATCATCATCACCGTCTATACTTATATCTAATGACTTTTACTACTATCATGCAAGCACTATTACCGTTAACCGTTACTTTATATACATATAAACATCAAACTCGCAATGCGAATCACCACCCACGATCACCCGACATACAGTATCGACTATCAAACTATCGATCTAGAACATGTCTCATATCAACTATCATATGGTACAACCAATGCCACCATGTTACTTGGCAACGTGATTCGAATACGGTTTATCACACTATAACTATTCTTCATGACCGTCTCTTGAAACATACAACCCCTTCACTTTAAATAACTAAAGTAATTCGTTATATTTCAGAAATTTTTTTGTAATTAACGCAAAACATGGTACCAACAACATTATAAACAAGCAAAGCATTATTCGAAAACGGCCTTTTTGTTTCGCGACATTACTCTTCCCCTCTAAAAAGGAACTTCGTCCCCGAAGTTCATCACCCAAATATCAACGCGTATTACTTATTATTTGTATCTTAACATTAAAGAAAACCATATTATTTGTTGTGGACATTACTCGCTAACTACATACTCGTTAAATTAGAAATCGTACCCAAGTCACCGGAATAACTAGTTACCGTTGACAACACACGTTAAAATGATATGCACAAGTATAGGCGAAGTTACAACTCCGATAAATAGATCGTAATGAGGCGTATGCAATATTAAAGTAACAAGAAATTATTACCGCTTCACTAATTGTAACAAATACGCTTATAAAACTTCAATCACGACTTGCAACACATGAAATTAACGGTTCAAAGGTGTTATTACGCACTCACAACTACTTTAAACATTAAACTCGCAATTATAAAACAATTGAACATTTTTAATTTTCGAAATCCTCCTGTAACAGTGCTACTCGATCGAGTAGGTAACGGTACTCGATCGAGTGCCATGCTACTCGATCGAGTGTCTTGGCTACTCGATCGAGTAGCCCGAGTTCAGAATGCTTTCTCTCTTCCTTTTCCCGCACTACTCGATAGAGTGTGGGGTACTCTGTCGAGTACCGCAGCCAAGTGCCTTACCCAACCCTGTCATAGACCAATATATATACACATGACTATCACATAAATTGAGTCGGGATGATGCCCCGACTCTCAGTCATCCTGCAAAAAGATTAAAGTAGCTAATCCGGCCTTATGGCCTAACAATACAAGTTCATAAATAAAGTTTCAACTAACACAACCTAAAATCTAGCCACGCTACCAACCACAACTACTACTAAGGATCATGAACAAAGATAGAAATAAGGAGTATCACTCCTGCTGCTGCCGCTCAAACATCACCTCATCATCACCACCACCACCTCCAGCCATACCTGCACCTGATGAGCCCACGCCTGCATCACCTCCTACTCCCGCTCCTGGGGTCACGTACCATGGGGTCAGGCCACCGTAGGCAAAGGACTGAGGTGTCCCCCACGTCGACTGTTCCACCCCGTAGGAATGGAAAACCCCTGAGTAGTCCCCAACTCCACTGCACCAAACCGGGTGAGGTCCCTCGGTCCCTATCCCCTGAGCGTACGCCATCTCGTGCATGTTCCGGAGTGTCAAGGTGGACGACACTCTCTCTGCCAAGTAGCTGGATCGCGTCTCCGGAGTGTCGAGGTAAGGGTAGCACGGAAAAGGATGCTGCTGCTACTGTGGCGCTACCGGCTGTGGCCTAGTCTCCGGGGCCCTCTCCCTCACTCGGCGGGGTCCCCTCACCACTCTGGGTCTCTCTACCACCTGAACTCCCGCATTCTCGCCCTTCGTCGGCTCCGGCATCTCCTCAAGGATGGTGCCGTCGATGAGATAGGTCTGTAGCTGGCGGGGTCTGTCATCATCCTCCTCCTCATCGTCATCGGAGTCCACCGTCACTACTGTCGGCTCCAAGGGCTCCGTGGGTGGGAGGTGCTCAGGAGCTGGAATCTTCATCCAACTCATCCCCCACACCCTCCACGCTAGGCTACCGTCAGCCAAGGTCCTCAACCATTTCAGGTCGAGATAGTATTCACGATCCATGGTAGGCACTGGGGTAGCTAGAGGCACGTACGCCGAAGAAGCCTCAAAGGAGGTTAGCTTTTCAGCTAACCGAGTGGCAATAGCACCACAACTCAGGTACCGGGAAGGGGAAGAAGCCATCAAGGCAAGGGCAGCACAAACTATGGAAGGAGCATTAAAGACCACTTTCCTGGCCCGCTCCGGGTTGAGGTACGACATCAGAAGTAAGACCTCATGATTATTCAATTTATCGATATCCTTTCGTCATAGAGGAGGTTCGAAAGGGAACGGAGAAACACTCTCAAAGTAATATCTTTGAACGTCATTAATCAAAGCATGTTGCTCGAGGTGGGAGCTTGCTTCCCGTCAAGCAAGGCATTAGGCGGCGACGCCGCACTCACTGGAATATCGTTATGGAATCCTTGGGAGGCTTGGCCAACCCAAGGTGAGAGGCAAACAAATCCATGGTCAACGTAAAACCGGTATTCATCAATCTAAACTCAATCGACCGACTGGGTCATAGTTAAAAGAGCTCATGAACTCCAAGGTAAGAAAAGGGTAAGTATGCTTCCTCAGCCTATACAAACCCGTAAAACTCAAGGTCTCGAATATGTGACGGACATCCGTCTCTATCTCCAACTCCTCTAACACAGTGGTGTCTATACACTTTGTAGGTCTCATTTTGCGTTTTTGTAAGGCTACAAAACGCTCCCTTTGCTTGAAGTCAACAAAAACAACTGTAGGGTATTCGGGGACTGCGGGTACCACAGGTCCACTCCCCTCTCCCGTCTCAGGTGGGTTACCCCTCCCCCGCTTACTTTGGCGGAGTCCAGGGTTCAGTCTCGGCATCTGCTTAAGGCATATGTTCAAGCAACTTATATAAACATGCAAGTATTGATTTCATGTAATTTGAATTCAACTTATCAGCTAGGCACACCAATTTATCAACAACTTTCAGCATGTGGAGCACATAATTCACACCGTTACTTTGAGTATTAAGATAAGTACACATGTTCACCAGCAGTTTCTGAGATTTTAACATACAAGTTCAAATTATTACTACTCATAAGCCATAGTGGTGAAAGGAATTATCATGACGTTTACATATGCTCAACAAATTCGAATATCCTAGCATGATTCTAAGGTTATTCCAAACACACTTCTAATCACATGTTACTAATTCAAGAGAAAGAATAATTTATAACATATCATTATCACCCTTCACTATTATGTACAACAACTCAATTAAAATTTTCAGACGGTCTTTACAGCTGTGAAAATTTTGGCATATTTTCATCAATCATCGTTTCTATTATCATATTGAAGTTCACTTACTCTTGTAATGTCATTCACTACACCAATTTTTCCAATTACAAATCACGAATTTCCATTTGAGGCACTTTTAAGACGGAGTTTTAAGGCAACTTTCTAAGGGTAAAATCATCAAAATCTATCCTCCAACATGATATAAACAATACTTAAGGCTCAATTCTACCATCTAACCATTGTAAAACAACCAAAAATCGATTTCAATTTTGGAAACCCTAGAAATTTCGGGTTCAACCCTTGCAATTCCTAATCTAATTTACAGCAATTAGTCACCAACAAACATGGAAAGGAGGCATGTGAATCATATTTCAACAATCAAAAGCAACTACCTACTCATGTAAATCGAAAATTTCAGATTATTTCACTATTTTAACACATTCAAAGCAATAAACCATGTACATTAGGAAGAATAGCATATCTTGATTGATGAACAAAGTAGAGAAACGAAATTAAACTAAGAAATCAACCCCAAGATTCACTACTAACCCAAGAGAATGAGAGGATTTGAGAGGGAATAAGGAATTGAGAGTAGATTAGGTGGAGGTGTGCCGAAATATAGAGGAATAAGAAGAAGAAAATAGAAAGATTAGGGGTTTTAAGAAAACCCGTAGGAGGATTATTTGACAAGAACCTACTCGATCGAGTGCCTGGGGTACTCGATCGAGTACCACCCTACTCGATCGAGTAGGAGCTAAATCGTCGAGTATCTGCAGGAATTTTCCCACATCCCGACGTTATAGCCTTCTAACTAGATTGAGTGAGGTCTACTCGGTCTAGTAAGCACTCGCACTTGGTCAAGTAGAGTTAAGTACTCGGTCCGAACACTAAGTAACTCGAAGATACCTGCAAAACAACGCCGCGTGTCGATTCCAAACTAAGTTCGGGATTCGACACTAATTATCACATTCAATCACGTTTTATAACCATTGTCGCGCAAAATACAACCCTTCAACAACTAAGAGACATATCACGTTACGTTATACAAATTACCCAACTCGGTCTACCTGTCACCGAGTTATTTATAAACCTAGTCGTGTCATTTTATTACACTTAAACTTGCTTTACATGTTACTACTAAAATCGTGCTTACTTCAAGTTGAAGCGGATGATTAACATTAGTTCTTTCTTTCACGTATCACATAAATGCATACTTTTCAAAACAAATTAATCTACCATGTTTCACATTCTATCATAAGCAATTTATTTTAGTACGAATCACACATTACGCAGCGGAAAAATTTCAACCAACAAGTAGGCATAACCGCATTACTATATGCTATGTCTCGAATTATAATCCTACTATACTATAACTATCATCATAGTGATTATTGTGGATTTATAAACTCGTATATGACTTCCGTCATCATTAACTTATAGCAAACATCTACATGTTCGCTCTTCATGTCACAACATTCAATTCCACATTTTCACGCATTTCTATCACGTAAACTTTCGTCACATGTCTCATAGCCATTATATAAGCTCACTAATCATCCAAAGAACCTCACTAATCTCATCGACAATTACTATACACGGTCTAATATATCACTAATACACCCCTATCAATTCCAACAAGGCTTAACCGAAGGTAGCTCCGGCACAATTAACATACATATTACACCTAGACACACGGACTCCACATTCCCATACCATGTGACTGGCTTAAGTGTCATGGGGCCAAGATTTTGAAATGAGGGCGCCTACTCACCCAAAATCTAGCATCAGCTGGGGCTCCCATTACACATACACCAGGTTCATTTTATTAGACTCTCTACGTTCATTATGTTCTTTTGTTACAGGTTCCAAAATCGTCGCTCTGATACCACTTTGTAACACCCCCATATCCAGAGGAGCCTTAACTAGGCCTTCCTTAGCATATAAGGGCGTTACCATCTCGGTTGCCCGAGGAAAGTAATTATCAAACGTCAATAAAAGAACTATTAAGTTATATTACAAGTGATTGAAACCAAAATACGATACAAAGGTACAACTCAAAGACTACTCGCTATGACCATCATATCTCGTGAAGACTCGTCCCCGCCTGGGACTTGACTATCAACAACATCAACACTGCTAAGACCGACTGCTCACCATAAGGGATCACGGCAGACACATAACAAACAAACAACCACACAAGGTCAGTACTGAGATAAGACAAAACAACGGCAACTACAATTATCAATGCAAACACTACTATCAGTCCCAAACGCAACCACCATAATCCAACCAACTCACATCGATCGTCCTTTGGACCACCGCCCCGCGGTGGGGGACCGCAGCCATACCCACCAAATCCCCGCTCATCGTATCGAGCGATAACCCTGTCCATTAATGTGCACATCCCTTCTGTGGCGGGTTCCACAGAAGGCGAAACTAGGGCGTGAAGCCACTCCCGCAAGTGACCCCACTCAGCCGAGAACGCATCTCGAGAACCATCAACAATGATCACAACCACAATCACAACACAACACAATTACTATATCAAACAACCATAATACTACCATAACGACCGACACACTAGACCATCTACAGAAACTGAGTAGGCGAACCTACCTTTAAGCAACTGCAACCAATCCACGCCGACAAACAACATATCCAGCGAGCAAGCAAAGCCTATAACCACCATACAAACATCTATTACAACAAGCAACCCTAACTATAGAGAACAAAGGTACGGATGATGATTATGACATACCTACCAGGGAGAAAAGTCAGCAAGAGACCGCTACCCGACACAAGCGACGCCTTCCTAAGGTTCAAGGATCTTCAAAAGGCTTCCATGGAGGTTTTGAGGTGAGGGGAAGGGAAAGGGGCGACTGAAGGATAGGAGGAAAGTGGCGGAAGTGATTTGCGGATTTAACAAAATGCGATATAAAACCCTCGCTGAAAACCCGGTACTCGATCGAGTACCCAACATACTCGATCGAGTAGCCCCCTACTCGATCGAGTAACCTAGCTACTCGATCGAGTAGCCTCTACTCTATCGAGTACCACTCTTAACACGCACCCCAAGATGGTTTTGGCATACTTTTCTAAGATTACTCCCGCTCCCAAGGGCAGTCAATGGTGGTCAAAGGGTCCCTAAAAGGGCGGGTATTACAGGTACCCTTGAGGTTCCTTTTTTTTGCCCATGGTACCCCCTTATGTAAATGTTGTTAAATTGACGTTAAGTTTGATGGCGTGACAATAAAATAACAATTAAAAATAATACCCCCTTTATTGTTTTATTGGTACGGATATCTCTCTCTTTTAAATGAAAATATAATTAACTATATCATTATAATATTGGAAATTTCTCACGGTAACCTCTTTGATAGATTACACATGCTACCGTGGACGTTTGTTTTCTATTTTTTTTTATCATAATTAAAATATGTGCAAATGATAGGAACCTATACTCTAATGATAGAATATTTTTTAACACAATTCTAGTTATATTATTTAAACGTAGTATATTTACCACACCTACATTATTTTTCAATATGAGACATATAAAATCTATAGGTAGAAAATATAATGATATGAACTTTTAATTTAAGAGTTCTCCAAGATAATACTGAAGAGACTCAAAAGATTTTGGGTTGATGCCTAAATTCCAAGGATGCCTCCTATTTATAATCATAGAATCACCCACCTTATGCCATATTTTGATGTGGGAAATTCTATTTTTTATATGTAGTATATTTATCACACCTATATTATTTTTCAATGTGGGACATATAACATACTATGAAATACACCATCTTTAATATGTGCAAATTATATGAAATCTATATATATATTCTAATGATAGCATTTTTTACCATGAATCTAATAATATTATTTTCATAATTTTTTTACCGACATTATTTTGCCAAATAAAATGTAAAAGTTTTTATATAAAAATTAGAAACATCACTTGAATATAAAATAAGAAATACATAGTATATATTATAATAACTAAAAGATTTTCCAAAGATTAACTTAGGTTAGAAATCATTATTGTAGAGACAGAAATACAAACTCTTTTAAGAGCTCTCTCTGACAATACTTAAGAGAATCAAAAGATTTTGGGTTATGACTTCTATTTATAATCATAAGATCACCCTGCCTTATGGTAATCTTCCGATGTGGACAATTCTAATATTTATACATAGTATATTCACCAGACTTACATTACTTTTGAATGTAGGACAAATAACATACTAAGTATACCATTTTTTTTTTGCACCTACTTTGACATCAACTCGATTTAATAATGAGAAAATACAATACAATACAATACAATCTACACTCTAATGATAGCATTTTTTTGTCACAATCTAATTATATAATTTTCATACGATACTTTTTTGTCAAATGAAATATAAAGTTTTTATTTCAAAATTATAAACATCACTTTAATATAATATAGAAAATGTATATATATGGGACAGTTCTATTATTTATACATAATATATTCATCACACCTACATTATTTTTCAATGTGGGACATATAACTTACTAAAAAGTACATATCTTTTATATCAAAAAATTTTGGGTTAATACCTAAATTTCAAGGATGCCTCCTATTTATATTTATAGAATCACCCTACCGTATACTATTATTTCAATGTGAGATACATAATTTAATTATTTAGACGTAGTATGTTCATCATGCCTACATTATTTTTCAATGTGAAAGATATAACATACCAAGAAATACATGTCTCTTCTTAAAAAAGCTACTATTGTATACATATTATTTTTCTTTGAAGATAAAACCACTTAAACTCGATCATTAGATAGGGATCTCTACATCGTACATATAACGACTCTTAACGCTCTATTACTGAATTCAGAAGACAACCATCAGTAAAATCTGTAGTTTTGTACTGTGTCAGGAGATTACCATTAGTAAAACCTTTAGTTTTGTATTTTTTGATTTTCTTGTTCATGTTCTTAACTCTTTCCCGGGTAGTTCCCTGCAACGATTTCCACTTTATTTTTTATATCATATCGTAGATAATGATAAAAAATCTTAAGAGCTCTTTAAAACAATATTTATGAGACTCAAAATTTTTTGGGTGGATACATAAGTTCCAAATATGCCTCCTATTTATAATCATATGATCACATCACCTTATACTAATCTTTCGATGTGGGACAATTCTACTATTTATATGTAGTATATTCACCACTCCTACTTATTTTCCAATGTGGGACAAAACATACTAAAAAGTACACAATTTTACGTATTAAGAAGTGCACCATCTTTAATATGTGCAAATAATATGAAATTTATACTCTAATGATAGCATTTTTTTCCACAAAGCTAATTATATTATTTTCATAATTTTTTTAACGATATTTTTTTGCCAAATGAAATGTAAAAGTTTGATATAAAAATTGGAAATATCACTTGTATATAATTTAGGAAATATACATATTATAATAATTAAAAGATTTTCCACTTTATTTTTTACATCAAAAATTATACTTTCCTAAATTGATTTTTGATGATGTGGACGCTCTCAGATCGCTCGAAAAAACTCTCTTTTATAAAGATATATAGATATATAGATTAGTGTAATGTATTAGCTAAGTTAGTTAAATGTACTTGAAAAAAATTGAACAAAATATTTTATTTATTTATGGTAAATATTATCTGTACCTATAGTTACATTTTATGTATCTCCAAAATACATAACGCCTTTTTTTAACGATTTTTTAATCGAAAAAATATGTTTTTAAAAATGTAAAATATTTTAAATTAATATTTAAATCATAGTCAATGTTCACATTAGTTATATTGACATAATTATTATAATAAAGTTTTTTTAATAATTATTTTGTTACTAAATATTATAAAAGTATAAAATTTGCTTTTTAGTTGTGATTTTTTTAAGTAATAAAAAAAAGTAATTTTTTAACTATTTTTTCAAATATAACATATAAATATTATTATTTTAATAAAATTCTTGATTTATCTCCGAGCCAACAAGTCGATCTGTTCGAGTAGGGTCTCAACCCTAAAATAACGGGTCATTTCGAGTTTGAGTCAAAAGGGTCGTCAGGTCGAAAGTTTCGGGTCTTGATCCTTGAAAAACGGGTCGGATCGGGTCGAGTCGGAATTTGACAGATCGAATTAAATCTATAATATAGGTCCATATAATACTTATTTAAGTCTAATATTTCATACGGGTATTAGACTAATATTATTTTAGTATAATATTTCTTATATATTTAAATATAGAACTCTAATACATTTAGATGATAAACTAATATAAAATTTAATATGATAAAATTAAGCAAGAAAAAAATTTAAACAAATATTTGATAAATTTATTTAAATATATAAGCCTGATAAAATTTGTGTAACTCAATAAATAGTGAAAATAATTGTAGCAATAGTTAATGTAGTAAATATGAAAGTAATCACAGATTTGAGTGGTAAGAGTAACAATGATAAATGCTAGAATAGTGAAAGTCATAGTAGAAAGAATGATAACAGTGAAATTAATAATTTAATAGTATTAAATGTGGGCGTAGTGAAAAAAATGATCGCGGGAGTAGTGAAACAAATGTTATATAAGTAAGAGTAGGAACAAGTAACAACGTACAAAGTATGAAAAACTAGCTAACAATTTGATTTAAGAAAATATTTTATTTATTTAATACTCCGTATATAAGTTTGATAAAATGAATGATAATAGTGAATTTAACTATAAGAATAGCGGAAATAGTCAAAGATACAACAATAAGCGAAGTAGTAGTGAACGGAATAGTATTAACAAGGGAGATGTCGTGGAAGTAATAATATCAACAGCGGGAGAATAAGTGAATGTGTCTCATAATTTGTTGATAAATTTTTCATCTCATCGTAATTTCAAGTTATAGCATAGAACAATATATTATAAATCGTATATATATGTGTTAAAAAAGTCTAACGCAATTATGATTTATAAAAAATAAAATTTAAATGGTAAATATAGGTAGCCCGGTGAGGCCAGGCAACAAACTTAGTTAATAATTATTATAAGTAAATAAAATATTTTGTTTAATTTTTTTGTAGTATATTTAATTAACTCAGAAAATACATTACATTGAATATAAACTAAAAGTATATATTTAATAGTTATTATAGATAATTATTATTTTAACTCAAATTTTACACATATTATAACAAAAGATCTACAAATTTAACAAAGAGATGAATGTGTCACAATGGTAATAACAAGTGGATATGCATCAAGAGGTTAAGGGTTCAGGACTCTTCAACAACATTTTTGAGTTTAGACTTGATAATTTAATTAGAGTAACTTAACAAGTTAACCACACATCTAAAATTACTAACCTAACCCTACACTAACCAATAGATATTAACCCTAGTTTGCCACGTGTCGTGATGTCATTGGTTGTATATGAGTTTTTTCATAGCTTTTTTGGAAAAAAAAAGTCTCTTTTATATATATACATTGATTTAAATAAAGTAATATCGTGTTAATTTATGTTAATTGAAATACTCACTCCGTCTTATACGCATGTTTAAAATATGTTTCTGGTCAATAGGTAGGAAAGTATTACGTACTGCGTATCCCAACTACACCCATCAGTAGTTAACAAATCCGCAACCACCATACTTGGATCATGAGCTCCTCTAGCCGTGATAATCTTGCGTGAAAAAGAACCTGCATCCCAAGGGTCGTTCCAAACATTGGTACTCAGGGTCTCAGGCCATTACCAATTCTACGATGCATATCCAGCATTAACACATCCCTCGCTTCAATAATCCCTCGCCAAGTATAACTTGGATTCGATCCAAGTTTGCTGACATGAACGACCTGTGGGGAAAATACTTACCCCCAAAAACACGCACCATAAAACAATTTCGTTCCGTAATCATATGTACAACGAAGTACTTAAAAATGAAAATTTAATAGTTTGGTCCGAGATCAAACCAAGCCGAAAAATACTGATTTGGTCCAGTCCAAAATCGAAATTTTCAGATTTAGATTTTGATCCACCGTCATACTTTTCGGTTTTCGACCCATCCCAGTTCAATTCAGTCCGATTTTAGGTGGATGCTCACCCGACCCTGGCCCCCTACGGACACCCGTGAGAAATCGAGAAAACGCAAAATTATTTCCCCGTTAACATTTTGTTAACCGCCTAACTGAGCAACTCTATAAAATTCCCTCCAACAACAAACTCAGCTCACAATATCAAAATTTTTCACTCTCTCTCTAAAACAAATTAACACCACATCAAATCGCTCACGCCATTTCTTCGAATTTCTTCTTCTACTACTATAATGCCGGAAATGTACGCACTCACTCTTAATTAATCCAATCGCCGTCTTTTTCAACAATTATTTCAACTTACTCAGCTTTTCAAACAATTTTACCTGATTTTTGTATGCGTTTTTTCGAAATAATCACCGCGTTTTTATCGGAAAATTTTCATCACGTTTTGTCGTATTCGTAATCGATCATGTGAATGATTTTTGTGTGTTTTAACGCAGACCTGAAGAACAGAGCCAGGAAATGCAGCTAGTTCAGAGAGAGCAACTTGAAGATGACGAGGACTTGTTCAAGACGATCGATAAGCGTATTTTTCTAAATCTCACTTCGTATCGTTTAATTTGAAGTTGCTGATATTTTTGAGCTTGAAATTCTGTTGCTTAGTTGCGTAATTTGTTGAATTATGAACTTACTGATTTTCTCAGAGCTTTAAATGCTTGATTTTCATGTTACTGATATTCTTAGAGCTTGAATTCTGTTGTTTAGTTGCTTAATTTGTTTGATTTTGTTATTTAAGTTCAATACCGCGAATTTTAGTCCACAAATTCATCTGACGTTTATTTCTTTTGTATCGTTATTGTGTATACATGTAATTTAAGGAAGTTTTATATTGAGTAAATGTTACGGAATACTTAATTATTTTCCTGCTATAATGTCTCGTGCTGTAAGTTTTGTGATATAGTCAAGTTTCTGAGATAAATTCATTAATATCGCAAAATTCCTAATCGAAATTCTGTTCGATACGTAGGAATTCGTTTATTTGTTTTAGGCGTTACTCTTTTCTGTAAACTTGACGTTATCTCAGTCGATTGATTGTGTTATAAAGAGGTTTGATCTGCTAGTTTTATGCATGTGCATTTCGCCTCTTGAATGTCATCAAGTCATTCCGCGTACTATTAGCATTTGACAGGTGAAATCGATTTAATCTGATTGCATATTGCTACAAATTTACAAACTCAGCTTCAAATTTTGAAGTTGTCCTGCATTTCTTTTTGTGCTATAGGTGATTAATGTTCATGATCTATATTTTGTCGCTTATGAATGAGTTGCGGTCTGATATTGAGAGTTTGATATTTAGAATCTATGCCGGTTGCTGTAAATTTTATCATTCGTTTCCACTAGCTGAAGAAGAACTTGATGCGGCTTTCAAAGAGGCTAAAGAGCTTAATTTGAAATTGCTGATATTTTTGAGCTTGAATTTTGTTGCTTAGTCGCGTAATTTGTTGAATTTTGAACTTACTGATTTTCTCGGAGCTTTAAATGCTTGATTTTCATGTTATTGATGTTCTTAGAGCTCGAATTCTGTTGTTTAGTTGCTTAATTTGTTTTGATTTTGTTATTTAAGTTCAATACCGCGAATTTTAATCCACAAATTCATCTGACGTCTATTTCTTTTGTATGTTATTGTGTATACATGTAATTTAAGGAAGTTTTATATTGAGTAAATGTTACGGAATACTTAATTGTTTTTCTGCTATAATGTCTCGTGCTGTAAGTTTTGTGATATACTCAAGTTTCTGAGATAAATTCAGTAATATCGCAAAATTTCATACTCTGAATTCTGTTAGCAAATACGTAGGATTTCGTATATTTGTTTTAGGCGTTATTATTTTCTTTGAAATTGACGTTATCTCAGTTGATTGATTGTGTTATAAAGAGGTTTGATCTGCTAGTTTTACGCATGTGCATTTCGTCTCTTGAATGTCATCAAGTCATTCCGCGTATTATTAGCGCTTGACAGGTGAAATCGATTTAATCTGACTGCATATTGTTATAAATTTACAAGAACGAAACTCAGCTTCAAATTTTGAAGTTGTCTTGCATTTCTTTTTGTGCTATAGGTGATTAATGTTCATGATCTATATTTTGTCGCTTATGAATGAGTTGCGGTCTGATATTGAGAGTTTGATATTTAGAATTTGAAATTCTAGAGTTCCGTTTTTCTGTATTGCAGCTGCATAAGCGATAATCGCACTAAGTTTAATTAATAGCAATGACTGACTCGAAAATTTAATCTGTAGCTTCTGCTTCTGCCTTTAGTAGTTCGGCATTTTATTAAGTCGTTTTGTGTCACAATCTATTTAATCGTTGTGTCTAAAGCTTGCATGTTTGCGTTTGGAACTCGGAACTTCAAAGATTATAATTCTCTGTGTGTTTATTGGATTGCGATTAAAATGTATACTCCATATAATTATTTATGAAACTTCTGGTATTGTCATCTAACTAACTCTCCACCTTTTAATCATTGCAACATTTTAAGTGATCACTCACGGAATCAATGCCGGTGATGTCAAGAAGCTTCAAGATGCTGGCATTTACACATGCAATGGCCTGTTGATGCACACAAAGAAGGTTACGCAGCATTCTAACTAGCATTATACTTGTTTTTTTTCTGTCTTTCCTCGGTATGTTTTGTGTGTCTTACAATCGCATGTTTAGAGTCTTACTGGAATCAAAGGACTATCAGAGGCCAAAGTTGACAAAATCTGTGAAGCAGTTGAGAAAATAGTGGTTAGTAGCCAACTGTTACGGATTTCATTTAATATTTGCTGTCACTGACTCTCATAGTGTTGAACTAATTCTGCTTACACTGATCTACTTTATATCAGAATTACGGTTACATTACTGGAAGCGATGCATTACTCAAGGTCAGATACTGTTTTCTACTTCCTCTAACATTCTGATTCCAAAAGCATGAGTTAAACTATGTTTTCTCAATTGTCACACTAACAACCACTGTAATCGTCATTTGTAACAGAGAAAGTCAGTCGTCCGCATTACCACTGGAAGCCAGGCATTGGATGAGCTATTGGCAGGTAAATTCCTTTTCGGAAATTCTAGTGTTATAAATACAACTACACTACTGAAAGCAAAATTTTGATGAAGGGTTGTTTTCTGGAATTAAAGGTGGAATTGAAACTTCAGCAATAACTGAGACATTTGGAGAGTTTCGGTGAGAAACTATAAGATTTATCTACTGAATCATCGTTTTCTTTATCTGATCTTTTATGTGAGTGCTGTGGACATCAAACAGATCTTTGCTCAGTTCATAATCAAAGCTATGCTTGCTGCATTTTTTCCATGCTTGTGTTCGACATTAGCAAAATACAAGTTTTTGCTTTGACATGTAATACAACTATACGAGTCTCATGGCTAATTTATTTGCACTTCTAACACCGTGCATCATCATAATTGGCTCAGATCTGGGAAAACACAGCTAGCTCATACTTTATGCGTCACCACTCAGGTAAACCTTCTGACTTAAGTGGAAATCCAGATGCACATATTAGATCTGTAGTCTGTACACTGTTCTATCATTTTACTTATGCTCCGTAATAATCCTGATTTGCAGCTCCCAACAAGCATGAAAGGAGGAAACGGAAAGGTCGCCTACATAGATACTGAAGGAACCTTGTATCCACACCCTATATACGTATTTTGCTTGGTTTTACGACAGCAAGCATTTTTGTACATGATGTGCCTTTAGCTGTGTTTCTCCTTTACCTTACTTTTACTACCAGCCGACCTGACCGCATAGTGCCTATTGCTGAAAGGTTTGGTATGGATCCTGCAGCTGTTCTGGACAATGTAAATGGGAACTGTCTCTTACTCTAAAGATTAAGCAATACCTCGAGATCATTTCACTGACTATTGCCTCCTCCTTTCAGATCATCTATGCTCGTGCATATACTTATGAGCATCAGCACAACCTTCTTCTTGGCCTGGCAGCAAAAATGGCTGAGGAACCCTTTCGACTGCTGGTGAGTTACTGCCGATGCTGAACACCTGGAATTAATCAGTCATGAGCTTATAAAATGACTTCATTCTCATTGGAATCAAAGTGCAGTCAACTTTTATCATTTCAGTTATTTTCGATTTACTATGATCAGTCTCTTTCAATTGGTTATGCTTATATTATTGATCTATGATATCAGGATTTTTGTGACATTACTGCTAGTCGTGCTGTACTCAAGGTAAGATTCTGTCTCCTTCAATTATGATTTCCTGATTTTGAGTAAAATTAAATAATTACAGTTGTCTGTACTCAATAAAAAAAATTAACAGTTGTCTTGCTCCATGGTTTCATATCAGTGTATTTGTCTTTTGCAACAGTGTACCACTGGATGTAAAGCATTGGATGAGCTAATAGGTGGTAAGTTTTCTTTATAACAGTTAATTCCGCTTCTAAAGTGTATTTACACTTATTAAGGGAATGTAGAATTTGAGGGATTGTTATTTTTTGTAATATAAAAGGCGGAATCATGACCTCTGCAACTACTGTGACATTCGGAAAGTCAAGGTGAGAATCACAAGAACTATCTCTTATTTTTTTCGATTTGTCTATGGATATCTGAACTGATTTTGATTGGTTTTTGGTACACTAATGCTTTGCTGACAGTATTTTGACGTCGTCTGTGCTTTACTGTGTATCTATGCTCAACTGTTGCAATATGCAATATCTTCTTTAATGTGATATATCGCTCAAGTTTAATGTTTGATCGATTTGCAACATGATGCATCATCGAATGAAATTTGGTGCAGCTCTGGGAAGATAAAGCTAGCTGATACTTTGTGCGTCTTTACTCAGGTAAACCTTGTTTATATTGTCCATGTTAAACTAACTAATGCTTGTATTTGAGAAAAGGTGATGACATAGTACGTCTTATTTAATGGTTTCACAATAACATTGGCAATTTTCTTTTGCAACAGAATATCAATGGGAGACCTACTCAAACCATCTATAATCCAATTCCAATTAAGCGGGATGATAATCTTCGTATTGCTAGGAATCGACAAGAAACTGATAATACAGATACTGGCAATGTAGTACCTCAGGAAGATGCTAATGCTAATGCTAATGCTAATGCTAATGATGATGTTGCTGCTGCCGCTGATGATGATGACTACCAGCACCAACCCTTTGTTCATAGGGAACTCGATGTCGTACCAATAGTAGAATATCAAAATGGTGATTGGGAGAGTACCTATTTTGCGGAAAACGATTTGGGGGATCGACTAGGAGAAGTCGACCTTGATACTTGCGTTGATTGGGTAGATTTGGCAGAAAGGGTGCATGATGTCTATGAAGAGCAAACCGGAAATCAAAGAATTCATGGGGTGAATGCAGCAAACTGTTGGCCAGGAAAACTGGTACAGTATTGTGATGCCAGTGGTTATCCAATTTTTAATGATTGGTACTTTAACTTTGATGATACAAAAGAAGATCTCGACATCATCAAAATTAGGCCCGATGAGAATTGATCAGCGTATTTTGATTTTGATCAAACTGTCATGTTAAGAAACCTGAAACATCTGTCTGTATTTTTGATTTTGATCAAACTGTCATGTTAAGAAACCTGAAACATCTATCTGTCTTTTTGATTTTGATCAAACATTGAGATCAAATACTTAATTGTTTAATTGTTTTCGGTTGACTCTTTTCCTTTTGATTTGTAGTCTCATCCATTTTTCACCCAAATCTGCAATAATCTTGACTAAATTGTACAAATATCAAACTTCGCTTTAATTTAGGTTAAAAGTAACACAAAAATGTCAAATAAATCAAGATCAAATCCACCATGGTCTGAGATTCCACCGGAGATTCTACTCATAATCGGAGAATTAACCGGGTACCCCCGATTAAGGGATTGGACTTGTTGGAGAATCAGGTTACGTTTGTCAATCCCGGGTTTTTGCTACGCCTACTACCTGTTCGAGGAAATGTCACAAAGAAGGATGGTAGGGAGAATGAGTTTAGGTACTTTTGGCGGGAAAAATCTGAAAAAGGCGGTCGTTTGTAAGAACCCGTGTTGTGAATCTTGTGATGATGATTTGTTAGTCATGGTGTTGTGCTATACAGACAAGTTGATGGCTTTGAGGGTTAGAGACAGAAAATGGAAGGCGGTGTAGGATGGTAAAGTATCCAAGTGTCATGATGTTGTCAAGTTTAGAGATAAGATATATGGGATTGATCATCTCGGTGGAGCTTTTTTAATTATTTACGATTATGGAAATGGCGATGCTAATGTTGTATCGGTTGTTCCTAGTGTCGAGGATGGTGGTGAAAAACCGAAAAGATTGGTTACCCTAAGGCCATGGAGATCGTCTATTTCATTCTCGTCTGTTTCATTCTTAGTTTACAGGCTGAATGATGAATTGGGAGTGTGGGAGAGAATTAAGAGCATTGGGGATCGGATGTTTTTATTTGGTGTTGACTTGTCGTTTTGTGCTATGAGTCGTGATTTCCCGGGATTAGCCATGAGTTGCATTCGTTCACTGCCACAAAACTGTAGTTTCTTTAGTAAAGGTAGTTTTTCATAGCGTAATTATGAAGACGAAGATGATGGTGATGGTCTTCTGTTTGGAAATAACAATATAGAGGGGACTGCAGGTGTGAACATTGGGCAGTATTACCTAAATGCTAGACGTGCCACCGGAATCCTGGAGCGTTTTCATCTACTTCTGTGGCTCAGTTTCAAAAGTTTATCCGGGTGCTTATACGTTCACTGTAGTCAAATCGTAAAACCCGGGTTTCAAAACCACTGTATGCCTGGTATTTTTTCAAACCGGTGTTAAGTTAAATCAGAATGTCGTATGCCATAAGTCCATTGCCAAACTCTGTTCAGTATATAGAACTTTATGTTGTTTTAATTGCGGTAACAGGAAAAACCAGATTCGAAAATAAGCGAAGGAGAGTAGAAAGATAGAACCGTAAACGTAGTGCCGTGGTAGGATGCCACTGCCTTGAAAACTATTTGCCGCACGACCGTGGTGGCGATCGGCTAGTGCCGGTAGTTCCCCAAGGATCACACTACAGCCTCCTCACTGTCACGCCCACTCGTGACAGAGAGACTTGGAACGAAATTAAGCAATACCCAGAAATTATATTAGAGAACAGAAGAGAAGAGAGGAAGAAGAGTGTTTTGGAATGTGTTTCAGAAGCTAAAAACGTGCCCCTAAACTACTGTTTCTCTTATTCTGTTTTGACACCAAAACAGAAGCAGCATAAAACACACACTCGGCCCAAAAAGGTAGGCATAGCCCGCCGCAGGCGATTCCCAAATCCCAAATCCCAAATCCCAAATCCGGATCCGGGCACGGGCACGGGCACGGCGCGCGCGCGCGAGCTGAATTAAGCACCTCGCAAGGCTTCCACAAAAGCCTCCCTTGACCCACTAGTGATAGTGAAAGGCAAGATGAGATATATAAACACATACATCTTTCATTTCCTCACCAATGTGGGACAATATGGAAAAATGACTTTGCTAAATAAAGCCCCTATTTCCAACAATCCCCCACTAGGGGCGCCAGAGACAAAGAAAAAGAATTCATGGGTAAAGGAAGGATTGGATACTTAGGTATCAATATCTTTCGATTTGAATTGACACTTTAGTGAAATGAGGAAACAACTTACTTACAGCGAGAGAATATCTTGCGATTTGAATTCCTAGCTGAGCTTCGGTCGATACCCCCCACAACACATATCATACCTTGATTAAGATCGTTCGCGAAAGTGCAACGCGCTCTTTTAGAGTTATGCGTTTACCTCGGTACTAATAGATGTGATCAAAAGACTTCTCATAGTCTAATGATTTGTTACACCTACGTAGGTGACTCAAGTGCTTCTCAATAGCACTTCTCACATGAGTCATTAAGGACCTAAGTCCAACCTGGTGTATGCTCCATCAAGTGCGTCTCAAAGCACCACCATAAAGGCTATGAATCATATAACGCCATAGGAATAGAAGCTTTAGACCTAGTCAAGTCTCACTCTTGACCTAAGGACTTAAGCCCCATTCCCCTCGACGTATCAACGACTAGTCTCCTAGCCAGCCCTTTAGTAAAGGGATCAGCAAGATTGTTTTCGGACTTCACATAGTCCAAAGCAATCACTCCGTTGTCTTGGAGTTGTCTAACTGCAGCGTGCCTTATTCGAATGTGTCTGTTCTTCGAATTGTAGACACTATTCTTTGCAACACCAATAGCAGCCTGCGAGTCACAGTGCAGGGAGACCGGTGTCAACCGTCCGCCCCATACTGGTATATCAGCTAAAAGGTTTCTCAACCATTCGCCTCTTGTCCCGCCAACTCAAGAGCTATGAACTCGATTCCATGGTAGAGCGTGCGATACAAGTCTGTTTAGAGGACTTCCACGATATAGCACCTCCACCCATGGTAAAGACATAACCACTAGTAGAACAGATCTCATCGTTACCGCAACCTGATTCGCATCACAATATCCTTCTAACACAGCAGGAAATTTACTATAATGCAAACATAAGTCAACTGTTCCTTTTAGGTATTTTAGTAAACGACGAAGAGCATTCCAGTGTTCATTAATAGGGTTATGTGTATAACGACTCAGTCTACTAACTGCATAAGCAATATCTGGTCGAGTACAGTTCATTAAAAACATCACACTCCCTAGGATTTTAGCATACTCTTCTTGGGAAACACTCTTGCCCAAGTTTTTACACAAGTGTACACTAGGATCATAGGGTATTCTAGCAGGCACATCATCAAAGCAGTTAAACTTTTTCAACACTTTTTCAACATAATGAGATTGACTTAGACAGATTCCATTGGGATTTCGGATGACCTTAACTCCTAGGATAACATCAGCTTCTCCTAAGTCATTCATCTCAAATTGTGATGACAAAAAATCTTTGGTTCTAATTATGACCTCCAAATTATTACCAAGTATTAACATGTCATCAACATATAGGCATATAATTACACAATCAGATTCCATCTTTTTTGAATAAACACATGAATCAGAATTGTTAACCACGTAGCCATTACTTATTAAAGTGTTGTTAAATTTCTCATACCACTGTTTAGGTGCTTGTTTCAGTCCATAAAGTGACTTGTTCAGTTTACACACTTTACTCTCTTGACCCTCAATCACAAAACCTTCAGGTTGAGACATGTAGATCACTTCCCTTAGTTCACCATTCAAAAAGGCAGTTTTAACATCCATCTGATGTATAACAAGGTTATGAATAGCAGCTAAGGCGACAAGAGTCCTAATAGTCGAAATTTTGGTCACAGGAGAGTAAGTATCAAAATAATCAATACCCTTCTTTTGTGTAAAGCCTCTAACAACAAGTCTAGCTTTGAACCTCTCTATTGTACCGTCGGGTCTCATTTTCTTTTTAAAGATCCATTTACTTGTAATGGGTTTACTACCTTTAGGTAAATCAGTCAACTCCCAAGTCTGATTTGACACAATAGAGTCAAGTTCACTTTTAATAGCATCTTTCCAAAAATTAGCATCAATGGATTTCATTGCCTCACTATAGGTTTTTGGGTCATCTTCTATTAAAAAGGCTGAAACAAACTCATCACTAGCACAAACAGTGTATCCAAGTTCAGACAACATAGTTGTATCATAATCATCACCAAAGTTCTTTGGGCATCTAGGTCTTTTACTTCTTCTAGGTTCAACGAAAAAGAATAGAAGAGCTAGCTCTAGCATGTGAAGACAAATCAGGAGATGCAACAGATAAACTAGGAGATGGTACAACAATTTTCTGAAAAGGAAAAACATGCTCAAAAAATTCGGCATCTCTAGCCTCAGATATAGAACAGTCACTCAAAGACATAAATCTATAAGCAGAGCTATTTTGAGCATAACCTATAAACACACAATCATAGGTCTTAGGTCCAACGGTAGGTCTCCTAAAATCAGGTAAACCCACTTTAGCTAAACACCCCCATACCCTAAGGAAGCTCAGGTTAGGAGGGTAGCCCTTCCAAATCTCGTAGGGTGTCTTGTCAATTTTCTTATGAGGTACACGGTTAAGAATGTGACAAGCTGAAAGAATTGCTTCCCCCCCCCCCACATATCGTCAGATAGGCCAGAACTTAAAAGCATAACATTCATCATTTTTTTTAAGGTTCTATTTTTACGTTCAGCTACACCATTGGATTGGGGTAAGTAAGGTGGACTAGTCTCATGTATTAAACCGTTTATAAAGACAAAAGTCGGCTAGATAACTGGATTTATACTCACCACCTCTATCAGACCTTACCCTTTTTAATTTTTCTGTCAAGTTGGTTCTCAACTTCATTCTTAAAGTTTATAAAAGATTGTTCAGCTTCATCTTTAGTCTTAAGCAAATAGACACGGGTGTATCTAGAACAGTCATCTATAAACGTAACATAATAATTCTTGCCACCTCTACTTGCAACATTTTTGAAGTCAGCTAGGTCGGTGTGGATTAACTCAAGAAGACTCGTGTTCCTAGTAGTCACAGGTTTACTAGGCTTGTTTGTAAACTTAGCCTCAACACAGCTAGCACATTTAGAGAATTCTTGACTCGTCAAACTCGGAATTAAACTCATAGTTCTAAGTTTTTTAATATAATCCACATTCACATGACCTAACCTACCATGCCAAATATCAATAGACTCAGCGATATAAGCATAAGAAGATGCAATATTATTAATAGCAGAATCAGAGTTCAATACAAAAAGACCCCCCCAGACAGATAACCCTTGCCCACAAATTCCCCATTACGCGACATTACCACCTTGTCAGCCTCAAAAACAAGTTTCAAACCAGCTTTGTTTAGCAAGGCACGGACACAAGGTTTCGACGCAATGAGGGTACATATAAAACATTCGAGAGCAAGTGTTTTCCCGAGGTGAGTTTGAGAAAGATCTTGCCTTTGCCCGTGATCTTTGCAGATGAAGAATTACCCATGTAGACGCATTACCCATCAAAGAACTTCCTCGAACTCAAAGCAAATAAACCCCTATCAAAGACAGAGAGGTGTCTCGAAGCTCCAGATATCAAGACCCATTCAAAGCAACATTACCCACCAGATTAGCTTCCACAACCACAATTTGCAATAACATCATCATCACAAGCAACATTGGCCTCAGCAGATTTCTTCTCGAGCATTGGTAGGCTTTGTGCCCGGGTTTTCCGCAGACATAGCAGACAATAGGGCCCTTAGCAGCTTTTCAATCTTAGGAACCGGTTTGGTATGCTTCCCTGGACCATTCTTCTTAGCAGGACCCTGGTTCTTACCCTGACCAACCTTGGCCTTACCCTTACCCTTATATTTCAAAGATTAGACGGACCACCGGACTCAACCAAATTAGCTTTAACAAAGAAGAATAAAGTTATAAAACTTGATCACAGATTGACTAGCGGGAAGGTCTTTAAGGCGATTAGCCTCCTCGGTCCTCATATGTCCTATAAGTTCTTTAAGGGACGGGTCTTTCTTTTTGTGCTTAAGTTGGTTTCGGTAATCGGACCGGGGAGGGAGGGAATTTCTCTAGCAGAACATTAGCTACAAAGATATCGTCAAGTTTCATGCCCTCATTCACAACATCAACACATAAGTTTTCATAGACATGGACTTGATCCATGATGGGTTTCCGTCACCATCCGAAATCCCAACCATTTTCCCACAACATACTTCTTTTTCCCCGCATCATCAGCCCCATACTTAGTTTCTAAAGACTCCCAAATAAATTTAGCAGACTTATTCACAACAAATAAGTCAAAAAGGGTGTTTGTCATATTATTCAGAATATGCCACCTAGCAGTTTTGTTATCTTTCACAAATTTTGCAATATCCTCTTCATTGGACTTAACATCTTTAGAGGGAGGAGGGGTCTTCTCAGCATCAGTAGGGGTGATAGGTTTAGACGGGTCATTAAATAAGACGTAATCAATATCTAACTGCTCAAAATACATCAATAATTTCTGGGACCAGCGCTTATAATTATGACCATCTAGTGACTCCAATTTCGCCAATTCAGGAGCAATTTTCGAACTAACAGACATGGTTACAGCAACAACAAAAAAATAGTTTTCAAATTGTTGTTTTAATTGCGGTAACAGGAAAAACCAGATTCGAAAATAAGCGAAGGAGAGTAGAAAGATAGAACCGTAAACGTAGTGCCGTGGTAGGATGCCACTGCCTTGAAAACTATTTGCCCGCACGACCGTGGTGGCGATCGACTAGTGCGGTAGTTCCCCAAGGATCACACTACTGACCTCCTCACTGTCACGCCCACTCGTGACAGAGAGACTTGGAACGAAATTAAGCAATACCCAGAAATTATATTAGAGAACAGAAGAGAAGAGAGGAAGAAGAGTGTTTTGGAATGTGTTTCAGAAGCTAAAAATGTGCCCCTAAACTGCAGCAGTCAAGGCCTGAAGAACAGGAGCCTTTTGCTCACCCACTAACAGTCGGATTGACTGTTTCTCTTATTCTGTTTTGACACCAAAACAGAAGCAGCATAAAACACACACTCGGCCCAAAAAGGTAGGCATAGCCCGCCGCAGGCGATTGCCAAATCCCAAATCCCAAATCACGAATCCGGGCCGGGCTCGGGCACGGCGCGCGCGTGTGCGAGCTGAATTAAGCACCTCGCAAGGCTTCCACAAAAGCCTCCCTTGACCCACTAGTGATAGTGAAAGGCAAGATGAGATATATAAACATATACATCTTTCATTTCCTCACCAATGTGGGACAATATGGAAAAATGACTTTGCTAAAGAAAGCCCCTATTTCCAACACTTTATATAGGGTATCTAGCAAGCAACGTGTCGGTTCGTTCTGTTTTTTGTTTCAGGTTTGGGCAATAGACAATGCTGTATTTTAACTGTACCCGTCAACTCTACTATTAGCTCGTCGTATGAATAGGCATTTTAAGGGCAAGGGTGTGTCTATCGCGAAAGAACCATTGAGAAAAGGCAAGTTGAGGCATCAAATTTAACATCAAGTTTCCTTCAGGGCTTACTCAAGAGCAGTATTCAGGTAAGTGTCTCATAATGGCGGTATATAATACGCTCTTCAAACTTTGATTATAACTTACTGAGCTAAATGCTGCTGTTCAGAAGGCTTATATGATGAATCTAGTTTTATTGAATGGTCGACGATTGTCCAATAATGAGTGTACACATATTATTGTCACTGAGTTTTGTCAGTGACGACGATCTTAGATGTTAGACAATTACAAAATAAAGCAACGTAGACAACCGTGATTAGTATGCTAATAAAAATCAGTAGCTATGTAGTAACTGTAATCAGTAGTGGTGGCAACTCCTGTTCTATTGTGATGCATTGCACAAGCAGGAACTGCGGTAGGCCACCATTGGTGCTCGAGTCTGAGGAATTTTGACAAACAATAGTTAGGCAAACTATTTGAAGGCGTTATACATCTTCTTCGCATGTCACAGGAAACAAACTCTTCTTCGGACGCAAGATACATATAAATCAGCTTGTAATTGTACGGGTGTACCACAATTTGCTCCGGATAAATCTTGTTATTTGATAGAGTGTTAGAGGGCAATTCACCACTATTTGCTCCGGATAAATCTTTTCTTTATTTTTTCTTTCTGGTGCAACCCACTACTCCCCGATTACTGACCCAGCTATTAACTTATACGTTCTGGCCCCATGGCTATACTATAGGATTTTGACTGCCTAAGATGGTAGCGTAAGGCTGTCGATGTGTCTGCTAAATGGTAGGGACCAACTTTGTCAAGTAATTACCATGCTAGTCTAAGGTCAGGCGCACATTAACTATACGGAAATCCCATTAGTATCATGTTAGCGGTTAATCAAATTGGGGCTCCGCGCCCAGGAGGGCGAGGCACAACGACTAGTTATAAAAAAAAAAGTGACGGAACCATTACAATATCATAGCCCATCCATCAAACGAAATGGACTAGGACATCCAAAACTGCTTACCAGCCCAAAACAACCAACAAGAGAAAAAAAAAAAAAAAAGATAGAAAAACTATCTCATTACAATAGGACACTTTACTCTCTGTCTCTTCCTTCCACACCTTCATCTTCTACCCACCCCAACACAAAGAAAGGACCTTCGATCAAACCTCATATTCTGTTGGTGATGCGTGAAATCCAACTTTTATCCCCATTATTAGCATCATTAAGAGGATCTCCGATTAATCTGAGTCTAATTTCTTCAAAAATTTATTAAGTGGTATATCGTAGAAAATTGATTATAACTTATTGGTGCATGACAGGGCGAGTTTCATTGAATGAATGCGCTTCAGTTTGGATTTTGGAATGCGCTTCAGTCTTAGACGCGAGACAATTACTAAATAAAAGCAATGTAGACAAACATTGATTAATATGCGAATAATAATCACTTAAAACTTTAGCAATTGTCATTACTAGACTCTAGTTGTAGTGGTGGCTAGCGCCGAAACTGAGGTGGGCCACCATGGGTGCTCAAGTCTATGAAATGTCTTGCCATAATAAAGCAAACTTTTTGAAGACGTTATGCATCCTGTTCGCGTGTCGCACAAAACAACCTTTTTGCCGGGGATAAGATACAAATAAATCAGCTTGTGATTGTATGGGTGTATGTCAATGCTTTGGGCGAATATGTAGCATTCTAATCTCGAGTAATGGGGCAATTCGCCTTTGCACAAGCCTTGGAAAGTCGTTTCCCACACGAGAGGCTCTTGATTCAGGTCCAACTTCCACACTACCATCTCCAATGTAATAGTTGTCCCATCTTTTCTGTACCACAAGCCATTCTGAGGAGTATGCACGACTAACAATTGTCCCGAGGACTCTTTCAAATACCCAAAATCGGGTAGTGGTGGCATAACTCTCGCCTCATGGGTCATCTCACAAGAGGAGGCATTCACATCAAACGGGTTAAATGCCACCAAACATAAGTTACATAACCCACTTTTCAAGTAGATGATGCCATTACAAACAACAGTCTCGGTTTCCTCATTGACAAGCCTGAGTGGTCCAACCTCGTTGGGGACCCTAAGTTTAATTTCCTTCCGTTCACCAATCTCAGAACAATATACGACCAAATCGAATGTGTAATCCATACGAAGAGGACTAACCTTGACAACTCTAAACTTATTATAATGTTGAGCCTTGTTATAAGGTGGTTGGCATATGAAAGCAACATTTGTTATCGTCTCCCATTTATGCTTATCACTACTAGGGCATGGTGGAAGAGCAATCCATTGTTTGGTTAATAGATTGGTAATATAATAAACTCGGCCACGTCCTTTATAGATCTTGTAATCAGAGCATAACAACAAGTCCTTAAATGTCGCCCTTGTAGTGCAAGTATTACAAGGCAGATATTTTAGTGACACTTTTGTCGACCCAAATATGAATTCTGTGGTCAATGGTAGTTTCCAAGACTTTGTGGTTGTAATCAAGTTCCACCGTGGTTGATCATCTTCATGATCGAAACCCGAGGTTTTCTTCTTGTGGTCAACGAACTGGACCGAAAAGTTGGGGTCGGAGATTAAAGCACACCAACGCTTGTTCACAGGACTACATGCTAGTACGGTTGCACAATTGGGGAGTCTGAGTAGTATTTGAGTAAGCATATGGTCATCGAGATCGTCTATTCTTGTTCGATTAACCCCCATGGTTCATCTTTCGTGTTTTTTTAGGCCTGCCCATGATAGTGCTTTTTATCGCCCGAGTTTTACTAATGTCGCCCAAATTTAACATAATGTTTCCGATTTTAACCTTCGTTATCTCTATTTCTCTCTTATCACATAAGATCACAATTCACAACTATGTAATTTTTTCTCAGAATCAAAAGCCCTCTCGGAAACAAAAAATTTCGACTCATGAACATCGATTTACAAGAGGGAAACAACTAACAAGGCAAATAAATCGAATCGGAAACAACGAACAAGGCAAATAAATCGAATTTGATTTACTGACTTTATTTAATTTTCGAGAGTACAATATGATTAAAGACAACCACATTATTCATCATAAAAATCAACTAACAATCTAGCATAGTTCATTAGCCATCATCATCAATTTCAATCCATAATCAACCATAATCCATAGTTGTGATCCGTTATGAATAAGCAAGACCGTCGTGTGCTTGTGTGAAGCACACGAAAGTTAGGTGTTGTGATCATGTATCGCGCTCGAGGTGGCGATGGTGTTCTCGTGTATGTCGCACGAACAGACTGCCGTCTGATCGTGTAGGACGTACGAGGTACCCATGGCGTGATCGTCAGCACGGCACGAACAAGCCCGGATGTGGTGATGAACTAACTGCCCAGATTCATGGAAGCCATTGGATTGATTAGTTTGTTGGGTATCTTTGGATTCATTATAAATGATTAGATTGTTCGTAGTCAAGGAAATCATTAGATTGATTCATCCTTTCTTCTGTTTTGACTAATAGTGATATTGATTGATCAATTGAGTAGTCATAGCAGCACCTAAGTAATTATTAGAAGTTTAACCCAGAATTTTCAGGCTATTATACAATAATTTCAATCAATTTACAATAAATATTGTATCAATTGATATAAATACCAACTACATCCCGTAAACTAATGACAGATTACCTTGAATTGTCGTTTAGATAAAAATAAATGAAGGATGACTTTGTTAAAGACTAAGATGTTAAATGTTAAATAACAGAAGATAAAGTGGGAGGTGAAATGAATTAAAGAAAATGAATTAATGAAAGGGTATTTTTGACCTTTACTCGGGCGGTATTAGCAATTTCAGGGCGATAAAAAGAAAAAGTGTTTTTTTTTTCACTAGGTCATTGTAAATTTGATTTAATTACCCTTTTATTTGTAGAGTAAAGTTGGGGGATCTCACAACTTACAATCTTTTTCCAAAAAGAACTCTAGTCTATTACGGTAAAATCAAATTAAATTAGGAAAATATTTATTATTTTGTTTTTATGGCAACTACCTTACTTACTACCCATAGTTTCCATGTTCCCTTTGATTTTTGGAGTCTTTACAGCATTTTTTTTAAAACCTTTTTATTCATAAATAGTCCATATTTTTTTTTTTTTTGAGGAAAACACCCCTACGGGTATTAATTCATTAATGATAAATCATAATCTGCCGCAGAATTCGCAACAGAAGGTAAAACAGACGGCCAAACAGTTTTGCCATACACCCTAGGTAACATATGAGCTAATGCATGAGCTACAGAGTTATTAATGCGACTAGTATGAGACCAAGCAACAGAATCAAAAGAACTGCAAAACGATAAAATGTCATCAATTAAAAGGGAAAACGGGCAGCGCCCTTTGCGCTTCTCCAAAAGCGCATCAACCACTTGAAGACAATCACTCTCCAAAGAAACCCGCCTATGTCCTCGTGCTTGAGCTTCTTGTAATCCATCCATAACCGCTATCGCCTCTGCAAAGCGTGGCTCCCACTCCACATCCCTCCTTATCGTGATACCCCACTTCACCTCTCCACGGTTGTCTCGACACACCGCCCCGGTGCTAACCCCTTCCCCATCCTTGACTCCTGCATCCACATTTATCTTAATTGTCCCTTCCGGTGCCGGTATCCAACCCACTGGCTCCCTCTCTTCAGTGCACTCCCTCCTTCCTCTCCTTCCACACCCGGCATACCCCATCATTCCAACCTCTTCCTGCACAATGTCCACTACACGCCTCACCACCTTTTCCGGGTCCACCCGCACCCCGTCGAAAGCCACCTTGTTCCTGTGCTCCCAGATAGCCTAACACCCGATCATGAACTTCCCGTATTCCTCCGCCATAAAGACTCTCCACCTTTCCTCAATCCATCCCCGCACATCTCCATCCTCTCCCCACGCAGCACCCTCCCCTTCCCAATCCAGTCCAATAGCATCCCACACCCATTTTGCGACACTACAGTCACGGAATAAATGTAAGGACGACTCAGAATGAGAATGACAAAAATAACAAAGAGAAGACTCACCTCTAGTTCGGGTTGCTATATTATCCATGGTTGCCAAGGCTCCGCTACACCCGTAACAATAAAGAGGTAATCTCTCATATTTGACATCAAAGTTTACCACCCTTCCTCCCCTCATCTTGATAGGCACTGTTGATTTCAAGGGTTCTCGGACGTCATGCAACACCCTTATTCGTATAGCTCTATCGATTTCACTAATAGGCCCAACATCCTTTGCAATATAGGTTCCAAGCGACGCCCCTATCTTCTGTAAATTCGACTCACTAGTCCGCCCTACAATTGGTAGGTCGTAGACCCGTGTCCAAATAGGGAAGAAGAAGAGAGGTACATCAGAAAGTTTACCTTCTCGGTTCGGCTCGTTGAAACACCATAGAAACTTGTCGAAGTGCCATGGTTGACCCTCCAAAACCCTAGCTTTATCTCGTTCCGTTCCAAATCGAACGACGAATATTTTCTCCTTGATATCGATCGCATTCCCTATCATTGGCTTTGAGGGATTCCACAACCTAATCATAGATTCAATCGTAGCCTTCGCATTAATTGATTTCGTTGCCCAAATTTTTCCTACCAGGAGCAATTGTTCGTTTCCACGACTCTCATCGAAGCCCTCCTCCCACTCAAAAACCCCTCCTTCATCAGATATGAACTCCCCCACCGGTTGTTTCCCTGCTCGAATTTGGTCTCGCATTGAACTACCAACCTGGCCCTGCATAGAAGAAAACAAAGCAAACAAAGAAAACAAGCAAAAGAAAACGAACTCACGATCGAAATCGTGAGTAGAGCCTCGAACTAGAGGATCGACGCTAAGAGAAAGATAGACGAAACCCTAGGAGACTCTAGGAGCATTGAACTATTTTAGGCAATTCATGTTCTATATTTAATAATCATTCATGATTGAATAGTCCTCCATATTTCATACAGTATAACAGTCGTTGAGCGAACTAATATTGTCGTCTTGTTTTTTTTTTTTTTTTTCCTTTTCGGTGTCAAATGAGTCATAAGGACAATACAATATAGGGGGTGGGAATTCAAATCTGAGACTTATTATGTAACTAGGTCCATTTCTAGACGATCAGGAAGGATGCACCTCTGGTGTACCAATTATCGTGCCCATGGTAAACGAAGTATGCGCTGGTGTCACTCTTGCTTATTTGATACTATCTTGCCATGTCGCGTGAGGTCGCTTTTATCTATTTTCGGCTCAGTTTGAGAAAGAGAAAATATCGAAGCAGTGCTTCTGTGTCCTCCCCTCGAACCAAGTTGATGCATATATTCATTTGTAGAGCGTAATTTCACTAATAGCTTCCGTGAAATATTAAACAAACATATTACGCGTAATTGAGTTGTCTCATCGCCTCAAGGTTAGCAATTTCAATTCAACTCCCCTCTTATGTGTAAACGAATCTGATTCCTGATGTTTGAAGCTAGTTTTATTGAATAGTCGACGATTGTGCACTAATAACAACAATAATATTGTCAGAGAGTCATATACGAGAGGGTGTTAGACTTGAGACAATTACAAAAATAAAGCATTGTAAACAACTGTGACTAATATACCATTAATAATCACTCTAACATTAGCAACTAGCTATCATCTCTAGACTTCAACTGTAGTGGTGGCTGTTAGACCATACTTGGTTGATGATGCCAATATTGCGGAGAGTCATATAAGAGACGGCTTTAGACGTGAGACAATTTAAAAAATAAAAGCATTGTAAACAACTGTACGTGACTAATATATATGTGAAATTGTGAATAATAATCACTCGAACTTTAGCAACTATCATCTCTAGACTTCAACTATAGTGGTGGCAAGTTCTGTTCTGCTGTGACGCGTTGCACAAGCGAAGGGACTAAGGTGGGCCACCATTGCTGCTCGAGTCCATGAAATATCAACTTTTTATTGTGAGGCAAACTTTTTGAAGACGTTATGCCTCCTGTTCCGGTGTTGCACAAAACCAACTTATTTTCGTGGGCAAGATAAATATAAATCAGCTTGTCATTGTATGGGTGTACCCTAATGTCAGTGGCGTAAATGTATCCTAATTTGGTAATATAGGGCAATTCAATACTATTCCAAGTGCCTTTGCACTGGCCTTGGAAAGTCGTCTCCCACAATAGTGGTACTTGATTCGGGTCCAACTTCGACACTACCATCTCCAATTCAATAGCATTTCCATCTTTTTTGTACAAGCAAGGTATGCCTTGTTGTCTCCCAGAAGTATGCATGACTAATATTTGTCCCGAGGATTCTTGCAAATGCCCAAAATTAGGAAGTGGTGGCATAACTCGAGCCTCAAGGGTCGTGTCACAAGTGTCATCCACATCAAACGGGTCCATTGCCACCAAACATAACCCAATTTTAAAGTAGATGATCCCATTACAAACAACATATTCGGGTTTTGTAGTACCCACCCCGAGTAGTCCAACCTCGTTGGGGACCCTAAGTTTAATTTCCTTCCATTCACCAATATCCGAACAATAAACGAACAAATCAAATGTGTCTAGAGACATACGTGGATTAAGAACCTCCACAACTCTAAATTTATAATCTTGAGTGTGGTTATAAGGTGGTTGGCATATCAAAGCAGTACTTTGTATCCTCGGCCATTGACAAGGACGTGGTGGCAGAGCAACCCATTGCTTGGTTAACGGATTGGTAATATAATAAACTCGGCGACCACTTTGATAGGTTGTCTTGCTAGAACATAACACCAAGTCTTTGAATGTGGCTCTTGTCTTGATAGAATTACCAGACAGGAATTCCAACGACAATTTTGGCGAACCAAATAAGAATTCTGTGATGAATGGTTTTTCCCAGAACTTCATGTTTGCAACGACTATTTTGATGGTTGCAATTAAAGACCACTGTTGCACGTCGTTCAAAAGGGCAGTGGTTTTATTCTTGTGGTTGGCGAAGTGGACCTGAAAGTTGGGGTCGAAGATTAAAGAACACCAACGCTTGTTCACCGCACTGCATACTAGTACCGTTGCACAATTAGGAAGTCTAAGTAGTATTTGAGTAAGCATATAGTCATCTAGATCTTCCATTGTTGTTGAATTACCGCCATGGTTAATCTTTGGTGTCTTTAGAAGCCTAACCATGGTAAATAATGTGAATCGTTGATGTAAAATTTGATTTAATTAGGTTTTTGGTTGAGTAAAGTTAGGAAAGTATTCACAAATACAATCCTATTCCAAAAACAAGTCTAGTCTATTAAGGTAGAGAATCAAATTAGATTTGGAAAATATTTCAAATTTGATTTAATTAGCATTTTGATTGAATAAAGTTAGGAAATTCAAGTGTGGGACTCGAATGTCCGGAATTTGTTAGGTGTATGTAGGAATTTTCCTGCTCAAATCACTATCTTATAAATTAGGCCTAATATTGCACCAAAAAAAATAAAAAAAAATTAGGCCTAATATGTTTTAGGTTAGTAGGTCTTGCTTAAGACGGTACTATCCGTCTTAATTAAGCTTAAGACAGGTCAATTATTTTCTAACGTTACTCTTATAAAAGGCTAATTAAATTAATCAAATCCACATTTTACCTAGTGCAAAAATCAAAGTCAGGACTCTAAAAAAAACAAAAGATGAATCAAACAACAATAGAAGATGTAGATGATCATATGGTAACTCAAATAATAGTTAGACTTCCCAATTGTGCAACCGTATTAACATGCAGTCCGCTGAACAAGCGTTGGTGTGATTTAATCTCCGAACCCAACTTTCGGGTCCAGTTTGCCAACCACAAGAAAAAAACCACCACCCTTTTAAAGAGCTCGGATTCCGACATTAATGATGATGAGCCACCATGGTCCTTCATTACAACCCAGGTGAAAACAATTGGACGACCGGACATCGACAAAGTCAATAATATAATCATATTGATGACAGAAGTCATATTTAGGTCACCAAAATTGTCATTGGACTTCCTGCCTTGCTATTCTTTCACTACCGCGGCTACATTCAAGGACTTGGTGTTATGCTTTAGTCATACACCCGATCAAGGAGGCGGCCGACTTTATTACATTGTCAATCCGTTAACCAAGCAATGGATTGGTCTACCACCTCGTCCTTGTCCTCGTCCATTAAAGCTAATAAAAAGTACTTCTTTGATATGTCAACCACCTTATAATAATCACGCTCGAGATTATAAGTTTAGAGTTGTGGAGTTTCGTTATCCAATTATTGATCATAGTCTAGAATCTCGAGACACATTTGATTTGGTCGTTTATTGTTCGGAGAATGGTGAATGGAAGGAAATTAAACTTAGGATACCGAAGGAGGCTGGACCACTCGGGGAGTTCAATGCAGAACCCGAGTCTATTGTTTGTAAAAGCATCATCTACTTTAAAAGTGGGTTACGTTTAGTGGCATTGGACCCGTTTGATGTGAACGTCTTCAAAAAGGTTGCCTAATTATGGGTGGAGATTTCATAGACTCGAGCACCAATGGTGGCCCACATCAGATCCTGCCTCATAGTACTACTCTCATAGAACTATCATTCTTCGATCTTGAGAAGAATCTCAGGGGGTATACCGTATACACATACATAGAAACTAGATAGGTAAACAAATTATATTTTAGTTAAATGTTTTTACTTAACGGGATTTATATTTTATAATGCTAAATGACCTCGTCTAAATGATAGTTTCAGCTCGTATAATGGGAACTAGTTTTAAACCCGTGCAAAATTGCACGGGTATGTATTTGGGCCTGTATTATTATTTTTGGATGTATTTTTTTTTTTGTATTTCTATTGTAATTATGTAGTTGGTTTAAATCAGCGATTAAATTGCACGGGTATATATTTGGGCCGGTAATAATGTTTTTGGATGCTTTTTTTTTGCATTTCTATTGTAATTATCTAGTTAGTCTAAATTAATTTCATTTATTCCGAATGTAAAATTATTTCATAGTATTTTTGCTAAGACGGAAATTGTCGCATGTTTGTATTTGCCGACGATTTGAAAAAATTAATTCTTTGCACACCAACGGGTCCCACCATAACTTGAATTTACAGAAAAAGGAAAAAAATTGTTCAAATAACGTGGCGCATCCTGCATTCAGTATTGTCTTCTGAATTAATAAAGATAAAATTTTTGGTCGTATATTAATTGATTAGCGCATATACGGGTGGTTAAATCGCTCCACTCCGATATTGGGCCTGCCCTTAAGGCTAATTTGACACACGCAAAAACCAACATGGAAACGATGGGTAGTTGCCATAAAAACAGATTAAAGAAAAACGATGGGTACTAGAATTGTATTCGTAATAAAATTTACGTTATTTACCTAGTGAAAAAAAAAAATCATGGCTAGGCCTCCAAAAACACCAAAGATTAACCATGGCAGTAATCGAACAAGAATGGACGATCTCGATGACAATATGCTAACTCAAATACTAGTTAGACTTCCCAATTGTAAAACGGTACTAGCATACATTTTATATTTCAGACACTAGAAAGAGAAAATTCTCCAAAAATAAAAAATCACTCGATTCTTTTGAATGCTTGATCCACAGAATGGTCTCCCGCCGGAGACTCATCAGTCGATCATCGTTCCCACGGTCGTCAATGACAGTATTGACAACATTCCCACAATTTTTCCATTACTTCCAAAGAATTCTAAGAGGAAAACAATGCATCTCGAGACCTTTCAGGCAACCAATACATCTGATTCGGATACTTATTTGAATGGCAAATCTACCGCCATGGAGAAACCTGCAAACTCTATGATCTCATACAAGGAAAAGGTGCAAGGGTTCGGGTCAGGATCTGAATCACCAGATAACTTGTCCCTTGATGAACTAGACTTTGATTCCGAAGATGATATTGAGGAAAGTGAAGATGATGTTGATGCTATGTGCCCTAGAATCTGTTTAACAAAACAGGAAAAGGCCATCATAAGAAAGCCTTGGCGACATGCTATCATTATCAAAATGTTTGATAAAAAGATCGGATATCTCTCGCTTATGAGAAAACTCCAAGCAAAGTGGTCGATTCGAGGCAAATTAACGTTAACTGATCTTACAGGAGATTATTATGTGGCTCGTTTCTCTTCCAAGCAGGATTATGATTTTGTTATGACCCAAGGACCTTGGATGATTGATGACAGATACCTTACTATTAGGAAATGGGTTCCAAACTTCGTCCCATCGGAGGATACTATCTCAAAGTTAACTGCCTGGATTCGCATCCCGAATCTACCAGTTGAATACTTCAACGAAACCTTTTTAAAAAAAATCGGTTCGAAAGTAGGCGAGGTCATTAGAATCGACAACAACACAGCCACAACACAAAGGGGTCAATTTACCCGTTTAAGCGTAGAGGTGGATATATCGAAACCGCTCCTATCGAAATTCCGACTTTATGGTAAGGTCTATGGAATTCAATACGAAGGGCTCAAAATGATATGCTTCAAATGTGGTAGATTAGGCCATGCTATAGAGGATTGTCCAAAAGATCGAACTAATGATCAGAATCCAAGTAATGAAAATGGTCTAGCAATAGGGGATACGATACATGTCTGTAATGAGCATTCCTTTGAAGCAGGGCTTCGACCTGAGGAAAAAGATGATTTTGGCGACTGGATGATGGTAAAAAAACCACCTAGACGTAAACCACCACTGGCATCCGTCACACCAGCTCCGACGGCAGCCAATGCAGGGTCAATTTTCAAATTCGGTCAAACATCAAAAGATACGGGCTCAAGATACGATATTCTATCGAAGGAAACAGAATCCTCTGTTATTCAAAGTAATTCACCAAAAAACGATTTTATCTCCCAATCATCCCATAATTAACCCGATTTCATCGACACAAAATCAACCCCAAATCCCACAGAATAAGCAAAAAATTTCTACCATAAATAAACATTCAGACAAGCTATCTTCTCTTCCTAAATCTACCAAATCCACGGCAAAGCACGTAAAAAAGAATTCTAGCATACAATCTTCTAATAATATTATTACCTTAACTAAGACTAATATTGCCCCTCTCACCAACAGTTCCACACAAATTCTCCAGGATATATCAAATATCCCACTCCCTCTAAAAAAATCGATCTTTATTTCCCCTGCAATTACCTCACATTCAAACGTTGCTACTTGTTCAAGGCAACCTCAGTACGCAACCAGTAATCATGAACCCTCACCCATACTTCTCCTATCTAGACCGCCCCCTACCCCAACCTCGATGCCTCCCTCAAAACCCCCGGATAGAAGTGATACCACCAAAACATCGGCTATTGATACCGACATGGCCGGAGATGGCTGCCCCAATCCTGGGGATAATGGTAGCGGAGAGTCCAGTAATGGATGTCAAATTCACGACGGAAGCGAACAACCGCTCGAATCTATCAGTGGAGCTGTCGATACCATGGAGTATTGACAGAATTCTGAAGCTTGTAAGTAGAGCTTATCTATCATCTTTAAATATTCTACCTGATTTTATGAGTACAAGAATTCCCAATTTGTCACATACCCTACCCCATATCACTTTCATGGTATGGAATGTTCAAGGCACAGGAAGTAAAAATAAAATTAACGCAATTAAGGAAGTAGTCCGCACCTACAAACCTACTGTGTTAGCCCTTGTTGAGACCCACATGGGAAGTGATCACGCAATTAAGATGGGTACTATTCTAGGATACAAAGGTAATTCTAGAGTAAATGCTATTGGCTTTAGTGGCGGAATCTGGCTATATTGGAACACCGATGTAGTTACTGTCAACCCAGTTCAGGAACACCAACAATTCTTGACTGTCGAAGTTGCTCGCAATGGGGAATACCCTTGGTTTTTCTCAGCCGTTTATGCAAGTCCCGACCCCTCGAATCGTAGAGCTCTGTGGTCTGAACTTGAGACATTTGCACATAATAACAATAGACCTTGGTTGCTCGCGGGAGATTTTAATGAAACTCGGAATTTAAATGAAAGGCATGGAGGAGATTCGAATATGGCACGGAGATGTGAATTCTTTAATAACTGGATTGAAACTTGTGAGTTCATTGAACTTGCTTTCTCTGGTGCGTCTCATACATGGGCTCGAGGAAACTCGATCGAAACAAGACAAAGTGCGAGATTAGACAGAGCACTGTGTAATGCGGATTGGGGGACAATGTTCGAAGATGCTATGACGAAACATTTACCGGCATTCCAGTCGGATCATTGCCCGGTATTCATCTCCCCAAACGGATTTACACCTCTCCATTCAATTAATAGACCCTTTCGATTTCAAGCCTGCTGGATGACTCACGAAAATTTTAAATCCTATATTGATGCAAGCTGGCCAACCGAAGGAAACTTCCCAACCAGGCTTGATTTGCTTTCAAAGAAATTACAGGACTGGAATAAGGATATTTTTGGTGATATATTCCGTCGAAAACGCTCTCTAATTGCTAGAATTGGAGGTTGTCAGCGAGAACTTTCTTTAGGGAGACATAGTCACCTAATTAAATTGGAATCGAAACTTCGAAAGGAACTAGAAGAAGTGCTTGCTCAAGAAGAACTTCTTTGGTATCAAAAATCGAGAGTCGAATTTATTAAAGACGGAGATAGAAATACATCATATTTCCATGTTAGTACCTTAGTTCGACGATGGCGGAATCGCATAACCTCCTTGAAGAACGATCAAGGTCACTGGATGGATGAACCTTTTGAAGTTAAAAAAGCAATAGTTGATTATTTCAAGAATATTTACACGGATGATAATAATTCCAGTGTACTTGATGGTTTACCATGGGATTTATTCCAAGACTTTAATAACAGGGATTGGAATTGGCTTACCAGACCCTTTTACAAAGCTGAAATAGAACAAGTTATTAATCATATGGGCTCTCTCAAGGCTCCGGGACCGGACGGATTTCAGGCTCTATTCTATCAAAAGCATTGGTCACTGGTAGAAGAGTCCCTGTGTGATATGGTGATCAAAGTCCTTGAAGGAAAAGGAATGCCAGAAGGTTTGAATGATACTCATCTAGTCCTTATCCCGAAAGTAGACACCCCAGACTCAGTTACACAATTCCGACCCATTGGGTTGTGTAATGTGGCATATAAAATTATTAGTAAAGTCCTCGCTAATCGCATAAAGAAGGTACTGCCTCGGGTCATATCAGAAACACAAAGCGGTTTTGTTTCGGGTCGACAAATTACGGACAATATCGTAATATTCCAAGAAATGATTCATTCAATGAACAAGAAGAAGGGAAATAAAGGGGTTATGGCTATAAAAATCGACTTGGAGAAAGCTTATGACCGCCTTCGCTGGGACTTCATCCACGCCACACTTAGTGACATAGGTTTTCCCGTTCTCCTTACGGATGTGATCATGGAATGTGTGACATCTCCACGGCTGCAAGTTTTATGGAATGGCGAACCTACAGAGAAATTCAGTCCGTCAAGAGGAGTGCGACAAGGAGACCCTTTATCCTCTTATCTCTTTGTTATGTGCTTGGAAAAACTTCAACAGGCAATTGATCTCGAAATTCGAAACAACAACTGGAAACCCGTGACTATATGTCGTAATGGCCCAGAAATAACAAATCTTTTTTTCGCTGACGATATGGTTATTTTCGGGGAGGCTAATGCGGAACAAGCCGTGGTTATAAAACAAGTTCTTGAAAGATTTTGCAAAGCTTCAGGGGAGAAAATCAATGAAGCCAAATCTCGGGTATTCTTTTCAAAAAATACCACCGTTGAATGCAGAGCAACTGTTTCTAATGCATTAGGTTTTGAAGAAACTAATGATTTGGGAATTTATCTTGGCATGCCAACCATAAATGGGAGAGTGACTCGTCACACATTCGCGCATTTAGAGGAAAAAATCAATAGAAGACTGGCAGGGTGGTCATCAAAACGGCTGTCATTGGCTGGTCGTGCAACACTCGTTCAATCTACTCTATCCACCATAGCTAATTATAGTATGCAGACGGCTAAAATCCCAAAATCGGTTTGTGACTCTATTGATAAAAAATCTCGTCGATTTCTATGGGGAGGCAATGAAGAGAAAAAATCCATACATCTTATCTCTTGGGAAAATATACAAAAACCCAAGTCATTAGGAGGTCTCGGTATTCAATCTGCTCGTCAAGCGAACGCGACTTTCCTCACGAAATTAGGATGGAGGGTGATCACTGAGCCCGCCAGTCTATGGTCTCGTGTTTTACGAGCCAAATATTGCAATAACCGCTGTGATATCGACATATTTCAAGCAAAGAATAATATGTCAAACGTATGGGCCGGTATTTCATCACAAGCAAAAACAATAGTCAGGGGTTCTGCTACCGTTGTGGGTAATGGCCATCGAACCTTGTTTTGGGACCATGCCTGGGTGGACGGATTTTGCTTGTCTGATAAGGCCACGGCTCCTATACCCGAAAATATTTTGGGTATGACGGTTAGCGAGATGTGGAGTACCAATCATGGTTGGAATTGGGATACATTTTCTGATTATCTACCACAAGAAATGCTTCAAAAAATAGCTTCTATATCGCTTGCCATTGACCCGAACCTCGAAGACTCGCTATATTGGGTAGGTACTAGTTCCGGAAAATTTTCTCTAAAATCGGCATTGGGTTTTCTGAAAGGTGAGGACTCGACGAATCAGCCCGAGGATTTGGTGTGGAGGACGATTTGGAGATTACCAGTGCAACAACGAATCCGAATGTTTCTTTGGCTCGCTGCTCACGAGAGACTTATGGTCAACGTTAATCGAGTTAAAAGAAATATGGGGGATAATCCCATTTGCCCGAGATGTGAGGAAAGTGAAGAAACAACGGAGCACCTACTTCGATCGTGTCCGGTCTCACGGAATATTTGGCAGTTGGTGGGTATCGATCCTAATAACCAAGCTTTTTTTAATTGTTCCTTTAATGAATGGCTGTGCAAAAGTGCTAGCAATAATGTCTCGACTTCGGATGCGGATTGGCCTCTCTATTTTGCTATAACGTGTTGGTGGATCTGGCGTTGGAGAAATAACATTGTCTTTGGCCGTGGTAATGACAATCCGACTCAACCTCAAGCTTTCATTTATCAGCAAGTCGCCTCTACTAAGCAAGCTCTTGACCGGTTCGATTTTCTAGTTCCACAACCTCAACCAGTTAACACTGAAATTTTCATCCGTTGGATCCCTCCGCCTCATTCATGGATGTTGTTGAACACCGATGGAGCTTCGAAAGGGAACCCGGGTCCAGCCGGTGGTGGAGGTGTTATTAGAGACGAAACAGGTAATTTCATTACGGCGTATTTCCTATCATGTGGTAATTGCTCCTCTATGAAAGCCGAGTTATTAGCTCTCCTTGTGGGACTGGAAAGAGCAAAGTCTTTGAATATAAAGAAGCTAATAATCCGCATGGATAACTCCCCTTGTGTAAGTCTGGTTAATGAGGACCAGTTAGTGAGCAACAGCTTAAAGGTAATTGTCAAACGATGCAAGGATTTAATTCGGGAAGAGCATTGGATTGTCAAGCTAGAACATACATATAGAGAAGCAAATCGAGCAGCCGATTTCCTGGCAAATCAAGGGGTTTTTTCGAGTACTACTCCTACGATGCTAGACAGTCCTCCTAGTAGTTTGCGAGTTATTCTCCGAGAAGATATATTTGGAGTAGCTTTTCCTCGTGTCATAGCTAGTACTTAATTTATGGGGCTTTGCCCCTCATGTGTACCAAAAAAAAAAAAAAAACGGTACTAGCATGCAGTCCTGTCAACAAGCGTTGATTTTTTTTTTCACTAGGTAAATAACGTAAATTTTTATTACGAATAGAATTCTAGGCCAAAAACAACTCTAGTACATTACGGTAGAATAAATTAGATTATGGAAATATCTGTTTTTATGGCAACTACCCATCGTTTTCATAAAAACAGACTAAGAAATACTTTCAAATTAGCACACTAAGAAATATTTTCATAATCTAATTTGACACACGAAACCGTAGAATTAAATATTTCTTAATTTGACACGGTTTTTATGGTATACCCCTTGAGATTCTTGTCAAGATCGGAGAATTAACCAGGCACCCGATTCATCTATCCCGTCTTCGGGCTGTTTGCAAGACGCTTGAGAGTAGTACTATGAGGCACGAACAGGAACTGAGGTGGGCCACCATTGGTGCTCTGAAATCTTCACCCATAATTAGGCAACCTTTTTTGCGTATTGGAGTGTCGCACAAAACAAATTGTTTTGCGGGGGTAAGATATATATAAATCAGCTTGTCATTGTATGGGTGTACCACAATGTCCTCGGCATAAATTTTGCCTTCGAATAACAATTCCTTTGCACAAGCCTTGGAAAGTCGTTTCCCATACGAGAGGTGCTTGATTCGGGCCCAACTTCGATACTACCATCTGCAATTGCTATAGTGAAAGAATAGCAAGGCAGGAAGTCCAACGACAATTTTGGCGACCCAAATATGATTATATTATTGACTTTGTCGATGTCCGGTCGTCCAATTGTTTTCACCTGGGTTGTAATGAAGGACCATGGTGGCTCATCATCATTAATGTCGGAATCCGAGCTCTTTAAAAGGGTGGTGGTTTTTTTCTTGTGGTTGGCAAACTGGACCCGAAAGTTGGGTTCGGAGATTAAATCACACCAACGCTTGTTCAGCGGACTGCATGTTAATACGGTTGCACAATTGGGAAGTCTAACTATTATTTGAGTTACCATATGATCATCTACATCTTCTATTGTTGTTTGATTCATCTTTTGTTTTTTTTTTAGAGTCCTGACTTTGATTTTTGCACTAGGTAAAATGTGGATTTGATTGATTTAATTAGCCTTTTATAAGAGTAACGTTAGAAAATAATTGACCTGTCTTAAGCAAGACCTACTAACCTAACAAATTCAGGACATTCGAGTCCCACACTTGAATTTCCTAACTTTATTCAATCAAAATGCTAATTAAATCAAATTTGAAATATTTTCCAAATCTAATTTGATTCTCTACCTTAATAGACTAGACTTGTTTTTGGAATAGGATTGTATTTGTGAATACTTTCCTAACTTAAACTCAGCCAAAAAGCTAATTAAATCAAATTTTACATCAACGATTCACATTATTTACCATGGTTAGGCTTCTAAAGACACCAAAGATGAACCATGGTGGTAATTCAACAACAATGGAAGATCTAGATGACTATATGCTTACTCAAATACTACTTAGACTTCCTAATTGTGAAACGGTACTAGTATGCAGTGCGGTGAACAAGCGTTGGTGTTCTTTAATCTCCGACCCCAACTTTCAGGTCCACTTCGCCGACCACAAGAATAAAACCACTGCCTTTTTGAACGACGTGCCACAGTGGTCCTTAATTGCAACCATCAAAATAGTCGTTGCAACCATGAAGTCCTGGGAACAACCATTCATCACAGAATTCTTATTTGGTTCGCCAAAATTGTCTTTGGAATTCTTGCCTGGTAATTCTATCAAGACAATGGCCACATTCAAAGACTTGGTGTTATGTTCTAGCAAGACAACCGATCAAAGTGGTCGTCGAGTTTATTATATTACCAATCCGTTAACCAAGCAATGGGTTGCTCTGCCACCACGTCCTTATCAATGGCCGAGGATACAAAGTACTGCTTTGATATGCCAACCACCTTATAACCACACTCAAGATTATAAATTTAGAGTTGTGGAGGTTCTTGATCCACATATGGACACATTTGATTTGTTCGTTTATTGTTCGGAGATTGGTGAATGGAAGGAAATTAAACTTAGGGTCCCCAGCGAGGAGTTTCGACAACTTGATACAACTGTTGTGTGTAATGGCATCATCTACTTTAAAAGTGGGTTATCTTTGGTGGGATTGGACCCGTTTGATGTGGATGACACTTGTGACACGACCCTTGAGGCTCGAGTTATGCCACCACTTCCTAATTTTGGGCATTTGCAAGAATCCTCGGGACAAATATTAGTCGTACATACTCCTGGGAGACAACAAGGCATACCTTGCTTGTACAAAAAAGATGGAAGTGCTATTGAATTGGAGATGGTAGTGTCGAAGTTGGACCCGAATCAAGTACCTCTCGTGTGGGAGACGACTTTCCAAGGCCAGTGCAAAGGCACTTGGAATAGTATTGAATTGCCCTATATCACCAAATTAGGATACATTTACGCTACGAACATTTGGGTACAGCCATACAATGACAAGCTGATTTATATTTATCTTGCCCATGAAAATCAGTTGGTTTTGTGCAACACGGGAACAGGAGGCATAACGCCTTCAAAAAGTTTGCCTCACAATAAAAAGTTGATATTTCATAGCCTCGAGCAGCAATGGTGGCCCACCTTAGTCCCTTCACTTGTGCAACGCGTCACATTAGAACAGAACATGCATGTTGCCACCACTACAGTTGAAGTCTAGAGATGATAGTTAGTTGCTAACTAGTGTAGTTCCCGTGCTATAGCACGGTACTTTTTAGATTTATTTTATAAAGAGATATTATCAATTAAATTATTTGCATAAATGAAGTTTACTACCATAAGAAGACATTTTAAGTTAAATTATTTTTTAACTATTAAAAATAACACAATAATTTTATACCGTTACATGCAACTAATTTATGACATTAATAGTACAATTATTAAGTTAGTTGTATAACTTTATTAAAACGCGTATTGACCTTAAAACGAAAAGCAGTAAAAACTATTTCTCGCGTCGAAAAAGACTATTTACAAATTATTAAAATAATGTTTTCACTTTTTTATTTCTAATAAAAAATACATAAGTGTTTTTACATCCTTCAAAAAATAGTCCATATTACTAAACAAAAATTTACATAATAAATAACTAATGATTTCTTACAAAAGAGGTAACATATAAATATAATATAAATTTAAATTTATAAAAAATCAAGTTCACTCATCTAACTTATAATATGACATGTATAGTCCAAAATTATGGCTATTAATAACTTTTACTTTGATAGATGAGATAGAAAATATGGGCTACGTATAAGGTCCACAATTTACAATCCATCAAATCTTGTTGTGTTAGTAGTATCCAGAGAAATAGGCCCAATTAAGAAGAAGTCTCTTTAGGCGGGAAAACTAAGAGAATTTTTATTCTCTTAGTAGTAGGGGAGATGTTCGAGTGATTATTATTTGCATATTAGTCACAGTTGTTTACAAATTACAATGCTTTATTTTTTGAATTGTCTCACGTCTAAGGCCGTCTCTTAGATGACTCTCCGCAATATTGTGTGTACAGTTGTTATTAGTGCACAATCGTTGACTATTCAATAAACCTAGCTTCAAACATGAGGAATAAGATCCGTTTACACATAAGAGGGCAGTTGAATTGAAAATGCTAACCTTGAGTTGAATGAGTGCACAATCGTCGACTGTTATAAGAAATATGGAGGACTATTTATTATGAATAAAAAGGTTTTACAAAAATGCTGTAAAGACTAAAGACTCCAAAAATCAAAGGGAACATGGAAACGATGGGTAGTTGCCATAAAAAAAAAAAAGGGAAATTCTACGGTGTACCTTAGAGTTTTTCAACTTTCTACGAAGTACCCCTACAAATTTGAAATTCTATGGTGTACCCCTGAACTCTACACAATAGTGTATACCATGACTTTAGTTTTTGTCTTTAATATGCAAGTTTGTTAATTGGCTTATTAAATCGTTTATTAGCATTCCAATTACTCGATAACCTAACCATCTACTTATTAATTCGCGATTTACCCATTAACACAAAGAAAAAAGATACGAATCTAACTAAAATTCTTCAAATCTCCATTATAATTTCATGAATCATAACTAAGGTTCTTAATAGTAGTTTGTGCTTATTAAAAGTTATTTGTGATACTTTTATGGTGATACAACATTCACGAGTTAGGATAAAGGTCAAAATACCGTTGTTTGATAGTGATAAAGTTAACGAGAGTTAAATAAGGTCATGATAGAGAAATAAATAAGAAATTTAAGGGTACACCATAGAATTTCAAAATTGTAGGGGTAAACCGTAGAAAACCAAAAAACTCGAGGGTACATGGTAGAATATCCCAAAAAAAAAAAAAAAATATTTTCCTAATCGACTCGACCTGTTTTTGGAATAGGATTGTAAGTTGTGAATCCCCCAACTCTACAAATAAAACGGTAATTAAATCAAATTAAACGATGGGTAGTTGCCACTTGCCATATTAATCACTGTTTGTCTACATTGTCTTTATTTATTAATTGTCTCAGGTCTAAGACCACCTCTTATAAAACTCTGACAATATTGTGTGTAGACTCATTATTGCACAATCGTCACCCATTCAATAAAACTAGCTTCCTCGCGTTTTTTACCTAGTGAAAAAACACCAAAGATGAACCATGCATGGTGTTGGTTCAACAACAATGGAAAATCTAGATGACGATATGCTAATTCAAATACTAATAAGACTTCCGTCATGTGCAACGGTAATAGCATGCAGTCCTGTGAACAAGAGTTGTTTTTGGAACAGGATTGTGTTTTCCTAAATTAAGTTATAGACAAAAGTAATCATATCTATATTTATAGCTCATATTATTAATTAAGGAATACAAAAACACAGGGGAGAATTCAAAAACAATGGAAGATGTAGATGACGATATGCTAACTCAAATACTAGTTAGACTTCCTAATTGTGCAACCGTAATAGCATGCAGTCACATTCAATGACTTGGTGTTATGCGTTAATCGCGCAACTGATCAAGTTGGCGGCCGAGTTTATTACATTACCAATCCGTTTACCAAGCAATGGGTTGCTCTTCCACCATGTCCTTATATATGGAAGCCTATAAAAAGTACTGCTTTGATATGCCAACCACCTTATTATAACCACACTAAAGATTATAAGTTCAGAGTTGTTGAGGTTTGTCATTCATGTATGGATCATAGTCTGGAGTCTCTAGACATATTTGATTTGTTTGTTTATTGTTCGGAGATTAGTGAATGGAAGGAAATTAAACTTAGGGTCCCCCAGGAGGCTGCTGGACTACTAAGAGTGACTAGATCAGGACCCGAGAATGTTGTTTGTAACGGTATCATCTACTTCAAAATTGGGCTATGTTTGGTGGCATTGGACCCGTTTGATGTAAATGACACTTGTAACACGACCCTTGAGGTGCGAGTTATGCCACCCTTACCTGATTTTGGGTATTTGCTAGAATCCTCGGGACAATTGTTAATCGTGCATAATCCTTATATTCACAGAAAAGACGGAACAACCGTAAAATTGCACATGGTAGTGTGGAAGTTGGACCTGAATCAAGCACATCTCGTTTGGGAGACGATTTTCCAAGGCTTCTGTAAAGGCACTGTGAATAACATTGAATTTCCCGGCATAGGAAGCAACATTTCTGCCAGTGACATTGTGGCACACCCATACAATGACAAACTGATTTATATGTATCTTGCCTACGAAAAACAGCTTGTTTTGTGCGACACTCAAATAGGCTGCATAACGTCTTTAAAACGCTTGTCTGAATATGTGTGGAGATTTCATAGACTCGAGCAGAAATGGTGGCCCACCTCAGTTCCTCGACAATGCCTCACAATAGAACAGTTAGAGACTAGTAATGATAATTGATCAAGTTCGAGTGATTATTTATTGGCATACTAATTACGGTTGTCTATATTCACTTTATTTTGTACTCGGTGAATCCGTGATTATCTTACATCTAAGACCATCTCCTATAAACCCCGTCTTTTTAATTAATTAAGTGCAGTAACATCAGGCCATCAGGGTATACTCCTGTATGGTACGGTACTACCTGTCTACCACCATCCCATTCGATTATCCCTTATTGCCTTTGATAGTCGACATTTACGTACAATGTCTCCGGAAACATATAAAGTAGCAAACGAGCAATGGTCACATTTAGCCCGTCTAAAACATTCAGACGGAAATGATCGTCTGAAGGGAGACTTCCTGATTTATAAAATTACATGTTAAGTCACCCGGTAAAATTAAAATTAAAATAATGTAATTTATTTTTCATAATTAGTTCTTAACAAACCCCCGTCTTTTTAATACTTTTTCTTGAGTTCAAATTATGTACAAATTATTGGTACTCGTATATATGCAACGTTAATTTAGCACTGTTTGATCAGGTCAAATTACAAACAAATAATAAAATTAATTGTATTTTGAGAAATATAATAAGATATAGAGTAATCTAATTGTTTTAGCTTCGCTATTGGTCAAGATTTCCGGAATCATAATCCTAAAAGGTCAGGGCAAAACACTTAACCAAAATGGATTAGTGACTCAATGTCACAAAAAAGGGTCAATTATTATTATTATTATTATTATCAGTTGGATCAAAAGAGTCGGTACGTCCGGTCCATCTGATTTAATGTAACCCTCGCGAAGTTTTAATTTAAGAATTTATTAACTTAAATAAATTTTCTTATTAATTAAATATTTTATTAGGTTTACTTTATTAAAATCATGTTTTTAATATGTATACTTGGGCAAGAACCGCTAGCTACGGGTGTTCATTGGTCCGGGACCAGACCGGATCGGACCAAACTCTCTGGACCGAAGGCCAAAGAAGGGTGAAGAGGTGGACCGAGGACCGGACCATATTAATATTGGTTTGGTCCGGTCCGGACCATAAAAACACGTGGACCGGACCGGAGCGGACCAAAAGGACCAAAGTGGACCAAATATTATTGTCGTTGACATGTTTTAGCATATAAAACTAGAACTCGAGAAGTTCGTAACGATCAAACTAAACAACATTATTTTCTTACTAGATTTAACTACATAATTATACATCTTATAATACGTGTAAAAAAAGTAGAAAATAAAATCAATAATATTACAAATTTAAAAATTCTTTTATTACATAACTTCGGTCCATGGTCCGGTCCGCGGTCTATTCGGTTTGGTCCAGGACCGGACCGAAAACCAACGTAGAGTAAATAGGTGGACCGTGGACCAGACCAAACAAAATTCGGTCCGGTCTGGTCCGGACCAAATGGTCCGGTTTGGTCTGGTCTTTGGTCCGGACTACTGAGTGAACAACCCTACCGCTAGCAAGTTGCCAAATAGACGTTAGGATTGGATTCTGTGCGAAATCCGAGTAAAACCCGAGTCATTTGGATCATGGGTCAAGCCAAGTCAAGTTGAGTGATATTATTAAGTCTTTTTGTATCAGACATGACCACTTCAAACCTCTTTAAAACCACCCATGACCCATGTTTAGATCTAGTCTCAAAATCAACATATCTCTTTCATTCCTCCACCAAATCGCTTCATTCTCGCGTTATTTCCCGCTTTTCTCGTCCTACATCTTTCTATGTAAGAAAAATATAACCTTTTGAATCTTTTGGAAAATCTATCTTTTTGTAAAGTTGTTCTTAGGTGGAAGCTTTAGTGTTCCGTGGTTGAATTGGGTCGGAATCTTGTTTATTGAAGTGCGAAAAAGGTTTATGTGCAATTATTAGAAATTAGTCTTTGTTTGGATAAAGTTATTAACTTTACATGTTTATACATGTTTCGAGCTTGAATAATTGGCTTGAATAATTGTTATTGGACGTTGTCTTAAGCATATGTGTATAATATTGAGCATGTTGTTGCAATTGTTATCGATTGGGTAAAGTTGGATGCTTGAATGTGTTAATTGTTGGTTTCCGTCTCAAATATGCCCTAATTTACATGTCTTAATTATATTGTAACACTTTTGTTTGGAGTATTGCAAGTGGAACGAGCAATTGGGTGGTGTCTTAATTACATGTCTCAAATATGCCCTAATTTACATGTCGTAATTTACTTTGCTTGTTGATTTCCAACTCAAATTATATGAAATTACATGTTTTCATTTTATTGCTACTATTTGAGTAAAGAATGGACGACTGCATATTTGCAAGTGGAGATATTTACCATACGAGAAAACTTGTCTTACTTTGGTTTGTGCTGTGCAATGCCTCATACATTACCTATTATTAGGATATTAGGCCCATTAGGGCCGACTATCATTAGGGTTAGGTTACGAGTTACGACGGCTACCGTCTAGACAACTCTCTCCTCTTTTTCCAATGTGGGATACTCACATGTGCCTTTATCATGAGTGAGCTGTATCTTGACACCTATCAGTAGTACTAAGGCTTGTTATTCCTCATGGGAATTGAAAAATTATTATTTGTCTTGAATTGTTTCATTGATATTTTATATTTTGCTGATTGAAATTTTTCAGGAAACGGGCATAGTAAGATGACGCAAAGCTTTGTTGGGCGTGTTCAGGAAAGCATTATTAACTGTTTATCGGATGAGTTGCTTATGGAAATCTTATGCCGACTTCCAGACTGCAAATTTGTTATACAATGCAAGTGCGTCTGCAAGCGTTGGGCTGCTATGGCCACCGATCCTTGGTTCATTTCCAAATTCATTGCAATAAAATCAAAATTAAAACATCAAAATTTGAGTATAATCATGTGGTATACACCTGATTTTTGTCATAATCTCTGGAATGGTGATGAGAGTTTCTTCATGCCTTCAATTTTCAAACCCAAACCCGAGGATTCCTACTCTTTCTCACCATTCCCTTTTATTAAAGATGATCAAGTTTATGCTAAAGTCAAACCAGTCGCTTCGTGTCTTGATTTGTTACTCTACTGTAGACATGATGTTAAGGACAAGAAGTATAATCATTACATTACGAATGTACAAACCAGGCAGTGGATTCAGCTTCCATCCCCTCCTTACTTTGGCAGATGGCCCCTTATTTTTGGGCTCATATGCGACACCCCGCTTTACTCTTGTAATGCTACAACATACCGTTATAGTGTTGTTGTTATGCGCCTCACAGCGCCATCAACAAAGTTTACTGCGCACGTTTTTTCATCTACTACAAATAAGTGGTGCGACCGAGTTTTGTCATTACCAACAACATGTACATTAAAAGGAAATGGCTTATTAGGCACTGGCTTTCACTCGGCCTCTGGCTTTTGCTTTGATGGAAAGCTCCATTTCAACTGCCTTCAGGGTTTCTTCGGTTTTGATCAAAACAATATCGAATTTGATGAGGACGAGATTCAGTGTCATTTTGTTCAATGGCCTTCTGGTATGTTATCTCTCATCTTCTTCCGTGTGGGTGTTTCACAGGAGCATTTGAAATTGTGTACACTTCGCGATAATGTGGGATTACGTGTTTGGATCCTTAAAGACTACAACAAGAGTATCTGGATGTTACAGCATAATGTTGAAAGTCTCGAGTGGGTGTCCCGTGATTCTTGGATGACGAAAAAATTTGAAATGTTTCCACAGCTTGAAACAATGCCGGCAAATGTGTTGGGTTTCCATCCTAATAATACTGATATTATTTATGTGGTTGTTCCTGGGGGTATTTTCTTATGTAACCTTTCGAGCAGAACGCTAGAGTTGGCATGTTGTATTCCGATTCTTTCTTCGCAATGAAACTACTCGAAACATTATTTGAGGATGTTCGCTAATTTACCAGTGATGCTCCCGATCTGGCCAACTCCACTCCCGTCCCATTCTCAGATGATCAGCCATCACTAATAACAATAATGTGTTTTATTCAGAGGATTAATACAATTAATTTATTCGAAAATGCTTTTAATTTGCTCTGTTGCGTAAACTTGATTTAGTAGTCCCTATATGACTGCCATTTTTAAGTTTTATTTCAGACCTGATAGTATAGCATGAGATTAGGGATGTCAATGGATCGGGTTCGGGTCGGGTGAAGCCTCATCCGTCATCCATTCGTCCTTTTAAAATCTCATCCAACCCGTCCGTCATCCGTGAAACATATCATCCGTCATCCATCCATCATCCATGGATGAAACGGGTGGATCGGGTGATAAACGGGTGTTGTGTATTTATATATTTCAAGTTAAAAAAAAAATAATGATTTTTTTTTTCTCTACAAAAATAAAGTTAGATAATTATTTTGTTTAACTTTCTAGTAGGTAGGTTCACAATATATCTATATTGAGAGTAGACAAATATGAAAATTTAAATATTTTATATCTTAATAATGTGTTATATGTAAAAAAAATTAAATAAATAGTAATAAAATCGGGTGATGGATAGATGTCGGGTGGATGGCGGGTGGAATTTCTTCATCCAACCCATCCGTCATCCACCATCCGTTTCATCCGTCATCCATCCATCATCCATTTAAGTCGGATTTTCATCCATCTTTTAGGATCGGGTGGATCGGGTTTTGATGGATGCGGGTGAAATTGACATCCCTACATGAGATGAACTTGTCCCATTTTTGCTTGCGGAGTTTCCAGTGATTATTTATTTAACTTGTTTTTTTGGAATTGAATAAGGTCTTGACAAAAATGTCCTGTTTCAGATAAATTTCCTGATATTTCCATGACAAAGAACAACATACTGCAGAAAAAATATCATTGAAAAACGTAAATTATGTTTTGTCCTAAATTGAGCGACCCAGTATTTTAGCAATTAAGTTCCATAATACAAAGCATAACAGTAGAACATCATCAGAAGGAAAGCATTGAGTTGGACCAGTTTGAAGTCAAGAGCAAGTATATTCCTACCAAGTGCCTGAAGGCAATTCTTGACCCGATCCAATAATAAATAATACGAATAACTAGTCTTTGAACCCGTGCACTACACACGGGTGGTAACATAAAATGCTATTTCAAGTGCATCTTAAATATCGATATATATTATGGATAGAAGGTGTAATGTTATTAGTAGATTTTAAAAGGTATTGTTCGTATTCAATTTTTTAATTTTTTAGTGAAATATATACCAAAAGAACGGTCGATATACAACGGAATCGAGCCCAACAGTTAAATACGATATTTGTGAATTAATCCAACAAATAACAAAAAAAGCCCAATACAAAGTACCGAGCCCAATATGTACCAAGCCCAATCATAAATCCCCACTAACCTAAAAGAATAAGAAAGCTCTAATATCTTCCCGCCTAAGTAAATACTCTATATTTGGGCTTTATTATATCTTATCTACAATTGGGCCAAACTGCTTAATTCCATATAATTCTATTCCAATTACACATTTGTAGGCCTACAACTGAGCCAATGGCCCAATACTGATTAATTACATACAATAACTAACCTATTACAAGATAAGAGCATTCATATAATGTTTTTACTTCTAAAACGAAAAAATTGCCAATAATATATATTTTCTCACACTTTAATTTAATATCTATTTCTACTCTATACAACGTGAACATTTAAATTTGCAATTTTGTAATTTTTTTGATTTAATATATACACTAGTATTGGTGCCCGGCTTCGCCCGGGCTACCTCTACTTAGCATTAATTTTTTTCATTAAATAAAATTACTTAAAGTTGCATAACCCATAAATTTATCATTAATACATTTTTCTATGATATATCCTAAAATTACGATGAAATAAATTTTGAGACAAATTCACTACTCCCGCTATTAATATTTTACTCTTATTAATGAAACAATAGTAATATCATTTCACTACTTGCCCGTAATCATTGTTACTTTCACTACTCCCGCCGTAATTATTGTTACTTTCACTATCGCCGCATTAATATTGATTATTTCACTACTCTCGTTGTTGTTTCTACCACTTTCACTAATCTCGCTGATAATATTGTTACTTTTACTATTCAAATGAGTGATTACTATCATATAACCATATTCAATATTACTACAATTCTTTTCTTTACTGACGAAATTACTTTTATTATTCTCACTACTCGAAATAAATATATTACATATAGATTAATTAAGTTGAAATAATTATGAAATATTATATTTTTTGCAAATCTAGCTTGATTTATTTATTTTTTAATAGTTTGCAAAATATAATATACTTATATTATGTTTGTTTATGTTAAAATATTTAACATCTTTATGCTAATTAATACCATAAGTGAGTCATGTTTATTTTAAGGAAAATTACCATATTCCGTGTTCTCTAAATTTATACTTCAACCAAAACTATATAATATTTACATTAAAGTCCCTTGTTCAGGTCCATCGCACAGTGCTATTGATTTAAAACTATATAGTATAATTAATTTGTATAAATTCATTTAATTACATTGAAGTCCCTTGGTTTCTGGAATTAATATATAGTATTGATAAGTATATTTATTACAACACAGATACACACAAATAGTTTCAGCAATTTTATATAGAGTAACAGTGTTGAACCTTCTTTTTTCTATCTCTTAATACAAAACATTACTAATATTAAGTTTTATTCTATACTAAAATTTCAAATGGACTTAAAATAAGTTAAATTTAATTAGATAATAATTAAATTTTCTAATATCCCTATCTAAAAAACCGCTTGTGCGCGGGATTTATAATAGTTAAAAATTAAGACAAACAAAAGGGATAATTCACGTGGTGCCCCTGAGGTTTGGCTTAATTCACGTGGTACCCCCGCCTTTAAGAATGTGCACATGGTGCCCCTGAACTTTCAGTTTAGTGCACCATCTGCCCTTATTTATTTTTCTGTTATAACGGTGTTAAGTTCCTTGCCTTTTCCCTCATATCCTTACCTTTCCCTCTTATTTCCCTCATAAACTAATAAACTAAATACAACTCTACCACTCCCTCATAAAAACAAAACAAAACTACAATGATTATTGAATCCATTCCAAATCGCCCCTGAAGAACAATTAAATCGCCTTTATTGTCAATTAAATCGCCCTTCTGCGTCTTCGTTGAAAGTGTTGGTCTTCATTAATCAGGTCAATAAATCGCCCATGGTGGACAAGATTGAGGTTGTCAATCGGTATTGGGTTTCGGTACCACATTCAAATCATGGGTTGGGTTGTTTGATGGTGGTTGCGTATATGGGTTCGCCTGAACTGGTGGTGACGGTTGAAATATGGAGCCATGGTGGTCACGGCTTGGTTGTCCAAGTCTGTGGCGACGGAGAACGGTGGTGCAACCTTTTTTTTTGTGGCTCATTTAAGGTTGCATCATGGAATGGGCAATGGTAGAACTAATTTACAATCCGATTTATGGGAAACCCCGTATTCATCTGAGCCTGAGAAATTTATGGGTTCTGAATATGATGCCAGAGGTCATGATTTTGAGTTGATTCCATTTGATGCTAGCAGCACTAATTCATGGTTTTCATTGAAAATCAAGAAAGAACAAAGTTAATGTCAAACCAAATTAATGATGGCGGATTGGATTTATGGGCATTAATTCATGGTTTCCATTGAAAACCGCCATATTAACCATCAACTCAGCTCTACTTTGTTCTCCTCCTCCTCCTCATAATCAGCACTAATTCTAGTTAATTACAAACCAAATTAATCCAATCCTCAATTAGAAGGAGCGAAGACACCCGGCGAGAACGGCGGAGGTCAGAGGTGGTTAATATGGCGATTACGAGGAGTTCGGTCTGCGTCATGGTTGCGTCATGGTTGCCTGAGTTGATGCTTGCGATGTTGTGGTTTCAGGTTCTAGTCTGGGCAAGAGCTGCGGTGGCTTGAGTAGTTGTCGAAGATTGGAGTTGCAAAGCGATGTCAAAATTTAGCCACGGTAGCTGCACGTTGCTCGTTGCTCGTTACTCGTTGTTGGCTGCTGCTCGTGGTGTAGCGAGAATGATTGAGAGCTTGGTTGAGGTGTCGTAAAGGTGCTGCAATTAAGGTGATTAATTGATTGATAATGGAGGTGATAGACTGCATGTTGCCGTTGTTGTGAATGGAGGAGGGAGCACGTTGAATGGAGGAGCAGCATGCGCGCCTTGGTTCCGGGTTCGGGTATTGCTTTCGAGATGAGTGAACACAAACTGGGCTCAGGTTATGATTTCGAGTTCGCGGGATTGAACCTGGGGGCTGCTGATGTCGGTGTTGCTGCTACTGCTTGGGGTTCGGTTTTAGCATTACCAAGGATAACATGGACTGGCAGGGGAGGTGTGATTGAAGAAGATAGTAAAGATATGGTTGTATAAAATGAAATGTGAGGCCAAAACTAACGTCGTTATAACCGAAAATTAAATAAGGGTAGATGGTGCACTAAACTGAAAGTTCAGGGGCACCATGTGCACATTCTTAAAGGCAGAAGTACCACGTGAATTAAGCCAAACCTCAGGGGCACCACGTGAATTATCCCCAAACAAAACCCGATTAAAACCATCGGGATATATTGTCCTAAATCTAGAGTGGACATAAATCCACGGGATGAAACAACTAATCCACTTGATATGTTGACATCTGACCACATTACCCCTACTTTTCCATTAGATGTGTATCATGAGTAGGGGTGCTAACGAGCCGAGCCCGAGCTTGGCCTTGCTCAGCTTGTGCTCATAAAGTAAAACTCGAGTTCAAGCCGATCTCGAGCTTACCCGAGCTTGAAAAAATTGTGCTCGTTATCAAGCTTGTGAGCTTTAAGGCGAGCTCGAGCCAAACCCGAGCTCAACTCGAGCCTATATATAATTGTTGAATTGTCGTTTTTTCTCTCTCGATATGTTAATGAACAAGGCTCAAAAGTTTTATATACAAATATTGGAAAATCAATAAGACATTTTTGATATGTGTGATACAAATATATAATCATGACAAAATATTTTTATAAAATATGAGTAATATCTCATCTAATTACACAAGTTCGAGCCGCTTACGAGCTTTTCGAGCCGAGCCAACGTTCGCTCGGCTTGACTCGTTAAGCTCTCGAGCCGAGCCCGAGCCCGAGCCGAGCTCACACGAGCCGAGTTTTGACCGAGCTTTGACCGAGCCGAGCTCGAGTTGCTCGCGAGCTGTCTCGTCTCATTAACAGCCCTAATCATGAGTCATGACGCTGCTAGTCCACTTGCACTCTTTAGTTTTTGTCACTTGTCGTTAGCCAGTGTAGTCTCGAAATACACTTGAGTCGATTGGTTAAACGGGTCGAACTGACGGTTTTGAATTCGAGTAAATTACGGGTCGGTTCTATTTTGAGTTTATAAAATACAGGTTTATAAGGTCGAGTTTATACAAGTTTTGGGCCAAAAACGGGTTTAATTAACGCCTTTTACAAATACGAAGTATTTGTTTTCTTTAATTTTAATTATAAACATATACTTGCAAATATTTTCGAGTTGAAAAGAGCAGGTTATTTCTGAGTCATTTTCGGGCGGATTTCGATCGATTTTTCGAGTCAGGTCATCTTTTGACAAGTCTACATTCAAGTGACTCACCCATTATTTGATTAAATATTTAATTTAATTTAAATTCATCTTTAAAAAAAAAATTGATTCCGGTTTTTAAATTGGAACTACAAAAGGTTTTTGTTTACCCGTATTCCGATCGTACCCCGACCCGATGGACCCGATCCGAAAAAACTGACACGAAACTCGAAATGGCCCCGAACTACATCACCCAAACGTGATCTGACTCGAACATGACCTTTCTTGACCCGTAACTGACCCGGACCGAAAATGATGTGATCCGAAACCACCAAACTCGAAAATGAACAGACAAAACATAACTATAATTGAACCGAAAAGACTTGAATGACTTTTTCTCTCTTATTCATTGACATGGTGATACAAAAATAATGCTGGAAGTGACCAAAATGAACAGATCGAGTGACTGTTCAATAGAACGTCCAGAAGAAGCACTGGTTCACACTTTACTTGGCGCCCAAGTAAGTGGTGTCGAGATTTCTTGCCTAAAAGAAATCATATCCTAGTAAATTAGTCTTATTATTCAGAATATTATTTCCAAGTAATTAGTTTAGGGTCCTGATTTTCGCAGTACACATTCTATTCATCGTAGTACACCATTGACAAATATACCCCTCTCATTTCCCCTCCCATTTTCTCTCTCTAGTTTCTCTCTAATCTATTCTCTCTAGTTTATCTCTAATCTATTCTTTCTCATTTCCCCTCTCATTTACCCATAATCCTCTCATTTCACCACATTATGGTTAATGAACAAAACATCAGGGGAGGTGGTTCGCCGACCGGGTACTGACCAGACAACTAGCTGCCGCCGGCGTGGAATTTTATTGGCTGCCCGACTAGACAGCAGGCGATAATGGGCCGACGTTGGCCGGTGGGGTTGCTGTTGTGGGGTTGGGCTTGCAGTGGTTGGACAATGGTTGGTGGGTTAGGGCGACGTGGTGATAAGGAATCGGCAATCGATGGTCTGTTGTACTACGCTGACTTCCTTTATCACTTTTTTTTTTAAATGTACTAGGCATCGATGTAAAGCTTGTAATCATGAAACAATCCAAGTTGGTGTTCAAATGGCGATAGAAAGAGGTCAGAAAATCATATTTCTTCATTGAAAGTTAGGTTATTGCTTAAAGATTTTTTGCCTTTTTTGATTGTTTCGTACTACTGCCTGGCGATAACTATTACAAGAATACTCGTCGGCCAATCGTCACCGTCCAACACTACCGTCGAAGCAATGCTTCAACGACGGCAGACCACCATCGAACCACACCGCCGACAACTGGTCGTAAACCACCACCAACAAATCCACCGTACCACATTTAAACCCTTAATTAATTTAGGAATAACCCTAATTAAAAAAAGGAACAAAATTATAAGGGTCAAATTAATTATTGAAAAATAGCATAAACGAATTAATTACAAGTTCGTCAGTCGAATAATCATCAATATTAATAATCAATAATTGAAGAGTTATAAGAAAGTTAAAAAGTTAAGGTTTCAAGTTTCAACAATATAGAAAAAGTAGAGAAAATTAGGTTGATGTTTTTTAGTCAAGGGTAAACAAATGGAAAATTTTATTTCTTAATTACAGAATAAGTTAGTTTATTTTACTTCCTATTTACAAAATAAGGCAATATTGTCATAGTCGGTTTTAGGTAAGCTTCAGATTGTGTTTTAGGTTAGCTAGGTCGGTTTAATTCCTATATAAGGAGGTCTAATCACTACTACAAAGTGAAGCTATAGCAACACCATGAAAATGTTGCAAAATATCTTAGAAATGTTGCGTTATACTTCAAGCAACAATTATAAGAGTGCTACTTAAAGCTCCGTTGCAATAGCTCAATGCAACACTTAGTGCAACACTTCAACATCAAAAGCAACACCAAAACAAAGTGTTGCACCTTTCTTTAGTATGCAACAGCAACACCAAAACAAAGTGTTTGCACCTTTCTTTAGTATGCAACACTTTTTCCGGCAACACTTTTTTCTAGTAAGTGCAACACTTTCGTTGTTTAAAATGCAACACTTTGTTAATCATTTGCAACCTTTTTTTAACTAGTCGTGGCGCCGCGCCCGGGACGGAACCCCGATTTTTTATATCCATTGTCAAAAGGTTTATAGGATTGTGCTATAACCTTCTAACTACTTAACCAAATTTGTTGCCAAACATTTCACACACACATTGGTTGGTTAACGGTCCTACTTGAGCACATTTTCGGGTCCAAAATGTACGGGCTAACAGTTGAATAACAAGTCCGGTTAAAGTACGCAACACCGAAAAGGCATAATAGAGGAAGGAAACAACGCCTAGATAGGATTCAAATGGGGTAAAATGAGAAATTCATGTCATGAGCAAGACACCGTTCTGCAAAATAGCTAATTAATTACTTATACACAAAATGAAGCCTAGTATAGTTGGCATATGTTACTAAGCATCCGCTACATCAAAAATCTAGCTATTTAGTGTCGCGTCATGTCCAATGTCCGTGCAACTGTTTTAAGGCAGCCTAACCCTGGAACCTTTTCCTTCTTATTCTTCCAAACATGCATCGGAGACAAAAGTGGACCTAATTGGTGATTAGATTAGAGAGACCTATAGGAGTACCCACTTCACTCCTGAGTTCGGGTAAGAGCCGTGGTCGGCAGAACCTCAATGTACACCTTAGTAGCTTTTAATTTGTCTTCAATGTAGCCAAGGTAACCCTCACGTCCCTGCATATACGACGAAAATTCTTATGGTGAGTTGTGTGGACGCGGGCCCACGGGGGCGCTTGGGAGGAGAGTACAAGCGTTTGCATTTTGTGGAGTCGCCACTAATTTTTATGGGAAATTGGAACCGTTCGAATACCTCGTGTCATGCCAAGACACAAAGTAGAGACATGAACACTAAGTAATCGTTACCCTTAGCATTCTATGTCTAGAATGACTCTCGTGGATGCCAACGAACACGGATGTTCACAGAGATCTGGAGTAAGGGGTGAGGGTACGTATTAGGAAGCTCTTTTGGTCGAACACCTAATCCCGCCCGCCTCGATAGCGGCCTCTACTAATGATTAGGGAAGTTGTCTATACTCGATATATCGTCGATTATATGCATGCAATGCAACATCCACGTTTTAATCCTAGCATGTGAGAATTAACTAAGTTGGTAGACAATTAATTAATCATGCAATTTGGTCGAAGTAGGAATTTAGATTGATTGCATGTGGAAGCATGTAAATGATAAAAGAAATACAATAATTATAAATAATGAAAATTACAATAATTACATTGGATTTGGCGATTTATGTCGAAAATACCTTTAAAACGGATAATTTGAGAAAGAGAATAAAAGAATAAATAACGAACAGATATTAGGGTGATAATACGGATAATAGTTAATTAATACGTAATCTAATTAATTAGGTCAAGGCAGAATGGAAGTTCAGAGACAGAAATCAACCTGGAACAGGCGCAGCAGGACTGTGCCCTTTGGAAGAGGCGCAGCAGTTGCTGCGTCTATTCCAAGGGTGAGTTCTGGCTGTGAAGCCGGAACTGCAAATCGTTAATTTTAATTGATGATTTAGGGATTGATTACAACAATTGACTCGGATGAAAGTGATTTAATTCATTAATTACATATGAATGATGGTCATGAAAGTAATAAACATGGATGAGACGGAATTAAGATGAATTATTTACATGAACGATTGATTAATGACATAGGTGAACTAAATAGGTTAAATATGACGAATTAATAACAAATTAATGACGAATATGACAATAGACAGATGGAAATATATCAAAGATCGAATTCCAGAAACTCAATATGAACGAATTGAATTTCTACAACCCGGATTGAATTTAATGACGAAAACCCGCAAATCTGAATTACTTGGGATTTAAGTCGGGAATTAATGATGAATTATATGCGTATGAATGATAAATAATATACATGTGAAATATTATGCTATTATGTCAAGAAATTGAAGAAAACAAAAACGAATGAAAACAAACAACGAATTTACAGAGGACGAAGGAAGAAGAAAGGAAGCAGAAACTGCGGCAGCCTCACGAAGAGGCGCAGCAGGCACTGCGCTCCTTCGAAGAGGCGCAGCAGTTGCTGCGTCCTTTCTCGACGGTCTGTCTTCTGGAAATCCGTAAAAAGAGGTTTTAAACGTGGTTTTAGAAATCGGTTTTAAGAGGTGTTTTCGACATAAACCTTACATTAGTGATACAATAAAATAAAATACAATAAATAAAGAAGGATTATACACCCTCAGACTTACATGTTGACGAAACGAGATGAACTAAGTTATCGATTAGTGATGCTCGACTCGAACTATAATGCAAATATAAAAGTGCCCTCTGTGACACCCCTCGATGAGGCATCAAAAGAACTATTAAATCTAAGCGGAAAATAAGGGATTTTTAAAACCTTTAAAGTTTAAAGTGTGAAATCCACCATAAGTGATCAAACGAAAATGAAAAGTAAGATGAATAAGTTTTACAATTAAAAACGAAGTGCGTTGGGGAAAAGATATCCCACGAATAAACACAAGTCTAACGATAGGTGAGTCTAAGCAAACTATAACTAAGGTCCAAGGTTCAACGTTCTCGCTAGCTCACACGTCTTCCCCATAATCTGCATCACAAACCTGTCATTCATGTAAACATGAACGCCACAGTCAGTGGGGAGTAACTCAGGGTTCTCCCAGCCACAATATGTCAAAATGCACATAAGCAAGAACTTAATAAAACATATTGATCATGCATCATACTTGAATAATATGAACAAGGGAATATAAATGATAATCATAATGAGATAGGCACATTGCATTCTTAATGAGATAGGCACATTGCATTCTTAATGAGATAGGCATGGTACATTATATTAAACATGCATTCAAGGTAACCAAAACATGGATATGAGATTAGGCATCGAATCATATGAAGAAGGTAAACAACGGATCAATTGAATAGAAAATACATGGATGGAAACCAATAGCCATTACTTGAAAACCTCTTAACAACCATAGCACGGGACGTGGCTACTAATGTCACATTCATACTTATGGCTTGCATCTCACCATAAGAACGGATGGGAACATCAATCCCGGCGATCATATCGCAACTAGGGGCTTGCATCTCACCACTAGTATCCGATAGGACCAAGACTCTCACAAACAATCATAGAAGACGTGCACTCTCGTATATAAGAACACGCCAATGACCGTAACAAGCAAGACATTTACAAAGGATTGACTCAAAACAAGACAAACCCCTAGACTCCAACCTCCTGGTAGGACGACGCTCATAATACGGTCATAGTCTAAATCTGGCCAGACTCTCGGGATGGACGACACCTGATTCGACATACAATCCCAAATCGTATCCAAGACTCGATCCATGACACCTAGCCGTGCCCCAAGGTCGAGTAACCCCAAATCGAAACCATGGTACCTAGCCGTACCCCAAAGTCCGAAGAGGCGGAAGGAAGATAGCCCAACTCGGAAACAATGGCACCTAATCGTGACCCAATGTCCGAGGACAAATAAATAAGGAATGTCGAGTAGTCACACAATGTAAACCGTCACACTCCGGTCACAAATACGAGTAACAATGATTATATAAACATAACGTAAACAATTCATGTGAAGCATGCATAAGTACAAGAGTATAACAAATATCAAGTACTCCCATGATAAAAGAGTCTCAACACATCATACACAAGCATTAGAACCAAGATTAAGATGCATACCCAACAAGAATCTCAAAACCCAATCTATAACAACAAGTTTAGTACTCGACTACAACAAGGGTCAACTTCAAACGGTCATAACTTGAGTTCTATACATGATAATGAGGTGAAACCAGTTGGAGGTGATAGCTTATCCTCTTACGGTTCTAACGGTAGGTCATAAGCCTCAAACAAACAAGTAACGAAGAAGTTATGGCCATTTTACGAAAACTGGTCCAGGCTGTGTGCGCAGCCTGCGCCGTGGTGCTGATTTGCACGACACAACAAATTCACCTTCATCCCCAAATCATTTTTTTATTGTGCCATTACAATCCTAATTCCACCATATATTACCCAAGCAACTTTATACAAGTATTAATGGTGAAATCAAAGCATAAAAGAGGGATTAAAACACAAGGTTCGATTCAAATTCAAACAATTCCAAACTAACAAATTCGTGACATAATTAAACACAATTATTAAGCATGAATAAGACGGTTTCTTTACTAATTCATCCATGTATACAAAATACTAGAAAATTCTTCAAACCACCAAGAGAGATTCCACACAAAAATCAATCAACAACAAACAAGTAAAAACATGTAAAGAATCTAACTTTAACACACATGTGAACAAACTATAACATGTATGAACACCCAAATTGACATAATGTCGAGTAACCCATCACCGTTACTTTTTTGCACTTAAATCCACAAAAGACTCGTCTACCTTTCAAGAATCCACTTAGGGTCAACTAAAACTTCTCCTAAACATAAGAAAACACAAAATAAGACTAAGAATCAAAATTAGAAAAAGGGTACCATGTATAAAACGGCTCGACAGCCCTATATAAGGAGTAAAGTCGGTGTCTTTCTTACCTAGAAAGATGGAGGGCGATGAGAGGAAGAGATAGACGCGAAAATCACTTGATTCGGATAAGAATTGAGCAAGTTATGGTGTTTTGAAGATTTGTAAGAGGAGAGTATGAAAATGGTGTTTGTGTTTGTGGTGGTGTTGCTGAAATTGTGAGGAAGGAGGAGGGGTTAGGGTTTCCCTCATTATTTTGATGAGGAGGAAGGAGTAGTAGGTGAGTCCATTGGTCATACTAGGCCCAATAAGCAAAATTGAGTCGATATACACATGAATTTACGTCTCAAGCCCACTACAACTCAAGACGGAGAATATTATTATTATTATCATTATTGTCCGACCAAAATATTTATTTTGTATAACTTAAGCTTTAAAAATATAATATTTATAAAAATCATGTTTAATAATGAAATTAATTAAATTAAATAATTTAAAATATAAATAAGACCATAGAATGGTTAATTAAATTATAAATGTCAAAATGGAAAATTCGCGGGTGTTAAAAATCATGTTTAATAATGAAATTAATTAAATTAAATAATTTAAAATATAAATAAGACCATAGAATGGTTAATTAAATTATAAATGTCAAAATGGAAAATTCGCGGGTGTTACACCTCGTAAGAGGAAAACGATTAGATTAATTAAGTTGATTGATTGGAGTTGGTCAAATTGCTCGGTCATGCAAACGAGGCTGGTACTCAGAAGGATCCGAGCTTACGTGGTCGAATGTTCAAGCACGTAGATGCCAAAAAGTAAGAACAAAGGTCTACAATGCAAAGGGAGAAGAGAAGGGCGGACACTCGCGTGAGAAATATGAGGAACGAAGGCTCCTATTTATACTAATCACGTGAAGGAATAGGGTTTTCGGAGAGACTTTGGAAGTGAATCTCGGAAAGATATGAAAAAGATACGAAAACTACGCAGAGAAGGACTTGGGAAGAGGCGCAGCAGACACTGCGTCTCTTGGAAGAGGCGCAGCACCTGCTGCGTCTGTTCCCAAGTGTTTTCCTCCTGCGGAAGAATGAATTCCGTGTTTAAGTTATGGAATAACGGAATAATTTGGTTTTCCTTAATATTTTGTATGAATATTACGGGAATTATTTACCAAAGATTAAAGATTGTGAAATATTTATTAAAATATGGAATAGAAATATCCGGAACATTCCAGAACATTCTGACTCGGGATTTAATGGTTATCAGAAAATGAAGACGGTTTTAGGCCCGGACTCCAAATGTACTCTAATTACTGTCAAAACGACCGTATCAGCGCGTAGATGACATTTATGAGGTAGACATTAATGTTTGAGCAATCACCTGACGATAAACTTACGAACTGTCACAAATCGTTCCGCGTACAAAACATGCGGCCCAATCATCACCGGGTGGTTTGCGGGAGGTGCAGAAATGAGGTATCTACAAGTTGCAGCTGATAATAGACATATTGTACAAGCTGGAACTCTCGTTAGCCTGCTAGAGGCCAGGGAACCCCTTTTGGTTTTGAGACGTATGTGACCACATATAACATAAACAAAATGCTTGGTTGTGGTTATTGGTTTAGAAAGCTGGAGAAGATGTAAGTTGTAAAATTTACACAACACATACTCCAATTTCTGACAGAACAGCTGAATACAAACATGGCACGGTGTTTTAATAAAATGAATCCAGAATAGCTTTGCAAGACTTCCTTGAGACATGCCATGCACACAAATGAAAATTCTCATGATACTGACCAATTTGTACAAGTCATCAAATGCATAAACACAGAAAATCTACACCTCATGCCCTCTTTTCAATCCTGAAACCTCTTGAACACATAACATCTTACATGTCATTCTTATGATTTTTCAATCTTTTCCAGCCCTCTTCGCCTAACATGTTATTTGACTGGCATACATTTAGTTTGTGGCTAAAGAATTAAACAGACTGACCTATTTTATGATGTCTGAACGCTCAAGTAACATTTTTGCACTACACCCTTCCTACTGTCATATATACCATCGCATACGTTGTCAGTTTAAATACGTCAACCAGATTTTATGGAGTCGATTCAGCCAACCAATAGAACTAATTAATAAAGCCTTACCATACTACATGAATTTTAAGTATCAGTCCGATTATCATAAACTACAAACATAAAACAAGCGAAATAGACTGAAAGGATTTTATAAGGATTTACTATCTTGCATAGTGTTCAGAGTTTGCTATATATATTACCAAATTAGCTCATCATCTCGCACCCCTCACATCCTTCAACTATCACATTGCCCTACTTTGCTGCCTTATTAGTCATGTGACGACTTCAAACCGCTCTCAACCTTGCCCTCCTTCACTACCATCATCGCAACCTATGCATAAATACAAGTGTTGCTAGTTGAAGGAAGATAAAAGGAGTCAAACCAACCTTGGGTGTTGTACATCGCTGACCTGCATTGCCTAGCTCATTGCTGAGCTCGCTATCATTTTAAACCTGCAAGCCTGCAATATACAAAGAATAGAAGCTGAGAAACCTTCCCGAGCCCGAAACCACGGCACCTGCATTCCATGCAAGCAACCCCGCGCCGAGAACCTAAATGAAAGTAAGGCACATGTGCAATGTAGTGAAACTTAAACATGGAAAATCCAGCAAGCTTATTCGACAAGCATTGTAACCTTATTACGATAACGTACCATACATGCAGACGCCATCGAACATCATTCAGATCTTTACAATGTCATTAACAGGTCAATTGCACACTACTTTATTGAAGGCAGATACAACGAATGTCACACGGTAACAGTAATGGACTTAAATATATTGGAGGGAATAACCCAATAACCCCTACCCCGACAAAAATGACCAGCTAGCTTGTGGGCTGTCCCCCAATTAGTAATCACCAAATAAGAACTCAATACAGTTCAGTGAGGAGACACGAAGTGTATACACATGAATAGTCAATTGCACACTATACACTAATGATGGGCAAGACTAATGAAACCCGTTAAAGTAAAACCCTTACTAAGTCGAAAAACTCACCATCAACTACCGAACAAACACCGTCCGACACATAACACCTAGAAACTCTCACAACTAACGAAATAAACGAATTAAACAACAGTCAGCGGGACAAGCAGCTGGCTTAGGAACACCTATAAATTAAAGTAAGAATCTTTGGTACGGTGGGAAGCAACAATACAACAAACTGAAAAGAGCCAACTGTACCGGCGTATATCGACACATAAAAGACTCTAAGATTAGCAACTATCTCGTCTCTAAGCTGGCAATCTAACCATCTAATCTAATCAAAGTCCCAACAAATAGATCCCAACGAAACCCTGGCCTTAAATAATCAGAGATCAATATGGGGATTTTGATGCAATTTACTATAGTGAGCTATTCTAGGATGGATGTGCTAGGAAGACCGTAAAAAAAAAGGCTATGACAGCAAGCCAATGTCTGATACATCGGTACAAGAGGCTAACAAAGTAGTAAATTTGGACCCCGTGATTGCCACACGTACAACTCTATCAAAAACAGCCTAACTGGCTGCAACACTATAACTAACATCAAAATAACATACCACCGTCTCAAAACTCCAACTTCTGCCACTAACTTCAACATGAAAACAATGAACAACACTCCCATAATCACTTAAACCAAGTTGAACCAATTCAATCACCCATCTTTCAAGCACCTTTAGGAGATCACAAATTATAGAATTCAAGTGTCTTACAACATGAGACGGTCCTTTTAGTAATAATTGAGTGTTTGCATACATAAAAGAACCGTATTCAGGCATTACACAATAATTACTCTTATTAGTAGACTGTACGCTAACATTTATATCTTTTATATAAATCTAGAATCCTTCACCAAAAGCTATAATTTTTCCACAAATAAGCAATTAACCTATCACCCACTTCCCTAAATTTGACTCGGCTAAAACCATACCCCCTCCCCCCATGCCGTCTCAATCATTTGTCTACTCCTTACATTTTTTATGGGGCTTGTTTTAATCAATAGTACACAAATGATTTGGCCGAAGAAAGTAATAAAATAACCACAGAATTAATTAATCACACCAACAAAGATCTAAACCTCACTAACCCAAAAACTAAACAAAGAACAACCAAACGTAAATTATGTACATAAATTGATGGCCTTGATAAGTAAGAAGAATAAAAAAAAATCTCCTCTTCTAACCAGTTGGGTGTTTGACACAGGCAAGTTATCTGAGATATGGCTTCGATCAACTGCAAACATGAAACCAATTTAAGAACTAAGAATGAACAACCTCATGTCTATTACGACTCTTTGTAGTAAATCGTTTATCCGTGTCCAACACTGGATATTTATCCGTGTCCAACAAATAATGGCAACAATATTAACCTAGTGCATATGGGATTTGAACTTACAGGTTTCTCTGATTGCCAGAAGCTACACCGGCGGAAGTACACTCTGATATATCTACAGATTTTACAGCTTGGCTTGAAAGCACTATAATCCACAAACAGACACCAGTGTTAACTAAATTAAATGATAAGAAGGGTTTGTAAAGATACTAACAGAAAAGGGATTAACTTCTTCCGCTTCTTCAAAAGGGTTTGGATCATAACATCCCGCCATTTTCAAGATATAATTATTTTACAACGATAATTATGATTATCCGTCCATTAAATAAATCCTTAAAAGTATTACAAAAATAAAACCAAAGAGGAAAAAGGGAAAGATTAATGAAGTAAAGAAAATTAATAATTAATTTTAAAGAGGTAGTTGATGATAAGTCAAAGATATCCACACTAAAACCTTCTAAATCATCCAACATTAGAAACAAGTCTAATCAAAAGCTACCTAAATACCCAAACTCAAAGGTAGTTGATGATAAATCAAAGATATTCACACTCAATCTTAGACCAGTAAAAAGGAATGCATCTTAATAAAAACAATGAAGCTAGATGAGCAAAAGACAGACAATTAAAAATTAGTGGAACTTACCATTATACACCAAATCCTACAAGCTCTTCATACTGAAGAAAATGTCAGACCCTTATTCTAGAAGTGTAAAATTGAACTGTGAGAATAAATCCTTACCTATTGAATAAAATCATTCCGAATGATCTGCAATAAAAAAAAGGCAAATTAGGCTAAAAACGAAGAATTAATGAGTAAACTGAGTTTGAAGAAAGAATAAGTCAGGTAACAAGAGTGATGAATAGGAAAAAGGTAGAATGAGTAATGAAGAGGGATTCCTGATAAAAAAGAGTGGTAGAAAATGAGACGCATAGGCACTTTTTCTTCAGAAGCCCTTTTGCAAAGGGGGTTAGAAAGCTGATTATGGCTTGGATTGTTGTGGGGGATGATCAGTTGGATATTTATTTAATGAATGGTTTTTACAAAATATCTATTGGTTTTAAATTTAAAGCCTGGAGACACTGTTGTATTAGTTGCACTATAACTACTATGGCTTATGCAACATGGGAAAAGCTTAATTCAAGGTTTAAGGGAGAAGTCAACCTTACCTGCTCAAATCGCGATTAGTACTGGTCACATGGGGTTTAATGACTTTGGCACTATGAACCCCATGTTCACGAAGGATTGTTGAAATGTTTGGATGATTCGTTTTCTCTACTATGTCAAGGCGGTTTCACCTCCCATGTTCAGTGGTGGTGTGTGTTCATTTTACTGCTAATAATCTCATGACAATCTGCACACAACATATTGGAATAAGATTCCATATAACTAACAATATCAAAATAAAAACTACAGACGCGTATCCTAAGTTAGACGACAGCACCCCAGCGCCAGGACAGTTCACTAGTACAAAAAGTCCTATTGACATCGCCACAAAGACATCAGTTTTAGTTGAAACGATGTAAATATTTATAAATAACATCGGTTCTTACAAAAACCGATGTAAAATGTGTACCGTTTTTTCCATTACATCGGTTATTTTAAAAAAATGATATACAAAAGTATTTATGGCATCGGTTAACATAAATGATGTAAAAGTGTTCTCGTTAACTGACAAAGATTAATAGACAAATTACCCTAGCCTTCCTCTTCACACATGTAACACCCCGGTTTATAAAAGAAGTCCTCGTCAAGACATTCTCTAATAAAACGGACTGTTACCATCTCGGTTTCCCGAGGTAGTGAATAACAAATTAAACTCCAAGGCAATTTATAATATTTTAACTTAATTATTACAAATCCTCTTTTCAACTCAAATTACAAGAACTGACATAAATAAAAGTGAAAGTCTTCTAGATGATGATCTAGCTACTAAGTCGTCTGATCCAGTGTCTCACGCCCATTAAGCTCCCGTCCTATCTCTTAAACCTGTCAAGTCTGCTCCCCATAAAACGGTTCATCACAGGTGTTCACGAATACACAGGGTCAACCACGAGGTTGAGTAGGGAAAACAATAAAACAGTAAATATGATATGCATGATACTCCGTCACCTCCTTATCCGCCTCAACTCAATCTCATATCTCATATCTCATATCTCATAACTCATTTCTCATTTCTCTTTTCTCATTTCTCATTTCTCATTTCTCTTTTACCTCACGGACCGATTAACGGCAATCACGGACCAACTTAATGGCAATCACGGACCAACTTAATGGCATATACGGACCAACTTAATGGCAATCATGGACCAACTTAATGGCATATACGGACCAACTTAATGGCAATCACGGAGCCCGAAGGCCAATACTGCTTATCACAACATCACATCGTATCTCAACATCGTCACTACCGCCTCATCCTTCAACTCCAATGCATATGAAATGCTCAACAATAATTAATGCAATGCAATATGTATATAAATCACCGAACTGATAAATCATAAAATCATGCCAGTTACCCGATGTTGTGATATCATACTTAATATGATCAATTCAGTCAATCACCTTTCCGTATATAAATCGTAACGTAAATCAACAACCAGAATCCAGTCAACACAATTCAACATCGATAATAGAGTAAGTGTATTTCCCTACCTCAAAGTGCCAGCAATTCCAATTAAGCAGTTAAGCAGTCCAGAAAGTAAAGCAATGAATTGATTATCGATCCTTCACGAATCCGTCACCTAAAACAATTATAATATTTATAATTACTAACTACTAAATATAGACACCTCCCGAAATAGAAACTTTCCCGATATAGTAACTTTTCTCTTTTAACAAACCCGACTCAAAAATCCGTCTTTAATTATTTACTTAACTCGGGAATTAAATTGGGTAATTAGTATGATAATTAAATGAATTATATGATTAAAATAATCCGAATCAAATATTGAACAACTCAACAATCCTGACTCAAACCCGTCTTTAATTATTTAATAACTCGGAATTTAAATTAATTAATTAATACGATGAATTAATTAATAAGAAAACGAATCAAAACCCGACTAAATACACGCGCGCCTTTCACGCTCACCCAAACTCACCACACCTTGCCTGAACCACCGCGTCCACCACCAGCCGTGCTACCCACTTCAGCCCCACCACCGGCAGCCAACCCCACCCTGGTCGACTGCCGCCGGCGAGTCGAACCAGGGCTGCCTAATGGCCTGGTTCACCGCCAAGCTTCACCAACACCCCCTGTCCTCGACTCACAACCACCGTAGCTGTCACTAAACACCTGCCAGACCACCGCCACCTTACTCGTCGTCAGACCACGCATCCAGACACCACGGCACCACCTTGTCGACCTCCCCCTAGTCGACGTTGGCACCACCCAAACCCGACCATGTAAAACCCGCCTGAAAACCATATCTGAAACTCGTTTCCTACCCCTTGTCAATGTCGCCTATCTCTGCCACCACTACCACCTAAAACCACCTCAACAACCACCACGCCACTCGTCCCTCACCACACTACCCTTATACCCTGTCAACAACTACCCTAGACGCCATTATAAGACACGAACAACCCACCAAAAACCCGACATTAAACGAAAACAGAGAAAATGAATTGCTCTTACCATCTTTCTGCCACCACGACGGCCACCACGGCCACCCTAGGTCGTCGCCAATCATCCCCAGCTCTTCCTTGCAGCACCATCAACACCTAGCTCACTCTCTTTCTCTCTCTATTTGCGTGAATGGTTGAGATTGGATCTGAAGAAGGAGGGAGGCGTGAGGGAGGCGGGTTGAGGGAAGGATTAGAGTAGTGATTAGGTTAATTAGGTTTAGGGTTATGGTTAATGGGCTTAGGGTTAATTAGGGTTAAATGGGCTGAACAGATAATGGGCCAGCTCAATGGTTCAGCTCACATTTCGAAATATATATAAAACCGTCTCAATTACTCAGCTCGATACTTAACGTATTTATCGACTCAACTATTAACCCGATATAATTAATATATAAAACGTATAATAATTAGTAATATATAATAATATCCATTTAATTTATTATATAAAAAATACGGGGTATTACAGTCTTCACCCCCTTAAAATGAACTTCGTCCCGAAGTTCGCTCCCGTACCCAAACCTCAGAAGGGTGTTGTACACCGTTCATACGGCGTCACGCATTTCTAACACGGTTAACACAACTTTTGACACATTAATTAAACATAACAAATACGAAATGTTACATTCTGCCCTCCTAAAAATAAACTTCGTCCCGAAGTTTAACTCGTCTTTACTTAACCCAATTAGCTACAACTAATAACTACCTGCGAACACAGATATATAACAACTATATAATCATCTGAGAACACCGTCATCTTCCATCTCAATTCCGATCTCAAACTCAACATAAACTCATTAACCATGGTCGCACTGGACCGCAACGTAACTTGGCACAAAGGCCCCACAACTCATAACTCAATACCAGTAGTTTAACTTATACTCTCCTTTTTTATACCTCAACCAACTAATCGAAGTAGGAACAAAACATATAGGACTCATTTGTATAGGTACCCCACCACTAAACATCAACTTGGTCAACTACAATCTACAAACAAGTGCAATTTAAGCATTAAGATTTTACAATCCTACCCAACTAAAAACATGGTTACGTCCTCGTAACCTTCATTATTATAACAATGTTCTCAAACTACTGCTAACCACTTAAAAAGGATCAAAGATTCTCAACTCTCGCTTAAGTTAACTAATCCTAACCAAAGACAATCAGTTTCGCAGTAATTATCAGCCTAGAAATATTTTTAATCCTCTAACCAAAAGGGTTTGGGGTTTATTCACGAATGACGAATGCACCTTGATTGGCAAATTTTACAAATTGATTGGTCGAGTCAAACAAGCGAGTAAACGGCGATATTGGAAAGTTAACATGTAAGACTATCATACATAAAATTTCGTTCTTGGTTTTAAATATATTTTGACTGCACTCAACGCCATGACATAAAAGATCAAATGTATTTAACTAAACCAATTTCACAACTATTCGTTACCTGTCATGCTAACATTAACATATCATGTTGACACGCCACTCACTTAAATCACCACATTACATTTCCCGGTTTGACATTCGTAATTAACCACAACCCACCAATTCGCTATATGAACGAACAACATGACTAAATTATCCCACTACTTATGACTCCGTTCTAATTTCATTCCTCCAGACTAGCAAATATCATGGTACCATACCACCAGACACTGGCTGAAAATCTCATTCCGAATTTATACTCATACGACAAAATTTACTTCATTTTCAAAACTTTTACTTTCATACTGGACGGTGAATAATTTTCTTAACATATTCTTATAACATGGCCATCATAGAATTCATTTATAGCTTACTACGAAACTCAAAATCAGATAAACTTAATTTAATTCAATTCCTTTAAACAAGACAAGTTTAGGTGTCGACTCATATATTGTAATTTACAGGTTCATCTTATTCATTTCAATCCTAGCCTTACTAATGAGCGACTATTACTTCAATCATCAGGGTTTTAGTTGCACTTCTTTACTCGGTCATATTCACGGGTCAATTAAACGTAACTATAACGACTATCATTGAAACCAATGTATATCATGTGAATCATCAAAGGTTATCCCATTATAATTGCTAATATAATTATCATAAACAATCTTTATTAAAGTATAATTGATAGTGATGACTCGAGAATATAGATATGCTAAATGTCGTATTATATCAAACAGTTTCCTTTACATCATGCTCCTACAATTGCAAGAATCCCTTCGCATCTCGATCTACTCATTATATCTAAATCACGATTACGATGACTAAAGATATGAAATTCTATCGTGTTTCTTATTACTAACACAATACTATACTAGCATGGCTTTGGGATCACATAACCGCATATTACTAGACCTAATAGTACTATCATCACATCATTCATACAAATACTTACCGTAGCGTTGTCCTGCATAATGGTTAGATTATATGGGTCTCAAAGTATACATCAACTCGATTATGCAGTAATCAATGTATCAATCAGTTAATACTTAGGCAACGATATTTGAATTTCTGTTCAACCTCAAGCAACCATTCTACCCTTTCTCTCGTATACACTCATGGTTTCCGGTTCAACTAAGAGGACCACTGGTTCGGTGTGAGGGGACCCCTAACTCATACTTTACCTTAGTGTGCTCCTAACAGTTCTATCCCGGGGTTCATTTTATTTAGACACATCCTATGTTCATTGGGCTCATTGGTTTAGGCCTGAGGATCGTTCGCTCTGATACCACTTTGTAACACCCCGGTTTATAAAAGAAGTCCTCGTCAAGACATTCTCTAATAAAACGGACTGTTACCATCTCGGTTTCCCGAGGTAGTGAATAACAAATTAAACTCCAAGGCAATTTATAATATTTTAACTTAATTATTACAAATCCTCTTTTCAACTCAAATTACAAGAACTGACATAAATAAAAGTGAAAGTCTTCTAGATGATGATCTAGCTACTAAGTCGTCTGATCCAGTGTCTCACGCCCATTAAGCTCCCGTCCTATCTCTTAAACCTATCAAGTCTGCTCCCCATAAAACGGTTCATCACAGGTGTTCACGAATACACAGGGTCAACCACGAGGTTGAGTAGGGAAAACAATAAAACAGTAAATATGATATGCATGATACTCCGTCACCTCCTTATCCGCCTCAACTCAATCTCATATCTCATATCTCATAACTCATTTCTCATTTCTCTTTTCTCATTTCTCATTTCTCTTTTCTCTTTTACCTCACGGACCGATTAACGGCAATCACGGACCAACTTAATGGCAATCACGGACCAACTTAATGGCATATACGGACCAACTTAATGGCAATCACGGACCAACTTAATGGCATATACGGACCAACTTAATGGCAATCACACGAGCCCGAAGGCCAATATCGCTTATCACAACATCACATCGTATCTCAACATCGTCACTACCGCCTCATCCTTCAACTCCAATGCATATGAAATGCTCAACAATAATTAATGCAATGCAATATGTATATAAATCACCGAACTGATAAATCATAAAATCATGCCAAGTTACCCGATGTTGTGATATCAACTTAATATGATCAATTCAGTCAATCACCTTTCCGTATATAAATCGTAACGTAAATCAACAAACGAGAATCCGTCAACACAATTCAACATCGATAATAGAGTAAGTGTATTTCCCTACCTCAAAGTGCCAGCAATTCCAATTAAGCAGTTAAGCAGTCCAGAAAGTAAAGCAATGAATTGATTATCGATCCTTCACGAATCCGTCACCTAAAACAATTATAATATTTATAATTACTAACTACTAAATATAGACACCTCCCGAAATAGAAACTTTCCCGATATAGTAACTTTTCTCTTTTAACAAACCCGACTCAAAAATCCGTCTTTAATTATTTACTTAACTCGGGAATTAAATTGGGTAATTAGTATGATAATTAAATGAATTATATGATTAAAATAATCCGAATCAAATATTGAACAACTCAACAATCCTGACTCAAACCCGTCTTTAATTATTTAATAACTCGGAATTTAAATTAATTAATTAATACGATGAATTAATTAATAAGAAAACAAATCAAAACCCGACTAAATACACGCGCGCCTTTCACGCTCACCCAAACTCACCACACCTTGCTCGAACCACCGCGTCCACCACCAGTCGTGCTACCCACTTGCCCCACCACCACCGCAGCCAACCCCACCCTGGTCGATCGACGTAGCGAGTCGAACCAGGGCGCCTAATGGCCTGGTTCACCGCCAAGCTTCACCAACACCCCCTGTCCTCGACTCACAACCACCGTAGCTGTCACTAAACACCGCGGACCACCGCCACCTTACTCGTCGTCGGACCACGCATCCGACACCACGGCACCACCTTGTCGACCTCCCCTAGTCGACGTTGGCACCACCCAAACCCGACCATGTAAAACCCGCCTGAAAACCATATCTGAAACCCGTTTCCTACCCCTTGTCAATGTCGCCTATCTCTGCCACCACTACCACCTAAAACCACCTCAACAACCACCACGCCACTCGTCCCTCACCACACTACCCTTATACCCTGTCAACAACTACCCTAGACGCCATTATAAGACACGAACAACCCACCAAAAACCCGACATTAAACGAAAACAGAGAAAATGAATTGCTCTTACCATCTTTCTGCCACCACGACGGCCACCACGGCCACCCTAGGTCGTCGCCAATCATCCCCTGACTCTTCCTTGCAAAGCACCATCAACACCTAGCTCACTCTCTCTTTCTCTCTCTATTTGCGTGAATGGTTGAGATTGGATCTGAAGAAGGAGGGAGGCGTGAGGGAGGCGGGTTGAGGGAAGGATTAGAGTAGTGATTAGGTTAATTAGGTTTAGGGTTATGGTTAATGGGCTTAGGGTTAATTAGGGTTAAATGGGCTGAACAGATAATGGGCCAGCTCAATGGTTCAGCTCACATTTCGAAATATATATAAAACCGTCTCAATTACTCAGCTCGATACTTAACGTATTTATCGACTCAACTATTAACCCGATATAATTAATATATAAAACGTATAATAATTAGTAATATATAATAATATCCATTTAATTTATTATATAAAAAATACGGGGTATTACAACACAACCCTTCACTTTCTAATAAGCCATATTAAGTTTGCCTTTTGTTTGTCACTCAAAACATCGCCGCCGCATCGACGGCATCACCAGCGCCACCTATCTCAATAATGATCAGTCGAAGAACTGCGTGCAAGATTGGAAGAAAACTATTAGGATCAAAACCATAAGCTAGGATAATCGATTTTTACAGCACTTTAATTCAAAAATTCACATAACAAAGTTGATAAGACTAATATGACACTAAGTAAAGGTCTAGAAAGGCTTCAATATATAGCAAAATACCAGGTGACTTGCGATTGTCTAGGCGTCTATATGTCCCCTTCGGTAAATAAAAATACATAAGACTTTTGTGTTCGAACTCTAGGAATGGTTAAACTTTAATTCACCAATATACCCACGCACTACAGACTGCGAGTAACAAAAAGAGCCCTTCTAGAAACCTTTGAAAAGGAGAATATTACAAGAATTATGACAGAAATTGAATCTAATAGGACCTCTGTATTTTCATGAAGCTATATGCAACACTGTATTGCTTTAATGATCATAGAAGGATCTGACTTAATTGGTGGCACTTTGTAGAACTCCATCATAATAAGTCCCATCGAGTTTAAAGTGCATACTCCTCCTTCCCCAACCGAGCTTGCCTCTTACAAACCGCGAGCGTTGCTCACACCAAATTCTAGGGAGCTAATCTAATCGAATTAGTGGCCACTTAATGTTCAACTATTAAACGAACACAATTTAAGCAGGTCCAGTAAAAGTCCTGGGATTTCTTACCGTGTAAATCTAATTAGCTTTGTATGTGACTGGGCCATTGCTGACATGGGGGATGGTTCCTAAAACTGAAACTCAAAACAGTAATTAGCTGCAGTAATTCAACATGAGTAGAGTGAGTGAAAAAAAAAACACAAAGGAAAAAAAAATTAAGATGGCATACTGAATACATGGCTGTCGCCTTAGTCGTCATTGTCATCGCCATCACACCAACTCCTATGTAAAATAACAAGAAATAGATCAAGAAATAGATACAACTTGTACCTACTGTATCGAACAACCCTAGATAAATAAATTCCGTCCCAGGAGAAGAATTACACACCGCTTGTCTGCGCATGTTTGTGGAGTTAAACGCGAAAATAATGAAATCGACAAATTAGGGGATTGAATAAACGACGAAAACGAAATTCATTACCAGCCTTCGAAGCAACTAATTTAGCAGGCATAACAACGAAATGAATAGACAACGAAATCAAACTGGAAAATATCAGTATAATTCCCAAACAATAACGATATCAAACTGAATAAACAACAAGAATGGAAATTAGAATCGCTTTTAATAAAAAAAGAGCTCTGAATTTTATGTCAACGCGCAACTTCCTAAAGCCTGTCCCCGAATGCTGCAACCTCTTACCATGCCATAATACCTGCGCAACACTGAATGAGCCAACCATATGAACTGAACATTGAGATTTTTGTAAAACAGGTTAAGGCGAACACCAAAACATTGAAAGGTGAGGACTAACTAACCATGTATGAATAACCATGATTGATAGAATTCGATGCAGGCTCTTTCAGCAAGTGCGTAGCGCGGCGCGCCAGTCTTAACCTCCTATACCTGAGCACCACAGAACCTATTATCAGTGTTATCAATTCCCTTTATGTTTTCGGTGCGCCTAGTTAGCCGCATATCAAATAATGAGTAGACACGACAATTCAAAAGCAGTCACAATCGGTGGGATGCCCGCCTCGGTATCTAGGAAACATGACTTGCACGATTGCTCACCGGCTGACAGAGCAAGCAATAGCTGGGCCCGGTATAGTGAACCCTGCGCAAGAGCGTAACACAAGTTTATTAAAATTCAGGAGAAGCATTATCGCAAACCAACCAACACAGCTAAATACGGCAAAGTAGACAACTGAAATGCAGGAATAAGCCTAAAACCTAGTAGCAACACCTGGTGACTCTAAAGTGCACTTTGCATCTTTGGAAGAAACAAACGGTTTTGGAGAGCACTGATGAACTTACATTAAAATCGCAGTCAATCATTTGAAGCAAAACTTCGAAACATCAGCCAAAGAAGTGTGTACAAATAGGACCCCGTATTGAGGCATTAGCCAAGAACCATACCTAACATACAAAAGCAATCCCTTTTCAGTCCTGGGTTCAATAATTATAAACCTAAACGAAAAGGCAGGGCCACGAGAATCAGAACGCGATACCGAAAAGCTGTCAGAATGCCCGAGGGATGCATATTAGGGGGGAAAAAACCAAGAATCGGGGGACAATTAGGGAATGCTTGGCCGCAGTCTAAACAATTTAATTAGGAAAAGAGTAGTTCAGTTATCGCGGTGCTTAACTAAGTTACACACAGTTACCTAGGGCGTTTAATATCACCCGAGATTGGTAAAATTCATAGCGTTCCCTTTAAAATGTTGGTTTTTTTGTGAAGGAGAAGTCCCAGGCAACTTTATTCAGTAATGCATACTCTTTAAAATAAATCACTTGTAATTCCTTCCTTTTAAATGGAAGGTTGGCCCCACCAAAAGCGTCCACGACAGCGTAAAGTATACATCAGCGATTATCCTGGCATTTCCGCCCAGGTTCAAAAGCATTCTAGGAGTTCCGGTATTTTAATGCGGCGGCAGGTCAAACGAAGGCACGAGACCGATTAATTGCCTAGGGCAACCAGTTTTTTTCTGTGGTGGCTTCCTGAAATTCCTGAACACTCAAAACTGCTTATCAATACTTCCGTTGTAGAGCAACCACTTAACTCCCTACACCTACACTGTATGGATTTGGCGGAAACTCCCTTAGTTTGCCACCGTTGGTAACCCAAGGCCGCCTTTAGCAAACCTCGCTATAATAACATGCACTTTTCTTCCAATACTCGACTTGGCATGAGCAGAGGATTCAACACCTACAAATCATAGTTAGCACAGATAGATGTTATAAATCAAGATACGCCAGACAACAAGCTGAAAATTAGAGGTAGATAACCTTTTTTTTAACCAGTGTTTACAACAGCTATTCATTTTTCAGCATATAGTAGGTGTACACCATAATAGTTTAGACTGGGCTGGCGAAGGCGGCAACATTTACGTTTTTTATTCACAATAGCGTAACTATTCAAGGAAAGGCTGAACATGGAACTGAAACCTAAAGTGTATAAAGGGTCTACTTCTGACTCTGAACATTACAATAACAGGCCCCTACATAATCCGAGCAACCAACTAACCACCAAATGAAGTGCAAGTGGCCAATCATCACCGTTTCAAACAATAGACCTTGCCTATGCTCATCAACACTAAATGATTTGTTACAGACACACACAAAATTCTCTGTAGTGGCCTTATACAACCCATTTGTACTACACAAGAATACGTCAACACAACATCAACAAACCAAATACAAAACTCTAACCCTCAATGAAGCACATAAATGTCAGCCCTCTTGCCCTCACCTACAACACCCCTATGGCCCCTGAACACATATACAATGAGTATATTCAGCCGTCAAGCTCACAAAACCACAAGTCAGTCCAGGTAGAATTAAATACTACAAGCAAGTAAACATTTGTCAACAGATTAGGAATAGTAACGAGAAGCAGCGGAAACCTGAATGCGGCGCATAAATTCCATCCCCACGTATCCAACGAGTGCAGTCAGTCAGCAAACTGAAGTCACCACAAGTTAAAGTTAAGGCTTCACAAACGACAAGCAAGAAAACACCGGTAGACAGATCCAGAATAACAACAAGAATCAGCAGTAACCTGTAAGTCTGCGCTGTCATCTGAAGTGTTCGGGAGCAGTAAATGCAAACCCAAGAAGTGCCTAGAAACGCTGGAAGCTTGCTAGAAGCCAACGGTAGCCACCTGAAAGTTAAGCAAGAAAGTGTTATAAACTAAGAGTAGTATGGGGCGTCGGCTAACCTTTGACCAGTAGCCTTTGACCGGTAACTGAATTATAAGAACCCAACACTAAGTGCGTAAACATTTTATATAAATGAAATTTTTATAACGATCACCATATGCAGTAACCTAACATATATCACAGAAACTTTAACAAAACAAATAGCCATCCAGCTACCTCATCTCAGCCATAAGTGTCACGACTGTCAATTGATTTCATGATATACATAAGGAACTATAAGACTTAAAGTAGTATCTGGAACTGCTCATGACAAAATTCCCAATCGAAAATTAAATGCTGCGTTAGCTAAAACATTGAGAAATCAGAAAGAACATGTCTCAAATAGGAACTTCTTACCTTTTCGGTCAAACGTGTCCTGAAAAAGCTGTCACAAACCAAAATTCCGAGATGGTAGAAAGTTTACCCATCATTCAAGGATCCCAAATATCAAGTTCCACCGCAAATGGGCATTCCTAAGGCTATTTTCGAAGCAATTTACGGTTCAGCTGTAAAACCGTCTCAAATTTCGCTCAAAGGCTCACAACTTGATGAAAATTCGAAAAAAATACATGGTTATGTTCCTAATATTACCTACTATCCATTTCTAGTGTCAATTTGACAAGGCAAATGCGTTTGGGGGAAAAGCCCCAAATTTTCGATCGAATGGGTCATAAACCCTAGATTTTTCGGCTCAAAATCGGACAAATGTAGAAGATTAATGCAAGATTGAGACACATACCTCGATTAGTCATGTTTAATGCAAGCTTTTGAATCAAACCTTGGCGGAAATGGTGAAGATTTGAGAGAGAAATGTGTGATTTATGTTTCGAGCAAATGAATACAAAGCCTCCTGATTTTCGCGTTTTTACGCAGGAAAACTAAATTGGGGAATAGACGCAGCAGGCGCTGCGCCTCTTCCAAGAGACGCAGCTCATGCTGCGCCTCTTCCTTTTGTTCCCTCCATACGGATTTTCAAAAATTCGTTATGAATTCGTTATTTGTGGGCCCATCTTTGGTGCGCCTCTTCCCCGATGTTATTTTTATTCTTTTGGTCCGTTTGACGAATTTCTTTCGTTCCGGCCCGCGTTTCCAAGCCCGCAGCAGACTGTTACATATTATTTATTCCTTCCAAGACCTTCTGCTTGTCGCAACGAGCATTCATTCCTTCACAAAAAATTCGACACACCTTCGTTATGTCTCCAGTGAGAGTAAGCGGATATACTTTCCCTCTCATGACAAGAAGAATAAATTCCCAATCGTGTCTCTAGCGAGAGTAAGCGGACGTCCTGTCTCTCTCAAGACGCGAGGATTGACAATCTACCTAAGCAGATTTCCTCTCAGCAGTTCCCGCCTGTGTCCTGCTACTCGCAATTATTTCCCAAAGACTACCCAAAGCAGATTTCCTCTCAGCAGTTCCCGCCTGTGTCCTGCTACTCACAATATTTCTTGTTTCCCCGCGGAGTGCGACAAAGGTGTCGTTCTCCAGAAGTTCCCAAACCAAAGCCTTCTTTCTTAGGTTCGTAGACCCAAAATTAGGATTTTTTAACTATAGGATCCCAATCCTTTTAGGTTCATAAGCCTTCAAATTCCCAAACCAATAGAGTTCTTATACCCAAGCTTTAGTTACCCTTAAGTTGAACTTACTTTAGGCCTCATTCCTACCGATTCTTTCCTTTAGGTTCCCACACCCTATCACTAATCCTTATATATCCTTTAGGTCTTACCCTTAGCTCTTACGCACCTCCGGAAGCATCTCCAGAAAGAAGTCTCAGGTATGGTCTCTTCTTATGGCTGGCGATCCTCCTTACGAAGTCTAATGGACTTTAAACGACCCCCCCGATAGTTGACAGACTCTAAAATGTTCCCGACGACAGGTCCTTGGCTCAGACCCCTTGAGCCGCCTCGCGTCGCCATAGTCGTCAGGTTGTAATCTTCGATTGACCTGATGGCTATACTTTGACTTTCGCCTTGTCCAAGCCTCAGTCAAAGTGGGGGCTCTGTAGATACCTCGTTTCTGCACCTCGCGCAAACCACCCGGTGATGATTGGGCCGCATGTTTGGTACGCGGAACGATTTGTGACAATTCGTAAGATTACCGTCAAGTGATTGCTCAAATATTAATGTCTACCTCTTAGTTGTCGTCTACGTCCCGATACGGTCGTTTTGACAGTAATTAGAGTACATTCGGAGTCCGGGCCTAAAACCGTCTCCATTTTCTGATAACCGCTAAAACCCGAGTCAGAATGTTCTGGAATGTTCCGGATATTTCTATTCCATATTTCATAAATTTTATCTTTTAGTAAGCAATTTCCGTAATATTCACATAAGATATTAAGGAAAACCGGATTATTTCCGTCCTACCATAACTCAAACACGGAAATCTTTTTCTTGCAGGAGGAAACCACTTGGGAAAGACACGGCAGTGTCTGCGCCTCTTCCAAGAGACGCAATGGCTGCTGCGCCTCTTCCCAGGCCCTTTTCTGCGTATTTCTCGTATCTTTTTCATATCTTTCCGAGATTCACTTCCAAAGAGTCTCCGAAACCCTAGTTCCTTCACGTGATTAGTATAAATAAGAGCCTTCGCTCCTCATATTTCTCACGCGAGTGTCCACCCTTCTCTTCTCCCTTTGCATTCTAGACTTTGTTCATACTTTTTGGCGTCTACGTGCTTGAACTTTCGACCACGTAAGCTCGGATCCTTCTGAGTACCAGCCTCCCCGTTTGCATGACCGACCAATTTGACCAACTCCACTCAATCAACTTAATTAACTAATCGTTTTCCTCCTACGAGGGCACTTTCTTTGCATTCGCGTCAACATGTAAGTTTGAGGGTGTAAATCTCTCTTTTATTTATTGTATTTTATTTATTGTATCATAATCAATTGTAAGGTTTACGTCGAAAATACCATTAAAACCGATTTCTAAAACCATGCTTTAAAACCTCTTTTTTACGGATTTCCAGTAGATAACCGTCGAGAAAGGACGCAAAGAATCGCCGCACCGCTTCGAAGGAGCGCAGTTCCTGCTGCGCCTCTTCGTGAGGCTGCCGCAGTTCCTGCTTCCTTTCTTCTTCGTTCGTCCTCTGTTATTCGTTCCAAAATCCTTTTGTTTGTTTCGTTTCGTTTGTTTATTCTTCGCCATAATAGTATATAATTCATATGTATATCTTCATCATCATCATTAATATGTTTTAATCATCACAAATTCGACTTAAATCCCTAATAAACCAATATTTGCGGGTTTTCGTCATTAAATTCAATTCCGGGTTGTAGAGATTCAATTCGTCAATATTGGGTTTCTGGAATTCGTCTTTGATATAGTTTACATCTGCTTATTCACATGTTCATTGCATATTCATCATCAATCCATCGTATCTAACCTAATTAATTGAATTAATTTGTTTGGTTTGTTAATATTTTTCACTTCTGTCATTATTCCATCTTGTAATCAATTCGTTTGCATCCGTCTCATTCATGTTTTACTGTTTTAATGACCCAATCACATGTAAATTAACATATTAATCACTTTCATCCGAGTAAATGTCATCAATCGATCATTAAATTCACCAATTAACATTAACGGCTTGCAATTACGGCTTCACAGCCAGAACTGAGCCAAGGAACAAACGCAGCGTCTGCTGCGCCTATTCAGGGGACGCAGCCACTGCTGCGCTTTTTCGGCCGAGTTCGTCCCGAACTCCGTTTCTGCCTTGACGTAGTGTAATTAGTTTACATATTAACTAACTTTTAACCGTAATATCACGCTAAGTCCTGTTCGTTAATTTATTTGATTCTTTCTTTCTTTCTTTCTTTCTTTCTTTTTCTCAAATTATCCGTTTTAAAGGTATTTTCGACATAAATCGCCTATTCCAATGTAATTAATGTAATTTTCATTATTGTAATTCATAATTATTGTATTTTTCTTTTATTGTTTGTATGTTTTCACATATAATTCAACATTAAATCCTACTTCGACCCAATTGTATGCTAACTAATTGTCAAGCAACTTAGTCTAATTCTCACATGTTAGGATTAATCTAATGGATGTTGCATTGCATGCATATAGCCGACGATATATCAAGTACGAATAACTTCCCTAATCATTAGTAGAGGCCGCTATCGAGGCGGGCGGGATTAGGTGTTCGATCAAAAGAGCTTCCTAATACGTACCCTCACCCCTTACTCCAGATATCTGTGAACACCCGTGTTCATTGGCATCCACGAGAGTCATTCTAGACATAGAATGCTAAGGGTAACGATTGCCTAGTGTTCATGTCTCTACTTTGTGTCTTGACATGACACGAGGTACTCGAACGGTTCCAATTTCCCATAAAAATTGGTGGCGACTCCATACAAAAATGCAAACGCTTGTTTCCCAAGCGCCCCCGCTGTCCACAGAGAGTACGTACCGTGGCGGGTTTGACTACCGGACTGAATGTGTCCGAATAATCTATCCCGGGTCTTTGGAGAAATCCTTTTGCGACGAGACGTTCTTTGTATTTATCAATTGTATTATCAGCTTTATATTTTATACGGAAAATCCACTTACATCCAATGACATTCATGGTGGGTTGGGAAGGGACAAGAGTCCATGTTTGGTTGTGTTGAAGGGCATCAAACTCTAATTGCATAGCTTCACGCCACAAGGGGTCGATTAAAGCTTGTTTAACCGTTTTTGGTAGACGAGATGGTGAGGAAATGGTTGCTAATTTAGCATATTTGGGATTTGGTTTCACAATGTTATTAGAGAGGCGTGTGCCATGGCCATGTGTGGGAGGTGGAGGTGGCAGGTTAGGAGCAGGAACAAGGGAGGATGTGGGTGAGTGGGTTGGGGAAGTTGATGAGGCAAGCGATGTGGTAGTCGTAGTAGGGGCAATGGGCGAGGTTGGGGTAGATGACCGAGGACTTGTGGGTGGGGTAGGGTGGTGAATATCAGTAGCAGGTGGTGGAGTAGCAGGAAAGGTGGGAATGATAGTGGAGAACCAGTCAGAAACAGTAGGAGTAGGTGCAAGTGAGGTAGAGGACGTGAGTTGGGTATAGGGAAAACTAGACTCGACAAATTTCACATGTCGTGAAACATAGACTTTAGAAGTGATGGGATCGAGACAATAGTAAGCACTTTGTGTGGGTGAATAACCAACAAAAACACAAGGAGTGGAGCGAGGCTCAAGTTTGTGATGTGTGTATGGACGAAGTTATGGGTAACATAAACAACCAAAGGAGCGTAATTTGGTATAGTTTGGTTTGATACCAAAAAGACACAGGAACGGAGATAAGTGTTTTAACGTGGGTGTAGGGAGACGATTAATTAAGTAAGTGGCTGTAGAAATGCATAAGGCCAAAGGGACGTGGGCATAGAGGCATGGGTGAGTAATGCTAGGCCCGTCTCGATAATGTGACGATGACGGCGTTCAGAATATCCATTGAGTTCAGGGGTGTGTGGAGGGGTGGTGAGATGACCGATTCCATTAGAACTAAGAGTGTGGGCAAGTTTGATATATTCACCGCCATTATCAGAATATAATTGTAATATGGGTCGATTGAAATATTTTTCTACGAGGGTGCGGAAGCGAACGAAAATTTGTGTTGCGTCAGATTTCAATTTCATTGGATAAAACCAGATAAATTTGGTGAAATGATCGACAAAAATTATATAGTATTTGAAACCGTCATTAGACATAATAGGAGAACACCAAACATCCGAAAATATTAAATCCAATGGAGCATTAGAACGAATTGTATTTTGCGAAAACGCTAATTTGTGACTCTTGTGAATATCACACGAGTTATACAATACAAAAGATGATAATGAGATATCTAATTTGTAATGACTACGTAGGTATTTGAGGATAGGCACGGACGGATGTCCGAGTTTGTGATGCCACTCAGTGGAAGTAGCGACTTGACAGACATGAACCCGAGGTGATGGTAGGTGACACTTGTAAACACCGTCTCTAAGCTGTCCTTGAAGGAGGATGCGACCCGAAATTTTGTCCTTTATAAAACAGAACAAAGATGAAAATTCACAAACTGTGTTATTATCTTTGCATAGTTGAGAAATAGAAATTATATTACGAGAAATTCGGGGTACACAAAAAACATTAGTAAATTTTAAGATTGAAGGGGAAGAGGTGGGAATATTGAACGAACCTAGATGGGTAATGGGCAAGGACGTACCATCAGCGATGATGATCTCGTCACCACCATTGTAAGAAGAGTGAAGAGCCAAGTTGTCGAGGTCCTGAGTTATGTGGTGGGAGGCTCCACTATCTAGGAGATAGGCAGAACTAGACGAGGAGGGGCCTGACATGGAAGCGTTAGTGACTGTGTGAGCTTGGGGAGGAGCACGATTAAGACGGTTTAAGGTGCGGGATGGTAGGACGACAGTAGGATAATCACGCTTAAATTTATAGCAAAAGAAGAGAACATGACCTTTAGCACCGCAATATTGACAGGAACCTTTGAAGGGTGGATCCTGTTTTGGCTGATTGATGTCAGGTGCGGAAGAGTGCATAACAGGAGGAGTGCGAGCATAGGCCATGTTGCGTGAAGGCTGGTATGTGGTAGCGTGTACCGAGGTAGGGAATGGAGAAGGAGCAGTGTTCTGCTCAGTTTGCAAATCAAAGTTGAGTAATTTTTCGTGAAGAGACTCAAATGAGATGGGTTCATCACGAGCTTGAACGGGATCGATAACAGAGTGATATTTGCTGTAATCGACGCCACGAACGATTTTTGCAATTAAATCTTCATGGTCCATAGGCTTCCCGAGGACAGCAAGTTTGTCAGCACAGGCTTTGATGGACTGCATATACTCAGTGATGCTTTGGGTGGTTTTGCGAATGGAATTGAGACGGTCTTTTATTTGTAGTATGTGGGCACGAGAAGGGTTCGCATAAGTGGATGCAAGGGTGGTCCAAACATCACGTGAAGTGGGAGAACGCATAACGAGAGAATGAATGGTGGGTTCAAGGGTGCCGAGGAGAGCACCTTTGAGGAGATGGTCCTGGCGTTTCCAGGTCATGTGAGCAGGGTTGGCGACTGTTTTTGTTTTGGTATCATCAGTAGGATCAAGTAAGGTGTCCGAGGGACATGGGTGTGTTCCATTAAGGTATTTGAGCAAGTCGTATCCAAAAAGAAGCGACTCGATTTGATCTTGCCAGGGCATATATATGAGAGGAGTTAATTTGTCAACCATGTTCAGATTGACAAGGAGGAGAGGAACATTCGGTTCATGGGCATTGGGTAGGGTTGCGGCTGAAGACGCTATGAGGGAAGAAGGAATCAGTGTTTGAGTAGGGTTAGGATCGGGGGTTGCCTGATACCATGTAAGGGATTGGACGTTAATGATTTTCATTCATATGTAAAAGCAATACAATGGTTTGGTATATATACTAGATACAAGAGAGCTAGGTCTACCCTATATACAATATTTAGGAAAGACGGAAATAATCGAAATAAGGTAAATACAAAGATGCATATAATTCCTATATACAAAAACTAGGAAATAGAAGTATTAAGGAAAGATTAGGTAATATCTTTAATATCTTGTTGGTGTTTCTGCAATGGAAATTGAATCGTATGTTCTCCAATCTCAGATTTTTACTGTGTTGGTTTGTTTCGTTTGTGTTTTTACTGAAGTCTTCCGTCTTTTGTAATGTATTATAGGGAGTTAGATATGTCTCTTCAAGCTGATCCCAACTTTCAGGATATAACAGCAAGCAAGTACAGTATCGAAGATATGCAAAAGATGAAGGCTAATATACTCGAATGTCTCCCTGATGAGAGGTGGAATCCAACTGTCCTGACATTTCTGAGGTGAGATCTTGTTCCGTTATTGGTCAATATATGACGTGTGGCAATTTTAAAATGATACGGATGATGATGGGGTTTGCATATTGATATATGCAGGGAGTTCATTACGGCTGCTCAAAGTATCTTGGAGGTACACAAAATTAGGCTTACTCCTCTACCTGTGTTACTTTATGGATGCTTACCTCCACGGATACATGGAATTCTTAAACGGTATTAAGCTAAGTTAATATCCTTACTATCTGTCTGAGGAATAAGAACTAACATAAGATTAATTTCATATGAAAACATTATTAGAGAATAATTGCCACCAATTATTCTAGAATTATTTTGTGTATATTTTATCATCAGTCAAAGATTGTAACTAATCCTCTCCTTATTCTTAGCCTCACATTAGGTAACTAAGCCCCTATTCTTAGGTAACCAAATATCTTGTAATTAGTATATAACAAAGTATGCCTCTGCTTGTACTTCGAACACATTCAATATACCAATATTTCACATTACTTACGAACATGCCCATCTTTTCTCTTAGTCACGTTATTTATCTAACATTTACGGTAAATTTTCCAGAATCCCGAACTGCAACTGCAAGTGGAACCCTTGTGTAGCTATTTGGCTTATGTTAGTCTGAATAATGTTGAAATGGTGAAGTTCTTACCTTCCCTGATTGCTGCTTCAGTGGTATTTCTCGCCATGTTCATTATCCAGCCCGAGAAGCGCTCTTGGGTAAGTATTTGACTTACGGACTAGAATAATAGTAAATTACATATATTTAATATTATTTTTTCTATCACTAATTTCTCCTCTTGTTGCAGTGTTCTCGTCTCCAAAATTGTACTGGATACCAAGCGGCTGAATTGAAGGAATGCGTTCTCCAGCTATTAAGTTCAAAACAAAAGATTGCAGTAACTATATTGGCGAGATTCATAGGGATTCCTCGGGTAATTACGATTTTATCTTGAATTTAACAAATTACTATCCTTACGAGTATTAGTTATTAGTCTAATACCCTTTATTTTCATGTAACAGCGGGTCGAAGAGTCTGCTACAGTAGCAAATATACCTGCATCTTATTTTGATTGAGGATTGATGCTTGGTGGTGTTTCGGGGTTGTCGACGAACTCGGTCATTTGATTGATTTTAATATGACAGGGGATGTTTTTCATCTGCTCTTTAGTTTAGATATTGCTGACTACTTGTGTTGAGAATTGCTAAACCATTATGAGTATCCTATATTTTTGCTCTTTTTTACCTTACTAGTCGTTGCTCCGTGCCAATTTGGCTAATTGTTTATCTAACCGCAAGAGGATAAATTGAATAGAAAAGGATGTTGCCCATCATCTGGCCAAAAACGCTGACGGAACATAATAAGCACTATACATTATAAATGCTAACAAACGACGGCAAGGCAAAATACCTAAGACACAATAGTCGTAAAATATTAAGCGAAACACCTATGCGTGTAAGGCACACATCTATAAAATATAATTAAAAGGCTAGCCTAAAATGACTAATAAACGCCACGTAGACAAAGCCACGTAGGATCCAAAAATGCCACGTAAATGCCACGTAAATGTGAGCATCAAAACTCATTGCCACGTAATTGTCTTATTTTATAGATTTAATTCATTTTTCTATAAATTAATTTATTTTATGTAACTCTTACAAATTTACATCAAAATTTCATAATTCATAATCAATATTGACATTTTAATTGAACTTTTGTGATAAAAACATGTTAATAAATGTCATAATTTATAATTAAAATTAACATTTTAATTGAAATTTTGGTAATAAAACATGTTAATAAATTAAAACTTTTCATATTACTTAACATGCACCCACCATTTTTATTAACACTTTTTCCTATTTAATTCATTTTTTTAATTAAACATTATAATAAATTGATTAAAACTCTTCATAATACTTAACACCCACCAAATTAATTAAAATTTCTTCCTATCTAATTAATTTTTGTAATATAATATGTTAATAAATTTATTAGATTTCTTTATACTACTTAATACCCATAATTTTCATTAATATTTTTCCTTATTTAATTCACCTCTTGAGTTGCTCAGCAATCAATTATCTAATTTAATAACACCACAAAATAAATTAAAAATAAAATTAAAATATGGGAGTCTATGGTTGTGTGATGGCTATAAAACCTATAATACCTATGATAGTTTCTATTCACAATATTTATTTAAAATCTATTGCTCATTTGCCCATGAGCTTCTAAGTTGTGGATTATATTTTATGTTTTAATTTATTTATTTGATTATAGAGAGTATATTGAGTATTCTTATTGAGTATTGTTGTTGTTATTGTTCCGGGTGTAATTCCAGAGCAAGTAAAGTTACCACCCGTGGCTTGTCGAATGATGTCTTGAGTTGGATTCTCCTTTGGTCTTAGTCGTTCCTCTCGGCCTCTCCTGCAACAATGAACGAACTGAGGGCTTGGCTTTGTGCCAAGCGTACTCACTCCGACGCCCAAGTCAGTAAACTTAAGGGATAAGTTGTTACTTGGCTGAATGTATATTGTAGAGAGATAAGGAGGATATTACCAGATGAATAGTATACTTAGGTTTAGTTGTGGATTAGTTGGGATCCTTTCCTCAATGAAGATTGAGGAGTATTTATAGGTTTTCACCTTTTGTCACGTAGTGGCCAAGTGGCCAAGTGGCTAGCAGGTGGAAAGACTGATCTACCCCTCTGCCGAGGGACCTATGGCAGGCCGGCGGGCCCTGTTGACTCACCGCCGAGGGGTCTTGGATATGAGTACGCGGGTATTTGTCCCGACGTGGCAGAGCAGCTCATCTTGAAGAATAATTTGAGTCGGGGGCAGCCATCCCTTCTCAGCGTCAAACAGCTGCATCGCCCGCTTCTCATCCTCAGTAAGAGGAACCTTCGAAGCGTCCATTTTAGCTTTCCCCCGGGAGGTACACTCCTCATGCTCTTCCCGGTTCTCACACCGCAAGTAAACAGGGCTCTGGAAAGACCGGGGCAGGGGGTAGTCCTCCGGCACTTGAACATACACCCATCGCCGTTGCCAGTCTTTGCAAGAAGTAAGTTTGTACACGGAGGCGAAGCCTGGCTCCGCCTGCACGCTATACCAACCCACTTTACCAGCGATTGACGGTCGTAGATGATGAAGGCGGCGGAATAAGTTGACTGTCGGGATCTCCCCCCTAAAAAGGCAGAGCCACACAAAGCCAACTATCGTCCTCATGGCCAGCGGATGTAGTTGGGCCACCACGACGTTCATAGCTTTGATAATGGCCATGACATATTTATTCAGAGGAAACCGCAGCCCATACTCCAGATGCCTGATGTACACGCCGGTGTGACTCGGTGGAGGGCAACAGACCGCCTGACCCTTTTTAGGAATAACGATCTTGTACCCCTCACCGAAGGAGAAATGGCCTCCGAAAAATGTCTCGCCGGAGCAACTGGCGAACTTATGGGACCAAGCACGGTCAAGACCAGTCGTGCAGGGCTCGTCATGATCCGGGATAGACAGCCTCCCACCATCAGAAGGAGTCCCCTCATCCTCATCAGCATCGTCACCCTCATCCTCCCGTTCCTCCAGAATTGGTGGATCGACTACGGGAGAAGGAGACCTAGGGCCCCCAAACCTTATCGGAATGGCGTCTAGTATCTCCTCCTCATCAAGACGCGACAGGGAACCCCCCGGCGCTGGCTTACTAGGTCCGGCATCAGCAGAAGACATGTTTACAATAATGACTTACAGAGTTAAGAAATTGGAATGTTTGTTTACCTTGAAGAAAAACGCTCGCCGGGATAACAACTCTGAGAATTAGAAGACGAAGAAAACCCTTGAGAGTTTAGAGGAAAATTTTGGAGAGAATGAAATTGGTGGCCAATTTCACGGGATAACTGCCCTATTTATAGGGAAAAGCCCATGAAGAAGGACCAATCAGAGAACAGCCCATGAAGCGTCAACCAATCAGCGTGCAGACACGTGTCGGACATGCAACCACGGGATGTCAATCGTTGCAACAGTTAGACGTCAATCAATGCAACAGTGACAAAGCGTCTTCAACACGCCTATTCATATATCCTTGCCTATTCACCTTCCTCAACAAATTCCCAAGCATCTGTTCTCCGCCGGCCACATGATCAACCAAGCTAGACAGCGCCGACCGAGGGCAATCAAAAACTACCGGCACTCTCAACCCCGGTCTCGACCAGCGTCCCTTTCTTTTTCCACATCGGATGCCCAATACACATCCATGTGGAGGGGGGATATGGTACGGCCTAAGAAAGACCGGCAGAGGTAAAAGAAGCCGCCGCAGAAGAAGCCGATGCAGAAAATTTTTTACAAATTACTTGCGCAGAATATACGCTCAGACGTACATCGGAGCCCATACCACGGCATAGACTACGCTGGGGCAAATTGATCGGGCATATTCGCACCACGACCAAGTCAACATATTGAGCAAGGTCAAAGATATCCACAAGAAGTCAACGACTTAGGACGAGCCCTAGCCGATGCGACCCATCGGCCGGTCGGCTGGGTCTCGGCATGACAACCTGCCAGCCGGGACACATACCCGCGTACTCATATCCAAGACCCCTCGGCGGTGAGTCAACAGGGCCCGCCGGCCTGCCATAGGTCCCTCGGCAGAGGGGTAGATCAGTCTTTCCACCTGCTAGCCACTTGGCCACTTGGCCACTACGTGACAAAAGGTGAAAGCCTATAAATACTCCTCAATCTTCATTGAGGAAAGGATCCCAACTAATCCACAACTAAACCTAAGTATACTATTCATCTGGTAATATCCTCCTTATCTCTCTACAATATACATTCAGCCAAGTAACAACTTATCCCTTAAGTTTACTGACTTGGGCGTCGGAGTGAGTACGCTTGGCACAAAGCCAAGCCCTCAGTTCGTTCATTGTTGCAGGAGAGGCCGAGAGGAACGACTAAGACCAAAGGAGAATCCAACTCAAGACATCATTCGACAAGCCACGGGTGGTAACTTTACTTGCTCTGGAATTACACCCGGAACAATTATGTCCAATAAAGTATATTTTAATTTGTTATGTTATTGGTTTTATAAATCATTTGATTTATATTTAAATTCATGTTTTCAATTTGGTTTAATTTCAATGATTTACATGTGACAATGTTGATTCGTTTGTGAAGTATTTGCCATCTTGATGTTTTACCTTTTGGTCAATATATTTTTTATATGAATTTTAAAGCATCGTGAAATGTATGTGAATGCAGATAAGACAAAGCATCACGTGGGTAATCTGAAGAGGGAAGAAATACAAAAGGCATGAAACTGAGGTAAAATCTATCTATACAATATAATTAAAAGGTTACTTAAAATATTTAATTTTTGTAGATACCTCGTTTCTGCACCTCCCGCAAACCACCCAGTGATGATTGGGCCGCATGTTTGATACGCGGAACGATTTGTGACAGTTCGTAAGATTATCGTCAAGTGATTGCTCAAATATTAAATGTCGACCTCTTAGTTGTCATCTACGTCCCGATACGGTCGTTTTGGCAGTAATTAGAGTACATTCGGAGTCCGGGTCAAAAACCGTCTCCATTTTCTGATAACTGTTAAATCCCGAGTCGGAATATTCTGGAATGTTCCGGATATTTCTATTCCATATTTCATAAATTTTATCTTTTGGCAAATAATATCCCGTAATATTCATAAGATAATCGAATTATTTCCGTCCTACCATAACTCAAACGCGGAAATCTTTCTTCAGCAGGAGGAAACCTTCTGGGAATAGACGCAGCAGGTGCTGCGCCTCTTCCAAGAGACACAGTGGCTGCTGCGCCTTTTCCCAGGCCCTTCTTTGTATGTCTTACGTATCTTTTTCATATCTTTCCGAGATTCACTTCCAAAGAGTCTCCGAAACCCTAATTCCGTCGTGTGATTAGTATAAATAGGAGCTTTCGTTCCTCATATTTCTCACGCGAGTGTCCGCCCTTCTCTTCTCCCTTTGCATTCTAGACTTTGTTCTTACTAATTGGCGCCTACGTGCTTGAACTTTCGACCACGTAAGCTCGGATCTTTCCGGGTACCAGCCTCTCCGTTGCATGACCGACCAATTTGACCAACTACACCAATAATCAACTTAATTAATCAATCGTTTTCCTCTTACGAGGGCACTCTTTTTGCATTCGCGTCGAGCATTCACTAATCGATATCTTAGTTCATATCGTTTCGTCGACATGTAAGTCTGAGGGTGTATAATCCTTACTTATTTATTGTATTTTATTTATCGTATCACCATTGTAAGATTTATGTCGAAAACACCATTAAAACCGATTTCTAAAACCGTGCTTTAAAACTCTGCTTTTGCGGATTTCGGTGAGAGACGTCGAGAAAAGACGCAAGCTCGCTGCGCCTCTTGAAGGAGCGCATTCTGCTGCGCCTCTTCGTGAGGCCGCCGCAGATTCTCGCTTCTTATCTTCTTCCTCGTCCTCTGTAATTCGCTTCTTTTTATTTGTTATTTGTTTGTCCGTTAATTCTTTGATATAATCGTCACTGATAATTCACATGTATATTGTATCATATGATTCATCATTCATTAGCATGTCTTAACCGTCATAAATCCGACTTAAATCCCTTGTAATTCATATTTGCGGGTTTTCGTCATTAAATTCAAACCCGGATTTTAGAGATTCAATTTGTTCATATTGAGTTTCTGGAATTCGTCATTGATATAGTTTTCATCTGCTTATTCCATATTCGTTGTATATCCGTCGTATTTAGCCTAATTGACTTATTTCAACAGAGGACTCATTAATGTTTTCATCATAATCTCATGTAATTAATTCGTTTACATCCGTATCATTCATGTTTATCGCTTTTATGACCATCATTCACATGCAATTAACCTGTTAATCACTTTCATCCGAGTAAATATCATCAATTAATCCTTTAAATCACCAATCGACATTAACGGCTTGCAATTACGGCTTCACGGCCAGAACTGAGCCAGGGAACAGACGCAGCGTCTGCTGCGCCTATTCCAAAGGACGCAACTCTCCTGCGCCTGTTCCTGGTTGAGTTCTGTCCCTGAACTCCGTTTCTGCCTTGACCTAGTTTAATTAGTCTACGTTCAATCAACTATTATCCATAATATCACGCTAATTCCTGTTCGTTGATTTATTTAATTCTTTCTTTTGTTCTTTTATTCTTTTTCTCAATCTATCCGTTTTAAAGGTATTTTCGACATAAATCGCCTATCCGTTGTAATTAATGTAATTTTCATTATTGCAATTCATAGTTATTGTATTTCTTTTATTGTTTGTATGTTTTCACATGTAAATCAACATTAAATCCTACTTCGACCCAATTGTATGCTAAATTACGTGTCAACCGACTTAGTCTAAATTTCACATGTTAGGATTAAGACTTGGATGTTGCATTGCATGCATATAGCCGACGATATATCAAGTACGAATAACTTCCCTAATCATTAGTAGAGGCCGCTATCGAGGCGGGCGGGATTAGGTGTTCGATCAAAAGAGCTTCCTAATACGTACCCTCACCCCTTACTCCAGATCTCCGTGAGCACCCGTGTTCATTGGCATCCACGAGAGTCATTCTAGACATAGAATGCTAAGGGTAACGATTGCTTAGTGTTCATGTCACTACTTTGTGTCTTGACATGGCACGAGGTATTCGAACGGTTCCAATTTCCCATAAAAATTGGTGGCGACTCCTTACAAAATGCAAACGCTTGTTTTTCGACCTTCACCAAGCGCCCCAGTGGGCGGCCCGCTGTCCACGTTTGGCGACTCATTGGGATAATACACTTACGTGTAGCAAGGGTGAAACTTGAACAAGGTTAGGGAATAAGTTTGTACAAGACAATTGTCGGTTTTCATAACTCGGTCTTCCTAGATCGTTTATTCGGCCTTCCTAGGCCCAACCCAACCCATTCGACCAATCGTCCCGTCTAAACGGTCCTAATTCTTATTTGGGCCTAAGGATGGATAGCGATTGACGTCATCCATACCATGATGCTTACTCTTGTTTGTATCAAGGGCCTTCACTACTTGAGGAAATGGACTAGGAATCGGCCTTACTCTTGTTTGGCACGAGCCTCTCCACAGACTTCGGGTTTGATGGTTCGGTATGGCAACCCACCCTTTAAATCAAAACCCTTTTAAATGCACTCAGCATCCCGTTATAATGCTTGTATAAATATGTAAACCTTACGTGATCACCATTTCTAAACAAATAATGACGAATTTTCAAAAATCAAAACCCAATTTCAAAACAAAATTTCGAAAAAAAGAGGCCTTCAATTAGCGCAAAATCCGGTCAAAACTCTGTCCGTTTGTTGTGTCAAAATTCGGGCCACAAGCCCATTTCAAACCTCACTTCGAGTCCACTCCTACAACTACACTACAGTTGACTAGGACACACATTTTCAAAGACCTTGTCTTTCTTCAAAATTCACTCAACACAAGTGGCACACACCCACTTCACGAGTCAAAACTTTTCCTCTTTTAGCAAGTGTGATAGAATGGTCGATCGTGTTTTGATTCGTCGCCGATCTCTTATCCAGTTTCCAAGATGCCCGGATAAAGTGAAGAAACAAATCTCCAGCAAATTCAAGATAGTAATGATCGAATCCTAGCCGCGCTAGCCCAAATGCAAGTTACCCAAAACCAAACCTATGACCGCCTTGAGCTCATCGAAGGCCGTATATTTGATGTAGAGGGAAGGTTGCCTCCCCTTAAAGGTGAAGTACTACGTTTCTCCGATGACGAGTCTGGGGATGAGAATCCTATCATAGGGACAATGCATGCCGAGAAGAGACTCCAATACCTAGAGGAGCAATTGATGTACCTTAAGGGGGATGACATTTATAGGGAAAACAATCGCAAGTATGAAGCCGTCAATTCCAAATTGCCAACTAACTTTAGCATGACGGATATCCCTAAGTTTAAAGGACATGAGAACCCTTTGAACCACATTCGTGCCTTCAAGGATTACATGTCTATCAAAGGCATCAAACCCGAGATGTTCTTAAGGATCTTTCCTTCATCTCTTGACACCATTCCGAAGCAATGGTTCTACACTTTAGATCACAAGAAGGTCGCTACTTAGGAAGACGCCGCAATCGAGTTATCGAAACAATACGCGGATAATGCCGAGATCCAAGTCAACATGCGTACTCTAGAGGTTCTTACCCAAAATGACAAAGAAGGATTCACCGACTTCCTAAGTAGGTGGAGGAAGACTAGTACTCAACTAGTTGAATGCCCGGATGAGGCTACTCTTGTGGAAAAGTTTGTGGATAATCTCAAGCCCATATATGCCAACCATTTGAGATATCAAAACATCAAGACTTTCAAGGACTTAACCGTATTAGGGACACGAATTGAAGATGACATCCGCAAAGGACTCTTGTCCAAAACGGTAGGTCGAGGATATCAAGGGCCCACAAGTCGTTCATACGGCTCTACTAGCAAGACCGACGAAGTTAACCTTCTCGAGCCATCCAAGAAAACTACTCCACCAAGGAAATTCACAAACCTTGGGGATACGTACTCCAACGCTCTAAAAAGGTTAATGAAGCAAGGTAAACTCCAACCCATTGGACCTACTCCCGAACCCGAAAAGAAGTCCAAGTTTTGGGATGAAAATTCGTACTGTGAATACCATAGGGGCAAGGGGCACGACACAGAAAAATGCTACAAGTTGAAACACGTGCTTCAAGATATGATTGAAGATGGTCGACTTCCAATTCCACCAGGAGGTAAGCCCAACAACACTCAGAATCCTCTTGGAGTTCTAGTGATTACAAGTGACGAATCTACCTTAGATTGCTCACACCTCATTTCTCCCACCGAAAATGAAATTCATGCAATTGAGAAAGAAAGGCTCTACTCCACTATCTCCCCTACCATTTCCGACTTCATCACATGGGCAAGGAATGTAGATAGGCAAGTGTAGGAACTAGAAAACATGGTAACGGCCTTGCGCAATCCCAATGCAATACCTAAAGAACGCGTACCATTGATCTTCTCTCAAAATGCCACTATGCAAGAAGTAGTCACCGTGGTTGATAAACTAGTCGATCAAATCATACGACTAGAAAGTGATATCATGAGAATGAGGGAACTAGCTGCAGTCAATGGGGTTTGGGCCGATGATGATGAAGATGAATATCTCATTGAAAACTCCCTAGTCAAGGAAATAGTCCAAAATGGTGAAGACCAAGATGTGGATCACCTAACTCGTTCGGGTCGCCCATATCAAAGCACTACTCAAAGCGGTCCAACCAACGTCATCACACCAAATGACAACGAAGATGACCCCACTGATCATTTGCTCAAGCAATTACAGAAGACCAAGGTTGATCTTTCAGTCTGGCAACTAGTGGCAAGCTCATTTCCACATCGCCAAGCTTTACTGCAAGCTTTGGCCAAATTGAATGTGGCACATAACTCCACTCCTGAAGATGTAGTCAACTTGGTCTTCCAAGAATCACCTAAGCTAAGTAATCCAGTTACTTTCTCGGATGAAGACTTGCCACCTTTTGGCGCTAGTCACAACCTTGCTCTATACATCACTGTCATTTGTCTAAAGAAAAATGTGCCAATGACCTTGGTAGACGATGGCTCCGCGGTCAACGTCATACCCCTCAAAACGGCATACAAACTAGGCATGAAGGAGTCGGATTGGACTCCTACAAATCAAGGTGTTCGTGCATATGACGGTACGCGACGAAAAGTGGTAGGACTTGTTAACCTAACCATAGCCACGGGGCCGATTGAACGAAAGGTTAACTTCAAAATAGTGGACATCGAAGCTTCATTCAACATACTTCTAGGAAGGCCTTGGATTCACGTTTCCAAAGCGGTAACATCCACCCTTCATCAAAAGATCAAGATCCCACTAAATGGCAAAGTTGTGACGATCACTTCGTCACCCATCAAGGCAATAATCGAGAAGCAATCAAACAATCAAGTCCTTGCGGATCCGTATACGAACTTGGGGGCTTCCAAAGTGTAAATGTCATAGAAAGTGAGTTGGCACCCTTATACTATAATCCCTACTCTAACTTGGTGGTCAACCACATACTCAAATCCTGGGATACTTCCTGGAATACCTTTAAACCCAATTCGGAAGAACACCTTCGCACCATACAAGGAAGGCAACTCGACAAGGATACCACTTGGACTAGGGTACAAACCCACAAAAGAAGAAGTTCTCGAAATGCTCGCTCAAGTCCAAAATCGCAAGCACGTGGGAGTCCAAATGAGGCCATATCTCCCCACTCTAAATGGGTACTTCGTTCAAGAAGGAAGTTCAGAACTCTTTCACGGATTTCCCGAACCTTGGCATTATCTTGAGAGGAAATTAGCCGGAATCGAGATCTTTCACGATTGCTACTTCATTCCTCCCGAAACGGTTCCTACCGTCAAAACCCGTCAAGCACCTTGCTTCGACGAACAAGCTGTTAGCCTATTGTTTGGAGAAGATCGATTCATTAAGGCGCGCAGATGAGATCATTACTATGATACTTCAGACGATCGCTTCAACCCCACCGCGTTGATCACGGATATCGACACAAAGCGCGCAGAAAGGATGGAGAAAATCTATCAAATGGACCAACAACCAAGGAAGACTCTTCAAGCTCACTCTTTGGAGAAGGAGAGATGTTCAAAGGAGAACCGAGAAGACGACGAGTTCGAGTCGGAGTCGGAGTCGAGTCGAGTCTAGAGGAGTCATTAGAGAGTCTACTCCTGTTGTCATCCCCACTCCCTTTGTTTCTCCTAGCTTAGCCTCGAGTAGTCACGGTAGTTCGGGAAATGCCCCAATTACTGTCCCTTTGCCGCCACTGACCATGGATCAGTTGGCTTCTTTGTTTCAACTTTACTCAAATCTTAATATGAATAAATCAGGTTCTGCTTACTCTTTGTGTTATCTTGAGTGCAATTCTGTTTACGATGATACCGAGGATGACCAAAACCCGGACTTGACCGAAATACCTCCCTACGTAGCCAAAGAAATACTACAGGAAGGGGAAGGGGGACCTGTAATAGAGGACACCGAACCCATCAATGTTGGAACCGAACTAGAACCCAAAGAACTTAGGATAGGGACTACCTTGAGCTCCACCGAACGGGCCGATTTCATAGACCTCCTAAATGAATTCAAAGACGTTTTCGCTTGGTCCTACAAAGACATGCCAGGGATCGACAGAGATATCGCCGAACATAGGATTCCGATTAAACCAGGTTTCAAACCTGTAAAACAGAAGCTTCGACGAATGAGAACAGAATGGGCTCTAAAGATTATGGAAGAAGTGGACAAGCAATTCAAAGCCGGGTTCATCAAAGTTTCCGAGTATTCTGACTGGGTAGCTAACATAGTACCCGTGCCCAAAAAGGATGGGAGAATCCGTGTTTGTGTTGATTTCAGGGACTTGAACAAAGCAAGTCCGAAAGATGACTTCCCTCTACCTCACATTGACATATTGGTAGACAATACTGCAGACCACGCATTACTATCCTTCATGGATGGATATGCGGGTTATAACCAAATCAAGATGGCCATGGAAGATATTCACAAGACCGCATTCGTCACCCAATGGGGAACATATTGCTACACGGTAATGCCATTCGGATTGATCAACGCCGGAGCTACATACCAACGCACCGCAACTACACTCCTACATGACATGATGCACAAAGAAGTTGAGGTATATGTAGATGACATGATCGTCAAATCCAAGGAAAGAGAGGGAAATATTGCAAACCTTCGCAAATTCTTCGCAAGGCTACGAAAGTACAACATGAGACTCAACCCCCAGAAATGCACATTTGGGGTAACATCTGGAAAACTCCTGGGATATGTCATTAGCCAACGCGGTATAGAAATAGATCCTTCCAAAATCAAAGCTCTGATCGAAATGCCACAACCTCAAACGAGAAAAAAGAAGTCGAGGATTCTGGGAAAAGTACAATACATAAGTCGATTCATATCGAAACTCATGATGATTTGCGAGCCTATCTTCAAGAAACTCAAGAAAACAGACCACACCATGTGGGATGATGATTGTCAAAAGGCGTTTGACCGAATCAAAGAGATATTGGCTAAACCACCAGTGCTCATGCCGCCACAACAAGATCAACCTCTTGGTTTATATCTCACAAGAATCGAAACCGCCATGGGTGCCATGTTGGCTCAAACTGTAGGAAGCGAAGAAAGAGCTATTTACTATCTAAGTAAGAAGTTTTTGGAATATGAGTGCAAATACTCGCAACTCGAAAAGACATGCCTCGCTCTTGTGTGGGCAACGAAGAAGCTACGTCACTACATGCTTAGCTACTCCGTCAAGATATACTCCAAAATGGATCCAGTCAAATACCTCTTCGAGAAACCCGTCCTCAACGGACGTCTGGCAAGATGGACTCTGATGCTCTCAGAACTCGACCTTAAATATGTGCCACTAAAAGTTATAAAAGGTCGCGCCGTCGCCGAATTCTTCGCAGAAAATCCCATCAACGACGCACAAACCATAGATACTTGGTCATTTCCCGACGAGGATATACTTCAAACAGATGTAGACTCCTGGGACCTATACTTTGATGGAGCATCAAACTTAAGAGGATTCGGAATAGGAGTGTTGCTCATTTCTCCTGAAGGTGAGCATACACCGATTGCCGTCAAACTCGACTTCGAGGTGACAAATAACGCCGCAGAATACGAAGCTTGTCTCATTGGGCTACAAGCGGCAGTAAGCTTAGGCATCAAAAACCTCCGAGTACATGGGGACTCATCACTGATCATCAACCAAGTTACAGGATCCTGGAAAATACGAAGTGAAAGCCTCGCACCCTATCAGGCTAGGATAGACCAAGTCGCTCAATTCTTTGATCATGTAACATACCTACACCTACCTCGGGAGGAAAATCAATTTGCAGACGCTCTTGCGAAACTTGCATCTTTGATAAATATGCCAGGTCACATGATGGAAATGCCCTTATGTATCGAACGGCGGTCAGAGCCGGCTTACGTCCATCAAATCACCGATGAAGAGGAAATCGCACAGGAACCCTGGTTCCAAGCAATCCTGAATTTCAAGCTTAATGGTACCTATCCACCAAATATGGACAAGAGGGGACAACGTGCTATACGCCTATTAGCTTCCCAATACATTCTAATGCAAGGAGAACTATACAAAAGAACACCTCTTGGTGTAGTCCTACGTTGCCTCGATCATTCACAGGCACGAAAGGTGATGGAAGAAGTCCACGACGGAGAATGCGGTCCTCACATGAGTGGGCCCATGATGGCAAAGAAAATCACACGTTTAGGGTATTATTGGACCACAATGGAATCCGATTGCATCAAATACGTGAGATACTGCCACAATTGCCAAATCTTCGGGAATGTACAACATGTCCCTCCTTCGTTGCTATACACGATGACATCTCCTTGGCCATTCTCTGCATGGGGAATTGACATAATCGGGAAAATAACCCCAGCCGGAACAGGAGGTCACTGTTTCATCCTAGTGGCGATTGACTATTTCACCAAATGGGTAGAAGCGGCCTCCTACACTGGTCTTACGGCTAAAAATGTGGCCAAATTCATACAAAACAACATCATCTGTCGATATGGTTGCCCACATGAGATCATTAGCGATAATGGGTCACATTTCCAAGCTGAAACAGAGCAATTGCTAGCCAAATACAAGATTAAGCATCACCACTCTTCGCCCTATAGACCACAGACTAACGGCGCGGTAGAAGCGGCAAACAAGAACGTTGTCACAATTCTCAAGAAAATGACTGACAACTATAGAGATTGGCCAAGCAAGATACCCTTCGCCCTATGGGGGTACCGTACATCTGTCAGGACGCCCACTGGGGCTACTCCTTTCTATTTGACCTACGGCATGGAAGCCGTACAACCAGTCGAGCTAGAAATACCATCCTTGCGTATTCTACTAGAAAGCCAAATCCCGGAGGCCGATTGGAAGAAGGATAGGTATGAAGAACTCATCCTCCTGGATGAGCGTAGGCTACGCGCCTTACATAATGTCCAAACATATCAAGCTCGTATCAAACGAGCTTTCAACAAAAGGGTTAGGCCAAGAAACATCAAAGAAGGAGACTTAGCACTCAAATCGGTTAGAGCCCTTTTACCTGTTGATCCAAGGGGAAAATTCAAACCTAATTGGGCCGGACCATATTTAGTCAAATCCATACTCCCAGGGGGTGCGGTTAGAATCACAGACCTAGATGGGAATGAGTTTTCAAACCCCACAAACCTCGACCAATTGAAACGGTACTATGCCTAGAATAGGACAAAAAACGCGCCTCGCGTAAACCCATGTGTCGCTCTTGTGGCACTAAATAAACGGCCCCTGGCCAAGCTGGAATAAGCTAAATGTTACTGTGCTCTTGCATTTTGACAAGTTTGTCATCCTCATACCATCAAATAAACTAAATTCGCACCTTCAGAGTAAGCAAAAGCTCATGCTTATTTTCTATGTTCATTACAAGCTCTTGCTTCGAACAATTATTCTTTTACATTTTCTTGAACTACGCGCAAGGGTTTGATTTCGCTTTTTAAGTGAATACGTAGGCAATCCTTCACGGGATTCAACCCATTATATCTAAAAAAAAATGTAAATAGAAGGACATCTGCATTACATTTGAAATTCGACAAGAATAATAAGTGGAAAATCTCAACGGTTTCATAACCATTTAACCTTTTTTATTTCATTCAATTTCTAAATAATAATAGTACGTTACATAATAAAAATAGAATAGGCTAGGATTCTAAAAATCCCTCCTTTTTATTACAACAACAACAATAATAATAATAATCAAATAATAAATAAGGACTCGGGCTATTCCTCCATCTTCCCCTTGCCCTTGTCACTCTTGTCATATTTCTTGTCACGACCTCGAGCCGGGCGCTCTTGCACCACTTCGGACCTAATCACCAACGGTCTTTCTCGAGGCCTGACTCTGCCATTCTTGCTAACCACCATTTCCGCAACAGGAGTAGTCTTTGATTTCTTTGAAGGGTGAATGACCTAAAACCCGACTTCTTCTTCTCCCTCTGTCAGATGCTTCTCCTTCTCTTTTTCTCCCTCGCGCGCCTTGTAGTCAACAGGCTTGCGTTTCCTCAGTCTTTCGCGTTCTTCCGGAGTTGCAGCCTTTCTCCACCTCAGATAAGAGTCCGACACCCACAAAGCATTGGCGGAGAAACTCAAGAACCACATGTTTCTTTGGGCCCATTTAATGGCCCACTCTCTTCGGCTCTCTGTAGTAAGCGCCATAGCGATCATGGGGGACGGTATCAAGCCTAGGGATCGTCTGCTTCAACCCAACTTGCCTCATCAATCTTTCCGGAAAGATGCATACCATGAACTCCAATCCCGGAATGCGCACGGACCTAGTAGGATCCAAAGAAGACACTCCATAGACAGACTTGAGGTGCCACCACGGTACAACCCACCTAATCAACGGGCCATCATCACTTTTCAGCTTGTTCTTCCAATAATCGCAGACCCGGGTGAAGTCCACCATGTACAACCGCGTCCTCATCGCAATCATACGGGAATGATAGGAAAGTGCATGAACTGGGGGCTCGATCAATCGGAGCCGTTCCATAAGCCAAACCTACCAAGAGCAGGTATTAGACACCAAACAAAAAAAAACGAAAAAAAAAAAAAAAAAAAAAAAAACGAAAAAAAAAAAACGAGAAAAAAAAAGAAAAAGAAAAAAAAAACGAAAAAGAAAAGAAGAAAGAAAAAAAAGATGATGTCTCTTACCTGCAAAATGACGGGACTCCCCAAGAACGGCAGATCGCGGTTAGATATCCTATTATTTAAACCCAAGATAATCTCTCCTAAGCACAAGCAAGCTGGGCTCCTGCGCAGCTCCATTTGCTCAATAAGACCCAAAAGACGGGGTTCACCTCTCAAATCTTCATCAACGTGTCCTTGGAAGACATACACGTGCAGCAAACAAAAGCCAAACGCCCTCCTTCTGGCAACATGGGAAATAGTAGGGTCGGCCCTGTTAATGAATCGGTCTACAAAGTCCAACATTCTCACGTCTTTCAGGGTAACTAAGCGATCCACCTCAAGTCTAGTCAGTCCAAGCAAGTCTCTGAATTTGCTCTTATACCCTTGTGAAGTGGAAGGAATGACAGGTAAATGTTCGGGGTCCCACCCACCAATAGCAGCAATTTCTTCAGGAAACGGGCAAATATCACCTCCCGGGAACGCGAAAACATGATAATTCGGGTCCCAATAGTCAAGGCAAGCATCCAAGAACGGTTTTACTACCTTAATGAGTTTCAAACTCAACAAAGATCCAAGGTTATAAGCACCCATGTTGTGCTTCTCCATATTCGAAAACTCGTTGGTCCATTCCTTCAGGCGGATCTCCAAAGTATTCATGATGACAAATTTCTCTTGAAGATTTATTTTGAGAGTTTTATGTGAATAGACGAGGAAGAGACGGAAGAATTGTGTAAATTAACGCCCCGTCGACGCTTCTATTTATACTAATTGTTGTTTCCAAAAATCCGCCGTAACGGACCGGCTTGGGAACAGGCGCGGCGCCGCTACGCCTCTTCAAAGGGACGCGGCTCAGCCGCGCCTCTTCCCCAGTGCTCACTTTTCGTGATTTCGCGTTTGGATCTTTCCTAATTCTATAACGAATAATTTCCTATTCCTACGGGATTTTATTTTGGTAAATACGAGCAGTATACCATGTTTCAAGTTTCCTATTTTCGCGGGCACGCATTTCGAGGCGACATCGACACCTTCGCCATTTCATGACACTCAAAACTTTTTATTCTTAGGAAATGAATTTCATTTTTTATTTTTTAGGAAGTAAATTTCATTTTCTTTTTGGGAAATAATTTTCTTCTGTTTTCATTTCAACATTTCATTTCTACACTTACAGATTTCTCTTTTTTCTTTTTTTTAGGGGGTAACCCTCCCTACCGTCCGGTCATTTCCGACAAAATTTTTGCATTTTTGCATTTTTGTGCTCTTTTGAGTCTCATTTTGCGCTGATTAAAGGCCTTATGTATATAAAATATATGTTTTGCGTAATTTCCATGTAAATTTCGGCAGCATGACGGCGCAAACCGTTGTCTACCAAACCTGTTCAAGAACTAACCTGCAGGTACAAGCAACACAACCCAGCAGCAAAGGCACTCAGGCCATCGTATATACAAATTTACAAGCAAGCTGGGGGCTTGCGCCCCGAATAAAGTCCAAAAGTCCAAGCAATCGGGGCTTGCGCCCAAACAGAGTCCAAAAATGTTCCAAAATCAAATGTCCAAAATGTACAAGTCTACAAAACTACACAAGGCTACGCTTTGGGCGCCCTCCAACTCGGCAACTCTCGCCACCAGAACGGCGATCTCGGCGTCCCGAACCTCGAGCTCCCTCAGCAAGCGAGCGGTCTCCTCCCGAGACTGGGTCAACTCTCGCTCCAGCTCGCGGTCACCCTGTAAACAGCAACAAATTGGCTCATGTCAATCGGTTCAAGCAAAATTGGAAATCAAAAAATCAAAATCAAAAATCAAATAAGGTTCATACCTGACGACCTCGACCACCGACGAGTGCCTCGATGGCAGTAGCTCGTAGCCGGTTGGCCACCCTCCATAATGCCACGAACCGGGACGGTGCGACCTGCATTTTCAAAAGAAATTCTCAGCAAATTGAGCAAACTCAATCAAATGTGTTCTTACACAAAAGTCATACAAGTCGGAGACTTACCCTCCGAATCAGATGCTGCCAGTCATCTAAGCCAGCATCCGTCACACCTACATCGAAGTCACGCAACTCGGAGATCGTCGTCCTCCCAGTCACGTCAGTGCACTCGAGGGTCTCGGGGTACTCTGGGGGCTCGATGCCCACCGCCTCAACCTCCTGCAAAGACCAATAGCTCTCGTTAATCGATGATCTTTCGTCGCAATCCTCAAAATCAAAATCAAGAAAAAGTAAAAGATACTCACCACTACCGGCCAGTACGCCAACCTCCCGTAAAGGAACGCCGAGTAGTCCTCGCCAGGGAGAAGAAGGTCGTCGCCACTGGCACCAGCCAAGTCCGCCTCCCTCTCAGCCTCAGAAGGCTCCCTAAACATCATCCTAGGAGGATCGACGGGAACCGTCAACGCGTCCCGAGAGCACTGACGAGCCAACCGCTCGCCCAGGTACCACACAGGACCCATCGACGTCCTCAACAGCAGCCGACTCGGGCTCCTAGGTCGAAGGACCTCAGCGACAAAAGGAGGCGCTCCAGCGTACTCCGCCCAAGGTCTGGGCACCCACTGCGACAATGTAAAGGCAAAGAATCATTCCTATGATCAATTAAAAGCAAAGTATAAGAAGAGTAAATGGAATACTCATGCTGCTCAGCTGAAGGGCGTTCACGTCCCGCCGGTAGACGTTGTGAGAAGAACGCTTGCTCTTCGTCCGGCACATGACCCAATCCCTCACCACGGGATAGGCCCTCTCCAGCGGCTCCGTCCTCTTGGGCGCGAGACTCGGGAAGTAAGAGTACACCCACGCCTGTAAAACAGAATAATCAATGACGATCTTTCGTGATTTAATAAAGAAAGGAATTTACTTTGGTCTAAAGGAAGGTTCATACCTCCAACAGTAGTCCAGGTCCGACAGCGCCAGGAGAAGTCCCCTTCTCCATCAACTCCGGACGAACCATGGCCCTCATAAAGCGGATGAGGACCGCAAAACCAGCAGTGACCCAGTCCCAGCGCCCTAGGGAACTCAGGTCAGAAAGAAAGGGAAGGAGCTTCGTCGATAGCCTCTCGCCCTTGTCTCCGAGGTAAATCGAAGACAGGAACCACCAAAGCCACAGACGAGCCCCTCTCGCGGTTGTGACAAGGAGGAGGAGCTGTCTCCCTCCCATCGATCGTCACCGGCACGGGTCTTCCCGCAAAGTAGTCTCGGACGTAGGTACTGGGTACCAAACCCAAGATCGCAACAGACCTTCGGCGACAAGTTCCGGCCGATCAATCTCCTCGCCTCGGCCGAATCCGCCCTCATAGCGGTCTCCGGCCACACCATCTCCTCGGCCCCACACGGCGGACGTAAATCATGCCGTAATCCTCCAAAGTGACGCCCACCTCACCAAAAGGTAGGTGAAACGTGGAAGTCGTATCCCAGAATCGATCCAAGAAAGCGCGGACCAGGCTAAGGTTAGCCCGCAACTTCCTCTTCACGATATCCCTCCGGACCTGAACCAGAGGACCGAACGCTCTACGCTCGATCATGGCCCTCTCCTCCGCCGACAGCTGCTCGTAGTGCTCCATCGCTGTCGTGGAACCCGAGAACGACCTGATGTTCCCGGCCTCCTATTATGATTTGAAACAAAGCTATCTTTAGTTTTGAATGAAATTTGAAAGAAGTTTGGATAAAAAGAATGAAAGAGAATAGGTAATGAGTAGTGTATTCTTATTTACCAAGCTCTTCACCGTCCTGTAGGACAGGTGACCCTCTGCAGCCCACACAAGGTGCCTACTCTCCTAAGTCTCAGCCCACGCAGGAGCTCCTCTCAGCTGACGGCCTCCTCCCCCGACGTTGGCCCATCTCGGGGCCTCCTCCTCCTCGACGGCCTCCTCCTCATGAGTCTCGTCTCCAGCAGCCATCACCGCAGCGGTGAAGGCCTGCTCTAAAGCCTCCTCAACAACAGCGGCGTCTATCTCCATGGGAGCTCTCCCAGAAGTAGAAGCCTCATCACCTGCAACATTAAAGTAAATTCAGGCCGCGTCATACGACGACAAGCCTTTGTTAAGGGATTTTCGAGCCTTCAAAGCTCTAAAACTGCTCCTCCCGTGCCATCCTTGGCCACGTTCCCGCCAACCCGATTAATCATGTGAAAAATTGGTCGAGTCAAGTCCAGTTCAAAGCCTAGCTCCGGGTTCGAGTCGGAAATTCGGCAGCATTTCGCTATAACGGCGATTATGCCCTAGAAAGGTGTCCTGAAAAAGTTGTCACAAACCAAAATTCCGAGATGGTAGAAAGTTTACCCATCATCCAAGGATTCTAAATATCAAATTTCATCGCAAATGGGCGATCCTAAGGCTATTTTCGAAGCAATTTACGGTTTAGCTGTAAAACCGTCTCAAAATTCGCTCAAAGGCTCAAAACTCGATGAAAATTCGAAACAAATACATGGTTATGTTCCTAACATCACCTACTATCCATTTCTAGCATCAATTTGGCAAGGCAAATCCATTTGGGGGAAAAAGCCCCAAATTTTCGATCAAAAGGGTCGAAAACCCTAAATTTCGCGGCTCAAAATTCAACAAATGTAGATGATTAATGCAAGATTGGAACACATACCTCGATTAGTCATGTTTAAAGCAAGCTTTTGAATCAAACCTTGGCGGAAATGGTGAAGATTTGAGAGAGAAGTTGCAAGAATTGTGTTTCGAAATAATGAACACAAACCCCTCTGATTTCGCGTTTTTACGCAGAAAAGGCCAAATCGGGGAAAAGACGCAGCAGGCGCTGCGCCTCTTCCAAGAGACGCAGCTCTTGCTGCGCCTCTTCCTTGTGTTCCCTCCATACGGATTTTCAAAAATTCGTTATAAGTTCTTTATTTGTGGGCCCATCTTTGGTGCGCCTCTTCCTTGACGCTGTTATATTCTTTTGGTCCGTTTCGATGATTTTCTTTCGTTTCGGCCCACGTTTCATCAGCCAGCGGCAGTATTTTGCAGTATTGTCCAAATCCATTTTATCCAGCGCAGTAGTATTTTGCAGTACTGCTCACTCAAGATTTCTTCCACGACGATCAAGATGTTCCTAGTCGTCAAAACATTTGTCCCCAGCGCAGCAGTATTTTGCAGTACTGCTCACTCAAGATTTCTCTCACGACGATCAAGATGTTCCTAGTCGTCAATATATCTCCCAACAAGAGTTCGCTTGAGACCGACGCAAGCAGATTCAATCTCAAGTTTTGCCAGAGTTCGCTTGAGACCGACGCAGCTTGATTTCCCCGGCCAGTTTTCTACCGACGTCCTGCCGCTTTCAATATTTCTTGTTTCCCGCGGAGTTCGACCGGTGCCGTTCTCCGAAGTTCCCAAATCAAAGCATTCATATCTTTCGAAACTTATCTTAATCTTTCGATAACCCCTCTTCGATAACCCCTTTTAGTCCTTCAGAGAGAGGTAGCCTTCAGAGATAGCCTTCAGAAGTGTTAAGAAGTTTCTTCAGGTTCCCTGTGACCCCTAATGCCTTCAGACACCAAGTTATCTTCAGACCAAAGAGTTTTGCCGAAGCGTCTTCAGTTCCGTTTCACCCAGGGGTATCTCAGGTATGGTCTCTTCTTATGGCTGGTGAGCTTCCTTACGTAGTCTAATGGACTTTAAACGACCCTCCCCGATAGTCGACAGACTCTAAAATGTTCCCGACGACAGGTCCTTGGTTCAGACCCCTTGAACCGCCTCGTGTCGCCATAGTCGTCAGGTTGTAATCTTCGATTGACCTGATGGCTATACTTTGACTTTCGCCTTGTCCAAGCCTCAGTCAAAGTGGGGGCTCTGTAGATACCTCGTTTCTGCACCTCCCGTAAACCACCCGGTGATGATTGGGCCGCATGTTTGATACGCGGAACGATTTGTGACAGTTCGTAAGATTATCGTCAAGTGATTGCTCAAATATTAAATGTCGACCTCTTAGTTGTCATCTACGTCCCGATACGGTCGTTTTGGCAGTAATTAGAGTACATTCGGAGTCCGGGTCAAAAACCGTCTCCATTTTCTGATAACTGTTAAATCCCGAGTCGGAATATTCTGGAATGTTCCGGATATTTCTATTCCATATTTCATAAATTTTATCTTTTGGCAAATAATATCCCGTAATATTCATAAGATAATCGAATTATTTCCGTCCTACCATAACTCAAACGCGGAAATCTTTCTTCAGCAGGAGGAAACCTCCTGGGAACCTCCTGGGAATAGACGCAAGCAGTCGCGCCTCTTCCAAGAGACGCGCAATGGCGCTGCGCCTTTTCCCGTGCCCTTCTTTGCATGTCTTACGTATCTTTTTCATATCTTTCCGAGATTCACTTCCAAAGAGTCTCCGAAACCCTAATTCCGTCGTGTGATTAGTATAAATAGGAGCTTTCGTTCCTCATATTTCTCACGCGAGTGTCCGCCCTTCTCTTCTCCCTTTGCATTCTAGACTTTGTTCTTACTAATTGGCGCCTACGTGCTTGAACTTTCAACCACGTAAGCTCGGATCTTTCCGGGTACCAGCCTCTCCGTTGCATGACCGACCAATTTGACCAACTACACCAATAATCAACTTAATTAATCAATCGTTTTCCTCTTACGAGGGCACTCTTTTTGCATTCGCGTCGAGCATTCACTAATCGATATCTTAGTTCATCTCGTTTCGTCAACATGTAAGTCTGAGGGTGTATAATCCTTATTTATTTATTGTATTTTATTTATCGTATCACCATTGTAAGATTTATCTCGAAAACACCATTAAAACCGATTTCTAAAACCGTGCTTTAAAACTCTGCTTTTGCGGATTTCCAGTAGACAGACGTCGAGAAAAGACGCAAAGAATCGTTGCGCCTCTTGAAGGAGCGCAGTTCTGCCGCGCCTCTTCGTGAGGCCGCGCAGATTCTCGCTTCTTATCTTCTTCCTCGTCCTCTGTAATTCGCTTCTTTTTATTTGTTATTTGTTTGTCCGTTAATTCTTTGATATAATCGTCACTGATAATTCACATGTATATTGTATCATATGATTCATCATTCATTAGCATGTCTTAACCGTCATAAATCCGACTTAAATCCCTTGTAATTCATATTTGCGGGTTTTCGTCATTAAATTCAAACCCGGATTTTAGAGATTCAATTTGTTCATATTGAGTTTCTGGAATTCGTCATTGATATAGTTTTCATCTGCTTATTCGCATATTCGTTGTATATCCGTCGTATTTAGCCTAATTGACTTATTTCAACAGAGGACTCATTAATGTTTTCATCATAATCTCATGTAATTAATTCGTTTACATCCGTATCATTCATGTTTATCGCTTTTATGACCATCATTCACATGCAATTAACCTGGTAATCACTTTCATCCGAGTAAATATCATCAATTAATCCTTTAAATCACCAATCGACATTAACGGCTTGCAATTACGGCTTCACAGCCAGAACTGAGCCAGGGAACAGACGCAGCGTCTGCTGCGCCTATTCCAAAGGACGCAGCTCTGCTTGCGCTTTGTTCTGGTTGAGTTCGTCCTGAACTCCGTTTCTGCCTTGACCTAGTTTAATTAGTCTACGTTTAATCAACTATTATCCATAATATCACGCTAATTCCTGTTCGTTGATTTATTTAATTCTTTCTTTTGTTCTTTTATTCTTTTTTCTCAATCTATCCGTTTTAAAGGTATTTTCGACATAAATCGCCTATCCGTTGTAATTAATGTAATTTTCATTATTGCAATTCATAGTTATTGTATTTCTTTTATTGTTTGTATGTTTTCACATGTAAATCAACATTAAATCCTACTTCGACCCAATTGTATGCTAAATTACGTGTCAACCGACTTAGTCTAAATTTCACATGTTAGGATTAAGACTTGGATGTTGCATTGCATGCATATAGCCGACGATATATCAAGTACGAATAACTTCCCTAATCATTAGTAGAGGCCGCTATCGAGGCGGGCGGGATTAGGTGTTCGATCAAAAGAGCTTCCTAATACGTACCCTCACCCCTTACTCCAGATCTCCGTGAGCACCCGTGTTCATTGGCATCCACGAGAGTCATTCTAGACATAGAATGCTAAGGGTAACGATTGCTTAGTGTTCATGTCACTACTTTGTGTCTTGACATGGCACGAGGTATTCGAACGGTTCCAATTTCCCATAAAAATTGGTGGCGACTCCTTACAAAATGCAAACGCTTGTTTTTCGACCTTCACCAAGAGCCCCCGTGGGCGGCCCGCTGTCCACAATTTTAATTCACATGGCATTTTTATAGAGGTTAATACTAATTCATCTATATTAATTACTTAATTATTGAGTTTTATACAATATTATAAAAAGGCAAAACTATGTATTAGAAAGTTAATTATCTCCAAAATTGTCACATGCTTATAAGTACCAAAAAAATTAAAAAAAAAATAGTAGTTGCAATCACTAAAAAACTAATATGAACTCTTTATTTTCCTCTCATAAATTTGGTTATTAATCTACTTATTTATTTAACTTTAATTCCATAAGATAATTAAAAATCAAGCGATACTATCTACCATTATTATTCTGCATGTCATATTTTAATTTCGGAAGATAATTTCTAAACCATTCTCATGCACAGTAGATTGTATAAAATAATAATAATAATAATAATAATAATAATAATAATAATAATAATAATAATAATAATAATAATAATAATAATAATAATAATAATAATAATAATAATAATAATAATAATAATAATAATAATAATAATAATAATAATAATAATAATAATAATAATAATAATAATAATAATAATAATAATAATAATAATAATAATAATAATAATAATAATAATAATAATAATAATAATAATAATAATAATAATAATAATAATAATAATAATAATAATAATAATAATAATAATAATAATAATAGTAATAATAATAATAATAATAATAATAATAATAATAATAATAATAATAATAATAATAATAATAAAAGCTGCGCGCATCTTATTATAAAAAAAAATAAAAAAAAAAATAATAATAATAATAATAATAATAATAAAGCAAACCTTTCACATTCCATTTCTCCTTACACCATATTTATGTCTATATTAGACTTCATTATACTGAGAAAAATCTATAACTCTATAATCTAAATAAAAAATCTATAATCTATAAATCTATTTAAAAGACAAGCCAAACTATCTACCATAATTTATATGTCATATTTAATTACATACGATAATATCTTAAACCACTCTTGTATAAAGTAGATTTTGTAAAAAAAAGAGAATATTGTTGATTACAGCCTTTTAAAAATCACTTTTTGAAAATTACAGCCTTATATAATTTTTTTTGAAAATTACATCCAAAATATTACTTTTCTTCTAAAATTGCACCAACTTGAGTTTTTCGGTGAATTTTGATGATGTTTTTATGATGTTTGGGGTGATTAATTGGTTTGTGCCAAGGAGAGGTAAGAAATCTGGGTAAGTAGGCTCTCAAATAATAAAGGATACATCATAAAAACATCATCAAAAATCACCAAAAACCTCAAGTTGGTGCAATTTTAGAAGAAAAGTAATATTTTGGATGTAATTTTCAAAAAAAATTATATAAGGCTGTAATTTTCAAAAAGTGATTTTTAAAAGGCTGTAATCAACAATTTTCTCTAAAAAAAATTATAATTATTAGTAATCAAGCAAACCTTATACATTCCATTTCTCCTTACTCCTTATTTATGTTTATATTAAATTTCATAATAATAAAAAAATGATGCTCAAAACTCAAAAGTCATGAACCTTGATTCATATTTATACTTATATTAAATTTGATAATAATGAAAAAATGATGCTCAAAAGTCATAAACGCATCATCAATTGTTTATATATTTTTGTTGGAAGGCAAAATTTATAAACCAAAATTTTTCTCATCCATATTGTTAGTAGAACTAAATGTGCCACTAATCTTCCTATGATTCTATTCCAATTAAGGTAAATGTATTAAGGTTTTAGATTAACTACTTTATTTCTTTTTTAGTGCAAGTTCCATTGATATGAAATTTTGATCACATTTTTCAACTTCATCGTATGTATTTGTTTTGTTCTCATTTAAGGTCTACCAAGATTTATGGTGTTGATCTATTCAAAGGTTAACCTACTTACATCTCTAAGACTTCATAGTTCATTCCTATTCCCTCTTTCTTTCTCTATTTAAGAGGAAGTTTAAGTTAATAACGATAATATTGTATAAAACAAATTCCACTGTTTTGTTGGTTAATTCGCACTAATTACTAAGTTACTCTTTTATAGGGACGATTCATTGGAGAAAGAAGACTATATGGAGAAGTAAAATATTAGGATTGCTTAAAGAACTATATATAAAAACTAAGTGTAAGATTGACGACATCAACGTGAATGAGTAATAGTTTTTTAGTTTTTTTTTTCAACTGTATTTTTTATTTTGGTATTTGTTGATTTTTTTTCATCATTTTACCTTGGAAAAAATAGCATTCTTTAATTTATCGACTTTGATCTTTATGTTAACATGTCAATGCCCGTATTTTTAGTACACGATCTATCAAGAATATTCATGAGGTAATCTTACTGTGTGATTTGATATTTTATAAAGTCTCAATTACTAGAAACACTAAAAACAAAATATCCCGTGAAATTCACGGGCCACGAAACTAGTTTTTCTTTTCAAAAGGTATCGTTGCCAATTGAAATAAAGAACAAGATAACCACGAATGATCAACACAATTAGCAATCTTGCCTAGAAAAAGCTCCTTACCGAGCAAGATGCCCCCATTTGTCTAAATAGTATTGTGACATTCGAAAACAAATTCTCTTTCCAAAACACACTAAGCAATATAATTCGACTTACATAATCCGATCCTTACAAACTTGTTGGAATTAATTAAAAAAAAAAAGTACTCCGTTTTTAATATGCGGAGTAGCTAAAGCATCAGAATGCCTTGCAAAATTGAATTTCTCTAGAGACTATAAATAGAACAATGTAGAACCCACAGTTTTACCGCGGTATAACTTACGCATTCATGGAAAAATGAAGTGTTATAGCCTACCTAAAAAAATATAATGCAATGGAATAATTACAACACAATCTCACAAGCGTCATTCACTATAAGATTGACAGTTTCAACCGTTTAAGTAAACCCCGTTTTAAGTAAACCCCGTATTTTGCATCAAAGAAGTTGTCATCCTGCACATGAATAAATAGCAACAATCATCATAGTAGATGCTAAACCTGCTTATGTTTCATTTCAATTGTTAGTACATTCGTTAGCAACATTATAAATAATCCCGGAAGCGTTGGGATAATCCTTAGCCTATCAAGTTTCAAATCAGTAATTTTCAGCCAAGACTAACTTATCATTAATATATTCGTCATCTCAAATATGTTGAGGTTTCAAAAAGTTCCAAAAAACTTCACATTGTTCAATTGGTTTGCCATTCTTGAAAACTTTTTAGGGTTTTTCTAATTGTAAAACCACCCCCAAAAGACATTCGTTTTCTGTCTTACAAAGTAACAAAACTAATAAGATAAATAAAGTAGTTGTGGGTATTGGAAATTTGGAATATAGTTTAAAGTGGTAATCAGCGCATCCTATTGCTTTTTTTTCTAGATAGGTTCGTCCTCATCAACCATATAATAAGTCTTAGCTTGGTAAGAAAAAAAACATTTTTTAAAAAAAAATAAGGATATGTAGCTTGTTCTATGTAATGAAATGGCACTTGTCCTCTCCCTATGTCACTCACTCTCTCTCAATATAAACAAAACCAAACACAGTTACACTCCCAACCCTCTCCACCTTTCCCCCTTTCAAACTGAGCCATGCCCAAGACAACCTCTCCCTCCTTCCTTCCCTCTCTCCAATCTGAACAATCAAAAAGAGAACCTTTCTCCCTTCTTCTCTCCAACTCTATCCGCTTTTTCCTTCTCAAACTGAATATAAGCCGAACAAACATTCTTGTTTTTGTGACTTTGCAATAGGTATGCCACCTAGCCCCCATGTAAGCAAGATTTAATTACAAAAGGCAATTTAAACAAGATTAAAGACGCTCTACCTTCCATCCACTAAATCCCTCCGTCATCATACAGAATTAACACAACACCAATCTCGAGAAACCATATGTGAAATTAAAATGTATCTACTCAGTCATATCCAATTCAAACCCATGTTTACTAAAGCACTTGGTCGGATACCCTTTACTAAAGCACTTGGCCGAATACCCTTTGACGATTTGCTATCCAAGTTGGGCGTTTTGAGTCTTCACGCACCAACTTGAGGGGGGTATTACGCCACTCTTGCTACAAAAGAGCCGTTGCTCTGTATATTTGAAATAAGGCAAATATTATGCTTATTGCCTTGTATAGTTTTCTAGCTGTTGATTATTATTCCCTTCCGGAAATAGGAGATTCTTGTATCGTGTATATAAGGGCACATATGCAATATAATTTACATAGTGAAATAATACAACGATATTCATCTCCATATATCTCAAATTCTATTATCTAGCACCTAGATGATTTAATGTGTGTTGGAGAAGATAAGCGGAGAAGCGAGAATATCAATGGCGTTTCGGAGAACATCAATGGCGTTATGGTATTTTGGAGAAGAAAGAGAAGGTTAAAAAGAAGAAGCAACTTGTTTAGCAGGTAGCCCTTCCGCATGTTTCAATAAAAGAGAAAGGCTGTAAAAGTTGGGTATATTGGTAGTTAAAACATAATTCAGAGTATTTTAAGAAGCACCCCAATAGTATGGTACTAGTTTTCATACCCGTGCTTTGCACGGATACTAAAATAATTTGCAACTATAGTGTATTGTACTACTTGTTTTAGTTGTAAAACATTAATCGTGCGTTTTAACGTTTGATATACTATTCTTTTAGATTTCACTCAGTTATAAACTTAACGTCATGTCTATATTGATAAGTAGTAGAGAACAAAAATATGTCTTGATCACCAAGACCTTGTTGGGTTAGAAAATGAGAGAGGAATAAAAGCAATGCAAAATTCCTCGTTTAGTTAGCAAAATGAGGTATGAGAGAAATGGTGAAGGAACAGAGGTTTCCAAACAATACACCCGAACCGATATAATGGAGTTGGGAGTATTACAATCAATATCATAAAAAAAATTTATTAAAAAAACCTCAATTAAAATATAATAATATAATATTAACGTGACATATAATCCCTCCATTTTTATCCAATGTTCTCACATTCCATTTTCGTACAATCTAATCCAATGTTTCCTTTCCGTACTTGGTAAAATAGTTGACATAATTACCCTCTTCTATTTCTTGTATTTACAATGAAACCATTGCAACTAAAACTCCACATTATGACATCTTTTTATACCGACCCTTAAATATTTTCAAAAATACCACCACAAATAACACTATAAAGTCATTCCATATTAAAATTTACGTCTCGACCTATGGGAGTTGGATTAGATTGAAGGAAGTATAACATTTGATTGTTTAGTTTTGTGTAACAAAGAAACAAAATTGTGTTTATATACATGATATTTTAAAGGTTTTTAGCCTATATTTATATTATTTGTCGAGTTCTTATTTTCATAATACACTTTTTAAATAAAATTTATCTGTTTATCTTCTCCAATCAATATCTCACGTTACCCACCTTTTTCCATATCCAACCTTGCTTTCCACCCAACTAACCAACCAAACCCATCAGAATCAACCCTAATCCTATCCCTGAACAACCCCAGCCTCTCATATGAATATATTTTCCTATCTCCTAAATCACACTCGTAAACATCAGAGAGTAGTTTTGCCCGTCGAGACACTTTTCCCCCTTTCCCTCAAAACCCGCCTTTGTCTCTCAGGAAAATAAAAAAACACCCACCATAAATCAATCATCGCCCCATAAAATTCATGTTCACTCATAAAAAAAAATGTGGAATACAAACTATGTTTATGTAATATAATTAATTAATTATGATTAATATCATTTTGTTTCACACAATCGGGGGGGGGGGGGAGGGGGTATACGGTGAGAGTTATTGAAATGGATTGGAATGGATTTGTTTCATTTCAATATTTATATAACTTCATTCCAATTCTTTGAAATATCATACCCACTTTATCTTCACCAAGATTTCAAACTTCATTCCTTTAGTATACAATCTTATGGGTCGTTTGGTTCATGATGAAGAAATGTAATGTAACAGAGTATGATACCCTAAGGGTATAGGGATCCAAATCTATTCCTTCTTAAAACTATTTGGTTCATTCTAAACTTGTAAAGGAAATGAATGAGGAATGATATCAATAGAGTAAAGTGGGTATGGTATTCTAGCGGTTGGAATTGAGTTAGAATTCATTAGGAATATGGCTCCATTATATGACACATCAAGCAAACCAAACCAAAGACTGGAATGGAGCAATTTCGTTCCATTCCAGAAAGCCCAACTAAACATCCCTTTAAAATGACCCAAACAACCATAAAAAAGTATGACATTTGAAATCAATACCACCATGATACTAAGCTCTATCCTATACCATTCCAACCTTATAAAACTCATAGAGTTTGTTTAATATTAAAATTTATAAATTTTAATATAATACTCCCTCCGATCTAGACAAATGGTAACATAAAGAAAAAAAGTTATTTAAGAAAAGGTGAAAAGTGAGGAGTAAAACTGGAAGCTTTGAATAAGGCCACAAGAATAATATATTGTGTAATTAAACATTGAGTGAGTGGGTGAGTGAGCCATTTGATGGCAAACATGTAAATAGATAGTGGAGTGTATGGGTAACTGTGGACATGGCCCACCTGCGTATGCCCAGTCGATCTGTGGACAACGGCAGCGGTCTTTTTGAAAGCCACGCTCGGCGGCGTAAAAATGCCTTCGACCGGACCGTTTTGGATCGGTCGGTTTCGTCTCGGTAAGGGTCTCGAAATGATTAGAGATGTTCGGAGTCGCCACCAAGCATTTGTGGGATGCCTGGAACCCGTTCGAAATCGACTTTATACCTCGGTCAAATCGAAGCACAAAGCAGCGTTTGACATAGGTACTAAAGATAAGGAAATCGTCCCTCTTTAGCATCCTATCTCTAGAATGACTCTCGTACGCCCTGGATAAGGTCGTCCACTATCCAAAGTTTCTGAGTAAGAGGTGAAGGTACGTATTGGGTAGCCCTTTAATCAGACACCCAATCCCGCCCGCGTTTAGCGGCCTCTACTGATCGATCTTGGTTGGTTGAATGCAAAAGTTGATAAAACGGTTTAAATGCATAAATGCGCATCCAATTATTTAAACCTAACATGTGAGCTTTCTAAGTCGGCTGATTTAATCCAAGTATCAAGTATAAGATGTCGGGTTGGATTAACGATTGATTTGCATGCAAGACGGAAATTAAACATCCATTTACCGTATTAGGTTTAGGGTGCATAACGTGATCCATTTGTCTTAATAAGGCATTTTGCAAGTATGGTTTTGAATAATCAGAATAGTCATCTGATCCGTCCTGTATCCGGGTTAACCGGAGTCGGGATCGTCCTAGACTAATGCTGGAAGGGAACATGCCCTGTATCAGACAGCTATATGAGGCGCGAGCCAGCTGGCGATACAAGGGGCCTCCCCCTGGTTTTGGAAATGAGAAATGAAGAGCCTGTTTAGGCGCGGGTTAGTATGCCGTGTTCTGACTTTTTAGAAAACGTTATAAAACGTATTGAAAATGGGTATTGGAACTCGGTTTGATTTGAAAGGGGTCGTTTTAGACCGCATTTGTTGATTTGAAGAACTCGACTCGAATAATCATCATTGTTTTGATAATATTCGGTGTCGGGTTTGATTTGACAAACTTGACATGAATAGTTTTGAAAATGATTATGGACAATTGTTTTAAGTCCATTTGAATGTCATTAGTCGATACTCATCATCGTACCCGGGTTGAAATCCGGCATGGTATGTAGAACCAGGATGACTTTGTGTTGGTGACTAATATATTTGTTTGAAAATGTAAAGAAATGAAATAAAAGGCTTTAAAATACCTTTTAAATGTCATTAACCAAATATTATCATCGAAACACGGATTTAACCGTCATGGTATGAAGAACCAAGGGTGAAAAATGCTTTATGGTTAAAACATGTGAAATAAAACAAAAAGGTTTCGAAAATACTTGAAATGGTAAAAACCGATTACAAATATGAAAAATGGATTAAGGGAAATGACGAGAACAAACACGGTTGATCTCTGGTCTGGGTACCCCATTTAGGCGCGAGCCAGTTGGCGACCTAAGGGGCTTCTGCCTCAGACCAAAAATCAGTTTTGGCTCGTTTATTCCATGTTTTGGTTCATGTTATGCATGTTTTAGCATGTTATAGTCATGAAACAAACGAAAACATAATAAAAGAGGATTTTTTACACCCTCATACTTACATGTTCGGTTATTGCGAGTGATCGACGTAAGTGTAACGACTTGTTTGATCGGAAAAAACTCGGTTTAAAACCGTTTTGGTAAGTAAAAAGAGTGTTTTAGATGTTTAGTGATGGTGTAGTGGTCTAAGTGGTCGGTCAAGTGATTTAATGCACGATGACGGTACCAAAAAATGTGTAAGGCTTGTATTTACGATCGGTAGGTCGTAAACACGCGTCGGATTGTGACTTAAGAAGTCGAGTCGAGAATTTTAAGGGAGAAAAGAGGGGGCGAACACTCGCGTAACTCTCAAATGGGCGACATTTGAGGGGTATTTATAGGAGAATGAGTGGTTGTGTGAGTTTTGAACGACGTGGCCACCTGGGCTGCTCAAAGAGGCGCGAGCCATGCCGCGGGTCTTCGAGTTGTGTTGTCGCTTTCACAACAAACGCAATCATGATTTGTTCTATCCTAGGTTTTGTAGTCACATGTTTGGTACTTGACCATTCATGAATCCGGGAAAACTTAAGGTAGAAGGTTTGAAATGTTTTGGTTATTGTGTTTGACTCGGTTTGACTCGTTGTTGGAGTCAGGATTTGAATTTTCGAGTCCGTTTTTGGTCCGGTGTCGGTTTTGACTCTAGTTAGTGTCATTGCGACCCCGTCATCGTGCATTAAACACTCCAGGTATTTTTGAAATGTTTTGAAATGTTTTGTTTTCGAAATCGTTTTAAGTTTTCCGACGTAAAGTTGTAAACAAACTGTCAATCAAACGTTGTGATCCCAAAACATGTCGTAGTCCGATAATCATTGGGTGTTTGTAGGAATCTCAGCAGATACTAGGTATCTACAGTAACTTAGTCATTTTTAGGCCAAGTAAGGTATGTTACTATTGGTGTGGATCGCCCGTTTTAGCTTTTTAGGTAAGTGTTACCATTTATCTGGATCGGCGGGAGTAGTTTAAAATTTGACCTAATTAAAATAGCAGACACTTGTTGAAAAACTATGATTTGTACATTTATACCATAAAACTTGTTGTAAACTAAACTTTAGGTATTACCAGTTTATCACACTTGTACACTAATAAATTAATCTTTTCACTATAAAGTCTAATCCAATGTACGTATTTGATTTTTGAAAGTCAAACTTTGAAAAACGTTGACCGTTAATTCATTTAAAAATATAAAACTTTAAAAGATAAAACTAACATTGTGGACAGCGGGGGGCCACGTGGGCGCTTGGGAAACAAGCGTTTGCATTTTTGTATGGAGTCTCCACCAATTTTTATGGGAAATTGGAACCGTTCGAGTACCTCGTGTCATGTCAAGACACAAAGTAAAGACATGAACACTAAGCAATAGTTGCCCTTAGCATTCTATGTCTAGAATGACTCTCGTGGATGCCAATGAACACGGGTGTTCACAGATATCTGGAGTAAGGGGTGAGGGTACGTATTAGGAAGCTCTTTTGATCGAACACCTAATCCCGCCCACCTCGATAGCGGCCTCTACTAATGATTAGGGAAGTTATTCGTACTCGATATATCGTCAGCTATATGCATGCAATGCAACATCCAAGTTTTAATCCTAACATGTGAGAATTAGCCTAAGTCGGTGAACACGTAATTAGCATACAATTGGGTCGAAGTAGGATTTAATGCTCATTTACATGTGAAAACATACAAGCAATAGAAGAAATACAATAATTATAAATTATAATAATAAAAATTACAATAATTATATCGGAATAGGCGATTTATGTCGAAAATACCTTTAAAACGGATAATTTGAGAAAAAGAATAAGAATGCAATTACGAACAGAAATTAGCGTGATATTACGAATAATATCTAGTTAATACGTAAACTAATTAAACTAGGTCAAGACAGAAACGGAGTTCAGGGACAGAACTCAGCCAGGAACAGGCGCAGCAGAGCTGCGTCCTTTGGAATAGGCGCAGCAGACGCTGCGTCTGTTCCTTGGCTCAGTTCTGGCTGTGAAGCCGCAATTGCAAGCCGTTAATGTTAATTGGTGATTTAGTGATCAATTGGTATTATTTACTCGGATGGAAGTGATTAGCAGGTTATTTAACATATGAATGGGTCATAGAAACGATAAAACATGAATGAGACGGATGCAAACGGATTAATTACAAGATGGAATAATGACAGAAGTGAAAAATATTAATGAGTCAAACAAATTAATTCAATTAATTAGGTTAGATACGATGGTTTAATGACGAATATGCGATGAACATGTGAATAAGCAGATGTAACTATATCAAAGACGAATTCCAGAAACCCAATATGGATGAATTGAATCTCTACAACCCGGAATTGAATTTAATGACGAAAAACCCGCAAATACCGGATTATAAGGGATTTAAGTCGGATTTGTGATGATTAAATATACATGTTAGTGACGATGATTAAATATACATGTGAATTATATGCTATCATGGTGAAGAATTAACAAACAAACGAAACAAATAAAGAACTTGACGAACAACAGAGGACGAACGAAGAAGAAAGGAAGCAGGAACTGCGGCAGCCTCACGAAGAGGTGCAGCAACTTTCTCGACGGTTATCTACTGGAAATCCGTAAAAGAGAGGTTTTAAAGCATCGTTTTAAAAATCGGTTTTAACGGTATTTTCGACATAAACCTTACAATTGTGATAATACAATAAATAAATACAATAAATAAAAGAGAGATTTACACCCTCAGGCTTACATGTTGACGAAACGAGAAGGACTAAGATATCGATTAGTGATGCTCGACGCGAATGCAAAGAAAGTGCCCTCGTAAGAGGAAAACGATTAATTAATTAAGTTGATTGAGTGGAGTTGGTCAAATTGGTCGGTCATGCAAACGGAGAGGCTGGTACTCAGAAGGATCCGAGCTTACGTGGTCGAATGTTCAAGCACGTAGACGCCAAAAAGTAAGAACAAAGTCTAGAATGCAAAGGGAGAAGAGAAGGGCGGACACTCGCGTGAGAAATATGAGGAGCGAAGGCTCCTATTTATACTAATCACGTGAATTAGGGTTTCGGAGACTCTTTGGAAGTGAATCTCGGAAAGATATGAAAAAGATATGAGAAATACGCAGAAAAGGGCACGGGAAGAGGCGCGCAGCCCACTGCGTCTCTTGGAAGAGGCAAAGACACTGCTGCGTCTGTTCCCAAGTGGTTTCCTCCTGCAGAAGAAAGATTTCCGTGTTTGATTTATGGTAGGACGGAAATAATCCGGTTTTCCTTAATATCTTATGTGAATATTACGGAAAATTGCTTACTAAAAGATAAAATTTATGAAATATGGAATAGAAATATCTGGAACATTCCAGAACATTCTGACTCGGGTTTTAGCGGTTATCAGAAAATGGAGACGGTTTTAGGCCCGGACTCCGAATGTACTCTAATTACTGTCAAAACGACCGTATCGGGACGTAGACGACAACTAAGAGGTAGACATTAATATTTGAGCAATCACTTGACGATAATCTTACGAATTGTCACAAATCGTTCCGCGTACCAAACATGCGGCCCAATCATCACCGGGTGGTTTGCGGGAGGTGCGAAATGAGGTATCTCTGAGCCCCACTTTGACCGAGGCTTGGACAAGGCGAAAGTCAAAGTATAGCCATCAGTTCAATCGAAGATTACAACCTGACGACTATGGCGACGCGAGGCGGCTCAAGGGGTCCGAGCCAAGGACTTGTCGTCGGGAACATTTTAGAGTTCGTCGACTATCGGGGAGGGTCGTTTAAAGTCCATTAGACTACGTAAGGAAGCTCGCCAGCCATAAGAAGAGACCATACCTGAGACTTCTTTCTCGAGATGCTTCCGGAGGTGCGTAAGAGCTAAGGGTAAGACCTAAAGGATATATAAGGATTGGTGCTAGGGTATGGGACCCTAAAGGAAAGCATCGGCGGGAATGAGGCCTAAAGTAAGTTCAACTTAAGGGTAGCTAAAGCTTGGGTATAGGAACTCTATTGGTTTGGGAATTTGAAGGCTTATGATGAACCTAAAAGGATTGGGATCCTATAGTTAAAAAATCCTAATTTCGGGTTTACGAACCTAAGAAAGAAGGCTTTGGTTTGGGAACTTCTGGAGAACGACACCTTTGTCGCACCCCGCGGGGAAACAAGAAATATTGTGAGTAGCAGGACACAGGCGGGAACTGCTGAGAGGAAAACTGCTTTGGGTAGTCTTTGGGAAATAATTGCGAGTAGCAGGACACAGGCGGGAACTGCTAAGAGGAAATCTGCTTAGGTAGATTGTCAATCCTTACGTCTTGAGAGAGACAGTACATCCGCTTACTCTCGCTAGAGACACAATTGAGAATTTATTCTTTTTGTCATGAGAGGGAAAGTATATCCGCTTACTCTCACTGTAGACATAATGAAGGTGTGTCGAATTCCGTGAAGGAATGAATGCTCGTTGAGATAAGCAAAAGGTCTTGGACGGAATAAATAATACGCAACAGTCTGCTGCGGGCTTGGAAACGTGGGCCGGAACGAAAGAAAATCGCCAAACGGACCAAAAGAATGAAAATAACATCGGGGAAGAGGCGCACCAAAGATGGGCCCACAAATAACGAATTCATAACAAATTTTTGAAAATCCGTATGGAGGGAACAAAAGGAAGAGGCGCAGCAAGAGCTGCGTCGCTTGGAAGAGGCGCAGCGCCTGCTGCGTCTATTCCCCAAATTGATTTTTCTGCGTAAAAACGCGAAAATCAGGAGGCTTTGTATTCATTTGCTCGAAACATAAATCCAACATTTCTCTCTCAAATATTCACCATTTCCGCCAAGGTTTGATTCAAAAGCTTGCATTAATCATGACTAATCGAGGTATGTGTCTCAATCTTGCATTAATCTTCTACATTTGTCCGATTTTGAGCCGAAAAATCTAGGGTTTATGACCCATTCGATCGAAAATTTGGGGCTTTTCCCCCAAACGCATTTGCCTTGTCAAATTGACACTAGAAATGGATAGTAGGTAGTGTTAGGAACATAACCATGTATTTGCTTCGAATTTTCATCAAGTTTTGAGCCTTTGAGCGAAATTTGAGACGGTTTTACAACTGAACCGTAAATTGCTTCGAAAATAGCCTTAGGAATGCCCATTTGCGGTGAAACTTGATATTTGGGATCCTTGAAGTATGGGTAAACTTTCTACCATCTCGGAATTTTGGTTTGTGACAGCTTTTTCAAGACACTTTTCTAGGGCATAATCGTCATTATAGCGAAATGCTGCCGAAATTTCGACTTGAACCCGGAACTAGGCTTCGAACTGGACTTGACTTGACCCAAATTACCACATGAGCGATTGGGTAGGTGGAAACATGGCTAAGGATGGCGAAAAAAGAACGGTTTCAGGGCTTCCGAAGGCTCGAAAATCCCTTAACCAAGGCTTGTCGTCATGTGACGCGGCCTAAATTTGCTTTAATGTTACAGGTGATGAGGCTTCTACTTCTGGAAGAGCTCCCATGGAGATCGACGCTGCCACTGTCGAGGAGGCTTTGGAGCAGGCCTTCACCGCTGCGGTGATGGCTGCTGGGGACGAGGCTCACGAGGAGGAGGAGGAGGAGGAGGCCCCGAGACGGGCCAATGTCGGATGAGGAGGTCGTCAGCTGAGAGGGGCTCCTGCGTGGGCTAAGACTTGGGAAGGTAGGCACCTGGTGTGGGCTGCAGAGGGTCACCTGTCCTACATAACGGTGAAGAGTTTGGTAAATAGGAATTCACTACTCACTACTCATCCCCTTTCATTTTTTTGTCCAAATTTCTTTCGAATTTCATTCAAAACTAAAGATAGCTTTGTTTCAAATCACAATAGGAGGCCGGGACCATCAGGTCGTTCTCGGGTTACACGACAGCGATTGAGCACTACGAGAGGCTGTCGGCGGAGGAGAGGGCCATGATCGAGCGCGGAGCGTTCGGTCCTTTGGTTCAGGTCTGGAGGGATATCGCGAAGAGGAAGTTGCGGGCTAACCTTAGCCTGGTCCGCGCTTTCTTGGACCGATTCTGGGATACGACTTCCACATTTCACATGCCTTTTGGCGAGGTGGGAGTCACTTTGGAGGATTACGGCATGATTTCTGGTCTGCCGTGCGGGACCGAGGAGGTGGTGTGGCCGGAGACTGCCATGAAGGTGGACTCGGCCGAGGCGAGGAGATTTATCGGCTGGAACTTATCGTCGAAGGCTGTTACAGTGCCGGGTTTGATACCCAGTTCCTATGTTCGAGACTACTTTGCGGGGAAGACCCCGACGCTAGTGACGATTGACGGGAGGGAGACGGCTCCTCCTCCCTGCACAGCTGAGCAGAGGGCTCGTCTGTGGCTCTGGTGGTTTCTGTCTTCAATTTACCTCGGAGACAAGGGCGAGAGGCTGTCGACGAAGCTTCTTCCCTTCCTTTCTGACCTGAGTTCCCTAGGGCGTTGGGACTGGGTCACTGCTGGTTTTGCGGTCCTCATCCGCTTTATGAGGGACATGGTTCGTCCGGAGTTGATGGAGAAGGGGACTTCTCCTGGTCTTTGTCGGACTGGACTCTTTGTTGGAGGTATGAACCTTCCTTTAGACCAAAGTAAATTCCTTTTCTTTATCAAATCACGAAAGACCATCATTGATTATTTTGCTTTACAGGCGTGGATGTACTCTTACTTCCCGAGTCTCGCGCCTAAGAGGACGGAGCCGTTGGAGAGGGCCTATCCCGTGGTGAGAGATTGGGTGATGTGTCGCACGAAGAGCAAGCGTTCTTCTCACAACGTCTACCGGCGGGACGTGAACGCTCTTCAGCTGAGCAGCGTGAGTATCCCACTTATATTTGCTCGTGCTTCTTATTTTTTGATTTTAATTGATCGTAGGAATGATCCTTTTTATCTTGTCTCAGTGGGTGCCCAGACCTTGGGCGGAGTACGCTGGAGCGCCTCCTTTCGTGGCTGAGGTCCTTCGGCCTAGGAGCCCGAGCCGATCGCCGTTGAGGACGTCGATGGGTCTGTGTGGTACTTGGCGAGCGCTTGGCTCGTCGGTGCTCGCGGGACGTGTTGACGGTTCCGTCGATCCTCCCGGGACGATGTTTAGAGAGCCTTCGAGGCCGAGAGGAGGCAGACTTGGCCGGTGCCGTGGCGACGTCCTTCTTCTTCTGGCGAGGACTACTCGGCGTTCCTTTACGGGAAGTTGGCGTCGGCGGTAGTGGTGAGTATCTTTTATTTTTCCTTTTGATTTGATTTTTGAGAATCATGATGAAAGATCATCGATTGATGAGAACCATTTGTCTTTGTAGGAGGTCGAGGCGGCGGGCATCGAGCCCCCAGAGTACCCCGAGACCCTCGAGTACACTGACGCGACCGGGAGGACGACGATCTCCGAGCTGCGTGACTTTGACGTAGCTGTGACGGATGCTGGCCTGGACGACTGGCAGCATCTGATTCGGAGGGTGAGCCTCTAACTTGTATAACCTTTGTGTAAGAACACATTTGATTGAGTTTGTTCAATTTTTGAGGACTTCTTTTTGAAAATGCAGGTTGCGCCGTCTCGGTTTGTGGCGTTGTGGAGGGTGGCCAACCGGCTGCGAGCTACTGCCGTCGAGGCACTTGTCGGCGGTCGAGGTCGTCAGGTATGAACCTTACGCCTATCCTTTTTGATTTTTTTTTTATTTTCTAATTCTGCTTGAATCGATTGACATGAGCCAATTTGTTGTTTACAGGGTGACCGCGGGCTGGAGCAAGAGTTGACCCAGTCTCGGGAGGAGACAGCTCGCGTGTTGAGGGAGCTCGAGGTTCGGGATGCCGAGATCGCCGCTCTTGTGGCGAGAGTTGCAGAGTTGGAGGGCGCGCAGCAGTAATTTTGTGTAACTTTTGTCGTATTTTGCACATTTGTACATTTGGACATTGATTTTGAACATTTTTTTTTGGACTTTGTTTGGGGCTCGAGCCCCCAGTTTGTTGTACATTTCCTTCGTTTGGTATACATATGACGGCCTGAGTGCCTTTGCTGCTGGGTTGTGTTGTTTGTATATGCAGGTTAGTTTCGAACAGGTTTGGTAGATGACGGTTTGCGCCGTCATGCTGCCGAAATTTACATAGAAAAACACGCAAAGCGTACATTTTTACATACATATGGCCTTAATTAGCGCAAAATGAGAGACTCAAAAGAACGCAAAAAATGCAAAAAAATGCCAAATTTTGCCGGAAATGACCGGACGGTAGGGAGGGTTACCCCCTAAATAAAGAAAAAAATAGAAATCTATAAGTTTATAAATGAAATTAAAGAATAGAAATCAATATATACAAGTTGAAATTAAAATGAAAATTATTTCCTAAAATGAAAATGAAATTTATTTCCTAAAATGAAAATGAAATTTATTTCCTAAAATGAAAATATACAAGTGTGATATAATGGCAGAAATGTCAATGTCGCCTCGAAATGCGTGCCTGCGAAATTAGGAAACCTGAAACATGGTAATCTTCCCGTATTTACCAAAATAATAACCTGTAGGAATAGGAAATTATTCGTTATGGAATTAGGAAAGATCCAACGCGGAAAATCACAGAAGTGAAGCTCAGGAAGAGGCGCAGCATGAGCTGCGTCCTTTTGAAGAGGCGCAGCAGGTGCTGCGCCTGTTCCCAGGATGTTCCGTTCTGACGGATTTTTGGAAACAGCAATTAGTATAAATAGAAGCGTCGATGGAGCTTTTATTCACGCAAATCTTCCGTCTATTCTTCGTCTAATTACATAAAATTATTCAAAATAAATTTTCTCATCATGAATACTTTGGAGATCCGCTTGAAGGAATGGACCAACAAGTTTTCAAATGTAGAGAAGCATGATATGGGCTCCTATAATTTTGGATCGTTGTTGAGTTTGAAACTCATCAAGGTTGTGAAACCGTTCTTGGATGCTTGCCTTGACTACTGGGACCCGAACTACCACGTTTTTGTGTTCCCTGGAGGTGATATTTGCCCCTTTCCTGAAGAAATTGCTGCTATTGGTGGATGGGACCCCGAACATTTGTCTGCCATTCCTTCTACTTCTCAAGGGTACAAAAGCAAATTTAGAGATTTGCTCGGATTGACTAGACTTGAGGTGAACCGTCTAGTTACCTCAAAAGGTGTGAGAATGTTGGACTTCATAGATCAATTTATCAACAGGACCGACCCTACTGTTTCTCATGTTGCCAGGCGAAGAGCATTTGGCTTTTGCTTGTTGCATGTGTATGTCTTCCAAGGGCACGTTGATGAAGACTTGAGAGGTGATCCCCGTCTTCTTGGTCTTGTTGAGCAGATGGAGCTGCGCAGGAGCCCAGCTTGCTTATGCTTTGGAGAGATCATATTGGGTTTGGATAATAGGAAATCCAACCGTGATCTGCCGTTCTTGGGGAGTCTCGTCATTTTGCAGGTAAAAGACACCTCTATTTTTTCGTTTTTTTTTTTTTTCATTTTTTTTTTCGATGTCTAATACCTGCTTTTAGTAGGTTTGGCTTATGGAGCGGCTCCGATTTATCGAGCCCCCAGTTCATGCGCTTTCCTATCATGCCCGTTCGATTGCGATGAGGACGCGGTTGTACATGGTGGACTTCACCCGGGTCTGTGATTATTGGAAGAACAAGCTGAAGAGTGATGATGGTCCCTTGATTAGGTGGGTCGTTCCGTGGTGGCACCTCAAGTCCGTCATTGGAGTGTCTTCTTTGGATCCCACTAGGTCGGTGCGCATTCCCGGATTGGAGTTTATGGTATGCATCTTTCCGGAAAGGCTGATGAGACAAGTTGGGCTGAAACAGACGATCCTGAGGCTCGATACCGTCCCGCAGACTGCTATGGCGCTTACTACAGAGAGCCGAAGAGAGTGGGCTATCAAATGGGCCCAAAGAAACATGTGGTTCTTGAATTTCTCCGCCAATGCTTTATGGGTGTCGGATTCTTATCTGAGGTGGAGAAAGGCTACAACTCCGGAAGAGCGCGAGAAGTTGAGGAAGCGCGAGCCCATCGACTACAAGGTGCGCGAGGGAGAGAAAGAGAAAGAGAAGCATCTGACAGAGGGAGAAGAAGAAGCCGGGTTTCAAGTTGTTCATCCTTCGAAGAAACCAAAGACTACTCCTGTCGCAGAGATGGTGATTGGCAAGAATGGAAAAGGTAGGCCTCGAGAAAGATCGTTGGTGATTAGGTCTGAAGTGGCGCAAGAGCGTCCGGCTCGAGGTCGTGACAAAAAGTATGACAAGAATGACAAGGGCAAGGGGAAGATGGAGGAATAGCCCGAGTCTTTATTATTTGATTATTATTTTTATTATTGTTGTAATAAAAAGGTGGGATTTTTAGAATCCTAGCCTATTCTATTTTTATTATGTAGCGTATTATTATTAGAAAATGAATGAAATAAAAAGGTTAAGTGGTTATGAAACCGTTGTGATTTTCTATTTATTATTCTTGTCAAATTTCAAATGCGATGCAAATGTCCTTCTATTTACATTTTAGAGATAATGGGTTGAATCCCGTGAAGGATTGCCTACGTATTCACTTAAGAAGCGAAATCAAACCCTTGCGCGTAGTTCGAGTAAATGTAAAAGAATAATTGTTCGAAGCAAGAGCTTGTAATGAACTTAGAAAAGAAGCATGAGCTTTTGCTTACTCTGAAGGTGCGAATTTAGTTTATTTGATGATATGAGGATGACGAATTTGTCAAAATGCAAGAGCACAGTGACATTAGCTTATTTCAGCTTGGCCAGGGGCCGTTTATTTAGTGTCATAAGAGCGACACGTGGGGTTACGCGAGGCGCGTTTTCATTCCTATTCTAGGCATAGTGTCGTTTCAGTTGGTCAAGGTTTGTTGGGTTTGAAAACTCATTCCCATCTAGGTCTGTGATCCTAACCACACCCCCTGGGAGTATGGATTTGACTAGAAATGGTCCGGCCCAATTAGGTTTGAATTTTCCCCGTGGGTCGACAGGTAAAAGAGCTCTAACCGATTTAAGCACTAAGTCTCCTTTGATGTTTCTTGGCATAACCCTTTTGTTGAAAGCTCGTTTGATACGTGCTTGATATGTTTGGACATTATGCAAGGCGCGTAGCCTACGTTCATCCAGGAGGATGAGTTCTTCATATCTATCCCTCTTCCAATCGGCTTCTGGGATTTGACTTTCTAGTAAAATACGCAAGGATGGTATTTCTAGCTCGACTGGTTGTACAGCTTCCATGCCGTAGGTCAAATAGAAAGGAGTAGCCCCAGTGGGCGTCCTGACAGATGTACGATACCCCCATAAAGCAAAGGGTATCTTGCTTGGCCAATCTCTATAGTTGTCAATCATTTTCTTGAGAATCGTGACAACGTTCTTGTTTGCCGCCTCTACCGCGCCGTTAGTTTGTGGTCTATAGAGCGAAGAGTGGTGATGCTTAATCTTGTATTTGGCTAGCAATTGCTCGGTTTCAGCTTGGAAATGTGATCCGTTATCGCTAATGATCTCATGTGGGCAACCATATCGACAGATGATGTTGTTTTGTATGAATTTTGCCACATTTTTAGCCGTAAGACCAGTGTAAGAAGCCGCTTCTACCCATTTGGTAAAATAGTCGATTGCTACTAGAATGAAACAGTGACCTCCTGTTCTGGCTGGGGTTATCTTCCCGATTATGTCAATTCCCCATGCAGAAAATGGCCAAGGGGATGTCATTGTACAGAGCAATGAAGGAGGGACATGTTGTACATTCCCGAAGATTTGGCAATTGTGGCAATGTCTTACGTATTTGATGCAATCGGATTCCATTGTGGTCCAATAATATCCCAAACGTGTGATTTTCTTTGCCATCATGGGCCCACTCATGTGAGGACCGCATTCTCCGTCGTGGACTTCTTCCATCACCTTTCGTGCCTGTGAATGATCGAGGCAACGTAGGACTACACCAAGAGGTGTTCTTTTGTATAATTCTCCCTGCATGAGAATGTATTGGGAAGCTAGTAGGCGTATAGCGCGTTGTCCCCTCTTGTCCATATCTGGTGGATATGTACCATTAAGCTTAAAATTCAGGATTGCTTGGAACCGGGGTTCCTGCGCGATTTCCTCTTCATCGGTGATTTGGTGGACATAAGCCGGCTCTGACCGTCGTTCGATGCACAAAGGTATTTCCACCATGTGATCTGGCATATTTATCAATGATGCAAGTTTCGCAAGAGCGTCTGCAAATTGATTTTCTTCCCGAGGTAGGTGTAGGTAGGTTACGTGATCAAAGAATTGAGCAACTTGGTCTATTCTAGCCTGATAAGGTGCGAGGCTTTCGCTTCGGATTTTCCAAGATCCTGTAACTTGGTTAATGATTAGTGATGAATCCCCATGTACTCGGAGGTTTTTAATGCCCAAGCTTACTGCCGCTTGTAGTCCAATGAGACAAGCTTCGTATTCTGCAGCATTGTTTGTCACCTCGAAGTCGAGTTTGACAGCAATTGGTGTATGCTCGCCTTCAGGAGAAATGAGCAACACTCCTATTCCGAATCCTCTTAAGTTTGATGCTCCATCAAAGTATAGGTCCCAGGAGTCTGCATCAGTTTGGAGTATATCCTCGTCTGGAAAGGACCAAGTATCTATTGTTTGTGCGTCATCGATAGGATTTTCTGCGAAGAATTCGGCGACGGCGCGGCCTTTTATAACTTTCAGTGGCACGTATTTGAGGTGGTTCGAGAGCATCAAGGTCCATCTTGCTAGACGTCCATTGAGGACGGGTTTCTCGAAGAGGTATTTGACTGGATCCATTTTGGAGTATATTTTGACGGAGTAGCTAAGCATGTAGTGGCGTAGCTTCTTCGTTGCCCACACAAGAGCGAGGCATGTCTTTTCGAGTTGTGAGTATTTGCACTCGTATTCCAAGAACTTCGTACTAAGGTAGTAGATAGCTCTTTCTTCACTTCGTACGGTTTGAGCCAGCATGGCACCCATGGCCGTTTCGGTTACTGTGAGATATAAACCAAGAGGTTGATCTCGTTGTGGTGGCATGAGCACTGGTGGTTTAGCCAATATCTCCTTGATCCGGTCGAATGCCTTTTGACAATCGTCATCCCACATGGTGTGGTCTGTTTTCTTGAGTTTCTTAAAGATAGGCTCACAAATCATCGTAAGTTTCGATATGAATCGACTTATATATTGTACCTTTCCTAGGAATCCTCTGACCTCTTTTTCTGTTTGAGGTTGTGGCATTTCGATCAGAGCTTTGATTTTGGAAGGATCTATTTCTATACCTCTTTGACTAACGACGTATCCCAGGAGTTTGCCAGATGTTACCCCGAATGTGCATTTCTGAGGATTGAGTCTCATGTTGTACTTTCGTAGCCTTGCGAAGAACTTGCGAAGGTTCGCAATATGCCCTTCTCTTTCCTTGGATTTGACAATCATGTCGTCTACATATACCTCAACTTCTTTGTGCATCATGTCATGTAGGAGTGTAGTTGCGGTGCGTTGGTATGTAGCTCCGGCGTTGATCAATCCGAACGGCATTACCGTATAGCAATAGGTTCCCCATTGAGTGACGAATGCGGTTTTATGCATATCTTCCATGGCCATCTTGATTTGGTTATAACCCGCGTACCCATCCATGAAGGATAGTAATGCGTGGTCCGCAGTATTGTCTACCAATATGTCGATGTGAGGTAGAGGGAAGTCATCTTTTGGACTTGCTTTGTTTAAGTCCCTAAAGTCAACACAAACGCGGATTCTCCCATCCTTTTTGGGTACGGGTACTATGTTAGCTACCCAGTCAGAATACTCGGAAACTTTGATGAACCCGGCTTTGAATTGCTTGTCAACTTCTTCCTTAATCTTTAGAGCCCATTCCGTTCTCATTCGTCTAAGCTTCTGTTTCACAGGTTTGAAACCTGGCTTAATCGGAATCCTATGTTCAGCGATATCCCTGTCGATCCCTGGCATATCTTTGTAGGACCAAGCGAAAAAGTCTTTGAATTCATTTAGGAGGTCTATGAAATCGGCCCTTTCGGTAGAGCTCAAGGTAGTCCCTATCCTAAGTTCTTGGGGTTCTAGTTCGGTTCCTACGTTGATGGGTTCGGTGTCCTCTATTACTGGTCCCCCTTCCCCTTCCTGTAGTATTTCTTTGGCTACGTAGGGAGGCATTTCGATTGAGTCTGGGTCTTGGTCATCCTCAGTATCATCGTAAACAGAATTGCACTCAAGATAACACAAAGAGTAAGCAGAACCTGATTTATTCATATTAAAATTTGAGTAAAGTTGAAAAGAAGCCAACTGATCCATGGTCAGTGGCGGCAAAGGACAAAGATGGTTGGGGCATTTCCCAAACTACTGTGACTACTCGAGACTAAGCTAGGAGAAACGAAGGGAGTGGGGATGATGACAGGAGTAGACTCTCTAATGACTTCTCTAGACTCCGACTCTGACTCCGACTCCGACTCGAACTCATCGTCTTCTGGTTCTCCTTTGAACATCTCTCCTTCTCCAGTGGTGAGCTTGAAGAGTCTTCCTTGATTGTTGGTCCATTTGATAGATTTTCTCCATCCTTTCTGCTGTTTCGCGTCGGTTTCTGTGATCAACGCGGTGGGGTTGAAGCGATCGTCTTGAAGTATCAAGGTAATGATCTCATCCTGCGCGGCCCTAACGAATCGATCTTCTCCAAACAATAGGCTAACAGCTTGTTCGTCTAAGCAAGGTGCTTGACGGGTTTTGACGGTAGGAACCGTTTCTGGAGGGATGAAGTAGCAATCGTGAAAGATCTCGATTCCGGCTAACTTTCTCTCGAGATAATGCCAAGGTTCGGGAAATCCGTGAAAGAGTTCTAACTTCCTTCTTGAACAAAGTACCCATTTAAAGTAGGGAGATAGGGCCTCATTTGGACTCCTACGTGCTTGCGGTTTTGGACTTGGGCGAGCATTTCGATAACCTCCTCTTTTGTGGGTTTGTACCCTAGTTCAAGTGGTATCCTTGTTGAGTTGCCTTCCTTGTATGGTGCGAAGGTATTCTTCCGAATAGGGTTCAAAGGCATTCCAGGGAAGTATCCCTGGGTTTTAAGTATGTGGTTGACCACCAAGTTGGAGTAGGAATTATAGTATAAGGGTACCAACTCACTTTCTATGACACTTACACTTTGGAAGCCCCCAAGTTCGTAAATAGGATCTGCAAGGACTTGATTGTTCGATTGTTTTTCGATTATTGCCTTGATGGGTGATGAAGTGATCGTCACTACTTTGCCATTTAGTGGGATCTTGATCTTTAGATGAAGGGTGGATGTTACCGCTTTGGAAGCGTGAATCCATGGCCTTCCCAGAAGTATGTTGAAGGAAGCCTCGATGTCCACTATTTGGAAGTTAACCTTTCGTTCAATTGGCCATGTGGCTATGGTTAAGTTAGCAAGTCCTACTACTTTTCGTCGTGTACCGTCATATGCACGCACACCTTGATTGGTAGGGGTCCAATCCGACTCTTTCATGCCTAGCTTGTATGCCGTTTTGAGGAGTATGACGTTGACTGCAGAGCCATCATCCACCAAGGTCATTGGCACATTCTTCTTTAGACAAATGACAGTGATGTATAGAGCAAGGTTGTGACTAGCGCCAAAAGGTGGCAAATCTTCGTCCGAGAAAGTAATAGGATTACTTAGCTTTGGTGATTCTTGGAAGAACAAGTTGACTACATCTTCAGGAGTGGAGTTATGTGCTACATTTAGTTTGGCCAAAGCTTGCAGTAAAGCTTGGCGATGTGGGAATGAGCTTGCTATTAATTGCCGGTGAAAGATCGCCTTTGTTTTTCGCAGAATCGCTTAAGCAAATGGTCAGTGGAGTCATCTTCGTTGTCATTTGGTGTGACAACGTTGGTTGGACCGTTTTGAGTAGTGTTTTGATATGGACGACCCGAACGAGTTAGGTGGTCCACATCTTGGTCTTCACCATTTTGGACTATTTCCTTGACTAGGGAGTTTTGAATGAGATACTCGTCCTCATCATCATCAGCCCAAACCCCATTGATTGCAGCTAGTTCCCTCATTCTCATGATATCATCTTCTAGTCGTATGATTTGATCGACTAGTTTATCAACCACGGTGATTATTTCTTGCATAGTGGCATTTTGAGAGAAGATTAGTGGCACATGTTCTTCGGGTATTGCGTTGGGATTGCGTAAAGTTGTTACCATGTTTTCTAGTTCCCAAACTTGTCTATCCACACTCCTTGCCCATGTGATGAAGTCGGAAATGGTAGGGGAGATAGTAGAGTACGCATGTTGACTTGGATTTCGGAAATGGTAGGGGAGATAGTAGAGTCTATCCACACTCCTTGCATAGTGGCATTTTGAGAGAAGATTAGTGGCACATGTCTATCCACCTCTAGAGTACGCATGTTGACTTGGATTTCGGCATTATCCGCATATTGCTTGGAGAACTCGATTGCGGCATCCTCCCAAGTAGCGACCTTCTTGTGATCTAAAGAGTAGAACCATTGTCTTGGGATGGTATCAAGAGATGAAGGAAAGATCCTTAAGAACATCTCGGGTTTGATGCCTTTGATAGACATGTAATACTTGAAGGCACGGATGTGGTTCAAAGGGTTCTCGTGTCCCTTGAACTTAGGGATATCCGTCATACTAAAGTTAGTTGGCAATTTGGAATTGACGGCCTCATACTTGCGATTGTTCTCCCTATAAATGTCATCCCCCTTAAGGTACATCAATTGCTCCTCTAAGTATTGGAGTCTTTTCTCAGCTACAGTCATCCCCATGAGAGGATTCTCATCCCTAGATTCATCATCGGAGTTACGTAGTACTTCACTTTCATGAGGAGGCAACCTTCCCTCTATGGCATAGATACGGCCTTCGATGAGCTCAAGGCGGTCATAGGTTTGTTCTTGGGTAGCTTGCATTTGGGCTAGCGCGGCTAGGATTCGATCATTACTATTTTGAAGTTGGTTGAAGTTTGTTTCATCACTTGATCCGGGCATCTTGAAAACTGGATAAGAGATCGGCGACGAATCAAAACACGATCGACCATTCTAACATGCTTGCTAAAAGAGGAAAAGTTTTGACTCGTGAAGTGGGTGTGTGCCCCTTGTGTTGAGTGAGTTTTGAAGAAAGACAAGTTCTTTGAAAATGTGTGTCCTAGTCAACTATGGTGTAGTTGTAGGAGTGGACTCGAAGTGAGGTTTTGAAATGGGTTTGTGGCTCGAATTTTGACACGACAAATGGACAGAGTTTTGACCGGATTTTGCGCTAAATAAAAGCCTATTTCGAAATTTTTTTGCTTTGAAAATGGGTTTTGATTTTTTTGGAAAATCGTCATGGTTTTGTTTAGAAACGGTGATCATGTAAGGTATACACATTTATACAAGCATTATAACGGGATGCTGAGTGCATTTAGAAAAGGTTTTGGTTTAAAGGGTGGGTTGCCATACCGAACCATCAAACCCGAAGTCTGTGGAGAGGCTCGTGCCAAACAAGAGTAAGGCCGATTCCTAGTCCATTTCCTCAAGTAGTGAAGGCCCTTGATACAAACAAGAGTAAGCATCATGGTATGGATGACGTCAATCGCTATTCATCCTTAGGCCCAAATAAGAATTAGGACCGTTTAGACGGGACGATTGGTCGAATGGGTTGGGTTGGGCCTAGGAAGGCCGAATAAAACGATCTAGGAAGACCGAGTTATGAAAACCGACAATTGCCTTGTACAAACTATTCCCTAACCTTGTTCAAGTTTCACCCTCGGCTACACGTAAGTGTATTATCCCCAGCGGAGTCGCCAAACTGTGGACAGCGGGGGGCCACGGGGGCGCTTGGGAAACAAGCGTTTGCATTTTTGTATGGAGTCGCCACCAATTTTTATGGGAAATTGAAACCATTCGAGTACCTCGTGTCATGTCAAGACACAAAGTAAAGACATGAACACTAAGCAATCGTTGCCCTTAGCATTCAATGTCTAGAATGACTCTCGTGGATGCCAATGAACACGGGTGTTCACAGATATCTGGAGTAAGGGGTGAGGGTACGTATTAGGAAGCTCTTTTGATCGAACACCTAATCCCGCCCGCCTCGATAGCGGCCTCTACTAATGATTAGGGAAGTTATTCGTACTCGATATATCGTCGGCTATATGCATGCAATGCAACATCCAAGTTTTAATCCTAACATGTGAGAATTAGGCTAAGTCGGTGAACACGTAATTAGCATACAATTGGGTCGAAGTAGGATTTAATGCTCATTTACATGTGAAAACATACAAGCAATAGAAGAAATACAATAATTATAAATTATAATAATAAAAATTACAATAATTACATCGGAATAGGCGATTTATGTCGAAAATACCTTTAAAACGGATAATTTGAGAAAAAGAATAAGAATACAATTACGAACAGAAATTTAGCGTGATATTACGAATAATAGCTAGTTAATACGTAAACTAATTAAACTAGGTCAAGGCAGAAACGGAGTTCAGGGACAGAACTCAGCCAGGAACAGGCGCAGCAGAGCAGTGTCCTTTGGAATAGGCGCAGCAGACGCTGCGTCTGTTCCTTGGCTCAGTTCTGGCTGTGAAGCCGCAATTGCAAGCCGTTAATGTTAATTGGTGATTTAGTGATCAATTGGTATTATTTACTCGGATGGAAGTGATTAGCAGGTTATTTAACATATGAATGGGTCATAGAAACGATAAAACATGAATGAGACGGATGCAAACGGATTAATTACAAGATGGAATAATGACAGAAGTGAAAAATATTAATGAGTCAAATAAATTAATTCAATTAATTAGGTTAGATACGATGGTTTAATGACGAATATGCGATGAACATGTGAATAAGCAGATGTAACTATATCAAAGACGAATTCCAGAAACCCAATATGGATGAATTGAATCTCTACAACCCGGAATTGAATTTAATGACGAAAAACCCGCAAATATCGGATTATAAGGGATTTAAGTCGGATTTGTGATGATTAAATATACATGTTAGTGATGATGATTAAATATACATGTGAATTATATGCTATCATGGTGAAGAATTAACAAACAAACGAAACAAATAAAGAACTTGACGAACAACAGAGGACGAACGAAGAAGAAAGGAAGCAGGAACTGCGGCAGCCTCACGAAGAGGCGCAGCAGGAACTGCGCTCCTTCGAAGAGGCGCAGCAGTTGCTGCGTCCTTTCTCGACGGTTATCTACTGGAAATCCGTAAAAGAGAGGTTTTAAAGCATGGTTTTAAAAATCGGTTTTAACAGTATTTTCGACATAAACTTTACAATTGTGATAATACAATAAATAAAAGAGAGATTTACACCCTCAGACTTACATGTTGACGAAACGAGAAGGACTAAGATATCGAATAGTGATGCTCGACGCGAATGCAAAGAAAGTGCCCTCGTAAGAGGAAAACGATTAATTAATTAAGTTGATTGAGTGGAGTTGGTCAAATTGGTCGGTCATGCAAACGGGGAGGCTGGTACTCAGAATTCAGAAGGATCCGAGCTTACGTGGTCGAGTGTTCAAGCACGTAGACGCCAAAAAGTAAGAACAAAGTCTAGAATGCAAAGGGAGAAGAGAAGGGCGGACACTCGCGTGAGAAATATGAGGAGCGAAGGCTCCTATTTATACTAATCACGTGAATTAGGGTTTCGGAGACTCTTTGGAAGTGGATCTCGGAAAGATATGAAAAAGATATGAGAAATATGCAGAAAAGGGCCTGGGAAGAGGCGCAGCAGCCACTGCGTCTCTTGGAAGAGGCGCAGCACCTGCTGCGTCTGTTCCCAAGTGGTTTCCTCCTGCAGAAGAAAGATTTCCGTGTTTGAGTTATGGTAGGACGGAAATAATCCGGTTTTCCTTAATATCTTATGTGAATATTACGGAAAATTGCTTACTAAAAGATAAAATTTATGAAATATGGAATAGAAATATCCGGAACATTTCAGAACATTCTGACTCGGGTTTTAGCGGTTATCAGAAAATGGAGACGGTTTTAGGCCCGGACTCCGAATGTACTCTAATTACTGTCAAAACGACCGTATCGGGACGTAGATGACAACTAAGAGGTAGACATTAATATTTGAGCAATCACTTGACGATAATCTTACGAATTGTCACAAATCGTTCCGCGTACCAAACATGCGGCCCAATCATCACCGGGTGGTTTGCGGGAGGTGCAGAAATGAGGTATCTACAAACATATTTAGTTTTGTTATCTAATATCATAAAATTATATTTTTGATTAAAAAAACTCTAAAGGAAGAAAAATACAGTCAAAGTGCACTTCAAGACCACCCAAAAATATTTGGATATACGCACTAAGGTCCGAGTATAGGTAATAACTTGACGTGAATGGTTGTGATTGCAAAATTGCGTTTCGGAGAAAGCTTTATCGCGCAGATTACATTATTTGTTTAAATATTTCATAATATTTATAGATTTTTTATACGAGGCTTATAAAGTTGTAATAATATTCATGTATAGTATCTTCTGTCACTATCGTGAATTTAATAAAAACATATAAATCACGAGATGTAATGAGTATCATTCCACCCAAAAAAAGTACTCGGTCATAATATTCATATTGAAAATAGTAGCAAATTAGTTTTGAGGGTTATATGAGACAAACATTATAATACGGTCTTATATAAAACGGATATGTACATTTTTAGTTGGTTGTACAATAAGTTGAAGGTTGCTTGGTTGCCGATATGAAAATAGGAAGGAGTAGAAGTTCCCATGAATTAAAAAAAAAAAAAAATCTAAGCTTGAATTTGATCATAGATATTTAATTTTTTCATTGTTTTATATAAATTGGAGCAATTATATTTATATATCTCATATGATGAAAAAGTAACAACGAATGTTGAATTGTATTGGGAGGTATATAACTTTAAAATTGGTAGGAGGATTACATATATCAGTAGCAAAAAAACACTTCGTATTATGCGTAATTAAGCTTGACATTAGAAATAACAACATATGTAGGATCATATTTGAGTGTTTATTTTGCTTTTTACATAAATAAATTGCAGTACTCTGTATTATGCAAATAATAAGTTTTACAGATATTAAAGAGTAGTTTCTTAATTCCAATGAGAAAATTGTAAATAATTAATTATTTTCTACTTCTAATAGGAAAATTTAATTCCATTAAGAAAATTGTAAAGAATTAATTATTTTCTACTTCTAATAGAAAAATTAATAATCTCCTAAGTCTAATAGGAAAATTCTTAAAAAAAAAAAAGTCTCTTTTAGTTATATATACTAGTTTGGATGCCCGTGCGTTGCAACGGGATAATTAACTTAGTAAAAAACATTGTTGATAAGGTCTTAATATTTACATCTTATGTCTAATCATTTATTTAGATATGATCAAAAGTCAAAACATCTTATTTAAGAGACGCAAAAGATGTTAGGTTGATACCTAAGTTCCAAGGATGCCCCATAAGACCACTACATCTTATGTTAATCTTTCGATGTGGACAATTCTATTATTTTTATATAATCCTACATTATTTTTCAATGTGGAACATATAACATACTAAGAAGTACACAATTTTATATATGTACAAATTATATGAAATCTATACGCTAATGATATCATTTTTACCACGAATCAAATTATGTTATTTTCATAATTTTCTTAATGATATTTTTTTGCCAAATGAAATGTAAAATTTTTTATATAAAAATTAGAAACATCACTTGAATATAATATAGGAAATAAATTATAATAATTAATAGATTCTTCACTTTATTTTTTACATCAAAAAATATTATTTATGATACTTTCCTAAATTAATTTTTAAGATCACCCCACGTTATGATAATTTTCTGATGTGGGACAATTCAACAATTTATATGTAGTATATTTACCACACCTACATTATTTTTCAATGTGAGACAAATAACACGAAAAAGTACACCATCTTTTTTGCACCTATTTCGATATCCAACCCGATTTAATAATGAGAAAATATTATTTGATTCCTTGCAATATGTAAGACAAAATATGGTCATGTGGGATCTTATTTGATTCACCTATAAAGTACAATGAGAATATCAAATTTTTAAATTTTTTATAATGTAAACTTAAAGATATTACGTTAATTTGTGACTTGGCAAGTGTGTAAATGAAAATGTTGTATTTGGAATTAAATGGAGAGAGTACTATTTATTAATATTCGTACGTTTTTTTATAATACTTTTTTTGGCAAATGAGATGTATAAGTTTTTATATAAATATTAAAAACATCACTTGAATATAATACATAATGTAGAAAAAATATGTATATATCATACTGTGAAAATAATGATATAAACTCTTAAGAGCTCTCCAAAACAATACTTAAGAGACTCAAAATGTTTTTGGTTGGTATATAGGTTTCAATGATGACTCCTATTTATAATCATAGGATCACTCATCTTATGTTAATCTTTCGATCTGGGACAATTTTATAATTTATACGTATTATAATCACCACACTAACATTGTTTTTCAATGTGGGACATATAACATATTAAAAGAAGTACACCATCTTTAATACTCGTATGTGCAAATCATATGAAATCTATACTCTAATGAAAGCATTTTTTTACCACGAATATAATTATATTATCTTCATAATTTTTATAACAACATTTTTTTGCCAAATGAAATGTCAAAGTTTTTATATAAAAATTAGAAACTTATCATGAATATAAAATAGGAAATATAGATATTATAATAATTAAAAGATTCTCCACTTTATTTTTTATGTGGAAAATATTATTTATGAAACTTTCCTAAATTATTTTTTGATGATACTATATTCTAATGCTAACATTTATTTACCACGAATCTAATTATTTAATTTTCAAAAAAAAAATATATTGCTTTTTTGCTAAATGAGATGTATAAGTTTTTTTATAAAAATTATAAACATCACTTGGACATAATCTAAAAAATATATATATCATATCGTGGAGATAATGATATAAACTCTTAAGAGCTCTCCAAGACAATGCTTAAGAGACTCAGAAGGTTTTGGGTAGGTATTTAGGTTCTAAGGATGCCTTCTATTTATAATCATATGATCAACCACCTTATGCTAAACTTTTGATGTGGGACAATTCTATTATTTATACGTAATATATTCACCAAACCGACATATTTTTCAATGTGGGACAAATAACATACTTAGAAACACACCGCCTTTTTCGCACATAGTTCGACATCTAACCCGGGTTAATAATAATGAGCAAATACTATACTCCCTCGACTCAAGACCAAATACAACATTTCTTTTTTACACAATAAAATCTTTACGATTCGTTGCAATATGTAAGACAAAATATGGTCATGTAGGATCTTATTTGATTCACCTATAAAGTACAATGAGAATATCAAACTTTTAAATTTTTTATAATGTAAACTTAAAGATATTACGTTAATTTGTGACTTGGCAAGTGTGTAAATGAAAATGTTGTATTTGGGATTAAATGGAGGGAGTACTATTTATTAATATTCATACGTTTTTTTTTATAATACTTTTTTTGGCAAATGAGATGTATAAGTTTTTATATAAAGATTAAAAATATCACTTGAATATAATACATAATGTAGAAAAAATATGTATATATCATACTGTGAAAATAATGATATAAACTCTTAAGAGCTCTCCAAAACAATACTTAAGAGACTCAAAAGGTTTTTGGTTGGTATATAGGTTTCAATGATGACTCCTATTTATAATCATAGGATCACCCATCTTATGTTAATCTTTCGATGTGGGACAATTCTATGATTTATACGTATTATAATCATCACACTAACATTGTTTTTCAATATGGGACATATAACATATTAAAAGAAGTACACCATCTTTAATACCCGTATGTGCAAATCATATGAAATCTATACTCTAATGAAAGCATTTTTTACCACGAATATAATTATATTATCTTCATAATTTTTATAACAACATTTTTTTGCCAAATGAAATGTCAAAGTTTTTATATAAAAATTAGAAATTTATCATGAATATAAAATAGGAAATATAAATATTATAATAATTAAAAGATTTTCCACTTTATTTTTTATGTGGAAAATATTATTTATGAAACTTTCTTAAATTATTTTTTGATGATGTGGACATACTATATCAATGTTCTTTAACAAAATCTCATTGAAGACGGCAATATCCGTTACAAGCTTGTGACGGATACCGTTTCTTCTCACAAAATACCCATGAGAGGTGAGCGGGGAAGCACATGGGAGTGCCGCCCCATCTTGTCCCCTCTCCCTTTTTGTGAGAGGTCTTCAACTTGTGACGGGATTAGCCCATAATCGCGTCACAAGCAAGACGCTTTGATGTTCTTTTTTACTACTGTTTTATTGATTCACACTTTGGTATTTACTCTCTCCAACCTAATCCTATGTACCCATTTATTTTTGGGTAGTCTTGGAGCGACACTTTGACCATATTTTTCCTCCTTTATACATAGAGTTATTTTTAACAAAAATATAATTTTATGAAAGATATTTTATAGAAAACTAAATATATTAGTTCAAAAATTTATATTTTTTAATGAATTAACAGTCAAATTTTGACCTCTAAAAAGTAAATGAGTACATCGGATTGGATTGGATTGGATTGGAGGGTGATTAGTGTACAAGTGTGATATTAAGGTTTATAAATTTGAATATAAAACAAATTTCATGAGGGATTGTTTAGTTCAAAAGGTCGGAATGGAATAGGATAGAGTGTGATATCATAGAGGTATTGATTCCGAATCCCCTACCTTTTTATGGTTGTTTGGTTCTTTTTAAGGGGTGTTTGGTTAGGTCTTCTGAAAGGGAATGAAATAGAGTTGGTCTATTCCAGTATTTGGTTGGTGTATTATGAAATGGAGTTAGATATCCATGGATTCTAACTTCATTTCAACCCCTTGAACCAAATAATTTTAGAAAGCAATAGATTCTAGATCTCATAGCTCTATCATTCTATGGTATCATACTCCATTCCATTTCTTCATCTTAAACCAAACGACCCAAAAGATTGTATACTAAAGGAATGGAGCTTATAACCTTGGTGAAAATCAGGTGGGTATGAGATTTCAACGAATTGGAATGGAGTTAGATTCTAATTGATTATAACCCCATTCCAAGATAACCAAACTAAACATCGGAATGGACCAAATCCATTCTAACCCATTCCAATAACTCCAACCAAACAAGCCCTGAATGTATTATAAAAAGTGGTATTAGTCATAGTTATATTATATAAAGATAGTTTGTATTCCGTATTCCTTTTTTTTTGTATCTTCAATCTATTCTTTACGGGTGGCACATGGATCTAATAGGGCGAGGGCTGATTTTATAGTGGATGTTTTTATTTTTTACGAGGGGTGGAGGCGGGCTTTGGGGAAGGGGAAGAGTGTAGTCTCAACAGATACGATTACTCTCTGACGTTTACGAGTGTGATTTAGGAGATAGATAAAAGGTATTTATACACTGGGGGCTAAGTTAGTTCTTCAATGATAAGACTGATTCTGATGGGTTAGGCTGGTTAGTTGGGTAAAAATGGTTTGGATATGGAAAAAGGTTGATTGATTGAGGTATTGATTGGAGAAGTTAAATTGATAACTTTTATTTTAAAAGTGTATTATATGAAAATAAAAACTCAACATGTAATATAAATATAGGTTAAAAACATTTGAAAGATAATGTATATAAACTCAATTTTTTTTCTTTGTTACACACAAAACTAAACAATCAAATGTTATACTCCTTTCTCCAATCTAATGTTCCCTTGGGTCAGGGCATAAATTTTAATGTGGAATGACTTTATATTGTTTTCGTGAGGGTATTCTTGAAATTAATTAGGAGTGTTTATAAAAGAGGCCATAATGTGGAGTTTAAATAAGGTAGTTACAAAGACATATTTGTATATACGAGAAATAGAAAGCGGTAGTTAAATATGTCACCTAATTTACGAAGAAAGGGGAACAATTGATTGGATTGTACGAATATAGAAAGTGGGAACATTGGAATGGATTGAAGGGAATATATGTCACGTTAATATTATATGCAATTTATTTTCGCAATACATTTTTTTATTTTGTACACTATTTTTCATTTTGTTACCCTTGAGTAAAAACATTCACCAAACAAATTCTCTCAATTTCCATCAACTAGATCTTAAATCAACCAAAATTTCTTCAATTATAATGCTTAATTTGAATTCATAACAAGTATGATGTGGTGGTGGAAGAGGCGGTAGAGGTGGTCGTTCAGAGGCGGTTGTCGGGGTCAGCATAGTTGGTAGGTAGGTAGTAAGGGGTGGTGGAAGCCTAGAAATTGCAGTACCTTGTTTGAGTTTTTTTTTTTCCCATGTAGCACAAATGTACAATACACATAGGAACAAATTAAAGGGGCAATATGAGAAAGTAGTACTGCAATGGGTAAAAAACGTACTGCGAATATCAATACCCGGCCATATTATATCACTAACTTTTAATCGAGTTATTTTTCTTTTCATGATGAGAATGATTCTAGCTACACACGTTGCTTTATTATATCGTCTCAAGTGTACTATTTGAATCCATCCATTCCTTCACCATTTATCTCATACCTTATTTGCTAACCAAACAAGGAATTTTGCATGCTTTTGTTCCCCTCTCATTTCGCAACCCAACAAGGTCTTGATGGTCAAGACATTTTGTTGTTCTCTACTACTTCTCCATATAGACATGTCGTTAAGTTAGTAACCGACAAAAATCTAAAATGACAGTATATCAAACATTAGATGCACCATGAAAGCTTTACAACTAAAATAAGTAGTGCAAGACAGTATAATTATAACTTATTTTAGTATCCATGCAACGCACAGACAAAAAAACTAGTGACTAGTTAATGGAGAGTTGATACTTTTAATCAACTTGTAATTTAAAATCTTGCTAATGGTTATCGTGACTTCAAAAATCATATTGTTACTAGGTTATGACCCGAGAAAATTCACGGGGCTTTTTTATTCTACAGACATATAAATACGATTTCAAATTATATTCATATATACATTAAAAATTAAAATTTGTAGTTTTGAAGAGTATTCTTAAATCATGCTTATAAATTATATGAATAAATGTTTGGGAGTTTGAAATTATACGATTGTCACTTATAGTTATCCCATTAAAATTAAGAAAGATGTCAATTTGATTTTATAATCCGACAAAATAAACAAAGAATAATGTCGACTTAGTTCTAAAATCTAAAAAAAATTATGTCAGTGATTTAATACGAAATATGAAAAATAAGTTTAACAAAATGTTACTTTCTCCGATTCTTTGAAATTGCACCATTTTTAAGATTTGTGAATGCTATTTTAATGTAACGTTCGGGTACGCGACCGTTCATAAGAGTAGAGGAAACATATAAATTGCAACATTTTCTTATTTGCCTTGTCATGAAATTGCAATATTTCTACCTTGGTCTTGTTTTTGTGGATATAATGAATCCTTTTTTTGGGTGAGACTCGCCTCTTTTTCACAACTCGTAATGGTCGTTTCAAAAGTAAATGTTACAAGTCCAACACTACAACGAAAACGCGGGAAACTGACGAATAAAATCCAAAATTAAAAACAAGAAAAGGAAAAGGAAAAGGGTGGTGGCGGCGGCAGGGGCGGTTGTGGAAAAAAAATTAAAAATAAGAAAAGGAAAAGGAAAAAGAGAGAGGAAGAAAAGACAAAGATAATTACCTTATAGTGACGGGCCTGACGGCGACGGCTTGGTTGTGTTGGTGGTGGCGCCGGAAATGGAGGAGGGTGGTGGTGGTGTCGTGTTTTAAAAAGGTTAAGGGTTGGGATTTTTAATCGATTTGGGGGAAGTGAAATGGTAAAGTGTCGAGGGGATTGTTGCGAATTTCAGATAAAAGACACATCTGACGAATTTTCCGTCAGTTATTTAGAATTCCTGACGGAAATTCCGTCAGTATTTCCAAATTACTGACGGACATTCCGGCAGAGGCCCACTGACTCAAAAAATAATGCACCCAACTATACACGTCACAATAATTGACCCTCTGACGGAAATTCGTTCCGTCAGTAGTTTGTGATTACTGACGGAATTTCCGTCAGAGGGTCAATTATTGTGACAGTTGTGATGCACACTGGATTCAAAATATCTAATACATCTGACGGAAATTCCGTCAGTTTTTTGCTTTTATTGGCGGAAATTCCGTCAGATGTCCCAATTATTTAACAGTTGTTCTGCACTGCTGTGTGTGAGAGTCATCTAACGGGATTCCGTCAGTAATTGCATAATACTGACGGAATTTCCATCATATGTTTTTTAGCGTCATTGACTTAGTCAACGCGCCAATTATAGCTGACGAAATGTCCGTCAGGAACCTGTACTGACGGAAATTCCGTCAGAAATCCGTCAGTTTCCCGTGTTTTCTGACGACTTATTTGTTCCGTCACGATGCCGCGTTTTCGTTGTAGTGCAAATAATTGGAGGGAAAATATAATAACGTAATAGTAATTGACGTGTAAAAAGCGGATACAGTGCAAAATTACTTCTTGTTTTTGTTTGCGAAACATTCAGTTTTCTTTCCCACCTCATATAGCAAATCCATGAGATATGACTTCCTCAAATCCATAACCAAAACCCGTGAAATTCACTATTCTACAATATTACTCCCTCCTATTCACTATGATATTTCACAATGCTTTTGGGTAGTTTTTAAAAAGAATGAAATTTGTGGTGGAAAATGGAGGAAATGGAAAGTAAGAGAGGAAATGTGGGGTTACAAATCCTAAGAATCACAAATTATAGACTAATAAGAAAGTGAAAGATCTTAGAGAATTTGCCATTTTAGAAAATGTGGAAGATGTTAGAGAATAGACAATTTCAAGACTATACAACTGGATGTACAATACTATGATACATCCAAGGTTATTTTAGTCTTTTTACAAATATTTTTTTAAAAAAATCTTATTTCAATCCAATCCCCCTTCTCTCCCTTGCTTCCATATTTTTCTAACTCCTCTTCATCTTTCTCCATCATCCAGTTAATGAATCATCTTCTCCCTTAAATTATTTTAATTAATTGACTATGCGGAACAAATCATATGACGTGACTCGTGAGTCGTGAGCATCATCTTGAAGGAATTTTTTAATCCAAAATTTCTAATGCATGAAAATAGTTGAAAATCGTATTCTTTTTATATTAGGCGGTATTCTTTTTATATTAGCTCGTATTCTTGTCTTAACAACTCATATGTGCTCGTATTTTAAAACTCGTGATCCTTTTAAGCTCGTATTCTTTTTATATTCGCTCATATTCTTATCTTAATACTCCCTCCGTAGCAGACCAAAGATAACACTTACTATAAATGGACGTACCACACCAAAGGTAACATTCCTTATTTGGCCCACCACATTACCAAGTTATCCTTATACCCATTTGATATTTACACAAAATGTCATTATACATACCCCACCTACCAACCCACAATTAAACCCACAATTACATACCCCACCTATTTTTTCCCTTTTTACCCTTACTTTTTCCACTTTTTCTTAAATACTCCATTTTTCCCTACGTTACCTTTGGTGTGGTACGGAGGGAGTAGCCCGTATTCTTATGTGCTCGTATTTTTAAGCTCGTGATCCTTTTAAACTCGTATTCTTTTTACATTAGCTCGTATTCTTATCTTAATAGCTCGTATTTTTATGTACTCGTATTTTTAAGTTCATGATCCTTTTAAGCTCGTATTCTTATTTTAATAGCTCGTAATCTTATGTGCTCATATTTTTTAACTCATATTCTTTTAATAATAGTTCGTATGATTGGTATAGAAATTTACCTCAAAGTATTGTTATATGCATTTTTCCTTCTTGATGATGATGTAAATTTGCTTCTCGTTCACCGAAATATTGTTAGATGCGTTTTCGAAAATTTTACCCGGGAGTTTTAGTCAATCAAAGTTTATTCCATCAAAACACTTTGACCGATCATAATTCCGACTACGAATTCAGAAAAAGAACGGTTTTTTCCCAAAACGGAGATCTCGTGAAGACGTATGTACAATATGGAAAAAAGATTTACCACTTTCCGAAGTCGTAGCTAAGAGTTATTGCCAGTCAAATTTTTTTCTCCAAAAAAGAAGGGTACAATTGAAAATATCCCAATATATTAAATTCAATTAGGGAAGTTCATATTACATTTATTTAGTTTGCCTTTTTTTTGGAAACTTTATGACTTAAATGGTCATTTTGGTAATTAAATTTATAAGATGGTCATTAGAAAATAGTTTGAGTTAAACGGTTATTTTGGCAAAAGACTCTAGAATTTTCCCGTCTAAGTGATATACTACTATAAAATGTTTTCTTCTTATTTGATCATATATACTATCTATATTTACTACAATATTTGCATACTAATTAATTTTATACGATAATATTTTTGCGCTAAATATGGGGACAAAATCTTTACATAAATTATTGTTTAGCCACTTTTCAAAACGGAGTTGAATACCATAAATTTGATAGACAAAGACACAAAGTCTCTATTACCTTTATCTAAAAAAATGCGTTTTCGCGCGGGTTTTACACTAGTGAGTTTACAATTATTAAAATAATCAAAAGCAAATTGAGATGGGGAGGAAATGTAATAGTCTCCACCCACATGGGTTGATTTATTTCTTAAAAAAAGAAAGTTATTTAAACACCCAAAAAAAAGAAAGTACTCCGTATAAACTATTGACCGAGATATAGGGAGTATATCTTATGAAAAGGGTTCGTCATTTAGTTGTTTTATATACAAAAAATAAACAACAAGGTCACCGTGACAATATAGTCAAACATACACCTACACATAAACGCCCCGTGAATTTCACATTTTCACGTGCACAAGAACTAGTTATAAACTTAGGGGTTGTTTGGTTGCCTCATAAAAACACAGGAATTCCAAAATCCCATGAATTATGATTTAAGGCTCTTGTTTGGTTACCCATTTTTTTTAAAAATGGAGGAATCTAGAGTTCCATAGGAACTCTAATTCCTGTATCATGTGGGAAGTGGCTGACCAAGCCCCCCCTAGGTCATTCCCAATTCCTGCGTTTTTTTACTAGTGATGTTTACTATTCTACCCCTATTAAAAACACACCCATTTCATTTTCTACTTTCTCTATTTACCGTCATCTTCTTCACACATCCTTTTTTTCCTCCTGTGCAATCTTCATCTTCACTTCAACAGGTTTTTTTCCTCCTCTCTCTTGCTATCTCAATTATTTTCTTTTGCTACTATAATCTATGGTACATAAAAAAATTAAAAATCATGGAATATTGGTAATCAATTAACCAATTTATAATTGTTAAAGTTTGATAATTGTTAAAGAGGAAACAGCAAACCATACGTACAACTTGAGTGAATATAATATGGAGCAAAATGGAATATGGGAGGAAGAATGTGATGTAGATGGAGTATGTATCGAGTTATCTCTGAATAGTAGGCAGGGCCACATCATAAAGTATTTTACATGTTTTAAGCATTCGACTGTTTTTTATTTTTACTGTATTACATTTTGGATATCTCTACGTGTTTCGAGTAATGCTTTTCAGAATGTAATTCCTCGGATCAAATTGTCCAAATGAATTTATAGAATTACAAGAACAACTATTCTTGCTTGTGACGGGCTATTTTCGTCACAAACTTGTGACCTCTCACAAAAAGTGGAGAGGGGACAAGATGGGGCACCCCATGTGCTTCCTCACTCACCTCTCATGGGTCATTTGTGAGAGAAAATGGTATCCGTCACAAGCTTGTGACGGATATCGCCGTCACAAATGAGAATTTGTGTTACAAGAATTACAAGAATCTATTTTACGTGTTTCGAGTAAGCTCCATATGCTTCGCTCGGGTTCCCGGTCGGGTTCGCATCAGTTGATGTCGCATCAGTTTGACACCTTAGAAGAATTCCATTACTTGGCAAAACTATTTTGGTTGTACCTCCCTTTCTATTTTAGTAAAAGGGTAAAATAGTATTTACAACAAAAATTCATAGGAATTGGGTTATCCAACCAAACAACATACAGGAATTTATTTCATGGGAAGTGTCAATTCCTTGATGGCAACCAAACAAGTTTTGGGTATTTCCCATGAATTACATGTAGGAACTCAATTCATGTGAATTTCTACTTCCCACATGAAATTAATTCCTCCATGAACCAAACAACCCCTTAATATGGGTGGTTATTTATGCTAAAGATACGTTAATCAACTAGTTTATTAGATTTAATGAAGTTGAATTTTAATTATCATATACAACGAAGACTTAAAAACGAAAATTTAACATTTTGGTCCAAGACAGAACCAGGCCGATAAATACGAAATTGGCCAGTCCAAGACCGAAATTTTCAGATTCAGTTTTTGGTCCACCTTCATATTTTTTTCGGTCTTCAACCCGTTCCAGTTCAATTAAGTCCGAGTTTAGATTGATGCTCACCCGACCCTGGCCCCCTACGGGCACCCGTGAGAAATCGAGAAAACGCGGAATTATTTCCCGTTAACATTTTGTTCCCCGCCTAACGGAGCAACTTTATAAAACCCCCTCCAACAAGAAACTCAGCTCACAATATCGATAATTTTCACTCTCTCTCATCAAAATCTCTCTCTAAAACAGACGCCCACACACACACAAATTAACACCACATCATATCGCTCACGCCATTTTTTCGACATTCTTCTTCTACTACTATAATGCCGGAAATGTACGCACTCAAGTACGTATCACTCTTATTTAATTTAATCGCCGTCTTTTCCAACAATTATTCCAACTTACTAAGCTTTTCAAGCAATTTTACCTGATTTTTTTTTGTGTTTCTTCGAAATAATCACCGCGTTTTTATCGGAAAATTTTCATCACGTTTTGTCGTATCCGTAACTGATCAAATGAATGATTTTTGTGTGTTTTATCGCAGATCTGAAGAACAGAGCCAGCAAATGCAGCTAGTTCAGAGAGAGGAACTTGAAGACGAGGAGGACTTGTTCGAGACGATCGATAAGCGTATTTTTCTTAATCTCACATCGTATCGCTTAATTTGAAGTTTCTGATATTTTTGAGCTTGAATTTCTGTTGCTTAGTCGCGTATTTGCTAAATTTTGAAATTACTGATTTTCTCATAGCTTGAAAAGCTTGATTTTCATGTTATTGATATTCTTAGAGCTTGAATTCTGTTGTTTAGTTGCTTAATTTGTTTGATTTTGTTATTTAAGTTCAATACCGCGAATTTTAATCCACAAATTCATCTGACGTTTATTCTTTTGTATCGTTATTGTGTATAAATGTAATTTAAGGAAGTTTTATGTTGAGTAAATGTTACGGAATACTTAATTGTTTTTTTGCTATAATGTCTCGTGCTGTAAGTTTTGTGATATACTCAAGTTTCTGAGATAAATTCAGTAATATCGCAAATTCCTACTCTGAATTCTGTTCGCAGATACGTAGGAATTCGTTTATTTGTTTTAGGCGTTATTATTTTCTTTAAAATTGAAGTTATCTCAGTCGATTGATTGTGTTTTAAAGAGGTTCGATCTGCTAGTTTTATCCATGTGCATTTCGTCTCTTGAATGTCATCAAGTCATTCCGCGTATTATTAGCACTTGACAGGTGAAATCGATTTAATCTGACTGCATATTGTTACAAATTTACAAGAACGAAACTCAGCTTCAAATTTTGAAGCTGTCCTGCATTTCTTTTTGTGCTATAGGTGATTAATGTTCATGATCTATATTTTGTCGCTTATGAATAAGTTGCGGTCTGATATTGAGAGTTTGATATTTAGAATTTGAAATTCTAGAGTTCCGTTTTTCTGTATTGCAACTGCATAAGCATAATCGCACTGAGTTTAATTAAAGAGCAATGACTCATGACTGGCTCCAAAATTTTCCAATATATGGAAATTTGTAGCTTCTGCTTCTGCCTTTAGTAGTTCAGCATTTTATTAAGTCATTTTGTGTCCCAATCTATTTAATCGTTGTGTCTAAAGCTTGCCTGTTTGCGTTTGGAACTCCGAACTTCAAAGTTTATAATTCTCTGTGTGTTTATTGGATTGCGATTAAAATGTATGCTCCATATAATTATTTATGAAACTTCTGGTATTGTCATCTAACTAACTCTCCACCTTTTAATCATTGCAACATTTTAAGTGATCACTCACGGAATCAATGCCGGTGATGTCAAGAAGCTTCAAGATGCTGGCATTTACACATGCAATGGCCTGTTGATGCACACAAAGAAGGTTATGCAGCGTTCTAACTATCATTATACTTGAGTTTTTTTTTTTCTGTGTTTCCTCAGTATGTTTTGTGTCTCTTACAATCGCATGTTTAATTGTTTAGAGTCTTACTGGAATCAAAGGACTATCTGAGGCCAAAGTTGACAAAATCTGTGAAGCAGTTGAGAAAATAGTGGTTAGTAGCCAACTGTTACGGATTTCAATTAATATTTGCTGTCACTGACTCTCATAGTGTTGAACTAATTATGCTTACACTGATCTACTTTATATCAGAATTACGGTTACATTACTGGAAGCGATGCATTACTCAAGGTCAGATACTGTTTTCTACTTCCTCTAACATTCTGATTCCAAAAGCATGAGTTAAACTATAACTGTACAACTATGTTTTCTCAATTGTCACACTAACAACCACTTTAATCGTCATTTGTAACAGAGAAAATCAGTCGTCCGCATTACCACTGGAAGCCAGGCATTGGATGAGCTTTTGGCAGGTAAATTCCGTTTGGGAAATTTTAGTGTGATAAATACAAGTATACAACTACACTTCTGAAAGCAAAATTTTGATGAATGGTTGTTTTCTGGAATTAAAGGTGGAATTGAAACTTCAGCAATAACTGAGACATTTGGAGAGTTTCGGTGAGAAACTATAAGATTTATCTACTGAATCATCGTTTTTTTTATCTGATCTTTTCTGTGAGTGTTGTGGACATCACAGATCTTTGCTCAGTTCATAACCAAAGCTCTGCTTGCTGCATTTTTTCCATGCTTGTGTTCGACATTAGCAAAATACAAGTTTTTGCTTTGACATGTAATACAACTATACGAGTCTCATGGCTAATTTATTTGCACTTCTAACACCGTGCATCATCATAATTGGCTCAGATCTGGGAAAACACAGCTAGCTCATACTTTATGCGTCACCACTCAGGTAAGCCTTCTGACTTTGCCAGCTGACATGTTATTTCTGCTGTATCGTAATACCCAGCATCAAACTCAGTGCATATAGTTTAGTATGATGATCAATTACGGAGTAGTACGTGCTTGTGGTAGTTATTCTATATAGTACTTTGGTGAATAATATTTCAGAGTGACTTCTAATTCTCTGATAAGGGATTCGAAAGCATGAATGTCTTATGCGCTGTAGCTTGTATGACTTAAGTGGAAATCCAGATGCACATATTAGATCTGTACACTGTTCAATCATTTTACTTATGCTACGTAATAATCCTGATTTGCAGCTCCCAACGAGCATGAAAGGAGGAAATGGAAAGGTCGCCTACATAGATACTGAAGGAACCTTGTATCCACACCCTATATACGTATTTTGCTTGGTTTTACGGCAGAAAACATTTTTGTACATGATGTGCATTTAGCTGTGTTTCTCCTTTACCTTTTTACTACCAGCCGACCTGACCGCATAGTGCCTATTGCTGAAAGGTTTGGTATGGATGCTGCAGCTGTTCTGGACAATGTAAATGGGAACTGTCTCTTACTCTTAAGATTTAAGCAATATCTCGAGATCATTTCACTGACTATTGCCTCCTCCTTTCAGATCATCTATGCTCGTGCATATACTTATGAGCATCAGCACAACCTTCTTCTCGGCCTGGCAGCAAAAATGGCCGAGGAACCCTTTCGACTGCTGGTGAGTTACTGCTGATGCTAGTTTTCTATTGTTCTATACTGCCGAACACCTGAAATTAATGACTTCGTTCTCATTGATATGTCTAGATCGTAGATTCTATAATTGCACTCTTTCGAGTTGATTTCTCTGGAAGAGGTAAGCTGGCAGAGCGCCAGGTAAATTCAGTCAACGCCAATTTAGTCACATTTATTTGTTCTCTATACTCAATTTAATTTCTGGATTCACGACTCAAAACTAAATTGCTTTTGCAGCAAAAACTCGCTCAGATGCTGTCACGTCTGATTAAGATAGCTGAGGAATTCAATGTGGCAGTTTATCTCACTAATCAAGGTACTAGGTTTTTTTTAAATGCCATAATTAAGAATGTAAGTCGAAACCATACTATCGTGCTCACGTGTTCAAACATGGTTGCAGTAATTTCTGATCCAGCTGGAGGAGTATTCGTGTCAGACCCAAAGAAACCAGCTGGTGGTCATGTACTTGCTCATGCCTCGACTATTAGGCTGATGTTCAGGAAGGGCAAAGGTGAACAGCGTATCTGTAAGGTGTTTGATGCTCCCAATCTGCCAGAGGGTGAAGCTATATCCTTCCCATGCTGTCAACATTTTCATGTCTTCATATATAATCACAGCAGTGTCGAGTTTTATTCCGTCAAATATTATTCTGACTTTTTCCTTGACAGAAGCACGTATTTCAGATAACTCCAGGTGGAATCGCTGATGCAAAGGACTGATTCAAGGCAGGAATTAATCACATGAATGTCAAGAAGATTGGATCTGTTTCTATAGTTCGTATGTTTTCTATGCGTTTCTACGCTTTTCATGCACTTGTATGACTGAGATAGGTATATCGCTCACTTAAGTTTGCTGAAACTGGTCTAAGTAGTCGAAAACTCGAAGCCGTTATTAGAACATATGCAGCAGTTATGAATATTGTCGGCATTTATTTTTGTCTAAAGATGAAGATGCAATAATTCAAATCTAGCAACGGTATACGCATAAATTTATTTCCTTATCATAGAAAGGCAAGTTTTTGATGCATTGGAAGAAAACTCTCCCAATTCAGAACCTAGAGAATTCAGGATACTAAAATTAGTAAATTCAGACTACTCAAAAGACGACGGATGGGGTTGTTAATACAACTACATGGTCAATAGAGACGGTAAATGCAGTCATCAGTAGTTGGAAGACCAATCTGCAGCACTGTCGACCCTAGGCATGCCAAGTGGTTCCTTCTTAGCTTTGGAGTCGACTTTGAAATTTGCACCACAGACTTCACCAGAACTATCCACTCTAGGTACTGGCTTTAACGCGTTTCCTGGATGTTCATAACTCCTCAAACCTCCCGAGCTTGTGTAGAAGCAACCTAGCAATATAAGTAGAGTATAAAGGATCAGTGATTTATTTCTTGTTATACAGAAATCTAGACTGAAAAAAATGAGAGTCGATAATCAAATTATGTACCTTTTGGAAATGGTGCAAAAGATTTGCCACATCCTTTCTTGACGATTTCAACGTCATCCGATACAACAAGATGGCCATCAGAGTCAGCTCCCCAGAAGAATGGGACACTGCCATCAGCATCCTGCATCCCAGAATTTGTGCATTCGCTTAGAGACATGACAAACTAAAAACTCATCCCGTTTATATTTTCCCTATTCGACTTTAGTAACCAAACAACATCAACTTTGACCGATAATTTCTCGGGAAAATGTACGCGGTGTCCTTGAACTTTCATGTTTTGCCCGAAAAACTTTAAGAGGCTATAACTAGTGTTTATGAGCTCAAAAAGTGACGATTATTTTTTCCAAATTGATTATCTTTTCGAGAACTACGACTTGAAAAAAAAAATTGTCGAGTTTGGAATTCGTGTCCATGAGATATGGTCACTCAAAGTTTGTTCGGTAAAAAAACACGGACGTACAAAAACTCCTAGCCACGGGATTCAAATACGACTTTGTTTTTTTTCAAATCGTAGCTCTCGGAAAGATGACCGATATGAAAAAAAAAAATTATCACTTTCTGAACTCGTAGATACGAGTTATAGACTCTTAAAATTTTCCATAACAAAAAATTGGGTATTTCGGGCAAATCGAAACTTCAAGAACACCACGTGCATTTTCCCTAATTTCTATCACAACAATATTTACGACTCACCAGTCACCAGTACAATTTTTCTGAAACTGAATAGAAATATACGGAATAGTCTATCTGATAAATAAAAGATGACAAATTTTACATTCTAATCGCTATATATATTTGGGAACTTAATGGTCAAAGTTGTCGTAGGATACGGACCAAAGTCGAAAGTTGGAACAGAAGTTATAAATTAATAGAGTGATACTCACAGTAGCAAAAATGGATGTCTTAGAAGCGAGATCATATAGAATGAATGCAAACTTTCCCTGGAGATCTCTTATGACCTGCTCTATAGGATACGGACCTCTGTCCCTCAGAGTCCTATAGGCTTCAATGATAATATTCACTTCATTGTCTGACTTACTCATTCTATACTGCTGTTTCAGAGTCGCAAGATTCTCGAGATGGCCCAGGAACAGACAGACGATGTTGTCGACAACTGCAATCAATCTGTTTGGAAAAATAGAGATCAGCTCAGAGAAATGCTGGTATTAGTAAAGAAAATAGAGCATAGATCATGCAGTTAAACCATTAACTGAATTTTTTTAGATTAGGGCACAAGTGGTGGAGCGAGGGGGGTAGCAGCGGCGGTCGCCCCAATTAACGTTTGAAAATTTCGAAATTTTTATTTAAAATTTTTTGAATTTTTTCAAGGTCCCCTTAAAATATTACCCTCCGCTCCACCCCGCTGACTTAAAATCCTGGCTCTGCCGCTTAGGCAACAGGTTTTTGAATTCGATATCATTCAAAAACAATCAAAGGCCCTGTCAGGTAGCGACCATGCCTCCAAATGATTTGGGATCGGATAACATGAGTTCGAGATCATTCAAAAACTAAGGATGGAAGAACCATGGAACAAAAATTACCCAAAGATCTAATTATACTGTCCTAATTGAACCATGAAACAAAAATTACCCAAAGATCTAATTATACTGTCCTAATTGACTTTAATTGTCAACATTTGTTAAATGTTACCAATTCTTGTAATACGATTTTAAAATAACACTTGGATAAAACGATTTTATACATTAAAAATTAGATTATGGTTTACATATACATGAAGAAAAACCAATGATCAATGTTAACCTTTGTCAATAATCAGAGTCAAACTCGGACAATATTATATTAAAATCATGGCTTAATTTTGAATAACAATATCAAATCACAAATCATAATCTATAGGAAACCAACATTGCATCTTTTAATAGTCATAGGGTTTTTAGATGGTCCATTACACAAACATAACAAAATAAAGACAGAAGGGCATAAATTAGAAAAACCGTAATAAAAACCGAGAAATAAAGAAGTAACCTTGGAATAAGGGGATTCTGCTTATCATTAGAGTAACCAACAAAACCAGGAGAACCAAGATTAATGGTCATAGCATTTTCATGAAGAGACCCAAAATATTTGGCCAAAATACCATCTTTTAAAGCATAAACATCATCTGGGCTTGAAGTTTTCAAGTCCTCAGGACATTGTGCTACAGATTTGTCAAAAACAGCCAACATTTTTTCTTCTGCCTTACAAAATTGTGAAGAATAATAACACAAGAAAAGAAAGATGATCAAAGTTTATGTATGTATAGGAGAGAAATATTATGAATTTTGGATGATTGATAATTTAGGTATGGCACACTTTTATGGCCTATTTATGGTTTTGGATGGAGATTGATTTACGGGATATTTGGGAGGATATTTCGAGATCTACTTTTTTTAAATTAAAGAGTTTATTTTGGATAACATTCTTTACTTGTCTTTGGTTTGGATAAGTTTTCCTATGTTTGAATCGTCGTCAAGATTGATTTTAACAAAAATTAAATTTAAAATTATGTTTATTAATGTCTGCATTTTACTATTTTCGACAGATTTGATTTTTTACCGTTTTTAAGATCAAATATTGACCTATTTTCTTCAATTTTAAATATTACGGAATACTTTTTTATCTATCTAATCTAAAATAATATTTTGTAAAAGATGTTTTGTGTAGATATTTTAAGCCAAATCGCTTTTGTGTTGAAGTAGTGTCTGTTAGTCTGTATCTCATGGGATCACTTTGAGAGGATATACATCAAACTAGAGATCATTGGAGGATAATGAAAGTATTTGGTTGATAAAAGAAGATAAAAATAAATTTGATCCAAGTTGAAATTTCACCGATTATTCTGTGTTTAGATTTGATCCAAGTTGAAATTTCACCGATTTTTCTGTGTTTTTGTGTTAGTTAATTCTTGTTTAATCACTTTTATTGTCATTAACTAATTACCAATTATATTAGATAAATATATATTTATTATTGTTGAAGATTAGTCATGTCTAAAATTAATTTATTTTTTATCCCTTTTTTTGACAATTTATGTGGTACTATTATCACTATGGCTCCAAAACAAATTTTGTAATTATACACTTATACCGGTCATAAGAATTATGAGGAGCATAAACTGATCTGACCCAACCGAAACATTACATTTTTTTTTTGGTGACGAGGGAACCCGCAACTGCTACCTTCGATTCCCACTGGGTAAACCCTCGGGTGAACGTGATACTCTGCAAACCACGCATATCAGGTAAGTCATCCAAGGGTGACATACTCGAAGTCTATAAGGCATGGACTCAGGCCAAAAATGTTTCACAAGATTTTGCTCTTGGGGAGGCTTGAACCTGAGTCTCCTGAAAATCACCCAAATTTTAACCACTAGACTTCACCCTTACGGGCAAACATTAGATATTTATAATGAACAATGGAACATCTTGACTCCGACCACAAGAGAAATTGCATAACTCAATTGAGCTCCGAAGAGGCCTTACCTCTTAACATATAATGGTTAAAACGGAGATATTGTGACAATAAGTCAAGGGTTCAAATCCCCTCCCCCGAATATTGTTCCTGGCCTAGCGCCTCATCTAACAAAAAAAAAATCCCAACTGAGCTTTAAAACCCAAATCATTATAATTGGAGTCCCAATCTACCAAACCAAACCATGTGCAATTTAATCCAAAATAACACGGGATCATGAGGGGCGAGTCGAAAGAGCTGCGGTTAAGCAAGTAAAGGAGACGTGGGATCCGGATATAGCAGAAGCAAAGGCGGCTTGAGTACCGGCTGGAGACTGCTACACAAATGGTGATAAAAAAGGTGGTGCTGGAGTCGGAATGTCTGATGCATCAACTCTGATAATTGATAGAAAAGGTGATGCTTCTGTTTAATCAATAAAAACTTGACTCGAAAAACAAAAGAAGAATGTCAAATGCGCAAACTGGTTAATAAAATGAAGATTCAAAGAAAAAGTTAATTTTCGAATTTCCCATAATATCTGTGCAGTTGATAGAGTATTGAATGATTTTACTTTCTGCAACCGAAATTCCTTGGTCCAAGGTAAATATGGTAACTAAGTAGCTCCCCTCTAAGGGTGGCGGCTTTACAGCAGTATATCTTACAGAAACATGGTCAAATGTGGCAAAATAAATAAACGGAAAACGAGAAAAAAAAAAGATCCTATGATACTCATCTCTCAGTCTACATTTAGTAAGAAGCTATGAAAGCGAAATCAGTGGCTCGAATCAAACCCTGTTATAACCCACCGACTTGCTGAACAACTTGCGAATGTATACCGCCTGAAGTCCACTAGCAAGTAACAGTGTCATGTACTCGGCCAGCGTATAAAAAATGACGCGCTTTCTTGTACTCTCGTTTGCTGTACATGACAAACATGAACACATTAAGTGATATAAGTCTTATGAAGAACATCCAAAAGTAGCAATAGCTAACAGTTATCACAGTAAACCGCCAGTTTTACAGTGAAGCTGAACTTACTATGACGATGTCGAGTATCACGTGCTTTCAAGTATTTTTGTTCCGATGTTACTGACTCCAGTGCTTCTCGTAGCTCAGCAATTTTAACATTGATTGGGTCCAAGTGCTCTGCATTGCAACATGATAATAATGTATCAAGCAAGGCTTTACACTGCTCGTGACCGGTTCAGCCATATTAAGAAACTAATAATATTTAATTCATAAAATTAAGCTCTGACCATCTTTAGCAAGATCATGCTCGTTGGGAATGTGGCCGATATGAATGTGGAAAGAGACTGTCTCTGGTGTCGACTGAGGATTGTGGAAGCAGAATTTATACATTCCGCTTTTAGGAGCTTTGAATTCGAATTTTTCCCCAGATGTTCCTTTCACAGTGTGAACAACATTTCCAGCCGGAGATGTAGCCTGTATTAGCAAACTCCACGTCAGAGGAATATGAACTGATGACTGCTGACCAATTTTCACAGTTTCACAGACGACGACTTTCGGCCGACTTACAACTTCTTCGAAAAAACATTGGGAGATAATATGGTAATGACAATTTTGATTCAGAACTATAATGAAATGTCAAGAAAACAAAAGGAACACCTGAGACTGCAGGTAACAAGCACAACATTTTTATCCATGTGTCTCATAGACAGTCGCATGTATACGAAACAAATAATAGTTCAGATGTAAAATTTATTTTTTACAATCTTCCCCTGTTGTTTTGCTTCAAACGAAGCATCTACGTGTCAGTAATACAGCATAACAGCAGTTCAGAGTATATCTTCCAGAATTCCATATAAGAAAACATTGATGTTTTCTAGAATATTGGCCACAGAGTACAAATTGTTAACAGTTGACACAGCTAGCAACTCCACTCAATGACTGCCAAAGGGTAATTTAAAAATCACAAAGTTTACTGAACCATCCACTTAGCTTTTTATTATACTGTCCACTTAGTTGATGGAGATCACGGGTAAAACAAAAGTAAACTTCAGATAGCCACAAACGGCAAACCAACCTCATTTTACACATTATACTCAACCAAATAATACACTCTAATACTGTCATTTTGAAAGCTATACTCTAATCTGAAATAATGATCACTCTGGAACTAATGAAGCGTTGTATACTAAAATGAACTAAGCAGATGGATTTATTAAAACATATTATTCTGACATCATATATGCACTACCAGGTCTAGGAGAGTCAAACATGCATTTATTAGGAATCTTTAGCGATCTAGTTCAAAAGAATACACTAGCTACCACCGCCTGATATTTTTACAGAAGTTGTTAACTAACCAACCATCTTCTGTACCACTATGGCAGAAGATCCGAATATTCTTGAAGATGAAACTAACCACTCACCTAATGTACAAAAGATAATGTTCCACCTAGTAAGTTGCTGGATGCTTTCAGACTTGCAGCTTCCTACCAATCCTGACACTGTCCCACAAGAAGACATAGGCTGGTGTATAACACACCCTAAGAAATACTCCCTCCATCCTGGTTATTTGTTTACCTATTCAATTTATGGGTGACTTATTCATTTGTTTACCTTGCCATGTTGAGAATATTTTTGAAGGGTAATTTGATCATCTACACAACCTAAGAGTAACTATTGTCCACTTATCACTCAATAACACCACCCACATATGGTCCCTCCCCTCTCCTTGTGCCAAAACCAAAGGTAAACAAATGACCGGGACGGAGGGAGTATCACGGATTTTCCATTGGATAGAACTTCCATTTTTTCATCCTATAAAGTGTGACCGGCAAAAACTTTTTCAAGATCACTATCTCCAGATGAAAAACACTCACATGCGTTGAGATCCAAAGAGTTTCGCCAAATCACCAATCCTATATCCCATGAACTTGGTTCTAGTTCTAGTTATTTAAAAACATTGCTAAAACCATCCTGCAACCTTAATCCCAGGATGACGTCAAAATGATTTGGGGCTAACCAACACAACATGTCATAATTCATAAACCATGAAAGGGAAAAACAGGTCTTGTAGAAATTGCTTCAATGAAAGAGCTCCCTACAACGTACTTGCTAGTTGCTCAGTTCAAATAGAAATTGCCTCTGGGGTTTGCTAACCAAGGAAATGGGCATTGCAGTGTATGGAGTATTGATTAACAGCATTGAGTATGTTTGGTGTAATTCTCACTAAGATTGACTAGATAGGTTGAGAAGTGCGTTAAACGAACATGTATATATTTTTTTACCAAATTTAACACAATTAAGCTTGACAATTAATACGGGGTATGTTTTATAGAAAATACTAATAGGTGAGATACTTGGATTAAAATTAAGGTGATACTTCCACAAAGATTCACCTATAGCTAAATATCGCTTCACATCACCCTTTAAGCCTGCCCACACCCTTTCCTTTAAAAAATTAACCTAGAAAATATAACTTAACATGTTCACCCACACCTTCCTACATCCTGCAGCTATGGTGAGAAGACTGACATGCATCACAAAACAATTTCCACCTTCAAAACACCAACATCTTCACTCTTGCAACCATACCAAAACGCCAAACAAGAAAAAGGAGGAAGACCGCCAGAAATAAAACACCCAAAGCTCCCAGTTTCGACATCACCATCACTACCTCCTTTACGCTTGATGGCATTCTGGCAGGCAACAGCACTAAATCGACCTCTTCACACCATGATACAAAAATATGCCCGCTTCAGCATTCTCTGCTCCACCCAAAAAAGAAACCCAAGTAACCTCGCCCACCATCTCATCCGCCTCCACCCTACCAACACCCCAACACCAGAGCCACATGTCTCTCCTACGTCCTCCCCTATTCACCGGGGCTTGTTACCACCACTTGCCAGCTAAATAATGAGATCGTAGTTTATGTATTCGAATAAATTCAACTCTATACAAGCCTAGAATTTAATTCTAATCTCACACACTTGTGAGCCAATTACATTGTGCTAAACTAGACATGTATTCAATTCAATTCTAAGCAAACAAGCTAACCAATTTATATTTGTTGGTTCATCGACATTGGATACCATCGACTCTGGAATAAAACATCAAATATGGGCCGAAAAACCTTATCATTGTATCAATACAACCACAATGCAGCATTCTAATTGCCGCTTTGCAACGTCCCCAACAACCACAACACTCCATTTTTTTCCAAAGGGGAATTTTGACAAACTTATTCAATTCAATGGAACGGAGTAAGTATTAGCTAAAACAAATCGTAACTAGACGGAGCCTCCTTCCTATATTCCCACATTTTCCACTTCACATCAACTATCAATCAAACAACTAACTTGCACCAATCTACAATCAAGTATTCAAGCTTGAAACTCTAGAAAGATGCAAACTACAAGCAGCAATATCTATCTAATTAACAAATTGATGCAATTACCGATCAAAAACAACAAATTCAATCATCTAATTCAAATAAATCCAATTTCCTAAACCTAAATCATAGATATAAACACCACAAACTCAAATCTTACTAAAAATAAAACCCTAAATAGCTGCGAAATTGCGAAATCATACCGTGAAATCAATCCCAGGGTGATCGGAACCCCAAAAAATATCATGATCAACAACAACAAAGTTACCGGAAACGGTATCGCCTTCGTAAAGCACATATTCGTATACACATTCAAGATCATTAACAGTGACGGAGAGAGCAGCGAGCTTTGATACGTAACAGCTTAATAAAATCCCCAAAATCAAGTAACATTGTGGCGCTAATTTTCTCTCTCTTGATTCCGCCATTGATGAAAGCTTTGTTGGTTTTTTTGGAGGAGGGAGACAAGGTTGTATTTTATTTGTACTGTATTAGGTCGATGTAATGACGTGGCTTCATGTGATTCGATGAAACACGTATTTGTGCAGTAACTCCACAAGCGATCAAATAACCATGGTCGATAAACAGGTCAATCGGGTCGGGTATGATGTGGGTTGGATATTTCGGGTTAATGAAGTTTTTGGGTTAATTATTATCGAATTATTTAGGAATAAAGATCCGTATATAACAAGTAACATTCAGGTTGGTCTTATTTGGTGGGTTAATTTGAGTTACGAGTCAAACTTGGGTTGAATATGAGTCGGGTTATTTTGGTTGGGCTATTTGTGTTGGATCAATTTTGTCAATTCATGATAGTGTAACCTAAAAATTGCATAACATATGATAAATTATGATAAATTTTCGACAAATTAATGCGTATTGTGACGTTGCCACTCTTCTCCACCTTTTCAGCTTTGATAGTAACTTAATAACTGGTCTGGTCTAAAGAAACGGATTATTATGCTTTGGAGAATTCTTACCCAGACTTTATCCGTTGGGCGTGAATTTGAGAAGAGAGGTATTGGTGACTGCTCGATTTGTCGGCTATGTGATAAGCAATGTGTGGAATCCCTTAAACACCTTTTCTGTGATTGCGAGTATACGTCAAGATTGTGGGGCGCGAATATCCTTGTTATTAATGCTAATAGTGGCTCTAATATCAGTATTTAAGACTGGATTATTAATTGGCTTAGTATATTATCAAAGAAGGAGAATAGTATTAACTAGGTTATTTCATTTATATGCACTTTTTGGATCATTTGGGTTATTCACAATGAGCAAGTGTTTGGTCATGAGCCTTTGTCTCTTGTGGCTCGATTGGCTTACATGAGCATGAACTGAGTTTGAATATTGTCGTTGAAAAAGAGAGGACAAATAATGGGAAAAAGCGGAATAGCGCTCTTATTTCGGATGATGGTGAAGCTAATTTGCATGCTCTTCACTATGGAAATGTTTTTCCACTTATTGGTCCTGTTTTATGTGAGGTACATTCTCTTATTTTTATGGATGCTACTTGGAGAACGGACCTTGCTACTGGTTTGGGTTGGGCGGTTAAGAATAGTACGAGCTGTCATTTACACTAATATGAGACCAAATCGCTATGCGCCACTGCTTCCCAAGCTGAAGCCTTATCCATTGTGGAAGCTCTTTAATTGTCTAGGAGAAGTAACCTTCTGCATGTGTGTATCTACTCGGATTGTCTGCAAGCCGTCGCTCAAATCTTGGATTTCATTATGGTTAACATAGATACTAAAGTCATTGTAAGCGACATCTTAAATGCGGATTGTTATTTTCATTGTCTTTCATTTTGTAATGTTCCTAGAAGTTGCAATAAAATGGCTCATAGACTAGCTAAACGAGCCATTAGTATGTAATTTCGTTTCTTTGTCCATGTGTCAAAAAAAACAAAAAAAAAGTCTTTTTTTTTAAAACCTTCATATGACCCAAGCCGCATATTATCCGACTTATTATGATCCAACCATTTCCACCTGTTAGAGATTATAATTGTGAATACCAAAAAAACGGTCGGGTCATTTCGGGTTCGAATAAGTTCGGGTCAATTCGGATTTCCGTCATATTTGGGTCCTGAATTCGGGTGCGGGCCGGGTTATTTGGGTTGCTGTTTGCCGGGCCTAGTCTTAATCAGTCTGATGTTCCTCTGTATCCGTTTTACCTAGTTTATGAAGTATTTTTGATTTGCAGGCAGTAACTGTCTCGATCGACTTCTTGGTTCCCTAATTACGCCGCTTCTTCTCCTCAGATCTTAGACAAGCCTACTGATAGTGATGGGTATGTATATATCGCCGTCATGGTGTCGGAGTATTGTAATTTAGTCCATTGATTTGTTCAGCAAATTCTTGCAGCAAATTGCTAGTTTACAATTATACGGTCTGCAATCAAGTAACAGCATCATTCATTAACTTACTGCCTACTGTCAATCTTCAGCGTACTAGCAGAACATTTTATGAAAGAGGCGAGACACAGATTCGACAGACGACTTTGCTGTTGCAGACTGCAGTGTTCCTTTCAGGGTGAAGCACATGATTCAAATTGAACAATATCATCTAGCTTTATGGAATACATGATGCAACTTGGTATTTAAGTACTACAGTTTCTTGCAGCAAATTGCTAGTTTTACTCATGTTCCATTCAAAAGTTTATCATGGAAAATTTCAACATCATTATAATAGAGGCTAAGTATGTTTTGAAAAATAAGAACGATTAAAACCGCTAAGTATCCTAGCGGCTTTATATAAAAACAAAACACAAAAAAAAAAATACAAGTGATGACGTGGACGCTGTCGACTGTCGTAACCTGTCGACTGTCATAATCCAAAAAATTCTAATTTTTCTCTCAGAAATCCACAGCTCTTAAGCTGTCGACTGTCGTAACCCAGCTAGTGCCATCCTCGTAATTATAGCAGAAGTAACATGAATCGACCTCACTTGCACTACGTACGAAAATGCTACTTCCTACATAAATGCTAATACTCGGCCGAAACCAATCACTAGTAACAGAGGACATGGGAATCCAAGTTCTACCCCAAGAAGCACAGTTTGCATTCGCGTGGTGATCTGATAATGTCAATTGCAGTACTTCCTCGTCAAAAAAACGATTTCCAAAAAAACAAGGTCGGGAAGCCTTTCAAGGATGTAAGGTAGTATGAATGATGGTCTTCGTAAAAGCAACCTACCAATTCATCCATATTGAAAACTCGGAATTCTTTTCGACCTAAATCAAAGGCAGCTATATAAAGAATTTTAAAATAGTCAGTTTTCCTAGACATATGATTATCGTGGATCCAATATATTACTCCATTAACACATATACCGCTTGTGTTTCGACAAGGGCGTCCACGACTAAGTATATATGGAACATCTATTTCCTTCCATGACTTTGATCCAATACTAATTACTTGATATGAACTAACCAACGACTCGTTTGTAATCGTTCTCAATACAACATACTCTCCTTTTACAGGCTCAAACCCTAAGAAACAACACAAATTATGCTTCCATGGGAAAGGTTTGTTGCTTGTAGGCAAAGTAACAAAGTCATGGGTTGTAACACTGTAGACTAAAGTCGGCGAGGCATAGGGAAGAGTCCATTCTTTAAAGAAACAAACTAGACCGTTGCATATATTGGTTGAATTGGTGAAGTTACGGAAACAAATAGGTAAGTATACGCAACGACCTAATTTACGAGGATTGTCGTACATGTCGATGCTGAGCAAGTGCCAGTCAAGCCATAATTCTGGTGCATGTGGATACTCGCGTTGAAACAAAGAATGATGTTCATTACTGGGATTATTACTATTGCTAGCGGCCGAGCTATGTGTGCGTATGAAGGTTTTGAAGGTTAGAGAATTACTCAATTTTCGCCATAGAATTGAAACACACTTACATGTTGTTAATGATTTGAAGGGCAACCTTGATAATATTTCAACAAGAAGCTCTTCAGGCAGTACTTGTATTGATTTGTGTCTCCACATCTTTACCTGTTATTACTCTCTATCGGTAACACGAGTCGCTTATGTTACCGACGCGACGAGAAGATTAATCTTTCACACTCCTTAGAATATGCTAAACAAGAAACCCTAGAAGGAGGGTTTGGTGGATATTTATAATCCCCTATTTACTAAATAAATAGGGGATTCTACGTTTTTTCCACCTAAATTATATTAACTTTTAATTGGGCCTTTAATTTGGTATTCTACTAAACACATGTGGGCCAAATCTGCAACCTCAAAAAATATAATGTAAAAAATATAACGTGAAAAATTGTCTATAATTAACTAATTAATTCATGGGCCAAATCTGCAATCTTTAAAAATATAAAGTAAAAAATATAACCTGAATCATTGCTATATTTAACTCATCCCCTTATACTGAAAGAATAAGGATTATGAAATATTTTTCCTCCAAAAGCACTTCATTAATTAAGGAAACAAATAATATTGATTTTTTTTCCATTAAACCATTATCTTTTTAATATATTTTCTTTTCATCAAAGTATAATTTTATCATTAAACTCTCAAATATATCTATTGATTGATTGATTGAAATAAAATAAATTTGATATAAACCCATAAATTATATATATATATTGCTAATTTTTTCAATTGGAGCTATTATTTATGATTTGGGCGCATAATTGCCTGTAGAAAAAAAAACTATAAGCTATTATTATTAGCTTATATGATGACTTTTTTTTTTGAGAAAATTTATAAATAGACATCATTAGTTTCGAGTTAAAAAAATCATTAAAATACACATTTACTCTTTTTTTCCTCCAATCAAAATACCTTGGCGTGAAATATGAACATTAATAGCGTGTCGATTTAACCTATAACTAAAACACGCTAAAAATAACAACCCTATATATACCGCACATGCATTGCGCGGGATCTAAACTTGTTAATTAATTTAATTCTCTATACTAAAAGATTAACAAAGCTAAAATTTTTCCGTCTAAGACACATTCTACTATCTATTTTTAGTCATATTCTTTACCTTATATAAGAAATCTTAGAAAGTTTTTCTCCAAACTCCATTTTCTTAAATAAGGAAACAATTTCACTCCAAACTTTATTTACTAAAAGTAAGAAAACAAATGAACAATAAACTATTAGTTTTTCATTAAAATATAACTTTTCATCAAATTAAAATAGTTTTTAATTAAAATAAAACAAAAATCTGAATACAGATTGCTAAACTTTGTTAGAGAATGATTTAATGCATATTACTTGCTCTTTATAATACAAAAAATATAGACTGAGATTATTAGATTCGTGGGAAGAAAAAATCATTAAAATAAGTTGAGAAGTTTATAAAATTAAATTATTAGTTTTGTGATTAAAAAAAAATTAATATATAAATTTCACGATATTACTCAATTTTCTTGATTACTTTTACAGTTTAATTGATTTTCATAATCTGAATCTGGTATACCGTGTATTAGATTTGTCGAACGGGCCGAGTCGGGTTATACTGGTCGAGTCAGAACACGGGTCAGATCATACGGGTCATGGGTCGGGTTAGGGTCGACTACGGGTCAAGAAATAATTTCTAACGCCTTTTTAACGATTTTATCAATTTTTTTTAATGAAACATATTTTAGGTTTACATTAATTATATTGAGTCATGACATAATTATTAAAATAATTATTTTATTATTAAATATTATAAAAGTTATATAAAATTGACTTTTTAATTATGTTTGTAAATTAAGTCATAAAAATTAATTTTTTTAACTATTTTTTCAAATATAATATATAAATATTAGGGATATTAATATTTTAATTAATTTACCTTTGATCCAACGGGTCGACCCGTTCAGATCGGATCTCGATCCTAAAGTAACGGGTCATTTCGGGTTCAAGTCAAACGAGTCGTCAAAATTTTTTTGGTCTTGACCCTTTAAAAACGGGTCGGGTCGAAGTCCTGATAACATCACACGAAAAATAAACCCAACCTATTCTACCTAAGATAACCGGAACTAAATGCCACTTTACCATTAGTCCCTTAAGTCCTTAACCAGGCCTATTAAATCCTCCCTCTATTGCTGCACCTCTCACTATAGTCCCTTCCTAGTTCTCCCATTACCAAAGCTTCGGCCACCGGAGTTTCGCCGGCAAAAATGGCGGAAGTAAGAGAGAGAAATCGAACACCACATGTTTGCTTCATTTTCGGAATTTTGTTAAGCTGTTTCGTTTCAAAGCTCACTGCTCTTTCCGTCACCGTTAACGATCTCGAATGTGTATACGAATACGTGCTTTACGAAGGCGATACCGTTTCCGGAAACTTTGTTGTTGTTGATCACGATATTTTCTGGAGTTCAGATCACCCTGGCATTGATTTCACCGTATGTTTTCGCAATTCCTTAGGTTTTCGCCATTTTTTCAATCGATTGCCTCGTTTTTCGTTATTTGATTGAGTACAGTGAATTTGTGCTTTACGTAGTTGAAGTTTAGGTCGTAGTTTTGAATAATTTTGAGTATTTGATTTTAATTTGTGTTTTATTAGGCTTTTATTGATGATTTAGGGGTTTAGTTATTAGTGAATTGAGTGTTATTTTGTTATGAAGATCAATTTGTTGTTCTTTCGATTAGTAATAGTGAATGTTGAATCATGTTGATCAAATTGTTCATTCAAAATTGTAGGGGATGGTGTTGAGCTTGAAAAATTGGAAATTTGGAACTTTAGCTTCACAATTATAGTTTAATTCGTAATTTGGAATCGGGACTAACTTCGTCGTAAATTATACATGCGGGCGTGTTTGTTATTCAAATGGTAGTTGATGTGGAGGTTGTCAGAGAAGTTGTAAACTTGTAAAGTTGCAAACTTGCAATCACTTTTATGCTTAGCCGTCATTCTTGGTCATGCTTTGTGATTGTAAAGATAAAAGGGCGAAGTCTCTCCAGCTAAATATTTGATCAAGTAGTTTGTCTTGTTTCTTTTCCGTGATAAAAGCCAAATTCAAAGTGAGGTGTACCGATGGAGCAAAGTGATCGGGTCTCCTTTGTTTAGGGCTTTAGGCAGGCTGTTTGGGTGCTGCCCCATCTTTTAGCTTCCCATTCCGTACCGAAAAAGGGAATTCAGGTTTCGTTGTGGCCTGTGGGATGTAGAGAGCCCCGCTTTAGACGTATCCAACAACCTTGTGTTGAGAGCATGCATTTCCTTTAGCTCATAAGTCATATCTGAGCTGCATTTTTGTGATGGTTGGACCAATCAGCATCACTAAACAAAAATTGTGTACTTTGGCCATTCTCGATTTCTTCTGAGTGGGTTTGTTAAGAGTTAAGTAGTAGTGGTTGATTTTACTCATATAGTCATATGATCATTTAACTGCTGTTGGATTTTAATAGCAATGCTAGGTCATGTGATCAGTAGTTTTTTAGTTCGTTGCAGGCTTGCAGGGACATAAGATCTGATGATTTAGTGTTCACAACTCTTGTAAAGTTTTTACGTATTTTAATTTGGGTGAATGGATTTCAGGGCTTTAGTTGATTTTAGTTTGGCAATCGGTTCTAGGTTATTAGTTTGAGGAATTTGATTATTCTGATTACAAAATTGACGAGCGTTTTTGATAGAAAACAAGGTTTTTCTAGTGTTTCCAACTCAATGGTTGCAAAGACGATTGATGACCATGTTTTCGGATAGAAGTATAGGAGTTTTAGGCGAGGAAGTTACTGAACGTTGGTGTTTAAATTCTTTGAAATTGTAATTAAATGGGGTTTATGAATGTGAAAGTTGAAAAAGTGAAAGGTGAAAATCTGAGGGTATATTGGTATTTTATTTTTTGCCGGAATTTAATTGTGCAATGATTCGTACGGAGAACGTGCTCATTAGGTAGTAAATTATAGTAATATTTTCTTATTGTAAGTAGTAATTTATAAAAAAAAAAGTTTGAATTTTGTCGGTAGTGTGTACCCAATTTTCCTACTTAGGGGGTGTTTGGTTGAGGGTGTTGGAATGGAATGAAATGGATTTGAGTGATTCTATTTTTCTTTCTTTCTTTTTTTTTTTTTGATAAGGTAAGGAAACTAGATTGATAAAAATCAACCTATAACACCCTTTCGGATGAGAAAGGTGCAAGAAAATCCAATGATTTTCAACATACAGGAATCAAACATAATAAAAGAACAATGAAAAGGAACCTCTCAAACAAGAAGAAGTCACCCAAAGCCCTAACAAAGAATAAAAGAATGATAAACTAAAAAAACATAAGAAAAGGTAACAATTTCTCCCCTAAAAACTGGTCCCCCAGGATGATGCACCAAAATGCAAAAGACATGAGAACAGACCAAAGCAACACATTGACACCGCAAACTCACGGACCACAAAACAAAACAAACTCGGAAAGAGCTGGGAAAGAAACGAGCTCACGGCAGATAAGTAGCACAGCTAAACCCCCAAAAAGTCTGATGTTACGGGATCAAAGGCAGAGATAGTTCCCTAAAAACAAAGGGGATTCCAAGGTGAAGAAGGGGACTAGTTCCGACAGGAAAGAGGGAACAAGGTGATGTGCTTAAAATATGCAAATAATTTTAAAGGGAAATAAAGAGACCCCAAACTATAATGAAGAAACTTCAGATTTAGAAGAAATGATTTTCAGATTTCGGAAGAAATCCAAAAAAAAATAAAATTTCCAACCACATTTCTATCATCAACAAATAAAATATGCTCTTAAATTCTTGAATTAATCCTTCTTTAAGCAAGACATATGACTATGATAAACCCTCCTAGGCTAAGATGGAGAGTAAATCAAAGTCTAGTCATTTATAAGAAGAAATAATTCAAGAAAGAAAACTGAAAATATTCAATAAAAAGGACTAAACAAAGATTACCAATCATCACAACCATCAACCATGTGGAAAGAAAAGGGAAGACGATGGTTATGAAGATAGGGAAAAAAGAGGACACATGAAGAGCTCTGAGGAGATGGAAAAAAAATTTCCAGATCTCTTTTTCTAAGAATTTGAGAGTGTTTCTCTCTCAAGATTCTCTCTCTAAGAATTAATACACCTGTTTGGATAGGCGAGTAGTTGATTCTAGTGTTTGGTTGAGGCATTTTGGAATGGAGTTAGAATTTTGATGGATTCTAATTCCACCCAACCCCTTGGAATCCCATACCCACCTTTCCACTCAGGTTTCTAACTCCATTCCTCCTCCATACAATTATAGAGTGAACCAAACAATAAATAATAGGTATGGGGTTCTAAATCCATCCCCTCGTGGTATCTCATTCCATTTCAATCCATTCCGACCTTTTAAACCAAACGGCCCCTTAGTATTTCATTTTCACTTTTGTGAATCTAATGTTTGCCTCTATAACTCCATTTGTTAGGGTTAGGAATTTGCTTTACCTTTCTTTCATAAAGTTTGTTTTGGGAATAGGAAGTAGTGTAGGACTAGCATAACAAGGGTTAGTTGTGTCTTTTTTTTTGGCATTTTAAGTGAGATATTAGAAAATGGGTTTCGGGTAAAATTATTTGGTTTAACATATATCTTGACACGTAAGCTACTCTCCTAATTATTGTTGCTTGATGGTTTATAAGCCGTTTATATTGCCATCTCCAGTATATAGTGTAAAGTATTATGCTGTTTATGTTGCAAAAAATTTTAATAAATCGTACTAAATTCGCTCTCTTGAGTATTTGTGATCACATTTTCAATGTAACTCTCCCCTCCGATCCGTATGCTCTTGTGCTTTTACAATAAGTTATTCTGAAATCATTTTAGAGGAGACTTACTCCCTTTAGAGGGTAATTTTGATAGGACATACAAGTGTTATTGAAAACAAATGGTTAGCACAAATAGCTCACTAAAATCTTTCGAGCAAAAAATGAAATTTATGAAAAAGAAGTAATGTCAAGGCTTACTGATCAACATGACAATGAATCAAACATGCACGACTAACAACAAGGATGTAAAGAAATGTATATATGGCGCCATATATAATTATATACATAATAGTAAATACCCAAGGGTGCATATGTGCGAACGACCTGAACATGAGCATCAAACCTTGCTCGAAACTAAATATGACTGCCCTGATGGCTGATGCATACTGGTAGATCTGGTAGTGCGTAACTGCGTACGTGATGTCAGAATATTAAGTTCCAACAAACCCATCTGTTACATGCGTTCAACGTAAAGGCTTCATTACTTCTATGATGATTATTGTTCGAGGTTGGATTATAATTTGGATGGTGACAAAAGGATAGTTTATCTGGTTTGGGTACCTTAGGAAATTGAAGTTGGTATTTGATGATCTTATGTTTACTTTTGTTACCACCTGTTGTCCCCTTCAATTAAATGGAACTGGGGGTACAGTAGAACTTGTGAAGTTTTGATTCTGTAGTGAAGCTTTGTTAGTCATCGGGTAAAGTTGCCAGCTGTGTCAAGTGTCAACAATTTGTACTGTTTTACCAATTCTACTGGCACGTGTCTCTTTTTCCCTTTTATGGAAGTGTACACTTTGCACTGCTGGGCAGTTACTGGCTGGTAGATGCTTCATTTTAAGCTAAAACCATGTTGACGACTCTTGAAGATAAATTTTACACCTGAACTTCTACACGTTTCATATACTTCAAACTGTCTGCAAAACATGGGCTAACATATGGAACAAAAATGTTTTGCTTGTGCCATGGGTCTAGTGTTTCCATTGTGTTTTCCCTGTTTATTTTTCCTTCATAGTTACCATGCAAATTCGTGATTAACATATGAGCTCTGAATGTTTTTGTGAAGAAGAAGCACTCAGTAAGACAAAGTTCCGTGTTTGTGAAAATCCATTGAAGTATTCATAACTTTATGTGGTTTTTCGGATTAATCTTATTCTATTGCTGCTCTGGGTTTGTCATTACAGGCTACATCTCCTGCTGGTAATGTTGTTCACACTTTGAAAGGAACAGCTGGAGAAAAGTTTGAATTCAAAGCTCCTAGAAGTGGAATGTATAAGTTCTGCTTCCACAATCCTCACTCGACACCAGAGACGGTCTCTTTTCACATTCATGTTGGCCACATTCCCAACGAGCATAATATTGCTAAAGATGGTCAGAGCTTAACTTTATGAATTAGATATTGTTTCATTCATAGAAACATAATCTGGCTGAACTGGTCATGAACGTGTAAACCTTTGCATGCTTAGTACATTATTATTATTATGTTGCAATGCAGAGCACTTGGACCCAATCAATGTCAAAATTGCTGAGCTAAGAGAGGCACTGGAGGCGGTAACATCAGAACAAAAATACTTGAAAGCACGCGATGCTCGACATCGTCACAGTAAGTTCAGCTGCATCGTAAAATTCATGGTTTACTGTAATAAGTGTTCAATACACTTCCTGCTTTGTTTAACTGCCAGATGGACAACTTATCCCTATTCCCTAGTATTGTGTGCTTTGACTTGTTATTGTGATTGCGATTTTCTGTTGCTGGACTTGCTGCTCATTCATATTTCTTTCTTTTGATGACATTCATGGTCACGGAGTATTATGTTTAGTAGTAGATGATTTGAAATTCATGAATAATTCTAATCACATGTTAACTGTGAAACATTTTGTACATGTTTGATGTCTCATTTTCGTTTGATGATTTGTTGCTTTCACTCAGATCTGGAGTGATTGAATTTAGCGACATTTAGTAGTGCAAAAAATTGTGCTGAATATGATATAATACAGAAAATATTACTCTATAAATCTGGAAGAAAAGTATACCTTTGGATATTCTTCATAGAGGAAGGTGATTGAAATGTGCATGTCTTTGTGCAGCAAACGAGAGTACAAGGAAACGTGTCATATTTTATACGCTAGCTGAGTACATGATGCTGATACTAGCTAGTGGACTTCAAGTAATATTCATTCGCAAGTTGTTCAGCAACTCAGTGGGTTATAACCGCGTCTGATTCGCGCCACTGATTCATAGCCATTGTGTTTCATAGAACAGGTTTTTTTTTCCAATTTTCTTTTATTTATTTCTCCACATTAGAACTCTTTTCTCCTTGTAATGTAAGTATGTTTTTGTAAGATATTATATTGCGATGTCGTCAGCACGCATCTTGTGGTGCTGTTCAAATAGGAAGGAAGACTGTATCTCATTGCGAGATTTGTCTAGTACTCCGTATATACCAAGCCTCAACTACGCATATATATTGTGAAAATTTTTAAGGAATTTATTCAAACTCCTGCATCTTAAAGTAATTTCTATCTATATTGTATCACAAGTGTTGTTCATTTGCCGGATTTGTTAAACATTTACATGAGAGGGAATTAAGGAGGGTTATATGGAGGAGAGAAAATAGCATGAAGATGAGAGAATAAACAGCAAGAGTAGGTTATTTGGTGGAAACACTTGGTCTTGTATAACACCGTTGTATTTGTATTTTTGGTCGATTAAGTTTTTAATATCTTAATTGCAGAAGATTTAAATTGTATCATCCGAACATTTTGAGAATGTGGATACTTGTAAATATACGATTATACGATCACGAATACTCAGGAGAGGTGACAGTATATGATCAAGAATGTCAATGTTTGGAAGTCTTATGCAGGAATGTGTGGTGGAATTGGTAAAAACTCGTCAGACTTGGAGATGGTGAGTTTTACACAGAAGACTGACTGGTTGAGACTTAAGAGAGTCAATTTAACTTGCATGAGGTGATGAATAATTCAAGATTGTCACTGTTTGGGAATTTTATTTGCTGTTTGTTTACAGGAGTCACTTTGACTCCCTTTTCTAAGACAAGAATGCACTTGGGTCTAGTGGTGTCCCGGGGGTACCGTAAGGTACTAACACCTCATCCTTGAGGTCCCGGGTTCGACGCCCTAGACGGGAGCACTGAGGTATTGCACGGTGGCCCCTTGGGTCTGTTAAACGGGGTGCCGGCTTTCCGTGCTGTCGCGTATTCCCGAGGTTTGGGCTCGCCGGACTCTCCTTATGATCTCTGGTGTAATGACACTCGTCATAGTTCTGACTAGGTGGATCCAATAAGGTTTGAAAGGAAGTCATTTCCCTTGCTTGCAAAAAAAAAAAAAAAAAAAAAAATGCAAATTTTATTTTTTCCCAAGTAATCTATCAATAACACTATAGACCAAGTAAGTCTCCCATGTCCGTCTTAACTTTAAACGGGAAGTATCATTGCGGTTGTGCATATAAGACAAACTTGTTGTTTTTCCCGATGCATGCTGCTTTTGTATTTTCTAACTACTCGTCTTAAGCTTAAAACATATATACCCATATGATTCCTAAATTGATGTAATTTTGTTGATACAATTTGGCTATAGTGTTCAAATAAAACTTCAATGAATCACTTATTCACTTACCAATTGGATTCTCTCCATATCTTGTTTTAACATTTTCATGTCTTTCCATTTTCTCTCAATAGTCATATTTGTTCAAACGTAGTGAATTGAAGAAAGAATAATGATTTAAAAATGTTCATAAAGATAAACGGAGAAAATTCATACTCATCCGTCATCACTTGTTTTTGCGTTTACAAGATGTATTTTAAAAAGCTTTTTTTTTTTCTTTTTCCATAAAATATATTATAAGAAATTATGGTAAACAGTTAGAATACTTTCGGAAACGTTTTTAAAATTTCCTATGATAAATTTGACATTGACGTGTTTCCAAATTCCAATACATAATTAGTCTTATGTCAAACATCGGTTAATCAATTTTTAATGCCTTGCCGATATCAGATTCATATTCGATCCTACCTTAGAGTACATGTGTAGAAGTTAGTCTTGTGAAAAACGTTGTATACATAAAAATCAGCAGATTATTACATCATACATCAAAAGACATGTATATCTAAAATGAATCCATTATATACATACAACGATCTTATACAAACTTTTCCGATCCTCTCTTGACAAGTATTTTACATGTTCTAAGAACTACTCAACTGCTCAATGATTAATGACATGCATATAATTGGGGGTTATATGTGTAAGATCAAATGTGGGAAGTACAGAAGAGAGTACATTGAACACACATCTCCAAATCCCTGTCCAACTATCTTACATTGCAAAGTGTGTCCCCTAATAAACAAACTACTACAGCTGTTGTGATGATGCACTTTAAGACAACAAATCTTATGTAATTAAACTGCACAGCTGCTGCATGCTAAAGGATAAAACATCTTTTTAGAAATTAAGATTGAATTGACTCAGATCGATGATGCGCGTATATAATGGAGTAGTGTTTTGATTACGATTAGTTAGTGTGTTGAATAGTTGTCAAGAACAGGTCTTATTAATGCTTGAAACCCAAACACCACACTAATTAAGAGTCTATCGACTTACTATTATGCTTCAATAACTAATTAGCTACCTATTGGTCTCTTTTGTGACCGAAAAAATATTACTCCCTCCGTCCCGATCATTTGTTGTCCTTTGGTTTTGGCACAAAGACCAAGGAAAGGAGAAGGGGTCAATTAGGAAATGACAAGTGGAATAAATTGAGTGTGAATGATCAAATTACTCATCAAATTCATTCTTAAAATAGAAAGGACAACAAATGACTGAGACAACCCAAAATGGAAAAGGACAACAAATGACCGGGACAGAGGAAGTACTATTTTTATTAAAAGTAATCATCTATAATTCTTATTTATCGGATAATATTTATATTTTATATCATAAAATGATTGTCACAAAGAATTTATTGACATTGCTATTTTTATGATAAAATGCTTAATTTACTAGCATTAATATTTACCAAACGTCGTCGCCGAAAAATCAAAAAATTAGCCTTTTATAATAAGGGACAATTTGATACTCCCTCCATCTTAGTTATATATTCATTTTTCTTAAGGGTTTTATTTTATTTTATTTTTCTGAAAGAAAAAAATAATTTATTAATAAAATGCCATACAACACCTAGGATATGTATAATTGAAAATAAAATTTAAAATAAATAAAAAGAAAACGATTCTTTTGTCAACTAAGGATCTCAAGCCATGATTTGACAAATCGACAGGCCTCGTATCACTCGCTATCTTCATGCAATTTTTAGGCTCCTTTGTTTGATTCATTGTGAGAAAAAAAATTATCTTATACTGTTTCTAAAGATTGTTTTGGGGATAACAAATACGGAGTATCTTATATACATGAAAGAAACAAGCGACAAACCATTGAGGAACTACTCTTATCTATACGACCAATAAAACTAAATTCTATGAAAAACCTTGAAAATAAGGAGTATTAAACAGTAAACCATTTTGGGGGTTTATCGTCATTGATTGTTATGTTGATTATCGATGGGAGCCCGAAATGTGATAGATATATATAGTAGACCTGAAAAAATCGATCTAATTCGAATGACTGAGTTGAATAACTCGAACCGATACCCGAACAAAAGACCTAAATTTGACCCGGACTTGAATTGACCAACCTGACTCCATAGATAACCGGACCAAAATGTTCATTGTAATGCCATCTCATAACAGAATGGGTGTATAAAGTATAAAAAGTAGTTTGAATGCCTTGTCAATATTTAAGCTAAAAAGGTCACGAGATATGTGAAATAGAAAATGAATATCGTACGTCTCCATGTATACGAATACGACGGTCAGGCATATACCCTGCTCGAAGTCGAAGCCCTACTACAACCTAGAGTTTGACTGCTTCTTTTATTTTATTTTTATTTTATTTTATTATTATGTCTCACGTTATTCGCCAACTAATTTTTACACCTATAAATACAACGACAGCTAAGCTTGAGCTATACTCAACTCAACCCAACTCTTCTCCCTTCTTTCATTTCTTGTTTTTTCATTCATTTCTATCTTACACAAAGCCATGGGAGAAGTGAGTGATGATAAAAAGATCGTCAAGTTTCGTGAACCATTTTGCTTATTAGACAAATCAAGAAACGGTAACTAACTATATTCCATTTATTATTTCGTATTCTTATTATCGTTGCAATTTCTTCTTTCTTAATATCACCAATGTTGTTAATTACAAATATTAACTAACTTAGCTGATAAAGTCATAAATATTGAAATGCAACAATGTTTAAAATATTACCATGGAAATGTCATACATTATAGCTAATCCATAAAAATATATTTTGTCGTGTTTTAAGACCTCAACCCAAATCAGCTACTCGTGTTTGGTAGTTCGAGTTCTGAAATGCAACAATGTTTAACGTAATAATGTGTAACATGCGCATTTTTGAATAATGTATGTAACAGTTGGTTGCATAACGGTGGAAGAATTAGAGGTAGTAATTCGGTCGTTAGATCAAAATCCGACGGAAGAGGAAGTGCAAGACCTTATGAAAGATGTTGATTCAGATTGGAGTAATTGCACCATTGACGTTGCCGAGCTTTTGACACTCGTGTCACAATCTTCTAAGGTATGTGCAGTTCGACATTAACCCAAAACCTCGATCTGGTTAAGTAAGAACAACCTCTTAGGGTTGTTATTGTTCTACAATAATACCAACAATTAATTGGAAATAATGTGTGAAATAAATTTCTGAAGAGTTAAGAGTTGAGTTGTTTGTTTGACAAAATGTTACTCCGTATGTATTACTTGGAAATGCAAAGTCAACATTTCCATGGAATATTTTCTCGCCCATAAACTAACGCGCCATGCATGTTGAAACCTTCCCATTAATCGGGTGCTATTTATTTACTTTGAATCATAATAACATGCTTCAACACTCGGTTTTACATTTTTATCGAAGAAGAAGTCTCAGTCTAGTGGTTGTTAATGTTGAAGAAGTAGGTATAAATATATCATAATGGATAATAGATCATATTTGTGAATCCCTCAACTCCTGATATTGTAATGTCATTGCGGCTCACCGCTCATCTAACACCCAGGAGAAAAAAAAAAAAAAAAAAAAGTAAGTTACGCAAGCATGGGTTCGAATTCAATACACGATTAATGAAAATTTAAAATTTTTAGTTAGAATTATGCGTGTTTCTTTCTAGTTTATCTTCGTGTATTATTAGTTCACTCATTAGAATGTTTGCAAAAAAAATTTCTTAATCAATAGACAATAACGTTAATTAAATACTCCAATTGAGGTATACAAAAACACAAAAATGATAGGAGTAATGTAAATCGATCAATATATTTTTAAATTACAAGTAATCACATGCCACACATTGACGTTTCATCACATCTCTGGTGGTTTAATGGCATGCGTCATTATCCTATTGGCCAATTGGGTATATGAATCGTGATGTGGATTGTGGAATAGTGGTTTAATCAAATTATTTGAATTATTTATGCCATCGTACGGAAACAAGTTCGTATCATACGGAAATTTAAAAGGTTTATTAATAAGCCTGTATCAATATATCGAAAAATAGTCTTTTCAATTTTTTTTAATAAGATATCATCTTTTACAATTGGCTTAATCCTTCTTAATTACTCGTATTTTTTTTTAAATATCTCTCACAAAAATAAAAAAAAGATTTATAATTGATAAAAGAACCATCATCATTTTAAATAATGAAATGAAATTCTTCTATTATGTATTGATTTATCTTTAGAATTTAGATTTTAGTTTAGCAACGTAATACCTTAGAATAATAATAATACTCCCTCCGTACTATACAAATGGCAACGTGGTAAAAAATGGGGTTTTTAAGAAAAGAGGGTAAAAGAATGGTTAAAGAGGGAAGAAAATAGGTGGGGTATGTAATTGTGGGTTTAATTGTGAGTTGGTAGGTGGGGGTATGTAGTGACATTCTATGTAAATATCAAATGGGTATAAGAATAATTTGGTAATGTTGTGGGCCAAATAAGGAATGTTACCATTGGTGTGGTACGACCGTATTAGGTAAGTGTTACCATTGGTCTGGTATGGAAGGAGTATTAGTTTATTATTATTATTATAAAATACTCCCTTCATACCACACTAATGATAACATTGACTTTTTCACACTTGTCGAGACACGTTTTGCAACGTGAATATCTTTAGTTACACATTATTAAAAATTATAAAAATTTGATATTCTTATAGCATTCATGACAATAAATCAAATAAGATCTCACATGACTATATTTTGTCTTATAGATTAAGAATAATATCGAAGATTTTCTGTGACCATGAATAGTGCCAAGATTCTCAATGTTACCATTGGTGTGGTATGAAGAGAGTATTAGATTTTTAAAATAAAACTATTTTGTAAGATAATACAAATGTTTACAATTATACTTTATTATTATTGCGAAAGCCATATTTATGAAACTTTTTGAATTGAATAGAATTAATTGTCAATATAGTGATATCGTATCAATAAAACTATACCGTGATAGACAGGACCAAACCGGGTCAATGTCAATTTCACACAAGTAAAACACGTGAGATATGTTTGTGTTTAGGGTTGACGAATGAGTGTCATGTGCGACGGGTTACGATTAAGACATTGTTACATACATACTTAAATATCGTGTATGTTCTCATCATGTAGGAAAGTGAAGCTGAGGATGAGTTTAAAGAAGCATTCAAAGTCTTTGACAAGGACCAAAATGGTTACATTTGTGCTACCCAGGTACCGAATAATTAACTACCTATTTTAACATCTTTTACATCATTCATTTATGTTATACATATTTCATTTAAGATCGTTATATAGACCGTATATGATAAAATGAATTATATTCCAACTTCCAACAAGTTTGTAAGCCGTGTCAATGCCAACATCGATTATAATAAGTAATACAGCTTTTCTAACGTGTGCCCTAAGGGCACATGATAAGAAAGCCATTTATCGAAACATATTTAAGATTTCATCATGAGAAATAGATAAATTTACTCATTCTTACCATCTTAGTCATAATTGAGCACCGTAAGAGGCGAAGATTGAGGTTTTCATGGATTCGAATCTCTTATCCCATATATTATACTGGTCTTGCATCTCGAGAAAAAAAAAGTAGGAACAGGGTAAATGTATATAATTTGGATCTGTTTCTTCCGTAAAATTCTAGTAATTTCATAAATTTTTATATTCGGTTTTAAGTTCCTTTAATTTTGATTGAGCAAAATACGACGGTTAATTTAAAATGCATTGGAATTCATTTTATATTGTTATTGCATAAATAGAATTTATATCTAATTCAATATTCTAATAATAATGATTTTATAATCAGCTAAGGAACGTGATGATTAGTCTGGGAGAGAAACTAACGGAAGAAGAAGCACAATTGATGATCAAGGAAGCCGACTCCGATGGCGATGGCCGAGTAAACTATGAAGATTTTGTGCAAATGATGAGGACTCTTTAGTCAATTAAAAATGAATTAAAATTAAAATGTTTCAAAATCTATATATAAACTAAATTACACCAGCTTTATTTAGTTTTTAAGTTTTATTGTCCTTACATTTTGATAGAATGTCATTTTTGGAAGATAACTAAGCTCTAATTATTTTTAACTCTACATCATTAGAAATTCAACTCACATAATTTTTAATAGAAAGTGGTGATTCTTTTTTCCGTTTTAATAATGAGGGACCTCGTAAGTTGTAACTACTAGGTGTGGGTTAGGTAAACTTACAGGCATACGTGGTAGCTTGGAAATCACACATACTAGGTCGATCACCAAGTCGCTCACATGAGTATGGGTCCTAATGAAGGACACAAGGATTTTTCATAAGCAGGAAAACCTGAATTGTGTAGACTACTAAAAATCGGATAGCGGGACAGGCAAACATACAAGACATTAACAAGAGTACAAGACATAATGAGTTTAAAATGAAAACCCAAGGTAAGAAAATTAAATTGATCTTTTAGGGTAGGTCCAACCTATCTCATCTTTTCGAATGAGTGAGGTAAGTTGAAGCCACCGACTTTCAAACCACTTCGAAAGAGTTGGATATGAATGTCCAATAGAAGCCATAAAGTCAGCAAACCTTGTTGGCTTCACGGAAGCAATGTTTAATTATCAGTTATCACTTCATCGAAACAATGAATCTAATTTCACATTCTTGATAATACTTTAGACTTCTCAATGAATTTGCCAAGTACTATTCGACCTTCAGTCATGAAGCAAGGATACAACCGAGGGAGCTAACCGAAACTAACTTGTGAAATCCGAGTCTACTAGTATAGAGCACAGTACTATTTATGGTATTTCTGGCAGCGGGCGGGGGGCATGAATGCATGATGAACCCCAGCAAGGCACGAACAATGATATTATGAAATGTGCAAATATAATACAAATAACTTCTAGCCAAGGACTATAAAAGTCTGTTCCTTAGCCAATGTCAAATACTAACGGAAACGATGTTTATACTTGGCTCCTCTTTCGAGACTGACATGAATGATTCTTAGGGTAAGGCCAATTTAATTTGAGCACACTTGTGATTATGCTGCAACAAATTGGGTGTGAATGGGTGGTTCACCTCTTGCAGCACAACTCACAAGTGTATTAGGATTGTCTTATACAGAGCTCTATAAATGAAGGTTTTCAAGTTGCATTATCCTCATATACTGATATGGCTTGAGTTGCAGAAGTATCGACTGCTAATCGTATCCAAGGAAGAAACAGTTGAGATAAAACAGTCGATGAACAAGTTGAGACTTTCGGGCATGGCCGTCTTGTAGATACATCAGTTGATGAATTCCATAACAGAAGGACTATTTAATGCTGTAATGTACAGTATATATATATGGGTAAAGAAAACTTTTACATGTATGAAGATATACCTCTTAAGAGCCTCAAATGAATTGGTATATACTTCTTGAGTTTCAACATCAAAGTAATATTTTCAATGGACATTCCGACTGAGAAGTCCTTCAAAGGTTGTATACAGGTCCTTGTTGTCGGGTCCAAAAATTTCATCAGCCTTCCGAAGGGTTTCCTAAGACAACACAATATGCCATTACATAAGGTATGATGATGGTTGTTAATACCCCGAAACAAAACAATATGGCATTACACAAGGTATGATAATAGTAGTTAAAACTTAAAATACCCTGAAACAAAACAAAGTATATGAAATACCGCAACTATAAATGAATTTGTTTGGATTAAGGTGAAAGTAAGTTAGGTTAATTCACCAATTTCACCTTATCTAGGTTATATTATATGATTATAAGGGACGGGGCGTGTCTTCCTCTAGAATTTTCAGCAGTGAAGGAGTGTGACCCGTGTGTTCGTATTCTAATCCCACCTAAAGAGGGAAGGATACATCTTTTTTTTTTTTTTGGCAGCCGGATACATCTGTAAGACCGACAAAAAGGGTTTCTCAAGACATCTACTTTTCCTGAGGTGGCTTATACAGTAACAAATTACGCTTGTTTTTTATTAATCATGAAAAAATTCGTAGTTAATTTTGGGTAGAAGATTTAGAGATGAAGAGCATACTTCTTTTGTTTGCTTGTGCGAATTCAGCTCCTTGACATTTGCCAAAAATGCGCCAAATTGCTCATATGACAGACGACTCCTGAGATAATACAGAAAAAGGTTTCAGTGAATATCTTCCGCTTTAAGCTATAGATTATACAGAGTATAATGGAAGACATCATGTCGTGCAGCGATGGAGCTTTAGCTTCAGAATCAAAGTTTTTTTTAAAAGGCAGGCGTAGAATAGGAGTCATCTACTCATCTATGCACTTGATAGGAACGATAAAAAATTAAAAAGGATTTTTTTTATGTTGTATCCCTTTGATTTTTCATATTCTATCATATACCTTGTATTTTTCAGAATCGTCTAAAATATCAGTAAACTTACTGACAAGCAGAACAAAAATTCAGGTTTTATAGTTGAGGACTTGGGGTTTTGTCAAGGAAAAAAAAAACTTATTGACGAGTAAACAATGATTATCTTCATGGTTCCACGAATTGGATGAGTAATTAATTCAAAGTGCCTAAACATAACAACATCTAAGAGAGGTGAGTTAAAGTATTTAGGTTATTTGAGGAATATTTCATTAGGTATACCGTATACGAAAAAACCGATGGTACATGTTAGACTTAGAATTTAGAGGAAAAAAAACCACACACACACACACACAGCCACATTAGGGTACATCATAAAAACCTCAAATTCGAAACCAAGTCATCTAGTCATCCAAGGAAAATAATCAAACATCGCACTTTCAAACACCAGTGTCTTTGAAAAGACAGCACGAAGACGATCAAACTAGTTGTCAATAGCATAGAAACAACTGATGAGGTATAAGATGTATCCAGATTGAAGAATGATTAAATATTAAGATATGGAACCACAGATGAGCATACAAAACTTTGGATATTCATCCTTCTTGTCCTCAATCTCACTCATCTACTACTCTCAACAGTTTGTGTGACCCCAAGGTCAGAAGAAAGTGAGAAGAAGAAAACGATGGAACCGCTCTCAAAAACACAAAGATGCTGTTCTCCCGTTCTAAAAAGGCAAAAGAAGCCCATCATACAAACACCAACACTAATGGAAAAAATAGGTTGAACCAAGCACACTGTGAGTCTTTGAAGCAACGTCGGAAACCTAAGATACAGAATCGTCCACACACAAAGCTTAACATATAAAAAAAAATAGATACCTGACTTGACGAAAGAATTCTTTTCCATCAACTCGAGGTCGTCCTACAGAATACAGACAATCATCCATTAGGCATAGCCGTGATCTAATACATGTGATATGAGTTATGTATAGGATTTCTCACATAATCCCAAAGCTAATGTAAAAGTGAGAGGAAATCTGCTTTATTCATACCAAAAATTGCAATATTTAACCCATTACTTTCTGAAGAATATTTTCTGATTACTGCAGAAAATCACTTATATAAAATTGAGTAACCAATCAATGCTTACACCAGAAAAATTACTGAACCTGCGTGGAGTTTTAGTGCAAAAGGGGATTTCACGTATTAAGGCCAATGCTTCTGAACAAAAACAATCGATCTATTTTTTCCTTTTCTATTTAGACACACTAGAAGAGATGAATACACAATTCGGACATGCTTAGTGCAGAACATACCGCTTCCAGCGCCAGTGCTTGAAAAGGAACTGTGAGTGCTTGATGGCAAGGAATCAAACATCCCTCGAGTTGTTGAAAAAGAAACAGAATGTCGCCTTGGTGAAGCTGGCTTAGATGTTCTCGTTGGTGATGTGGATCCAGACATGATAGGAGGAGAGCCGGGAGGTGTGAAACGAGGAGTGCTAGTCTGCGATGCTAATAAGAGCCCCTGTGATATCCGAGGCCTTGAAGCTGTACAATTTAGAGTAAGAAACCATAGAAAAATAAAAATGGATTTCAAAGTATACAAGATACTGCTACAGTGCTACCTCCATCCGAAAATAGTGTCCCCATTTGACTTTGGTTGTCTTGTTAGCTCTGATCAATAATTTCCCAAACTTTTGTAGAAATGCAATGTAATATTTGTATGTTCGATCCATCAAAACAATATTATTGTATTATATTTTCTAGACGTTGCAAATGGTGAGAAAATATCCTTCAAACAGTTCAAAGTCGACAATTCGACATCATCTTACAACCAAAGTCAAATGCGGACAATAATGGGAAGCGGTATTATAAAATATACTCTGTAATTTAATTGCACTCTGCTCTTGTAAATTATAATGCATGCCCATGTCATAAAGCATTACGAATTTATGATAAACAGTCAGACCAAAATACGTTGAAAAGGCATGGAAATTTTCACTGCTGAAACTAAGGTAGTTCAGCTGACTGTGCACCCGAAACAGCACAGCCCCCTTTGTTGACCCTTCCCCTATCTCTCAAATGGTATAGGAAGGCCAGGCTCATGTGTCATTTATTAGTCCTGGCTCATATACGGAGTAACATATACAATCATATATTATATTATACTCTGTGGCTGATCAATGCAAAAAAAAAAAAATGTGGAAAGCAAACCTACAATCTGTATCACGATCCTCTGGCAAGTTTCCATGTTCTAAATTCTCGCTCTGGGTAGAAGAATGCACAGGTGGTGGTACGAGATTATGATCATCTGTAAAGAAAAAGAAAATATCATAAACTGAATATTAAAGTCTTTTGAGGAGGGCGTATCATACAATGGAGACTAAAGATTTTGCAATACCTAAAAGTCTAAAACCAATAATGAGGGGGAGGGGGTGGGCTGAGAGAAAACGATGAGATCCGTCTCACATAGACTAAAAATAAATTTCTACATTTGCACACCTCCACTTAGTGGCTGAGCGGGAAGACTTAATTGTGAAGGGAGCTGCTTAGTTTCCTGAGCTCGTGCCTGCATAAGTACAAGACATGGTCAACACCTATGGAGCAGGAAAAGAAATAATATGGGACAAAATCGCAAATGTGAAATGTTATCCTTACAGGGTTGTCTTCTTCTTCCTGCAATGACTGCATAAGCGTCTTTCTAAACACTTCTAGCTGGATACGCAAATGTCACAATCGAAAAACAGAGATTAACTTCTGTATGGATCTAATAATTGAACCTGCAACAGTTAAACTTCTAGAAATATATTTTCATCGTGCATTTCATATAGTGCATCTACATGTAAACAAATTTGCAGCTCATCAGAATAATAGAGAACTAATAAAGCACTTGCCAGCCTTGCTCGAGTGAGTTCCTAATGAGACATAGTTCTCTGAAGAAATGTGCACAGAGCCACAAACATACTAGACTAAGATTAAATATTGTTTACGATTTTTACATAGACATGTGATATATCTCGTAAAGTGTTTTAGTGAACTAGGATGGATCTCAAAGTACTAAAGTAGGCAAAAAAACTGTCGAGCACTTGACATTATTAGTGAAGTCATGTAGAAAAAGGAGCTTCCCCCAGGACCAGATCCTTCCAAATCTTGAATTAGCCCTCCAACTCTCCAAGTGTCGATCTCAAAGAGTCGACACAACAATCCAGCAGAGAGCACAGTCCATAGGTCATCCAGACTCAGACTACTTGGTTTATAAAGTGCATTGACATTACATTACATTACATTATTTTCTTACATTCTAATCAATAACTTCGACCTTTTATTCGCGATTGTTGTAGGTAGCATACATTACCCCATGTGTGAGAGTTTTGGCACAAAATATTGCCACCAGTTCTTTGGAATCAGACAGTTGAGTGAGTCATATCACTTTATCCAATCATAATTCACAGCACAAAACAGATTAACTCCATTGGTCAAGCAACTCTACCAGAACCCTTTACAAATGTAACAAACTAAAAGAACAATCACACAAAGTTACACAAAACTAGAGAAAAACATCTAAAACCTCTAACAAAAATACGACTACTACCACAACATTCTGTAAAGTACCTTGGCGACATCACGACGAAGCTTAGCAACAGTATTGGACAAATCACTATTCTCCTTCACCAAATTCTCCTGCAATTCCACAACCAACCACCAAATCACATTTCCACACCATAAAACTAATCAACTACAACCAGTGGCGGAACTAGGAAAGTAGCAGTGGCCGTCACCCTATATAAAAATTCAAACTTTTTGTCTAAAATTCTCTACCTTTACTTTTTAGTTTACCTTTTTCATTTCATCAATTGTTCCCAAAACATCTCCGCCCCTAACTACAAACAGTGGCGGAACTAGAGCCTAGTAGAGTACCAATGCGGCCATCCAATACACAATTCAGAACTTCTTGTCTAAATTTTCGATTTTTTTCTAGTTTACCTTATTCAACTAAAAGTTTCCACAAACATTTTCGCCCCTTACTACAATCAAGTGGCAGAACTAGAGCCTAGCAGAGTAGCAATGCGGCCATCCAATAAACAATTTAGAACATTTTGTCTAAATTTTCGATTATTTTTCTAGTTTACCTTATTTCACAAACAGTTTCCCGAAGCATTTTCACCCCTAACTACAATCAGTGGCGGAACTAGAGGGCTAGCCGAACGGCCATCCAATAAACAATTCAGAACTTTTAGTCTAAATTTTCGGGTTTTTTTTCCCTAGTTTACCTTATTTCAGTATTCAGTAATTGTCGACTTATTTTAATAGTTTACGTTATTTCACTAACAGTTTCGAAGCATTTTCGCCACTAACTACAATCAGTGGCGGAGCTAGAGGGCTAGCAAAACGGTCATCCAATAAACAATTTAGAACTAAATTTTCGATTTTTTTTTCGAGTTTACCTTATTACATTAACAATTTCCTTAAACATTTCCGCCCCGTAACTACAAATCCTGATTCCGCTACGCTACGTCTACAAAATCAAATCTTTTTAAAAAAAAGAAAAAAAAGACCTTTTCATTAAGAGCATGATTGAGGCGATCAGTAGCCTCAGAGAGACCAGCATCAAGTGACTGAATTTGAGACTGAAGGTCAACGATGACGTCATCCCTTTCGTTGACCTCGGCGCGTAGAGAAGACAACTCGGATTCAAGGATAGAGACGCGCGTGGAGAGAGCAATGGAAGTGATCTTACGGGCGACATCAAGTTGGGCAAACGGGTCGGATGGAAGTACCCGGATTACTTCATCGGGTAAGTCGAATTCGTTTGTATCCATGACGGCTTCTTCCTCTCCGTTTTGTTGATGATGTCTTGTGATGATGTGTTTGTCATTGTTTTTTGTGTAAATGTACTTGGTTGGGATTGTAACGGAGGGATGGAATATTGGGAATGTGTGGTTGGTGTTGGGATTAGTTGGTTACCTGGTTGGATAAGCTACTACTCCCTACTTAACTAAGCTACTGACCTAGGAGTTAGGTTGGGGTATGCTAGGTTGCACGGACACTCCTCCTAATTAGCGTTTTCGTGTCGGACACCCGTGTCAAACACGACACTCGTCGGACACACGTCAAAATGTGTCGGACACTTGTAAAGCCGTGTCTAACTTTCATCTTTTATTTGGGCACGTGTCCATGGTATTTTGAGTCGTGTCCATGGTATTTGGACACACCTCCAAACGGAATCAAGTTGAATTTAAGGTAAATGGCAAGAATTGTTATATGGTTGAATTTGGTGGGGAAATAAGCTGAATTGGAGACAAATGATGTTTTTTAGACTAGTAATGAGATGTCGAAATTAGGATCCTGTAATTTCAGTTCATATCCTATAAGTTCAATTCAGATCTTATAAGTTCAATTCAGTTCAGATCCTATAAGTTCAGAAAAGTTTAGATCCTATAAGTTCAATTCAGTTCAGATCCTATAAATTCAGAAAAGTTCAGATCCTATAAGTTCGGTTCATTTCAGTTCAAAACTGTTTCAGTCTAAAAAACATGGCCTAAATCTTGAAAATGAGGTGTTTTAGTTCAGAAAAGTTCAAATCCTATAAGTTGTAGTCGTTTATTGCTTAGGGAGGACGCGTCTTAAACACAAGTCTAGCTTCTGAGTGACATGAATCCATTTTTGGATAATAAATTTCAGCTTTTAATCCATTTTGGACGCGACTTTGTTAATTTTTTGATTTTAAACATTGTTTTCGGAAAAAAAACGTGTTACGAGTATATTGTAATATTACCAAAATTTACATGAAATCCCTCCAAAGTCCAAACATATTTTCCCTGAAACACAACTACAACAACAACAACTAACACCTGTTTCTGTGTACAGTCAGTATGAACAAAGTCTTCTTACATTTTCTGTTCTTATTATTTTCATTCTCAACAGTGATCCATGGATCTCTTAGCTCAAATAACACCCAATTCAAATTAAATCCCTCTAAAGTTAAGCAAATTTCATGGAAACCCAGGTCAGTTTTTCACTTTCCTAGATCTTATTTAACTGTTTCTTGTTTATCTAACATTGTTTGAGCTAAAACATAGATTAATTTATTTGTGTTTTTTGATCTTGTATTCAGAGCATTTGTGTATGAAGGGTTTTTAACTAATGAGGAATGTGATCATCTTATATCACTTGTAAGTCCAATATTGATTACAATTTATTCTGTTATGACGGGTATTTTAATCAAAGGTAAATAAATGATTATTGATTATGAATTTATGATTATCATAATTTGATTCACTTTTTTTACAGTTTTTTCATAGTAATTTTAGCTGCTAAATTTTGTATGTGACTAAAGATCATTTTTTTAGACTAGTAATATTTAATAAGGATCAGAAATTCAGAATGTTAATGAAATTAGACTTCAGATGACCCGAGATAGTTTGGGGTAAATATTGATTGAATCACACATGAGGTTTTGGATGAAATTGAGATGTTATTTAAGAATTCTTATGTTAATTATATGGGTTTTCGAGTAGGCGAAAACGGAATTGAAGAGGTCAGCTGTGGCTGATGATGAGTCAGGGAAGAGCCAAGTCAGTGAAGTCAGGACTAGCTCTGGTGCCTTCATCAATAAGGCTAAGGTCTGTTTTTTTTTTTCTTCTTTTTACTATGTCTTTGTGTGTATGTAAATGTGATTGTTTTGAGGATTGAATTAGAAGAGTCCCGATTTTTGGATTACCGATGTTGAGCTGAATAAGGGAATCGTTTTTGTATTGAGGGTGCATTTCTATTCATTGCATAATGGGGCACTAAGTTGTCTATGCATTTTGTGTTGTGTGTTAGACGAGTGTCGATGCATTTTACAACCCGATTTTTCATTATTGATCACGTGGAAGACAGCGTATACTAGACCCCATACCCCACTATAGGGCGGGATGCATTGAGGCACTAAGGTAATACAATTGCAGTTTTGGGATTTTTGATAAGTCAAAGGGTGTCCATTTATCTATGGCAAAAGGTGCGAGATAAGAATAAGAGCGATCACATGTTTTGATATCATGCTATGAATCGTAAGCTCGGGCAGCACCTTGTTTACTCGCAAACGTCATTATACTTACCTTGAAATGGCACAAATTCGAAGCGTATCGGTGACACTGTCACAATAGGACTAGTGTCTGCAAATGTGTGTATGTACCAATTGACTCATTTACATTCATTGGTTAATGTGAGTCATAATTTGCTTTTGCCAATGTTATCGATTGTGTTTCATTTTATGATTAAATTTTCAGGATGCAATTGTGAAACTGATTGAAGAAAAAATAGCAACTTGGACCTTCCTACCGATAGGTTCTCCTTCACTCTCTTTGCTCACTTGATGCAAAATACCATAGTGTTATATGTAAACCTAGCCAAAACATTCTTGCAAGCGCGAATTTTTACTTACTCGTAACTTATTTGTATTCAAATTTATGAGAAAGGAGGATGAATAGGAAGGGATGGGTAAATGAGGTTATGATGTTTTCGTTCCAGATTTTTGCTTTAGACTTGCTTGAAATGGGGACAATTATTAATAGAGTAATAAAGGTGCGGAAACTATTAGCCCCGCTTGTGATAATACACTACCATAGGAGGATTTGGTAATTATTGTGTCCTTCACGGGTAATCATTGGATTTATCTTGCTCCAATTACCCTTCTTCGAAACAAGCCTATGCGAGTAGGATATTGATTTAGTGCGAAGAGAAGAAATGGATCCTTTCGTTTCCTTACCCTCCATTCCCCTCCCAAATCCCAATCCCTCCATTCAGTTGAAGGGTTATACGACAAAAAAAATTAAAGTCGGTGTAATGTGAATGTGTCTGGCTTTCATAAGTCTGATCCATTTTGTTCTTTAGTTAAGTAGGCTGTCATATCAGAGGTTTAGTGGCCTTTTATGCAAATCTTCAAAGTTTATAATAATAAATTGCCTGTTCTTTTTTTTTTTTGGTGGTCAATTAGTCTATAAATTCGGAGTGCACAATATATTCGGAAGTTAATCACTTTAGTGTTACCTTATCCACAGATAATGGAGAAGACATTCAAGTTCTGAGATATGAGGAAGGACAAAAGTATGAGGCCCATTTTGATTTTTTTGTTGACAAGATTAACATTGCACGTGGTGGCCACCGCTATGCAACAGTTCTTATGTATCTATCTAATGTTGAGAAAGGTGGTGAGACGGTTTTTCCTAATGCAGAGGTTAGTTCATTTTTCATGCTCAAAGCAAAGATCTGGCAGTAGAGTCTTTGTGAAAGACGCAATGGGGTTTTACGGTTTAGTTAGTATCTTAAACTTGAAATTTTTAAAACCAGCCTTCACACATGAAAACTCGCTATGAGGATGTGAAAAATCAGCTCCTGACATTCTGTAAAGGATGTTTTACGTTGTTTAATGCGGCATACCATTATATTCATCTTTTAATTGGACCTGTAATTTTCCTTATGTTTCTTGCCTTAATCTGAAGGGGAATTTTATAAATTTAGTTTGTCGCAAGTAACAGTCTCTTCGTTTGCTCAAAGTGGGGAAAATAGCGTTAATATACGCAGCCTTTTCAAATGACCCATAAACAAAGAGGGACGTCCATCTACTACTAGACGAAATGATGAAAAAGACCTTTGCATTTTTTCTTAGAATTAATTTGTGTATTTGTGCAGCTTTCTGAACGCCAAAAAGCAGCAGTTGAAACAAATCATGATTTTTCCGACTGTGCAAAGAAAGGGATCTCAGGTATGACATAATGCGTTTTGACTTTTGAGTTATCGTTAGTCGTGAATTTATATGACCTAATTTTATGAAATGTAAGCAGTGAAACCCAGGAAAGGAGATGCTCTTTTGTTTTTCAGTCTCTACCCGAGTGCCGTTCCAGACCAGTTAAGCCTCCATGGAGGGTGTCCTGTGATTGAGGGTGAGAAATGGTCAGCAACCAAGTGGATTCATGTCGATACCTTCGACAAAATTCTTGAAGATGGCTGCAATGATCATAATCAGAACTGTGAGAGATGGGCAGCACTTGGTGAGTGCACTAAAAACCCAGAATATATGGTGGGCACCACCGCTCTTCCAGGTTACTGTCGAAGGAGTTGCAAGGTCTGTTAGTCTCCTCATTTCCGCTGTATTTCTTACTGATAATGCATACGTAAGTAACTGTAACCACTTTGTCTCAACAACTGATTATTTTGACGATCATGGTTTCTCCCTTTCCAATTTTATTTTTTGATTGTGGATAGCACTGCCTCCAAGCACCTTTTAAATGCTTGCTTGAGTTTCGCATATGAATTAGCGACTACACGAAAAAGCAAGTTAACGAAAAAGGTAGACTCCCGACTCCTTGTTTTTTAGGGTAAAAACTCTTGCCAATGTTGGCCTTGCCTTGTAGTCATTTTAGGAGGCATGTCGATGATGGATCCGATTTTGGTTAATGAATGTTTCACTAATATTGTCAATTATTAGCCTAAAACTGTTTATGAAATCGGACTGTCAATCCACAGCTATGTATTCCAGATTTCCAGATACCTTAAACAGATACCAGAGAGGGTTTGAAAAGATCAATTGTATTTCAAAAATCGAAGTCAATACGGTCTGTAAATGGACCTTTACATTGCTCAATTTTTTTTTTACTTTCCCCTCCATACTCTAGCCTGCTCAGTAAAACTTGATATTACAGCAGACTGTTTCTCATCACCGAGTCGACTCGCAAATAAGTCGTAGTATGCAGCAATATCTACTTTTTCGATGATGTTGACGGATCTTCCATATTTGTGGTCAGTTACTATTCGTCCATCTGTATTTTCACTGCCGGTTACCACCACTGTGATAGGCTTCACTTGTATACCGGATTTTATTGATGATTGACCATTCGCCATTAGTACCGCGCCAAGTATCTCTCCTGCAAATATTTCCTGCATCATATAATCTGATTCTGGTTAGTAGTCAATGGAGCGGAAACAAAAGTCGTTGCTACTTGATAGATTAATATTGCTGTTATTGTGGTGAGGGCTTGGCTTACCACATGGCGATATCTAATGTGTGTTCGAAGCTTTTCCAATGTGGAAATTAAGCGATAGGCGAAGACCAATTCTGGCGTCTTCTTCACAAGAGACAGGCTTTTGAGAATCAAAGGAAACGAGCTAACAGTCCGTTGAGCTTCCCAAGGGATTAGCGTAATTCGAAGTTTGGAGTCCATTACAGCCTTTGCAGCCAAAGGGTCTAGAAACATGTTGAGCTCGGCATTTTCGTTTGATGGCACAGTAAACAGGTTTCCTCCCACCACAAATACTTCCTGCAATGAAAGGTACTGTTAATTACTGCAATTCGACAATTCGTAACATCTGAACTAACTGGAACATATTATGAGATAGCAAACCTGAATTTTGAATCTTGCAAGTTTGTCAGTAGCAAGTATATTTGACAGGGTGGTTAGCGGTCCATTGGTTAGTACTGTAATCTTTGTTCCAGAAGGTATCGTCTTAGTGACGTTTTTCCATATCTCGAGCGCTAGAGGTTGTCGTAGTTCAGGATGATCAGTGTCACGAGGTGCTCCAAATTTGACGGAGTTTTCAGCTGTGTACCTGAGATAAAATTTCAGAGTCGCGTCTTAGTGTTGAGTGTTGCAGAAAAGTTTAATAACAGATCAATGAGGTTATAAGTGTACCGTCTTGGGCTACGAGGGAGGTCCCTTGCAAGTCCATAAAGTGTATCAGAGTCGAGAAATCCACCGCTACCATGTGGGATAGACTTTATATACTTGCAGTCCCCGACTGCAGAAAAGACGGGATCTGACTGATTCACAGCAAAAAGATCGCCCATTCCCACTGGAATGTCGTCTCGGCCCATCATATGCAACAAGTCATACACAATATCAATTGTCGCAGGATTTGCCCATCCAGTCGGAGTCACAAATATGGCCTACAAAAAGACGACCTATGACTAATCTATTGTTTGATGTCATACTGAGTAACATTTAGCTAGAATGAAGTATTTACAAGGAAGATGGTATAGATTGAGATATACCCGAAGGTTAACGACTTCTACAGGTAGTTTAAGGAGATACAGAAGAGCGAGAAAGTCTCCGGGGCTCATGTCCATGTCAAAGATGATAGGTTTTCCCAGCAGTTTTGTTCCGAAATCTGGTTTGTACAGAACTTCTTTATAGTGCGGAAATTGTGTGCTAAAATTGAATTTCCCGGACTGTTGAGGACGGTCCAGAACCTGCAACATGGTATATCAACTTATGTTTTAAGTGAAAGACAGCAAGTAGTAGCTGATGCTATGTCGTCTTGGATCTGAAATTGGATCGTTGGCCATATCGAGTTTTAGCAATACCCTGTAATGCCATCGCAGTTTTTAAATCAGAATCTTACGTGCAGGAAGCTCTCAAAATATTCTCTGTCGAGAATGCTATTAGGATCCTTATTTGGTTTAGCTCTTGTGGCGACAAGAACTCGCACTCCGTCTGGACCTTTTACCTCTTCTGTGTAACCATCCTGCAAACAGAACATCCATTCAACAGTCGGTAACAAAATAAGCATAACAGTTTGACGACTGCCAGTGCAATCAGTGACGGATTTTCCTGTGGGAGGGAATCAACTTACCCTGCATTTTCCTTTTCCATTGTTGACGAGACAGAATGGATCCCGGAGTGACCTCTGGACATGGCCAGAGTGCACTCCGCCCTTCCCGAGGTGAAACTTTGGAACAACACGACCGTCAAAGAATGGATTCGAACCACCTGATATTCCGTAAGGCTCGTTTGAAGTGCGCACAGTTATGTTCATGTACTCCATTTCCGCGAACTCATTTTCTCCGCTCATTATTGAAACTGCTACGCCAGCCATGAAAGAGTCCCACATAAAATAGCTCTGCGAAACCGAGTACAAAGTTAGTCTTAACAACTTCTATCTTTGTACAAAGTACAAAGTTTGTAAACCAGAAACCAGTGGGACATTACTGTAAAAAAATGTTCATTGAACCAAGTATCGCGAGCCAACTTCAGAGACTTGAAAACGTATTGAGCCTCATATGTTTTCTGATGGGTCTCCAGGGCCACGAAAAACTCTTCCGTTATTGGAATCGTGTTTGTTGCATCCAAAGGGACAAGAGTAACCGGGATTCCTGAATGAATAACCTGAAAACTCGCAGACATCAGTAGTGATTAGTGAACAGTCTTTTAAAACCCGAGACAGTTTATGCTTGTTTGCAGAATGAGATGATGTTTTACCTGATATGCAGCAAAAGGGTCTCCGAACATATTGAATTCAGCATACGGGTTACTGGTATAATCAGTAAAGATATTACCGCGATTACCACATTGCTCAGGCGTGCAAGGTGAAGTCCCGTTTTTTGGGCAGCACCCTGTTGGATTCCGTGATCTTACACCACCGCCGCTTATGTAAATATGTTGCACATTTTTCTTTAGGTGAGGGTTGCTCATAAGGAATAGAGCAAAATTTGTGTGCGCTCCCATTAAGAAAACATTCGTTGGACCGGCTTTTATAACGTCGATCATTACTTGTTGAGCAGTTGGTTGACGGAGCGGTACATAGCGCCTTCTTCCCTGAATCCATCACAAAAATTAATCCGGACTGTATGCTTAATGCCAGTCAGTTAATGCAATTCTCGACACATTTATCACTGATTCACTGTCGATCAGTCAGGAACAGAAAAAAACATTTTTTTTCTTCAACAGAAAATAAGGCTGACTGTTTAATTTCACTCCACACATTTAGGCGAGAATCTTTGTAGCATTAGACAACGTTGTTGGAACAACGTTTAATTTACGAGTTACCTGAGGAAGAAAGGATTTACGAAGGCCATAATTAGAGTCGATATCTAATTGACCTCCTGTACCAACTGGTATAGCCTGCTTGTATCTGCAATATCCTGCTGTTGTCATTCCCTGAAAGTAAATCAGGTAAAATTTTAAGCACGTAAATTAAGGGTAACGATAATGCCACTCTAAAATATACAGTACTTTGTCTGTTTATCATTCATTTTGCGAGTGTATTAATTAAAACGAGTGACAGTGTATATTTTAGAGTGACAGTAACAAAAATACGGAAGAAAGTTGGAAGGTGTAATACCTGTTCAATAATAGGAAGATATCCACCAACATTAGGGAAAATAGTGCCATTTTGTGAAATACCGCCTTCTCCTCCAACACCAATCGGAATATCGTCACGACCCATCATGAAAAATAAATCGTAAAGTTGATTTATAGCATGACCAGCATGTGTCCATGCATTTGAGTTGATTGTCACTCCCTGTTATAGTACTACAGAATATGTCATATTGTCCAAGGAGGTGAATTGTACTATAGGATAGTAGGATCTCACGATTGTTGGGTCTATGCGACTATGCATTGCAATTACTAAGACAGTTTCAGTGCCTTTGCCAAAAAAAAAAAAAAAAATTGAATCCGTCAAATCGTTTGTAACCTTATAACGGATACTGTCAGTGACGCAGTTAGTATTCGTAGTTTAAGGAGTAAAACGGGAAAAGGGATAAAGAAAGTAGAGCGTAATAATTAAAGTTGGACTTAAGTTCGGGCCAGTCCGACTCGAGGAAGGGCAAAACATGGCCCACCAGCACATAGGTCCAGTGCGGCATAATTGGGTCCACTTAAGGCCAATCCGGCTTGTCCGGGCCCGTAAAAAAGCTTATAAAGTGGAGTATTTGTCTATTTGAGCCAAACTCGGGCCATAGACTTAAGAGAGCCGGACTCTACCGGGCACCTCACATGGGTCACTCTTGGGTCAAAGTAGTTAAGCCTGACCCATGGTCAGCCCGAGCCAACCCATAATAACCCGATCCGATGTCTAGCCCTAGAAATACTCTTAATCTTTACATTTATATGAAACTTTTTGAGAAGTTTATTAGCCGCTGATATAGGTCAAAGTTCATTAGATTTTGTTGCGCATATTTCGGTGTTACTTATTAGAATAGCTCGTTTTATACTCCAAAAGACAATGTGAGCTTATATCTGTGTCAAAGTTGATTAGAAAATGAAACTTATCGGAGTTATCAACGTAGAATCACATTCGTACGAATAATCCATTGATTTTAAATATTTAACATGGGTAAGCCCGAGTTCTCACTGGAGGAGATATTAGAGAATCGTGTTAAATAATTAATAATTACTCGTAATTCAAAAGATTCGACTTTTGACAAAATCCTTCTGACTATTTTTTTAGTTTATTTTGCATTGTTTTGTCATTTTTTATATAACACAAACTTCGTCGTTTATTTCAATGGGAACTGAGCCTGGTTGATCATTTGATGTCATTAATTGAGGACTTTACGCCGCTTCCAAATGATGTGGATCGTGTGTACTGGGAATTTGGCAAGGCAGACGGGTTTACAGCTAAATCTTTTGTCAATGCCTTTTATAATCTAAAATATGAAGATGTGGAGCGGAAACAATGGTTTACGCTAATTTGGAAAAATCTAGCCCCACCGCGTTATGAAATTATTCTATGGGCTATTTTGTGGAAGAGAGTAAATACAAAAGATCGGATTTTGAAGTGGAAGACACTTTCTTGGGATGAGATGACGTGTGTTTTTTGCCGAGATGTTTTGGAAACCCCTAATCATCTATTCTTACATTGTCGATATTCTTGGAAGCTATGGATGGATTGTTGTGATGAATGGAGTGTAAATTGGATTTGCCCCATGGAGATTGAGGACGCTTTTATATGGTGGAATGACTCCCCTTTTGCTGGTTTTGAAAGACGGATTTGGGAGGCTATGTTCGTTGCTATTGTGACCCTTATTTGGGAGGTGAGGAATGAATGCATTTTTGAAAACAAAGCGCCAAATTGGTTATGTATGACGGACAAAGTGGTCTTACGGGTAGGGATGTGGAGTAAAGCTTGGAAAGATAAAATGCCATACTCGCTAGAAGATTGGATGAACAATTGGAAAACGCTAAGGTCGTGGAGGGGATAAATTTTTTATGGTCGAATGCTTTTGTATTTGGTCTGATGTTGTATGGCCGCTTGTAGCTGTACTTTGTTTTTTGTTTCTTTTTGGGACTCTACTCGCTGTAGGTCTCCGGGTTAATCCCCCCTTTTTAATCAAAAAAAAAACACAAACTTCGTCGTCGACTCGTTGTAGCTGTTAGATGGTTGTTCATTTATCCAATAACAGATTTATTATTAAATATAGAAACAATGCTAAATGAGTTCAAATAGAATAATAACAAGTCCAAAGACCAGATTGGCATATGTTCTAGTTGTCATGTTAGGGCTCTCTGCTAAAATTGTTGCTATTTGTGTCTTGTTTTGAGAAAGATTAGTGTGTGATTGACTGATTGTGTTTGAAAAAAATATGTAATTTATAAATTTAAATACCTATCGAGAGATTTTAGCCTAATGGTTAAGAAAGAAGTATCGTTTTTTGGTGTAAAAGGACTTACAATAACGATTTTGATACTCACTGGATATGAATTTAGGTCATAAGAATGAGGTATCGTGATTATAGATCATATTAGATTATATGTTCAAATTCTCATTACCTATATAATAGAAGTAGACAATAGTAGTCTTACACTCATTTGAGGGTGTCTCTCAAATCTCAATAATATAATATTCGAGATTTTTTATATGTTGTAGGCCATGTTTAACAAACAGTAGAAGCAGATTTATGAACGAATAACGTTAGCAGAATACGGTTAACAGATTTCAGTAGCAGGTTTGACGGATAACATTAGCAGAATGCGGTTAATTCTAATATAACTAGAATTAATTTGTGTTAATTAACGGTTTAGATTTATCAAATATTGTACTGAGTATAAAAATTGAGGTGGAGATTGAAGTGCTCAAAACTAATCTAAACCCTTTATTTTGTCCCATAAGCAATCCGGTTGATTGATACATAATGGATAGGTAATGGAGAGAATTCGAACCGCATTTCTCGTATAAAAATGAAATATGATTTCATCCATAAGGTAGATGTCTTTTATTTTATGTTTTTTTTTCCTTTTTATTAATTTCTAGCTACTGCTTGCTCTTAATGTGAAAAAAATTACTCCCTCCTATACTCTAAGATTTTCCACAATTTCTAAAATGACAAATTCACAAAGATCTTCCACTTTCCTTATTTGTATATTATTTGTGGTTATAATCACTTATGATCTCACATTCTCCCTCCTACTTTCATTTACATTCACCTATCATCATACCACTAAATTTTACCCACAAACAAGAGTGGAAGAACATAGAGAATAAGAGGGAGTAGTTGTTACGTAACTTTTAGCACAAAAAAATGAACAGAACGTTAAACAGACGTACATTAACTCATGCATGTAAGAATATTGGGTCCAATACTATTTATGTGGACACACTATTATACAGATTGTATTTGTTTGTTATCGTTTAAGTTTAGCCCAATATAGTGATCCATCTGGATAATATAATATGGGCATATTAATTACGTCTTATAAAGTATGGGCCGGATATCTTAATTGTGTAGATACCCATTAGGTTACTAATGCATGATGGGCGCATTAGACTAAGGGGACTATATATATAAGTCAGCTGGGTTATGGTCCCTGGTAGCACACAATAACTTAATCTCCCTGCATCACATCAGTAGAGAGATCCATACGGTATGTGTGTCTACTAGGAGACCTAATCCCAAAGATCGTCCCTTCAGGTGGTTCATCATCCCAACCATTCGTCATGTAATCAGGTGTGCTTCCGCTCTATAAATTTACCGAGTAATTTAGTATGAAGTTTATAGTCTCTATTTGAATTAAATCTAACAAGTGGTATCAGAGCCACCTTCATATTAAATTATTTTGACCTTTTAATTTAGACTGTCGGTATTCATATTGGTATGTGGGGAATGGGGATTATCTTAATCATCTGAATCGATAATCTTGCTCATACGTGTACAAGGCCTTTGTACACAGGCCAATCTCAGCGCGACATGTGGAAAGGTTAAAAAAGATTCCATTTTTTGTTTGGAGGGAAACTAGGAGGGGAAATTTTAGTATATTGGAGAGAAAATTTTGGTTAGGATGCAAAGTTAGAGGGAAGCATTTCATTATTTCCATAAATTTCTTTATGTCAAAAATATTATACTAATTTAATAATTTTATCAATCTTTTTATTTTCCTATTTTGGCCTATATTTTCTGAAAAATAAACTTATTTACAATTTCACCCTTTGAACTCCGCCATACATAAATACAACACCGGCCTAATGTCACCATCATCCACACCACCATCACCATCCCACCGCCCCAACTTGCACTAACAGCCATCACCATTAACGAACCCATATAAGCATCATCGCCCCGGAAGGCATACAACCACCACTTCTGACGAGTACGGCAGCCGTGAAAATGATGTCGGAGAAGTTCACTGCGGCCCAACAGACGCGACAATGTTACAAAGAAAGGGCGATGGAAAAAGACGTCGGAGAATGATGGAGGTGTCGGAAAGGAGATGGTAAATCTGAGTTTTGGTTTGAGTTGGAGTTTGGTGGTGTGGTAATTGGCAGTTGGAGTGATTAAATCATACGAGTATAACTAGATTTGATTTGTACGATTTAACCAAAGTTAATAATCAATTGAAGATATAATTGTGCAAAAAAAAAAATCAATGGAAGATGAAACAGATGAGGAATGCTGGCAATCACTGGTTGTCAAATAATCAACGTTCCATATCATACGAGTACCATTCTTTCTTTTCATTGTATTCGTTTAAAAATATGTAGTATGAGATGGTGGTGCCGGTGGACATGTTGTAGTCCCGTCTTGTGGAAATTTGTGGTGGTGCCTTACTTACAAACATCTTATCGGCAATGTGGTGATCAACTGATTGCAATATCATCTTAATGCGAGATGGTAGTAGCGACAATAGTCTCTATAACAATGTACATTAAATTCCAGTTTCATTGTTTGTGTAGCAATAAAGAAGAAAACTCATTTACATTTTAATTTTTAACTTTATTCAAAGTTAAATTGGGTAAATTTTACTTAATTTAAGTTCAATAAAGTTTAACAAAATAAAACTTCATTTAAATAATTTTTTTTTGAGGAGTCATCTAAGTAAATTTTAGTTAAACTTAATTTTTAACTTTATTTGAATTAAATTAACACAAGTTTTATTTTTGGCTCTATTATTTTTTGCTTTCTCAAAATTCTTTCATAAAATTTAATTTAGTTAGTGACATATATTTAATCAAATTACCTTATTTAAACTTAACTTAATTAAATATTTAATAATCTCTTCGTATTTTAATTTTATTCACACTTCTGAAATTATGTGGAGAAAAATTTGCGGAATTGGAAGAAAACAAAAATACACATAGGCAATATACAAATATAGTATAAGATATAGAATTTATAATATAGTATATAGTATATAACTAAAGTTAACTTAATCGAAAACAACTTCATTATACAATTGGAGTGACTTGAATGAGTTAATTATGTGTCTCGAATAATCCCGTCATACGATACCGATACATGGTTTTATGTAAACCTAGTAAACAGATCAAGCTTGTGTTCGTGTCACATATAAACGTGTTCGTGTCGAATTCGAATTCGATATCGATTTGGTTTGAATAATCGGATATTTTGCTCAGCCCTAAATCAGACCATTTTAATTAGGGTTGTAAATGATCTACGTCGGCTCGACAAACCCTTGGAATCGGCTCGGTCAAAGGGAGCATAGCTAAATACGAGCCGAGCCCCAGCTCAGCAAGGCTTGGCTCGGCTCGGAAGCTCGTTTTGCCTCGTTTACATAACTTTTTATGTATAAATTTTATATTATAATATTAATTTTATTTAAATTATTTGTTATTTAGCCATTTATAAGTATAGTCCCTTCGTCCTACTCAATAGTTATCAATAATATTAAATTAACTTGAATATAATTAAATTTTATTAAACTTAACATAACTTGGTTGATCTTATCTTATTGTGACTAAATTAAAAATAACTAACTAAGATTAATTTGGCTTAACTTAATTTAACGTAACAATAACAACGATTATTGTAATACTACGGTTTTATGAGTCTATGGGTACTCTATCGAGTAGGCCTTACTCTGTCGAGTAAGGATGTGTTGCGGTTTTAAAATAGTTTCTGACCTGTTGGGTACTCGATCGAGTAACCTTGATACTCGACCGAGTAAGGGGGCACTCGATCGAGTACCTCAGCTACTCGATCGAGTAGCTCGGTTGACGGGTTATGTTTTGACGGGTTTTGTTAATAACGCGGATTAGTATATATAATATGTCGTCATCTTTAGTAAACACACTTATAAACCTAATTCAGTCAAAAAGGAGATTGAAACTACGTAGTTCGCTTCATCCGCATTATTGGCAAATCCCGGAGCTTGAGAGGTCGGATTTTATTGTTCTTTATACCTTTGTGATCCTTGCGTCGAGGGTAAGATCTACATACCAATTTTATAGTGTTTCTTTAAGTTTCGTTAAACCCTAATTTTGGGAATTGGGGGTTTTTATGATTTGTTAAGGTTAGATTGTGATTATGTGATTATGTGATAGGAGAAGGATTTGTAGAGGAGAGGTTTTGAGACAGCTGCTAGATCGTCTGATGATTGTGTTGCTTTCCAGGTAGGGTTTCCCTACTCAGTATTACTTACATAATGTGTGGTGATTGTGCTGTAATTAGTGTAATTGGTTGATTCAGACGGTTGTTGATATTGTGATTGTGATTGTTTGTCTGTGGTTCTCGAGATGCGTTCTCGGCTAGGTGGAGTCACTTGCGGGAGTGGCTTCACGCCCTAGTTTAGCCCTTCGTGGAACCCGCCACGGAAGGGGATGTGCACATTAATGGGACAGGGTTATCGCTCGGTATGATGAACGGGGCTTAGGTGGGAACGGCTACGGTCCCCCACTGGCAGGGCTGGTCCAGTGGACAGTCGGTGACGGAGATGGAGTGGAGTGCCGGATTGTGTATGATTGCTTGAGCTGTGTTGGTTGTTGTACTGTTGATATATAACTTGTGTAAATAGATCGACCCGTTTAAATGTTTTTAAACTGTGGTGATCCATTCGGGGGGTGGTGAGCGAGTTATTGAGCGGTGTATGATATGACGCGTATGGGATAGCTGGGATGAGTCATCACGTGGCAGTTAGAAGTCTTCCGCTGTGTTAGATGATGCTTTATAGCTTTGATAGTCTTAGCAGTAGACCGTCTGAGAATGTTGTATTTCAGTTTATCAGTTTTGGTTTTGATCATGTAATCACTTAAACTATATTTACTTTTAAAGTACGTTTCTTTATTGTCTTATGATTATCATTACCTCGGGTAACCGAGATGGTAGCATCCTTCTACCTGAGTGGTCCTGGTAAGGCACTTGGAGTATGGGAGTGTTACAAATGGTATCAGAGCGACGATCCTGAAACCTGTAACCAATGAATCTAATGAACCTAGGGAGTCTAATTAAAATGAACCCGGGGTAGAAGTTGTAGGAGCTAATGCAAAGACTTGGGAGACGTCCTAAAGTCGCGAACTCGCCCTACAATTTTGAACCGGTCACATGGGATATGAGTCGGGATCGCTATGTGCATACTTTGTGTGTTGTGTATCTATATAGTAAGGTGTTGTATGAATCAATGGATGTATACATGTGGAGGATGTGAGATGTGTAGTGAAGGATAATGATGATATGATTATAATTGTCATTGATTGAATACATGAATTGCAAGACGGTTGGTTTATAATGTTGTTTTGAATTGGTTGAAAAGATGAGTTAAGGAATTGCATGAGAATATGAAATTCATGTGGAGGACATGTTTATGTGATGGAAGTGGATTTTCTACTTTTGCTATGTTAGTAACATGTGAATAGGGGATTTCATGTCGTATATTATGTTATTGTGTACGTGAAGTTATAAAATAAGAGCATGTGGGTAAATCGTGATTGACAAATTAAATAATCTATGTGCATGATAAATGTTGCTGCTTGGCTTTGAACATAGTAACATATGATTAGCAATACTGGTTTTATGAGTACTGAGTCGTTTTGTCTACCTTGTGGTTGTTTAAGTCGTTTGGGAAGTAAAAATCAATAGTTGTGTTTTTCGATTATAAAGAGGTTGTCTTTAAACTGTTATAACTTGAGATGCATAAATGATTTTTATGTTATTCCGATTGGAGGGAATAGCTTGTCCTTTTACGATTCTAACGATAGGTCACACGCCCAAAACGACCAAGAAATGAGTGAGTTATGACTGTTTTACGAAAACTGGACAGTGCTGAGAAATACGTAGGTACTCGATCGAGTAGCCTTGGTACTCGATCGAGTAGGGGGGGACTCGATTGAGTAGGGGGGGGGGGGGACTCGATCGAGTACGTCACTTACTCGATCGAGTGGCCCTGGTAATTTGTTTTACGTGCTTCTGATCTTCACCTACTCGATCGAGTAAGTCACTTACTCGATCGAGTGGCCTGTACTCGATCTAGTGACCCCTATTTTGGGTCATATGCTTATCTTTTAACTTTGTTGCATATTATGTTTAATTCAAAGGTGATATTTTGCTTCTTTATGCATTGTTTTACATGTACGTTGGTCTTGACGCGTAAGTTACCCAATCTTGTGGTGTAGTGAGTGGCACCTGTGGTGAGTATGAGTTCGGTGGGAGGACATGAGTTATATGTGGTTGTGATAGATAGTGGAAAAAGACAAGAAAGATCGTTATGGCTTAATTGAGACATAGAGCATGTTTTCTGAGATGAGATGAGTGATATGAGTGTGTGTTAAATAATGTAAGAGTAAGTGAATGTGGGCAAGGAATGATGTGAGTCTAAGAAACGTGAGAATAAAAAGATTGAAAGTAAGGAGGTGGATAGTGGCAGCTTGAGATGTGTAAAGAATTATGGAGGGAGATAGTTAGGAGTCGTGTGGGTTAAGGATATATGTAGTGAAAGTTCGTTTTAAAGGGGTTGAGAAGAGTGGTATACAATGAATTTTATGGAGACATGTCGCGAGGTAGATTTGTACACAGTGAGTAAGTTTGGGAGATTTAGTTTATCAAGAGGTGAAACTACATGTGATTTCTTTGGGCATTTAACAGTATGAAAGGAATTTTGATTTCTAGAGAGGTACAAAGGAGATGCAATTGTTTAAACAGTGAACATTGATTTTATGGATAGATTAGTGACAAGTGTGAGTGATACCATAATAAGAGAAAATCCATGGTAAGAAAGAGTGAGAAGATATCGATATAAAATAATGAGATGTGAGTCTTGGAGCAATGAGAAAGTAACCGGAACACTAAAGAGTTAGGAAGAAGTAATAAGGAGTTTTATGGTTAATTAATTTTGCCGAGAGTAAAAGAAAAGAATGAGGGGAGTAAAACTAGAAAGATGTTGACCGGAGTTATGTGACATAAAAGTGAGGAATTGTCGAGATGTATGATACTATCAAGAGTAAGTAAGTTAGTGGTTATATAGGAGTCTCGGGACAACATGATTATTCACGGGCTTTGAGAAATTAAGGGAGTAAGAGGTTGATAGAGTAGCTGCACGATATGAGATATTGGTGGAGAGTTAGATGACGCTACGGTCAAGGATAGTGTTGAAAAGAATGTTGAGGTAAATTTTGTTGGTGGATTGATGTCCGTTATTTGGAATGTTAACCAAAGATAGGAAAGAAACCGTGATGTTTAGAGATGAGTGTAAGAGGTTTGATGTCCGAACAGTGGTAGTATTATGGTTTGTGACTAATGGTTAAGAGTGATGGTATATTAGAAAGGTAGCAATTCTAAAGAGGTTGATTTGGTAGGGACCTGATTGTTGTGTATGATTGTGAGAGGGTATAAGATGTGGCTAGATGAGGCGGATGTTAATAGTTGAATAGTAATGGTATGGTTATATTTGGCAGGAAGTGATGGTTGTGCGAATGGGGGAATATGTTATGAGGGGCATATGAGTTAAACTCGGGCGACAGATAATCTATGTTGAGTGGTAACTTACGTGATCAGGATTGACTGGTTGGATGTGATTACGGGTCTGTGATATATACAAATGTTGTATGGTGTGATTATTATAAAGTTGTATTTGAATGTTCTGTAATGCATGTTGGGTACGCTAATCTAATTGAATGATATTCAAAAAGGCAATAATTGGAGTGATCTGGCGTGACTGGTTATACTTGTATGCATTCATGATATATGTTATTCGGTGATATGGTAAGGGGATGATATTCATGAGGTTATTATCTGTTTAATTCATAAAATATGTCATTTGTGATTTAGTAAAGTGGATTTGAGTAAGTTTTTCTTTGTCGAGAAGTTATTCGAGTCGGTGTTTATGGGATCGTGTATGTTGTGATGACTATCGATGTGGTTGTGGGGCTTCGGGTGGTGATCCGGGCACGGTGTTTAGTGTTGTGATGCGGGTATTTTCGCACTACGGTGTGGCTGTTGGTGGCGGTGTTGCAATGCCGTCACCGGTTGTGGTGGAGTAGGCGGGATGATTATGATTCGAGTTTCGAAAGTATATATCAGTTATACATAGATTGTTGTTTTGTTTGTTGTTGTTTCCTGTGAGTTTCAGTTTGGACAGATTGACCGTCGTTTTGTTTGTTTATGTTTCTTACCAGTTTCAGTTTGGGAATGAGGGTAGAGTGTGATATAAAATAGAGTTGTATATGTTTTCGTTGTTGTCATGGTATAGTGATATTCTGTTGATGGGACACGGTTGTGAGAGGTTGTTACAGTAATTTTGATCTTGTTCTAGATAAGGCTTTAGTAGACATGGTAATGGCAAGTGATTCGTAAAACATATGTGATAATGACCTGAAAGATGCAGGTGGGTCATAATCTTTGGTTGAGATAGTCAGTGCAGGGTATTGAGATTTGGTGTCATGTTAAGTTATGTATGAGTTTTGTGGTAATGAAAGAAAAGAACTTGAGGAGCTAGTGTGAGTGTACGTAACAAGTGTGGATCGTGAGTTATGCTTTTGACGATGGGATTTTTATATAGTTTATATAGAGAGGTATGTCATGTTGCGGTAATGGGGAAAAGTTGAAGTTTTGGGTTAAGCTAAAGATTTTGAGGTATAGGTTAGGTGGTGTGACGAGTGAATTGAAGTATGAGAATTGTTTAAGTAAGAGAGCCTTGGATATCTGCATGGCGAGTGTTCAGAGTATAGGTGGTTACCTATGACATGTGATGGTGATGAGAATAATGAGAAGATATAACTAAGGATATAGTATTAGTGAGCTACGAGGACATAACATTTGTCTTAAGAGGAGTAGGATGCGATAAAAGAGATTTTTATAGTTGTGCATATGGAAATATAACTACAAGTTTGAGTCTGGATGTAGAATAAAAGATTGATTCGTGTTATGGGTGATTTTATTAAAGGTTATGACCGTACTTGTAGTAGTTCGATGTTTAGGAGTGTGAGAATATTTCACCAGTGTTGACAGTTGGATGATGATTTTATGAGTGTAAGTAAACTTCGAGGACGAAGTTCCTTTTAAGGGTGGTAGAATGTAACATTCCGTTTGATGTCTATGAGTGTCTCGATTTTGGATTTGATAGTGGATGATATTGTGGAGCTAGCAGCGTTAGAGGAAGGTAGTTGGTTATGTATGGAGTTGGTGTCATGAGAGATATATAGGTGGTGGATACGATATCGTGAGTCATGTTAAGGAAGTAAACATAGTTGGTGGAGTGGGTGTTAAGAGTTCATGTTTTATGTTTGGTCGAGTTCTTGAGCTCTTAGCTATGTAGTTGTGTCTTAGTCAAGTTGGTAGGTTTGTTTTATGTATGGGTTGAACTTCGGGGACGAAGTTCTTTTTAAGGAGGGAAGACTGTAATATTACGGTTTTATGAGTCTATGGGTACTCTATCGAGTAGGCCTTACTCTGTCGAGTAAGGGTGTGTTGCGGTTTTAAAATAGTTTCTGACCTGTTGGGTACTCGATCGAGTAACCTTGATACTCGATCGAGTAAGGGGGCACTCGATCGAGTACCTCAGCTACTCGATCGAGTAGCTCGGTTGACGGGTTATGTTTTGACGGGTTTTGTTAATAACGCGGATTAGTATATATAATATGTCGTCATCTTTAGTAAACACTTTTATAAACCTAATTCAGTCAAAAAGGAGATTGAAACTACGTAGTTCGCTTCATCCGCATTATTGGCAAATCCCGGAGCTTGAGAGGTCGGATTTTATTGTTCTTTATACCTTTGTGATCCTTGCGTCGAGGGTAAGATCTACATACCAATTTTATAGTGTTTCTTTAAGTTTCGTTAAACCCTAATTTTGGGAATTGGAGGTTTTTATGATTTGTTAAGGTTAGATTGTGATTATGTGATTATGTGATAGGAGAAGGATTTGTAGAGGAGAGGTTTTGAGACAGTTGTTAGATCTTCTGATGATTGTGTTGCTTTCCAGGTAGGGTTTCCCTACTCAGTATTACTTACATAATGTGTGGTGATTGTGCTGTAATTAGTGTAATTGGTTGATTCAGACGGTTGTTGATATTGTGATTGTGATTGTTTGTATGTGGTTCTCAGATGCGTTCACGGCTGAGTGGAGTCACTTCCGGGAGTGGCTTCACGCCCTAGTTTCGACCTTCATGGAACCCGCCACGGAAGGGGATATGCACATTAATGGGACAGGGTTATCGCTCGGTATGATGAGCGGGGCTTAGGTGGGAACGGCTGCGGTCCCCCATGGCGTGGTGGTCCGGTGGGATCGGTGACGGAGATGGAGTGGAGTGCCGGATTGTGTATGATTGCTTGAGCCGTGGTTGTGTTGGTTCTTTGATCGTTGATATATAACTTGTGTAAATAGTATCGACCCCGTTTAAATGTTTTTAAAAGCTGGTGTGATCCATTCGGGGTGGTGAGCAGTTATTGAGCAGGTATGATATGACGCGTATGGGATAGCTGGGATGAGTCATCACGTGGCAGTTAGAAGTCTTCCGCTGTGTTAGATGATGCTTTATAGCTTTGATAGTCTTAGCAGTAAACCGTCTGAGAATGTTGTATTTCAGTTTATCAGTTTTGGTTTTGATCATGTAATCACTTAAACTATATTTACTTTTAAAGTACGTTTCTTTATTGTCTTATGATTATCATTGCCTCGGGTAACCGAGATGGTAGCATCCTTCTACCTGAGTGGTCCTGGTAAGGCACTTGGAGTATGGGGGTGTTACAATTATATTGAAAGTAGTAACCGGAACAATGAATGTATTTCATAATTTAGCTGACAAATTTCCACAACTTTAAAAAATATTATACAAAAATGTATCATAAGCGGTAAATGAATGAATTAGACAAGTAAGATTTTGATAAAAAAAATAAAATATAAATATATGTAATTCAAACCGAATATTAAAACTACTTTTCATTAAACATAATAAAACTAATTAAAATAATATTGTTATCAAATGGGTGGAAGGGGAGGTGTGGACTGATGATATGGCCTACTACTAATGATTGAAATGAGATGGTGTGGATTGATGATGTGGTGGTCTATTAATGGGTGAAATGGGAAGGTGTGAATTGGTAATTATATCTAGCTATGCTTAAATTAACTAAGGTTAATACTATTGGGCGAAAGGTGGAGGTGTGGATTAATGACGTGGTGGACTTCTAATGGAGGAAAGGCGGTGGCGTGGATTAATGACATGGCGGGCACTATGTAGTGGTACAATTTTTATGGGTATGATACAAGAGAATAATATATGATACTAATTTAATCAATATGATAACAAACAATTATCTGTATAACACTAATTAAACATAACTTCACATAAATAAACTTAATTGAGCCTAACTTTGGACTTTTACGATCCTACCATCGATCTTATACGATTATGTACGATCAATATGTTAGACTAAGTTGAAATGAATTAAGTTGACCAATACGAGAAGTAGTAGCAGGAGTTAGACTGAATAGAACTGAATGAACCTGAACTGAGCTCAACTAAATGAAGTTGGACTGAACTGAACCGAAATGAGCTGAACTTAGGTTCGAAGAGTTTGATTAAGTTAATTACAAACTCATCTCTACACAAATTAACTATTACTTTAGTTCAACTTCATTGAGTTCAGTTCCGTTCAACTTTATTAAGATTCTGTGTTTTTGGATATAATTTCAGCCTATTTCGGTTTAGCTCAGTTCAGCTTCATTCAGTTGAGCTCAGTTCAGGTTCATTCAATTCAATTCAGTCTAACTCATGCTACTACTTCTCTTATCAATCAACTTAGTTAAGTTAACTTTAGTAAATTTAAGAACAACCAAGTTCAATGTTGTTAAAACGCGATCTAGATCGTAAAATTGTACGATCCTATGATCCAAAGTCTTATTTATTTGTGTTCTAATTTTGTGAGGCTGTTGTTTCTTTGTACTTACAACTCTAATTTAAAAGGATATGTAATAAGTAATATATAAGATGTAAGTTATATTAACTTAAATCATACACTTACACTTATATTAATGTATGAATACTCATGTTTAATTAGTATCATACACATCACTGTTCCTTATCACATTGATTAAATTAGTATCGTAAATTCGTCTCTCGTATTATGTACATAAAAATTGTATTATTGGACAGTGTCTGCCACGTCATTAATCTGCGCCACCGCCTCTCCTCCAATTGGAATCCGCCATTCAGCAATCCATATATCGTCCTTTTGCCCGTAGTAGTCCGCCATGTGTTTCTATGTTTGGTTTATTTTAGGATTGGGTGTTTTTAGGTTTGGTTTATTTTAGGATTGGTTGGTTTTAGGGTTTGTTTCAGTGTTTCTATGTTTGATTTACTCCCTCCTATTCCCGATAATCTTCCCTATTCATGGGTGGCACGAAAATTAAGGGTGTTTGAATTAAATAAGTTAAAATATTGTGGTGGGGTGAGATAATTGGAAAGAGGGAAGGTATTGTGGGGATGAGGTGATTAAAATAAGTATTGTTGTGGGGTAAGGTGATTAAAATAAGATAAAGTATGAGTATTGTGGGGTATTGTTGTGGGGTGAGTTGATTAAAATAAGTATAAAACTTTACTAATAAGGAAAGAGGGAAGATATTGTGAATAGATGAAAAAGGAAATAAGGAAGGTTATGTAGAATAGGAGGGAGTATTTTAGGGTTGGGGTTTTTAAGGTTTTAGTGTTTTTAGGATTGGTTTATTTTAGGGTTGAGTTTTTTTAAGGGTTTCTAGGGTATATACTTAATCAAACTATAGTTACTACTAAGAGCAACTACGCCATACTCGTCAGTCTAATTCCATTTCCAACTTTAGATAAATAATATTTAATGAAGTTTAATGAAGTTAATTTCAAACAAATGAACGTCAGTTGAGTTAGTTTTAAATAACTTTAATGTAATTAAGTTAACTCTAGTAATGTAATATTTAATAAAGTTTAATTAAGTTAATTGGACTAGACGGGAATCGATCGAAACGGAACAAAAATTTTTAATTTTGGTCCAAGGTTTTAAGGATTTCGGTTTCCAGTACGGTCTTGAACCTGAAATTTTCCGACACGTCCCGTTTTGGTATTTTCGATCTGGTTCATGTCCGTTCTTATTGATCAACTTAATTAAGTACAGTTGATCAACTTAATTAAGTTAATTTTAGTAAGTTCAAGTACAGTTAAGTTTAATGTTGGTTAAAACGCTATCCAGATCGTAAGATTGTACGATCCTACGATCCAAAAAATGGAACACGATACAAGTTGTAGGATCGTTCTGGTGGTAAGATTGGGTAGGATCACATAAGATTGTACAAGGTCGTATATGATCAATGGTAGTATCGTTCAGGATCATAAAAGTCTTATCTGTGTTATTATTTTTTTGAGGTTGTTATTTTTTTGTACTTACAACTTTAAATTAAAGGAATATTTTATATTTAAAATGGTTATAAAGATTTTCATGTTATTAATAAGACAAATTATACCAATTTTTTTCCATGTTATTATTTCCATTTTATATCTTCACTATCTTTACTTCTATTTTAGATATTTCAAGTTAACTTTAAGTAGTTTAAGTATAGCTAACAAGATAATTGTAGTTAAATAAGATGACTATAACTAAGTCTACATTTTTTTAGTCAACCCAGCTTATATTTAGTTAAATATACAAAATTAATTTAATTAATTATAAATTGAATATACCATGTAAAGTTTATACGTTTAATATTAAATTTTATGGGTAAAAAAAGTCTATTTTGTATTATTTCACATTATCGTCCGGATCAAATCAATAAAATTTGTATTATATCACATCATCGTTCATATCATGTTGATAAAATTAATATCATTACATATTATGATTGCTTGAATAGTTGAATGTGTTTATCGACTTAGCATAATATCGCCTTCGTTATTCATAAGACCTAAATCTTCAGGTTCAAGTCGTTCCTTTAATACAACCACCAACTACCACCACCAAACCACTAGATACCACTGACACCAACACCACGCCGCCCACCTTCCAACACCACATACCACCACCAGCCACCATCACACACAAGAAAAATAACATATTACTCCATTTCTTATAGATCAAAATCGATAGGAGTACGGTAATTTGGTAGAATGTGCCATAAAAATGTCCATTGAAGTATTGAATTGAGAAAAAAAATGGTGGAGATAAGCAAATAAAAGAATGAAGATAAAACAACAACAAAAAAACGAGTATTTACAAAGAACGTAGAGGACAAAGAATAGATTAGGTAGATGAGAGATTTTGAATACGTGCTCTGTAGATGTCATTTGAAATGGATTCATTTTATGAAAAATCTGTATTTGGTTGGATAATCTATAGGTGCCAAATACATACTGATTTGCAAATGAAATGCTTGTTGTCAAACAAGCCAATAAATAATTATGAAATCAACCATTCATCCTCGATTTTTGTAGATCTGGCTTTAGATCTCGATTTTTGGCGGTGATGTCATTGGCGCCGTCTGTGGTGGTTGATGATGTCGCTGACGTAGGAGCTGCTGGCCGACGACATGACGGCGGTGGGGATGTGTCAGTTGGTTCGGTGGAGGGTGAAGGTGGCCAGTTGGTGGTGGAGGGTGATGTTGGTGGGAGAAGAAATAAGAATTGATAGTAGTGCAAATAAATTGTTAATATAAAAACAACAACTCTCCTATAGGACCGTCCTATAGCATAGTGTGATAAATTGAAAGAGCTCAATTTCTCTCCATTTCCTAAAAAGAAATGGAGAGGCAAGTTCCTATTAATGGTCTGGATCGCATCTTGTCAACATCTAACGGTTCTCAATTTAAGCATAAAGTAAAGGAAAAATGGGAGTAAAAGGGGTAATTATTATTAAAATAAATTGTGAGAGGAAATGGAGAGAAAGGAAAGAGAAAAAGGAACATACATCGGATGTACTACCTCTAACTTCTTGGCTTTTTGAGCATATATGTATTTTTTTTGAGTTTATGACCTAAAATTTTATTTGTTTTTGAGCATGTGTATTTTTTTTTAGTATATTAAACTTTATAAGTTAGATTATAATATTTTTTCCGTCAAAACTCAAATTTAACTAAACTTATATGTAATGTTTTTTAGTTTTATTGCAGATTTTTAGAGCTTAATGTTGGAGTGAATAAACTCAAAAAATTCATAGTGAAACTCAAAAACTTTAAAACAAAACTCAAAAACTTTATTATAATGCTCAAAAACTATAGAATTGGATGTAGTACATCAGATGTATAATCCACCTACTGGAAAGAAAATGGAGAGAATCCAAATCCAAATTGAAAACCCTCTATTCCTATAGGATCGTCCAATAGAAGAAGTTAGCCCAAATTAATTGAAAACTCTCTATTCCCATGTAAAGCACCAAAGTGTGATAAACACTACATACCTACCACTGATATCTCCTCATCGCACCGCTACCTCCACCAACACGAGCACCACCAACACCACCATCACCATCACCTATGTCTACACCGCCCCAACATCATTTACAACCATCGTCATCAATATTAGCGGTCCACTTTCTTTCTCCTTCCACATATAATCACACTATAGAAGATGAACATTGGCAATGGCGATGAACACCAAGTACAATCAGGTTTGGTAAATTGATCTTGAAAGATCAAGAATTAAAATTAAAATTGATGCTTCTAAACCATAACTGATTATTTTATCTTAAATACTCACTTTTTTATTTTGAGAACTTTGAAAATTTAATGTTAAAAATTACATTTTAAATTAGCTCAAAACATTTATATATATCTTGTGATTTACCTATAGTATTTCATTGGGAAATATATTTTGTTTAGCAACTGAAAGTTTTAATTTCAAAACTTACAATTTTAGTTTCAAAACTTCATATAATTATGATGGAAAGTTGTTATTCTTTTCTGTTGAAATCTTAAAGTTTTTACTTTACTTTTGTGAAATATGGTTTTTAGTTTTACGACTAACGATTTTAGTTTAACAACTTATTGGTTTAAGTAATGTCGTTGTTTGGGGTCGGGGTGGAAATCGTCGTCCATACTCCATAGGTGTGGGCCAGAATGCTGGGTCAAGACAAGAAATTCATGATTATGGGCATGGGTGGCTTAGAGGTTGGATTTGAGTTGTTCAGGGAGAACGCAAGCAGTAGAGGAGAAATAAAGAGGGGAGAGGTGAATTAAAGTTTCGGTAGCCATGTTAACATGGGGGAATTCAACTGGGACGCGGGATTTGCAGGGCCGGCCCAGGGGGTGTTCAACCTGTGCGGCCGTACAGGGCCCCCAATTTTAAAGGGCCCAATATGAGGCCTGGTTACCTAGTACTTTTAATATATATTTAGAACCGCGTACAGGTAGCAGTAGATTGTAAGCGTCTCAGCGGTAGTATTGTATACTTGCACTCTGAACATCCTGTGATCGAACCAGCAGTCCATCCATTTCATGCTTAACTTTTTTTTTTTTTCAAAAATCAAATGGACTAAACAACTTGTTGTTTCCGAGGATCGAACCCGCCCCTGCTCACTTAGAGACTGTTCAGCTAACCATCATGACACTAATAAATTACATGTTACTATGGAATGGAATATTAAATTTAACTATTTACGGAGTTACGTACATGTTACTCAAGGAAGGAAAAATTTAATTTATCATACATTAATGTTAGGGTTTATTAGATAATATTTGTTTTAAATTTTAATTTACTTGTTATTTGTTTCCGAGGATCGAACCCGCCCCTGCTCACTTAGAGACTGTTCAGCTAACCATCATGACACTAATAAATTACATGTTACTATGGAATGGAATATTAAATTTAACTATTTACGGAGTTACGTACATGTTACTCAAGGAAGGAAAAATTTAATTTATCATACATTAATGTTAGGGTTTATTAGATAATATTTGTTTTAAATTTTAATTTACTTGTTATTATGAAAGGGGTATTTTATATATTAATATTTAACAAATGTGTATTTAACTATTTATGTTAGGGGCCTATTTTTTCAATTTTGCACAGAGCCCCCAAAATGTCAGGGACGGCCCTGGGGATTTGTATGCATGTGACAAACATACCCTTAATGGGACATCGCATAGGATAATGGACACTTGTTAATAAGTAACACTGACACACGATTCTAATTTGGCCAAGTTGCCCATTTAACTCCTCCTTCCTAAATTTAATCTTTTTTTGTTTTTTTTGAAAAAATTAATTTGATTAAATGTAAAAAAATAATTGATATACATGTTTATATTAAGAAAAATAAACCTTAACTCTAGGAACAAACATTACCCAAGATGTGTGAGTCTAGTGGAATTTCAGGGTAACCTCAAAGCCTCCTAAAGAGAAATTGCGAGGTCCTGGGTTCGATTCCCTAGATGAACACTTTCCTGGGGACCTGACGCCCGGAGAGGGAATAATCCCCGCGGGAAAGAACTCACATGGTACAGGCGCCTAGCAGGGTGGGGTCCTGTATCCGGGGAGGATCCAACCTCCTCGTCACCAAAAAAAAAAAAAAAAAAAAAAAAAAAAAAAAAATTGTTAGAGTAAAGTTAATAAATTAGTCATTGTAAAACATTTTTACAACAAAACATCTAAAACTTTTATCTCACTTAATCATGACCTGTGAATTGATTGACCCGAACTCGAAATAACTTGTTTTTTAGGGCCAAAAACCGACCCGATTTTGACCCGACTTGTTCGACTTTGAGTAAAAAAAAATCAAGAATATTATTAAAATATTAATATTTTTATTTTATATCTGAAACAATACATATAATAATTTTATATTATATTTAAAAATCTATTTTATATATACCGTAATTTTTATTTCATTAATAATAATAATAATAATATTATTATTATTGTTTTTTATTTTTTTATAAATGCCTTATTATACGTTCGATAAATATGAATATAATATTATTAATTTAAAAAGTGCTTTTCGCGTAAAAATGGTGCAAAAGATGCTATACATTTTTTTGAATCGTATTTTGACCCTGGTCCGACTAGAGACCCCTATAACCTGACTCGGAAACCAACCCCGACCAATTTTTGCAAGTGTTAATAACTACTCGTACAATATAGTCATTTTTTTAATTCAATATTATACTTCTAGCTGATTACATATGTAACCCCGACTCGATCTAGAGTGGATAATATAATCCCAAATAAGCGAACCTAATTATAAATAAATCACAAGTTTTTATTTAAGACCATTTTAATCTAAGACAGCTCCAACAACTGAAACAACTGAATAAAATAACAGTGAAAATGAAAGCAGATTGTGACTTGTGAGACGTATTAAATTAATGGGCAGGTCTCCCTTAAGACGACGGTCTTATCTTAAAACCAGAAAATGTCAACATTTTTAATTGAAATTAACCACTTAATGATAAAATGTTCTAACTAAAGTTGTCACTTTAAAAAAAAAAACACTTTTTAACAAAAAAAAAAAAGTGGTGGTAAAATTTTATCAGAAAATATTGATAAAAAAGTTTTTACCTATCATTCACCCTATCAAAATTGTAATGTTACTCTTATTCTTAATTAAAGGGTAGAGTAATAATTTTATCTTATTTATTAAATTCTTCTCAAAAAGGAGAGTAACACAATAAAAATGAAATGAAGGGAATACATTTTATTATAACATGGTCACATTTGATCCCTCGAAGACGGGAATTTGCCTAATCTAACACATAAATAACCAAACCCACCTACTTCGTATAAGTGTAATTGTTTTAAAAAAAAAATAAAGAGTAATTAGTCACTTCGTAGATTTGATCCCTCATAGACAAGAATTTGCCTAATCTCACACATCTAACAGGTGTCCGCAAATTTGACCTTGGGCCACTAATTCATTAAGGGTATGTTTGTCACATGCATACAAATCCCGCGTCTCAGTTGAATTCCCCCGTGTTAACATGGCTACCCTTAGGGTCCGTTTGGATTGAAGGAATTGGAGAGAAGGGGAGGGGAGGGAAAGGGAGGGATTTAATTTCCTTTGTTTGGATAAAAAATATGGGAGAAAGGAAATGGAAGGGGAGAGAAATGAGAGGACTTATTTTCCCTCTTATAGAACAAACTATAATCTTTCCAAGGGTGGCAAGATTTGGAAAGAAAACATTATTTGGACTCTCCCTCATTCCTCCCCTTCCATTTCCCTTCATAATTTTTGTTATCCAAACACTCACATCCCATTTGCCCTCCCCTTCTCTCCCCTCCCTTCACCTCCCCTCACTCCCCCTCCCCTCCCCTTCCCTCCTAAAATTGTATCCAAACGGACCCTTAGGGTGTGTTTGGATAGGAAAAAAGGAGGGAAAGGGAGGGGAGGGGGAAGGAGGGAATGGGAAGGAAGGGAAAGGAAGGGGAGGGGGAATGAAGTGTGGGTGTTTGGATACAATTTCCCTCCAAATCTTGCCTATTGTGGAGAGATTTTGATTAGGTTTGGAGGAGGGAAATTGGATCCCTCCAAATCTCTCCCTCCATTTCCTCCACCTCATTTCTTTATCCAAACAAGGGATTTTAAATCCCCTACTCTCCCTCCCTTTCTTTTCCCTCCAAATCACTCAATCCAAACACACCCTTAAAGTTTGGGCTTATTCATAATTGAGCCGTCTTACTCTAAGACTGGTCTTATAGAATAACCAAAAATATTGGCGGAAAAAAAAATGACTATAAAAAAAATGACTATCCAACTTCTTAAATTTGAATTTAAAATTCAAAATATTTCAGTTTTAGTACCAAAAATTTCAATTGAAAAAGATTTTGTATGGAACCCGCACCTTTCCACGTGGCATGCTGTTACAAGTCTGTGTACTACCCGTGTAAATGTAGCCTTTTCGATTTTTTTATGAATACCGGGTGATTGAATTTTAATCAAAGATTGCTTATTATTGCAGTTGTACACATGTATTCTATTGTGAGGCTGTAATAATTTTAATTTTGGCATATTTCGGCAGTGGCAGACAAAAAATTTTGGCCATCATTATGTTTCACTTATATAATTGACCTACCTCGTTTTACTGCCAATTTATTCAATTAAGTTTCTCTCCATTTTTTTCTCCATATTCTCTCACAAATTCATTTAATAATATTTTTTCCTCCATACTCTATTAAACCTTTATTTTGTTGCATAAATCTTGACCATTCGATATTAACAAGATACAATCCGATCCGTTGATAGGAAATGGCCTCTTCATTTCTTTTTAGGAAATGGAGAAGATCTTGACTCCAATTTATTGGTGTATTTGGTGATGGCCGGTTAACGCTGATTTATATACACGTTTTTATGAACGAGTGTATGCTTGTCGTACGAATAATGATTTTAAATATTTAACATGGGTAAGCTTGAGTTCTCGGTAGAAGAGATATTAGAGGACCGTGTTAAATAATTAATAATTACTCGTAATTCAAAAGATTCGATTTTTGACAAAATCCTTCTGACTATTTTTTAAGTTTATTTTGCATTGTTTTGTCATTTTTTTATCTAAGAAACACAAACTTGGTCGTCGACTCGTCGTAGCTGTTAAATGGTTGTTCATTTGTCCAATAACAGATTTATTATTAAATATAGAAACAATGCTAAATGGGTTCAAATACGGAGTAGAATAATAACAAGTCTAAATACCAGATTGGCATATGCTCTAATTGTGATGTGTGTCTGCTAAAATTGTTGTTATATGTGTCTTGTTCCGAGAAAGATTAGGGTGTGATTGTGTTTACAAAATGGAAAAATATGTAATCCCTCTACTATTAAGAGAATAAAAACTCTTAATAATTTTCCCGGCTAAGAAAATAACTCTCAAAATTATATATGGTAACAATATTACATTTATATTTACCTCTTTTACAAGAAACAATTATTATCCCTAATTTATTAGTATACAATCATTTTCATAAATGTTATCCTTCATCAGTTACACTCTAAAATTACGCAATCTTCTTTTTATAGTACTCCCTCCCAGTCATTATAATGTTCCCCTTTGATAATGGCACGATACTTAAGGAAAATTATTAAAATAGGAGTAAAAGAGTTGTGTGAGGTTGGTGATAGAAGAGAGGGATGAATTATTAGTAGTTAAATAAAGAATTGTGGGGCCAAAACATAAAAGAAAGTAATAAAATAGGAGTAAAAGAGTTGTGTGGGGTTTGGTGATAGGAGAGAGGAATGAATAAAATAAGAGTAAAAGTTTCTAAAAATAGAAAGGGGAACATTACTTGAATAATCCGTTTTGGGAAAGAGAGAACATTATAGTGACTGGGAGGGAGTATTATTTTTCATCAGTTAGACTCTAAATATGGTTTTCTAAATGACGTAACAAATTTTTATGTATTTTCTTTATTACAAATAAAAAATAAAAATAAAAAATATTAGTTAATTATTTGTAAACTATCTTTTAAATGCGTAGTATACTGTTTTTACCTGTTTTCGTTATAAGGTAATACGCATTTTAATTAGATCTTACATCACTTAATTTTATTTTATGTCATATCCTATAACGATATAACATTATAGTGTTATTTTTAACAGTAAAGTAAAAACAGTTTCAGACAAAAATAACTTAAAACTTTTGTTTTCTACCTCTTACTAAGATTATATTTAGTACTTCGTACATTATAACATTAAACTCCAAGTATAGTTAATTTATACAATTAATTTAATAAGAAAATTTCTTTATAAAACAAATCTAAAAAATACCGTGCTATAGCACGGGAACTATACTAGTTATGAATTTAAAGATATAATGAACAATTGATGAGGTATTTATTTATTAGAGTATAAAACCGATTAGAGAAGGGCCTATCACACTAAGTTTATCTGTTAAATTCAACAAAAGGTCTGGGCCACACCCGAATGAAGGAGAAAGAGTCCATAATTCAGACCTAAAAGAGTTCCACACTAAAATCAATTGGCGATAGAAGAAATAGTTAATAGCCATTGTCTTATAAAGTGATAATTCTTCTCCTCTTTTATTGATGTGGGACAATCCTCACAATGTGACACTTTATGTTTCTTGACAGTTAAAAGTTAAAACTTTTCATCTACGGAGTATAGTATATTGTAGGTATCGATCTTTTTTATTTTATGTTTTTCCTCCTTTTATTAGTTTTCGTTGAACTTTTCATCTCAATAGTTGTAACATACTAACATCATTTTACGTAACTTTTCGCATAAAAAATGAAACAGAACTTTAAACAGACCGTACATTAACTCATGCAACACTAAATTTGCCGACGATGCAATATAATTTTTGTATTCTAGATAACTTTTGCCCCAGAATATTATATTCACGTCTTTATCTAGCTATGACCGCAAGTTTTAATTTGGTTCTATTAACCACTAATTTTATTAAAAAAATACGTGATAGTTTGTTTGTGCATGGTGACCTTTGATATATTCTACGAGAAATGTCACCTATTTTTCCCCCTCACAAATTTATATAAAAAAAATATATTTTATTCATCTCAATCATTTATTTATCTTTATTTTTTATTTTTTATGAGAAGTATTTTAATTTTAAGCATATAAATGATTGGGATAGAGTGAGTATAATAAGTATTAAGTAGGATTCTTAAACCCAATATACTCCGTATAATGTATGAATCAGTTATGAAATTATGATAATAACATACGAGCTTAATGTTGCAACAAAAATTATGGAGTCCGAACAAATCAGAGTTAAAACAATGTTTTAAAACTCGGGAGATTAAGCTCTGTCGTCTTACCATCCTACATTTCTACTTGACACGAAATGGGACAAAACCAAATATTGTAAAAATCTATAAGTACTCTCTCTTTACTCAAAAAAAAAAAAAAAAACAAAAAAAAAAAAGTAAATTAAAGCATGAAAAATGGTCAAACCTTTAAGTCAAACTCGGATGTGTTGAGCTTCAAGAGGTATAACAAAGCAAAGAAATCGTCTGTATCGACATCGGTATCGACTAATATACGATGTGGATGTGTTGAAGCCATTGTTGCACCACCCAAGATTATTAAGAGACTTAACCATACCATTGAAATATTCCTCCTTATTTTCATCATCTTCAAATTCTTATTTCTGTCCATCAAAAAATTAATTAAAACATGATTCAATGACACAAACATATAGTTAGATCAATATGAAGTGTATAAGAAGACTATACCAAATCTTGAAGGTATGTAATTTGGGTCACCTTAAGTTTTCAAACATGTGGTTTGAAATTGAAGAAAAAATAAGAATACTTGTGGCATTGTATTAAAAAGAGTGTTCCATGTTGAGAAAAATAAGAATAATTAATGTTGAGAAAAATAAGAATAATTAATTTTATTGACAGACCGTCTTACACAAGAATTTGCGTGTCGGATGTATGAGGATATATACTTAGGAAATGTAGAGTTATTTTGTGATGTATGATGGGGAAATGATGGGAATGGTTAGACACATGATTTTGTTTTGATAGTTTGTTTAATATAGAGAAGATTAATAATTAATGGACTAAGGCTCTGTTTGGTAAAATTGACTGAAAATGTATCTGAAACCTGAAAAGGTACCTGAAACCTCATAAGATGACTGAAATTAAAAAGGTACCTGAAAAGCTAGCTGAAAATTGGAAACTGATAAGGCAGTTGATTAATTGTAAAGTGTTTGGTAAAACTAACTGAAAATGTAACTGATTTTTTGTAAAATGACATAAAAGAAAATTAATAATTATAATAAATTAATTTAAATAAAGGGTAAATGTGTAAACTAGAACATTTCAACTACCTGAAACTTTAAAAAGCTACCTGGAATAGCTTTTCATTTCAGGTACCTGAAATTACTTTACCAAACAGCACTAGATAAAACAACTACCTGAAATATTAGTCAAATTAGGTTGCTTGGTCAAATCAGGTACCTGAAATGTCTTGTCAAACATAGCCTAATAAGCTACATTACTCTGACTTTTCTAATTTTCTCGCGTACTCATGTCTGACATTCGACACTCGAATATAGGTATGACAATTATTGGACACTTAATTTTAGACCAAAATATGCATATTTTTTAAAGAAAGAGCTGAGTCCGACAATTGAACACGTATCTATATCGGATACTTCTAAACAAGTTTGGGTAACATAGGTAATAAGAGTATTATTGAGGGATATTAATATTAATGGCTTAATGGGTAAGAATATGTTAGTTGAATGGACAAGTGGAGAATTGTCAACTATGTTAAACAACTTGTTAGAGTACAAGTGCTATTTAATGGGAGGGAATATGGTTATAGAATTTCAGTTTTTGACTAAATAATGCATGAATCTCGTTTCATTTTTGTAACAATCTTTAATTTCTTTTTATAATGAAAATGTGCTACGGGTGAGTAGTCATGTTTTTTGTATAGGTAAGCACCTTGAAATGATAAAATTGCCTTCCAAAAGCGGAAAAAATTGAAATTGTTATATCTGAAATATCGTAAATATACGGTATCGGTTATGTCATCTATAAGATTGATATAGGCAAGTGAAAGATTGAGTACTAATCAAGATTTGATTGAATGTTTATATAAAAAAGGTTAAAAATCAATTTGTAATTCGATGAGCAACTCTTTTATATGACCGTCTTATAGCATATGACTGGCCCAATAAGAGAAAAGCCTAAACAAAAACATTGAGATATTAAGTTTTTGATTTTATTTTGATAACTTTAAAACTAGTATATTTAAATGTATAAGTATATTAATTTAAAATATTAGGTTATTAAAATAAAAGTATTATTTCATATTTTTATTAAGTAATTTTGTTGGACCTTATGCTATTGGGTTAGTCTTACCTAAATATAGGTCTTATAGAACAATTTGTGTAAAACTCGATAGCTACGTAAATCAAGTACAGTATATTTTATATTTATATAATTACATTGGCTGTTTTACATGGATTTATGGTGCTTTTACTGTGTTTTATTTTGTACTCCCTCCGACTTAACTAAAGCTTGTACTTTTACTATTTTATGAGAAATATTTTAATTAAATGTAAACAATCTGTTGAGTCACGGTCCTCACGGAGAATAATACGATTTCATGTAAAAGAAATATACCCTATAAAGTAAGTTGTACAACCGAAATATCTATCTAGTATAAAAGTTAGGTTATTTCTAGCCTTCTCATTGGTTTCTTAAAATCAGGGTAAACAATTGCATTTTCTATAGGTGGGCCCTACCACAAACTTGCATTGGATTTATTTAATTTTCTCTCAATACAATTTTTTCTTTTTTGACAGATTAAAGTATCTTTTAAGGAAAAATATAAAACGTAAAAGAAGCTTAAAGACTAAAAAACGTACATAGAGGCTAAAAAAAATGAAATGCTAATCTACACTTTATTATATTAAAATGTAGGTTATGTGAAATGTCGCGGGTTCAGCATATGTACAATATCTTAATTAATATCTAATGTACGTGATGGGGCATATTCTGCACCGCTGACCAAGTCAACATATTGAGCAAGGTCAAAGATATCCACAGCAAGTCAACGACTTAGACAGCCTAGCCGATGCAGCCCATCTATCGGTCGGCTGTCACTGGTCTCGGATGACAACTTGCCGGCGGGGGCACATACCCGCGTACTCATATCCAAGATCCCTCGGCGGTGAGTCAACAGGGCCCGCCGGCCCGCCATAGGTCCTCACCGAGGGGTAGATCAATCTTTCCACCGCTAGCCACTTGGCCACTACGTGACAAAAGGTGAAGGTCTATAAATACTCCTCAACCTTCATTGAGGAAAGGATCCAGAACTGAACCTAAAAGACACTATTCATCTGGTATAATCTTCCTTATCTCTCTACAATATACATTCAGCCAAGTAACAACTTATCCCTTAAGTTTACTGACTTGAGCGTCGGAGTGAGTACGCTTGGTACAAAGCCAAGCCCTCAGTTCGTTCATTGTTGCAGGAGAGGCCGAGAGGAACAATTAAGGAAAGAAGGATTCAACCAAAGACGACATTCTACAAGCTACGAGTGGTAACGAATATCTCGCTCGGAATTACACCCGAACAATTGGCGCGCCTCGTGGGGAAATCGCTACTAGAAGCTAGTCACATTCATTCCCAAACAAAAAAAAAAAACAACAAAAACCCACCCAAAAAGCTAAGAAGATGTCGAAACAACAAGACGCAGTCGTGACCGACGAAACCGCACTCTACCAAGATGATACCTTCAACAATTCTGGAGTCGTGCAGCCCTCCACCGGCGGAGTAATCCAACCGGAGTTCGGGATACCAATAATACCAGACACGCCGCTGCCAGCCAACCAGGTCACCATCATGGGACATGGGGTTGACGTAGCAAAACTGAAAATGCTCCTGGACCTAATTAGTAATACGCCTGCTCACACTGTCACGCCGACAAGAGCGGCGGAAACCGTCCGGGAGACCAGGGCCGAAATGTGACTCGAGAAATTTGAACGGAGCACTAGGAGAAGCCGACCAAGTTAAGTCGGGGGAGCCCAAAGTGGGCGTGGTAGACCTAAGTCCTTCCCGTACTCATGGGAGGACAGCGTCCCCGCAGCACGAACGAGGCTTACCCCAAAGGAGGAGAGGAGTCCGACTCAGCAGAGTTGGAGAAGAAGTCCAAGTCGAAGAAGGAGTCCTTCCCGCTACGAGGAGAGGAGCCGGATTAGGAATGCGAGGAGCCGATCGCCGCGTGTCGTTCGACACGTGGTCGACACCCCTCGGCGCCACGTCCTAGAAGTCCAGGTGCCAACTAAGCTCAAGTTGCCACCCATATCATACAAAGGGGAAAGTGATCCAACCGACCACGCTGAGGCTTTCGAGTCTTACATGTCGGTATGGGAGCAGCCCGATGAGGTCCCGGTCGAGTTTTCCCAACAACTCTACATGGGATGGCTCAAAGTTGGTACAAGGGGCTTCCCGACGGCTCGGTATACTATTACGCCGACCTAAGGGACGCCTTTCTAGCCCAGTACTCTTGCAATAAGAGGAGGGCCGTGGAGACGTCGGACCTCCTAACTATCAAGCAGGAGGGGGGCGAGTCTCTACGAAGCTATGTGAAGAGGTTCGACGGAAAGGTCCAGCAGATTCGAGAAATTAATCCCGAACCGGCAGCCTTGCGACGATGAAGGGCCTCCCAAGGGGAGACTTAAAAATGAGCTCATCAAGTGCGGAGGCCTGGGCTTGGATGCCGCCGGGGAAGATGGCCGACTGGACCATCAAGGTAGAGGACAATCACAAGACTCGGGTAGGCCCAGCGAGGCCGAGCACTCGAGAAAAGAAGAGCGCCGGGAGGACAACCCGGATGAAAGACGCCGTGACAACAACGGGTCACGGTCCGATGAAAGACGCCGTGAGAATAATAGGTCACGGTCGGACAAGTCCGCCAGAAATGAACTCGGCGGATGCGGGGAGCTCGGGAATGTACTACGAAAACGGTACGATGATCACACCCCTAGTCGTATCGGTCGCCGAGGTTTTCGCTTTGAGCAAGAACGAGGGTCAGAAGTGGGAAAGACCCCTAGGCCGAGGAGTGACGGTGACACGAGCCGATCGTGAGTACCACGGCCACACCGGCCACTTAACCAACGACCGCAGCATCCGAAGAATGCCATTGAAGAGCCGATCCGGAAGGGGAGCCTCAGCAAATATGTTGCCGGAGGCCAAAAACCAGATGCCGGCGGGTCAAATAGCAAGTCCGTCTTTGAACGGATAGGAGTAATCCATGTTGTCATCGGGGCAACGAGAACGGTGGGTCCGCTCATGGGCACAAACGGCACTTGAATGAACCATATCAGGCCATCAACTTTGTGCCCAACACAGCCACCCCTGCTCCCAACATCCCCGATATGACCATTGGGAAGGAGGACTACGAGGAGTCATCGCCCTTCACGACCCACTTATATCCACCCGGACATAGCCAACGACTTGGTAAACAGTGTGCCTGATTGACACAGGCGCCTACACGAACATTATGTACAGAGAATGCTTTCTCAGCCTCGGTCTGAGGATTGAAGACTTGAGCCCCTGCACCAACCCGTTGTACAGCTTTTCTGGAGCCGGTCTGGTACCCCTGGGGTCAGTCAGATTGCCGGTGAGGTTCGGCGAGGGAGGCGCAGCCAAGAGTGTTATGTCTGAATTCGTAGTCATCGACGGCACGTCTGCCTACAACGTTCTCATAGGTCGGGTCACTTTGAGCGAAGTCGACGCTGTAATATCCATCCGGGCCCTGATATTGATATACGTCTCGGACCAGGGGGAGACACATAAGCTCGTCTCGAAGAACGAGAAGGATCCCGGCGTATGGGAGATACACACTAACGGCCCTTCCACGGCGGATAGCTCGAAGGCCAGCATCGTTATTTTTAGCCCGAACGGAGACGTGTTTGAGCACACCCTGAAGCTTACCTCCTTGGCCTCAAACAACGAATCCAAGTACGAGGCAGTGGTAACCGGAGTCAAGCTAGCCAGAACCGCCGGGGCGGAGCATGTCGTGGTGAAAACAGATTCACTCTTAGTAACCAACCAGATCAGAGGAGAGTACGAAGCTCGGGACTACGAGACGATAAAGTATCTAGAGAGGGTGAGGGCTGGCGCTTCAAAATTAAAATCCTTCCAGATACGGTACACCCCCAGATCCGGAAACGACCGGACCGTCGGCATGGTCGAAGAAGCAGAGACCGAGGAGGTAGAGATTGATCCGGGCCGCACCATAACTGTCGGTGTCAACCTGGAACCAAAATTCAGAGCCGACCTCCTGGACCTGCTGAGGAAGAATAAAGATGTCTTCGCCTACTCAGCAGCCGAGATGCCAGGCGTGAGCAGGGAGGTGATTGTTCACAAGCTGAACGTACTCCCCACCGCCGCCTGTCAAGCGGAGGATGAGGAACTCCTCGCCGAGAAAGATGAGGCCATCAAGGCCGAGGTAGATAAACTACTTACGGCGGGCTTTATTTCGCCTTGCACTTATCCTGAGTGGTTAGCCAATGTTGTGATGGTGAGGAAATCATCGGGGGCATGGAGAATGTGCGTAGACTTTACCAACCTTAATAAAGCATGCCCCAAAGATTGTTACCCTTTGCCTCGGATAGATAGCTTAATCGACGCAACGGCAGGCTACACCATGCTGAGCCTGCTAGACGCCTTCTCGGGGTATCACCAGGTATTCATGGCTGAGGAAGACATGCCTAAATGCGCATTCATCACCGCTAACGGCACATACATGTACAAAATGATGTCGTTTGGTTTGAAAAACGCCGGCGCAACGTATACAAGGCTGGTGGACAAAGTGTTACAAAATCAAAAAGGGCGAAACATTGAGGCCTACGTCGACGATGCTATTGTGAAAAGCAAGTCCGACAGCGAGCACCTGGCCGATTTACACGAAACATTTTGTTCACTAAGGAAATACAAGATGAAGCTCAACCCAATGAAATGCAACGGTGTCGGCAGGTAAATTCCTCGGTGTACTTGTCGGTGCCGAGGCATCGATGCAAATCCGGACAAAATCCAAGCAATCCTAGACCTGCCGGAACCAAGGAATCGAAAAGAGGTTATGATCTTGACCAGAGAATGGCGGCTCTCGCCCGTTTCATCTCTCGGTCACCGACAAGAGCACCCCATTCTTCAAAGTGTTGAAAGGGAATAAAGACTTCAGCTGGGGGGAGGAACAGAGCACGGCTTTCAAGCAATCGAAAGCTCATCTTCGGACTCTCCCAACTCGTCCGGGGACGATCTTGGGGGGAGACGCTATACCTATACATAGAAGCGATTACCTCGCGCGTCGGTCGTGCCGTGATCATCGAGGGAAGAAGACAAACAAAGAACACCCAATCTACTTTGTCACCCATACGCTGTTGCCCGCCGAGAGAAATTACCCACTATTGAAAAAGCAGCCTTCGCCGTCGTCGTTGCCACGAGGAAGTTAAAACCCTACTTCGACGCACACCCCGTGACGGTCCTAACCGATCAACCATTGGAGAAAGCTTTGGAAAAATTCGAACAATCGCGAGCTCATCAAATGGGCGGTGGAACTCTCCGGCTTCGGCATTCAAGACAAACCAAGGCCTTCGATAAAGGGGCAAGCACTTGCAGATTTCTTGGCCGAATGCACATATCAAGAAGAGCCAAACCCAGGCGTATGGGAGGTTTACACCGACGGCTCCTCCACGACAAACGGCTCAGAGCCGGCATCCTTATCATCGCCCAAACGGGGACGAGTTTGAGTACGCCTTGAAATTCACCTTCTCGGCCTCGAACAACGAATCCGAATACGAGGCGGTGATAACCGGAGTTGAGCTAGCTAGGGTCACGGAGCAGAACACATTGTGTTGAAGACGGACTCACCGTTGGTTACTAACCAAATCGGAGGGGAGTTTGAGGCTCGGGACGACGGAATGGTAAGGTACCTAGAGAGAGTAAAGGCCGACATAGCGAAATTAAAATCTTTCCAAATCCAATGCGTTCCCGCATCCGAGAACAACCGGCCGAAGCTCTCTCCAAACTTGCCACTCAACCATCAAGAATGTCACCGAACCGTCTTTGGTAGATATCAGGAATGCGAAGAGCATCACCGAGACCGTCGGCATGGTGGGCAACATAGAGGCCGAGACAACATGGATGACTCCGATAATAAAATACAAACTTACGGGTGAATTGCCTGGGAGGACCGCAATCCCTCGGCCAAAATAAAGAGAATCGCCGCCAGGTACTTGGTGTTCGAGGGGAACGTACGGAAGATCCGTAATAAGACCACTCTTGAAGTGTGTCGGTCCGGTCCGACGCAGAATCGAGCATCGACAGAGATTCACGAAGGCATCGTGGACACCACACGGGGCAAGAACACTAGCCCACAAAGCTCTCCGAGCCGGCTACTTCTCGGCCCACCATGCTTCAAGATTCCGAACAAAGACCAAGAAGTGCACGAACCGTCCGATGCATGCCCGGTGATACACGCTCCCTCCAGGGACCTACAACCGGTGCTTAGTCCCCTTCCTTTCGCACAGTGGGGGATGGACATGCTAGGGCCGTTCCCAACGGCCTCCGGAGGAAGGAAGTTCTTGATCGTCGCCGTTGATTACTTCACCAAATGGTTTGAAGTCGTAGCAAGACTGGCGAAGACCACGGCGGCCGTCGTCGAAAGGTAATCTGGGAAAATGTTATAACTCGCCGGATTACCCCAAGTTATGGTATTTGACCACGGCCGAGAGTTTTTGAGCCACCGATAATGAATGGTTAGAAGAGCTTGGCATTAAGTTTGCGTACTCCTCCGCCCCGCCACCCACGAGCAGGCGGCAAAGTGAGGAGGCGGCCAACAAAACAATCCTCAACGGTTTGAAGAAGATAGTTGAAGACCTTAAGGGAAGGTGGGCCGATGAACTACCGGCGTCCCTGTGGTCCCTTCGGACCACGGAGAAAGAAGCAACGGGGTACACCCCCTTCCACCTAGTCTACGGTTCCGGCGAGTCCTACCAATTGAAGCAACGGTGCCAACATTCGTAACGGCTACCTTTAACACACGGTTGAAAACGAGGAAGGCCCGAAAGCCTCCCTAGACTGGTCGAAGAAAGCCGAGATACAAAGACACGCCTCAACTTAGCCGTATATCAAAACCGGATGAAAAGAGCCTACAATCAAGAAGAGTCCACAAAAGGGACTTAAAAGTGGGAGACCTAGTCCTAAGGAAGTCGGCCGCCACCAACAAAGGAAATATTCATGGTAAATCGACGGCCAATCGGGAGGGTCCCTACAAAGTGGTCGAAGAGATGAGGCCGGGTACATACGGGCCGACAGACATGGGAGGTGTGCCTTTGATGAACCATTGGAACACCGATAACTTAAGAAAATACTTTGTATAAAATGAGGTGTCCAAACCCATTGTGGACACCCCAACGCACGATCATAACAAACAAATGAATCACCCAAGTTTTCCATCGAAGTGTCCCCTCCACAATTGCCACCAAAGCGGGCACTCAAAGAGAAGAATTGCTATCGAGCCATAACCCCGATTACCTCGGCCTTAGCCGAGAGCGACGGGGACACAATGACCGATACGCTAGAAGAATTGCTATCGAGCCATAACCCCGATTACCTCGGCCTTAGCCGAGAGCGACGGGGACACAATGACCGATACGCTAGAAGAATTGCTATCGAGCCATAACCCCGATTACCTCGGCCTTAGCCGAGAGCGACGGGGACACAATGACCGATACGCTAGAAGAATTGCTATCGAGCCATAACCCCGATTACCTTGGCCTTAGCCGAGAGCGACGGGGACACAATGACCGATACGCTAGAAGAATTGCTATCGAGCCATAACCCCGATTACCTCGGCCTTAGCCGAGAGCGACGGGGACACAATGACCGATACGCTAGAAGAATTGCTATCGAGCCATAACCCCGATTACCTCGGCCTTAGCCGAGAGCGACGGGGACACAATGACCGATACGCTAGAAGAATTGCTATCGAGCCATAACCCCGATTACCTCGGCCTTAGCCGAGAGCGACGGGAACACAATGACCGATACGCTAGAAGAACTGCTATCGAGCCATAACCCCGATTACCTCGGCCTTAGCCGAGAGCGACGGGGACACAATGACCGATACGCTAGAAGAATTGCTATCAAGCCATAACCCCGATTACCTCGGCCTTAGCCGAGAGCGACGGGGACACAATGACCGAGAGTAAAAGAGGAGACGACCAATATGTCATGATCAAAAAGACGTTAAACACAGTTGAGATATGCATTCCAACTGCCTCGGCCATGCCGACGGTAAAAACGAAGGCACTCAATTAAATGACGCAAAAAGACAAGTGAAGAATGATGATCAAAGCCCCGGCCAAAGCCGAGGACCGATAATAAAACTTTATTGAAAATAATTGCAAGGAGAGTACAGACGACGGCCGTCCCCATAAGGATAGCCTAAACTCTACCTACCAAAGCTTTACAAAAAGCGAGGAAACAAAAAAATAAAAGGTTACAGACTTGTGATTTGAAGCGCCAAAAGATGGCAGGGAGAGAAGGCTCAATAATTGGCCCCCGAACAGCTGAAGCTATCCGAGACGCCGGGTGAGTCTGGTGACGACCGCCCGTCTCCTATGCCTATTCTTGCCGCCCTCCATCGATGGCAAGAACATCTTCGATGGCCGGCTCAGAAGAGGGCTCGACGTTTTCAAGTGCCTCTAGCCCCTCAGCCTCCTTCACCTTTGCATCATAGGCCGCCTTGGCCTCAGCTATCTGAGCCGCCTTCGCCGCCTCCGTCTTCTCCGCAGCCGCTGCCTCCGCAGCATCAGCCATCTCGTCCAGAAGCTGGTCAAATTTATCCCACGGGAAGGAGCCCTCGGGAACGAGCTTTTTGATTGCCTCCCTGGTCGCCTCCTCGGCCTGGTCCCGGAATTGGGCGCACATTTTAGGGAGAAGATCATCTTGAAGCATTTCAATATCCTTCTCCTTTTGAGCAAGGGTAGCCTGCGCGTCCCTGAGCGCCTCCGCCTGGTTGTGGAACAGAACCTTCCACTCTTCCCACTTGGCCACCACGGCGTCATAAGCGCCCTTGTACCTGTCCCGCTCCTCCATCATCTTGGCAGTGGCGGCATCAGCTTCCTCAACTTTGGCCCTCTCGGCCCCTAGCAGCTTCTCAGTTTCCTCCACGCGCTTCTTGGCAGCAAAGAGATCCAGTTTAGCCTTCCCGGCTTCCCCCTTTGCGGCAGAGAGATCAAGTTTAAGCTTTGCGATCAGCGGCGCAGCTTGGGCCATGGTCTTCTCCTGCTCCAGGATGTGGGAGCCGGCTTGTTGGGTCCACTTGGCCAGCCTCTTATATAATTTTACACCCTCTGCCACAAGCTCGGAGGGAGGAATCTTCTGAGCTGAGGAGTCAACGATGACATTTCTGTCACCCACCTTCTCAATAGCCTTCTCAGGATGCTTCCCTAATTGCCGTTCAGTGAGAACGGCGGCTGCCGAAGGAGGATCTACAAAAAATTTACACAGAGCATCCATGTCACCATGCATTGACACATCAGAAAGCCGGTCATCTGGGATGTCCAACGAACCAGCTAAATCCGAACCACAAGTTAGATCCGTACCAGTCTGGACCCTCTTCGTTCGAGGGCGGCCGAGTCGATCTTCTCACCGCAACGATGGAAGCGAGACGGAGGCTCTTTTCTCTTCTTCGGAGGAGAAAGAGCCTTAGCAACGGTCACCGCCCCATCAGTGATTTCGATGACCTCCACAGCTCCGAACCACTGGGGTCGAAGAGGGAGGCGGCACGGACGCCGCCGCCAACCTCGGACGCGCCTTCTTTGTTCTCTTTGGCACGCCTCCGAGAACCCTTGCAGGCGCCGCCGGATCCGGTGACTTCATTTGCTTATCCATGAGTTCGTTGGGAGACGGTCTACGATCACGCAAGTCGGCCCGTAGGATCTTTGTTCAACGACCTTCTGTCCTTGTCAAGCCCTAACCTCCGCAAGGTCCTCTCGCATGATCCTGGCCAAACCGGTGCAAGAAATCAAACAAAGGTCACATAAAAGGAGTAAAACAAAGCTCAAACAAAAGCATGAGGCAAAGATGGGCCTCACACCGACCCCACTCACCCCGGGCCGAGGGCCGGTATGAGGCCGACATGGCAGAGACTCATCCGAAGAATAATCCGAGTCTGGGGCAGCCATCCCTTCTCAAAGCATCAAACAACAGACGCCCGCTTCTCATCCTCGCAAGAGGGACCATCGAAGCGTCCATTTTAACTTTACCCCGGGAGATACACTCCTCATACTCTTCCCGGTTCTCACACCGCAAGTAAACAGGGCTCTGGAAAGACCGAGGCAGTGGGTAGTCCTCCCAAGACTTGAACATACACCCATCGTCGTTGCGTCTTTGCAAGAAGTAAGTTTGGACACGGAGACGAAGCCGGCTCCGCCCGCACGCTATACCAACCCACTTTACCGGCGATTGACGGCGTAGTAGATGATGAAGGCGGCGGAATAAGTTGACCGTCGGGATCTCCCCCCTAAAAAGACAGAGCCACACAAAGCCAACTATCGTCCTCATGGCGGCGGATGCGGTTGGGCCACGGCGACGTTCATAGCTTTGATGATGGCCATGACGTATTTATTCAGAGGAAACCGCAGCCCATACTCCGGTGCACGATGTACACGCCGGTGTGACCGGTGGAGGGCAACAGACCGCCCTGACCCTCCTTAGGGATAACGATCTTGTACCCCTCACCGAAGGAGAAATGGCCTCCGAAAAATGTCTCGCCGGAACAACTGGCGAACTTATGGGACCAAGCACGGTCAAGACCAGTCGTGCAGGCCTCGCCATGATCCGGGATAGACAGCCTCTCATCATCAGAAGGAGTCTTCTCTTCCTCATCAGTATCGTCATCCTCATCCTCCCACTCCTCCAAAATTGGTGGATCGACTACGGGAGAAGGAGACCTAGGGCCCCCAAACCTTATCGGGATGGCGTCTAGTATCCCCTCCCCATCAAGACGCGACGGGGAACCCCCGGCGAGAAGTGCTAGTCCCGTCGGCGAGAAGACATAATAGCAATAATTATTTAACAAAATAAAAAGTGAAGAAATTTGTTTGTTTACCTTGAAGAAAAACACTCGCCGGAGTAACAACTCTAAAAATTAGAAGACAAAGAAGCCCTTGAAAGTTTAGAGAGAAGAAAAATTTTGGAGAATGAAATTGGTGGCCAATTTCACGGAATAACTGCCCTATTTATAGGGAAAAGCCCATAAAGAAGGACCAATCGCGAAACGAATGCCCATGAAGCGTCAACCAATCGGCGTGCGGACACGTGTCGGACATGCAACCAAGGGATGTCAATCGTTGCAACAGTTGGACGTCAATCAATGCAACAGTGACCAAGCGTCTTCAACACGCCCATTCATATCTCTCCGCCTATTCACCTTCCTCAACAAATTCCCAAGCATCTGTTCTCCGCCGGCCACTCGATCAACCAAGCTAGGTAGCGCCGGCCGAGGGCAATCAAAAACAACCGGCACACTCAACCCTGGTCTCGGCCAGCGTCACTTTCTTTTCCACATCGGATGCCCTTTACACATCCATGTGGAGGGGGGATATGGTACGGCCTAAGAAAGACCAGGCCGAGGTAAAAGAAGCCGCCGCAGAAGAAGCCGATGCAGAAAATTTTTTACAAATTACTTGCGCAGAATATACGCTCAAACGTACATCGGAGCCCATACCACGGCATAGACTACACTGGGGGCAAATTGATGGGGCATATTCTCGCACCACGACCAAGTCAACATATTGAGCAAGGTCAAAGATATCCACAAACAAGTCAACGGCTTAGACGACCCTAGCCGATGCGACCCATCGGCTGTCACTGGTCTCGGCATGGCAACTTGCACCGGGGCACATACCGCGTACTCATATCCAAGATCCCTCGGCGGTGAGTCAACGGGGCCGCCGCCGCCTGCCATAGGTCCCTCACCGAGGGGTAGATCGATCTTTCCACCGCTAGCCACTTGGCCACTTGGCCACTACGTGACAAAAGGTGAAGGTCTATAAATACTCCTCAACCTTCATTGAGGAAAGGATCCGAATCGAACCTAAAAGATACTATTCATCCGGTATAATCTTCCTTATCTCTCTACAATATACATTCAAACCAAGTAACAACTTATCCCTTAAGTTTTCGACTTGAGCGTCGGAGTGAGTACGCTTGGCACAAAGCCAAGCCCTCAGTTCGTTCATTGTTGCAGGAGAGGCCGAGAGGAACAATTAAGGAAAGAAGGATTCAACCAAAGACGACATTCTACAAGCTACGAGTGGTAACGAATATCTGCTCTGGAATTACACCCGGAACAGTACGTAATTTATATTTCAAATTTAAAATGTTATATATGACTTGACACATAATATAATCATTTTTTGTATACTTTTAGTTACAGCTAATGTTTTAAACATCATACTATGCAAATTTACATGGGCTTAGATTATCATAATAACATAGAAATTAATTCATTTATCAAGTCATTAAAAATACGACTCTCTATTCAACTCTCTGTAATTATATCGTCTGTCTAAAATTTTGATAGTATAACCGTGCATTTTTTGCACGGGACTAAAACTAGTTAATATGCAAACCCAAGTTGTATATCGACCTCTTATATCGAACCAAAATAAGTCTGCTAGGAATTGAGCCCGTGTGAGAAAAATGGAAAAGGTTACATCATATACTCCGTTAAACCCAACAGTTAGAACTGCACACATGGTGATTATAAGTTTAGGCCCATTTGTATTGGTTATAGTCTCTGTACAGGTCGTATTAAATATCGTCGACACTTTTACTAATTATCGTCGACTATTAACACATCTTTTCAATATTGCCCCTCATTAACTCCCCCCCTATCTCTCTCTCAAATCTTTCTAAAACAAAAAAAAAGACGGTTTTTCGGGAAAAAAAGCGTAATTTAATTTACGAAATTTTCGATTAAAACGGTTTTAAAATCGACTACTGAAGGTAACAACGATCAAGTTAGTAACGATATTCAAGAGATATATTTACGTTTAAAGTTTATGATTTGACGAACGGATTAGCGATTATTGATCCCCGCGCCCGAAACTAATTTACGACGGAAATTAATATTTTTTTTAAAAAAAAATATGTCGAAAAAGGGTCTGGATGAAGAAATTTTTCGTCCAGACGGAAAATTTCTTCGTCAAGACGAAAAAAAATTTCGTCCGGGAGAAAAAAAAATAAAAATCCCGGACGAATATTTTTCATCTGGACCTAGGTCTGGACGAAGAATTTTTTCGTCTGGACGAAAAATATTTCGTCCGGAGTTTTTTTTTTTTTTGAAAAAAATTCTTGTTCCGACTTAGATTAAATTTTGGCGCGGTAATCGATAATCGCTAATCCGTTCTAACAATAACGATTCTATTCTAAACCACCTAAATCTACTAACTAATTAATTTTTTTAAAAAAAATTAAACTAATTTAGATTACTTGAGTTGTCAATTCTTTGAATTTGGTGGCGGAAATGTCGTACTTGAAAAAAAGATGTTAATATATGGGAGATTTAGAGTGAGGGGTAGATTAGGAAAGTCATTACAAATTGTCGACGATATTTAATAATTTGTCGACAACGTTTAGCAGGTTGGATAGACTAATCATATAGTTGAATTGTCCGTTGATGGAGTCCGGATTTACAGTTAGAGGATGAAAAATTTTAACGGGGACAAATAAGTAATGACATAGAGTAAACTCACAAAAAGGGTTATGCTCATTCATGGACATCATTTACTCAATCGTGGAGATGAATGACCATTATACCCTTGTCATTTTTAATCGTTACAAATTAATCAATTCAACTCCGTCCAACAAACCACCACCTATCCCCCACCGCCGCCACCCCTGCACAACTAGACAACCAGACCTGTTAAGAACTACTAACATGGCAAATTGTCCAATTGAATGGCAATAAAGTGGATAATCTGTAAACTACTTTTCTTACCTAATACACCGAAAGAGTCTGGAATTCTGGATCCTTGGTCCTATTTTTTTGTCTCATTTTATATCTAATTAATTTGTACTTTATTCGTCGCATAAACATTAAATCATTTAAAAAGGTTTATGTTAACCTCTCAAAAATATAATCTATCAAAATATAAAGATAATGGGTTACAAAATGAAAAACGAAAAATAGAGCCAAATATCCGCTCTTCTATTTTAAGGAGAATGATAAAACCACTACCTAGTTCACTAATGCCACAAAACTATTAGGAGCATCTTCAATGGTTGGACAAAAGGACCTGCTTGCAACTTTAAGAAATTGTAAGCTAGTAGCTTAACCATTAAAGTTGTACATATAGATTAGCTTTGTTCAAATAATTTTAAGCTAGTAGTTCCATGAAACTACCTACTTAAATTGACCCACAAGAATAACATAACCAATAGAAAAATAGTTGTCTCATTTATAAAGTTTTTATTTTTTATTTAGAAATTAAGAATTCAATAAATAAATAGAAAAACGTGTTAAGGTGGGTCTCATCAAGCTAGTAGTGAATTACCGTCACCATTGAAGATGCTCTAATTATGAATTTTGGGATTTGCTTATTGTCTTAGTGCTTTTCTGGCAATAATTAAGGTCTAAGGATGCCCAGTGGCAATATGTCAGCCTTATTTTGAAAAATTATTCTCTCTTAAGATGAATATATCCTACAACTTGCATTGATTAGACAAGTCATTTGCTAAAATTTAGGTATTTTGTTTTCGTCTTATATATGCAAATGGTATAATTCTATGATATTTGACTCGCCTTAAATTTAAGATGGATATACACGTCTTAAATGAAAATTTGTGTATCTTAAGACCCTATGTGATTCAATGGTCCGGATTCTCTCCATTTCCTAAAAAAAATGGAGCTCCATTCTCTATAAACGGTCCAGATGAAAACTTGTTGATGGGGCATATTCTGCACCCGCTGACCAAGTCAACATATTGACCAAGGTCAAAGCTAAAAGGCAGCAAATCAACATATTAACAGCCTAACCGACAAAGCCTGTCGGCCTGTCACTTGGGTCTCGGCTCGGCAACTAGCCGGCCGAGAGGCATATCCGTGTACTCACATCCAGTCCCCTCGGCATGGAGTCAACTAGGCCTGCCGGCCTGTCATGGGTCCCTCGGCCGAGGGTAAGACAGTCTTTCCACCTGCTACGCCACTTGGCCACTTGGCCACTACGTGACAAAAGATGAAAGTCTATAAATACTCCACATCTCTCATTAAGAAACCAACTGGATAATCTGATATAAACTCCCTTATCTCTCTACAATATACTTTGCCAAGTTAAACATACAACTTATCTCTCTAAGTTTACTGACTTGAGCGTCGGAGTGAGTACGCTCGGCCCCAAGCCGAGCCCTCAGTTTGTTCATCTTTACAGGAAAGAGTGAAAGGAAGAGACAAGCAACGACATCATTCTACAAGCTCAAGTGGTCACAACCCTGCTCCGGAATTACACCCGGAACAATTGGCGCCGTCTGTGGGAAATACGTACTAAAAGCTAGTCACCTACATTACAAAAAAAAAAACCCATTCAGCGAGCTAAGGAGATGTCAAAGCAACAAGAAACTGTGAGTGAAGGAACTGCATTCTTCCAGGATGACACGTTCCGCATTCGAGATCGGCGATCCCCACCGCCGAGTCACCGACACGGCGTATGGGATGCCAAAAGAGCCAGAAACACCGCTGCCTACCGACCAAGTCACTGTCATGGGACATGTGGTCGATGCGGCCAAATTAAAGCTATTCCTGGACCTGATGGGTAGTACGCCGATTACCCCTGTCACGACGACGGGGACGGCAGCGCATCCACAGGTGACCAGGGCCCATAGAGTGACTTCGAACAACTTGTCCGGAGCGATATAAGGAGCTGGGCGTGCTAAAACGCCAGCAGAGCCCATGGTGCCGGTGGGCACACCGAGTCCTTCCCCACTCGCGGGAGGGACGGCGTCGCCGCGGCAACAACGAGGCCAGCCCCGAAGGAATGAAAGAAGTCCGACTCACCAAAGTCGGACAACAAGCCCTTCCCGCCAGAGGGGGAGAAGCCGGACTAAGGTTGCGAGTTACCGATCGCCGCGTGTCATTCGACACGTGGTCAGACAGCCCCTCAGTACCTATGTCCTCGAGATCCCTGTGCCGACTAAGCTGAAGCTGCCGCCCTTATCATACAAAGGGGATAGCGACCCAACCGACCATGCCGAGGCTTTCGAGTCGTACATGTCGGTATGGGAGCAGCCTGATGAGGTATGGTGCCGAGTCTTCCCAACAACCCTGCATAGGATGGCTCAGAGTTGGTACAAGGGGCTACCTAATGGCTCGGTATACTGTTATGCCGACGTGAGAGACAATTTCATAGCCCAGTATGCTTGCAACAAGAGAAGGGCCGTGGAAACATCAGATCTCCTAACTATCTGACAGGGGGAGGACGAGTCCCTCCGAAGCTACGTGAAGAGATTCGACGCTAAGGTTCAGCAGATCCGTGATCTGAACACCGAACTGGCGGCCTTCGCGCTGATGAAAGGCCTCCCGAAAGGCGAGTTCAAAAACAAGCTGATCAAGTGCGAAGACCTCAACTTAGACTCCGCCAGAAAGATGGCCGACCGATCCGTAAAGGTGGAAGACTATCACAAAACCTGGGTAGGCCACAGTGAAGCTGGGCATCCAGAGAGGAAGAGCCGCCGGGACAACATAGATGAAGGTCGCCGTGACGGGAATAGATCACGGCCTGAGAGACCTAATAGGAAACAGCACTCGGCGGGCGTCGGGGGGAGTTCGGGACCATACTACCAGAAGCGGTACAGTAGTCTCACCCCCCTGGTCGCCTCTCCAACCGAGGTCTTTACCCTAAGCAAGAATGATGGACAGAAGTGGGCAAGACCCCCCAAGGCGAGGGGGGACGGTGACACAAGCCCGTTTTGCGAGTACCACGGCCACACCGGCCACAAAACTGACAACTGTCGACATCTAAGGAACGCCATCGAAGAGCTAATCCGAAAGGGGAGCCTCAGCAAGTATGTAGCTGGAGGCCCAGGAACAAGCGCCGACGGGGCGAATAGAAAATCAGTTTTCCAACGGATGGGAGTAATCCAGGTTGTCATCGGGGGAAACGAGAACGGTGGGTCAGCTAATGGGCACAAACGGCACCTAAATGAGTTATACCAAGCAATCAACTTTGTGCCTAAAACAGCGATCCCCGCTTCCACCATCCCCGATATAACCATTGAAAGGAAGGACTACGAGGGAGTCGTCGCCCCGCACAGCGACCCGCTTGTAGTCCACCTGGATATAGCCAACCACCTGGTCAAAAGGTGCCTGATTGACACAGGCGCCTACACGGGAGTGCTTTCTTAATCTCGGTCTGAAAATTGGAGACCTGAGCCCCTGCATTAACCCACTATACAGACTTCTCGGGGCGGCTACTGGTACCCCGGGGTCAATCGGGATCGCCGGTAATGTTCGGCCAAGCGGATGCGGCTAAAAATGTTTTATCTGAGTTCGTGGTTATCGATGGTTCGTCTGCCTACAATGTTCTCATAGGCCGGGTCACTTTGAGCGAGGCCGATGCAGTGATGTCCATTCGGGCCCTGACATTGATGTACGTCTCGGATCGGGGGGAAGCACAAAAGCTCGTCTCAAAGGACGAGAGAGATGAAATAGTCAATATCCAAGTGTCTGTCAGGGGGTGCAACATACAATCCCTCAAAGTGGCGAAGAAATCGGAGAAAGGGAAGAGCCCATCCTTGCAGCAGGAGGGCGAACCGATGAATACTAATGTCGGCATGGTCGAAGGAGTCGAGACCGAGGAAGTGGAAATTGACCCAGAGCGCATCGTAACTGTCGGTGTCGACCTGGAGCCAAAATTCAGAGCTGATCTCCTAGACCTGCTGAGGAAGAACAAAGATGTCTTCGCATACTCAGCTGCCGAGATGTCAGGCGTGAGCCGGGAGGTGATCGTTCACAAGCTGAACGTACTCTCCACCTTTCGGCCGGTCAAGCAGAAGATGAGGAACTCCTCGGCCGAGAAGGATGAGGCCATCAAAGCTGAAGTAGACAAATTATTAGCGGCGGACTTTATCATGCCTTGTACTTACCTTGAGTGGCTAGCAAATGTTGTAATGGTGAGGAAATTGTCATGGGAGTGGAGGATGTGTGTTGATTTTACCAATCTTAATAAAGCGTGCCCTAAAGATTGCTATCCCTTGCCTTGAATAGATAGTTTAATTGACGCCACGGCAGGCTACACTATGCTAAGCCTGCTAGACGCCTTCTCAGGGTATCATCAGGTATTTATGGCCGAGGAAGATATGCCTAAATGCGCATTCATCACCAGTCACGGCACATTCATGTATAAAATGATGCCGTTCGGTTTGAAGAACGCTGGCGCAACTTACACTAGGTTGGTGGACAAAGTGTTCCAAAATCAAAAAGGGCGAAACATCGAGGCTTACGTCGACGACGCTATTGTAAAAAGCAAGTCTGACAGCGAGCACTTGGCCGATTTGGGCGAGACATTTTGTTCACTAAGGAATTATAAGATGAAGCTTAACCCAAAGAAATTTAACTTCGGTGTCCGGGCCGGCAAGTTCCTCGGCGTGCTTGTCAGCGCCAGGGGAATTGATGCCAATCCGAAGAAAGTCAAAGCAATACTAGACCTACCAGAGCCGAAAAATCGAAAAGAGGTTATGACACTGACCGGAAGGATGGCGGCTCTCGCCCGCTTCATCTCTCGGTCGGCCGACAAGAGCACTCCGTTCTTCAAAGTGCTGAAGGGGAATAAAAACTTTAGCTGGGGGGAGGAGCAGAGCACGGCTTTCAAGCAACTGAAAGCCCACCTTCTAACACTACCGACCCTGTCCAGGCCGACGCTGGGGGAGACGCTATATCTATACTTAGCAGTTACCTCGGCCACGGTCAGTGCCGTTATCGTCAGGGAAGAAAATAAGCAGCAATACCCAATTTACTTTATCAGCCATACACTGCTGGCCGCTGAAAGAAATTACCCACTAATCGAAAAGGCAGCCCTCGCCGTCGTCGTTGCCGCAAGGAAGCTGAAACCCTACTTCGACGCACATCCCGTGACGGTCTTAACCGACCAGCCATTGGAGAAAGCATTAGAAAAATTCGAAAAATCCGGCAGACTTATCAAATGGGCAGTGGAGCTCTCCGGCTTTGGCATTTAATACAAGCCGAGGCCTTCGATAAAGGGGCAAGCGCTTGCAGACTTCCTGGCCGAGTGCACGTATCAAGAAGAATCACATCCCGGCGTGTGGGAAGTGTATACCGGCGGATCCTCCACGGCGAACAGCTCAGGAGCCGACATCCTTATCATCAGCCCTAACGGAGACGAGTTTGAGTACGCCTTGAAGTTTACCTTCTCGGCCTTAAATAACGAATCCGAATATGAGGCGGTGATAACTGGAGTCGAGTTAGCTAGAGCTGCCGGGGCGGAGCATATTGTGTTGAAAATAGACTCGCTCTTAGTGACTAATCAAATCCGAGGAGAGTATGAGACTCAAGACGATGGGATGGTAAGGTACCTGGAGAGAGTAAAAGCTGACACCTCAAAATTGAAATCTTTCCAAATACAGTGCATCCCCAGGTCTGAGAACAACCGAGCCGACACTCTCTCAAAACTTGCCAGTTCAAGCATCAAAAATGTCAGTCGAACCGTGCTGGTGGATATCAGAAATGCTAAAAGCATCACTGAGACCGTCGGCATGGTGGGCGACATCGAAGCCGAGACGACGTGGATGACTCCGATAATGAAATACAAGCTGACAAAAGAGTTTGGGGAGGACCGCAGTCTGTCTCAGAAGATAAGAAGGATCGCTGCAAGGTACTTAGTGTTCGAAGGAGAATTGTACAGAAGGTCCGTAATAAGACCACTCTTGATATGTGTCGGCCCAGCCGACGCGGAGCTTATACTGACTGAGATTCACGAAGGCATCTACGGACATCACATGGGGGCGAGAACGCTAGCCCACAAAGCTCTCCGAGCCGACTACTTCTGGCCTACCATGCTGAAAGATTTCAGGGCAAAAACCAAGAAGTGCAAGAATTGTCAGATGCATGCTCCGGTAATACACGCACCTTCCCGAGACCTGCAACCAGTACTTAATCCCCTACCATTTGCACAGTGGGGGATGGATTTATTAGGACCATTTCCGACAGCCTCCGGAGGAAGGAAGTACCTGATTGTCGCCGTTGACTACTTCACCAAATGGGTCGAGGCTGTCGCGGTACCTGCCAAGACCACGGCGGCCGTAAGAAAGGTGATTTGGGAGAACATCATAACTCGTTTTGGGTTGCCCCAAGTCATTGTATTTGACCACGGCCGAGAGTTTTGCAGCGACATGGTGATTAATTGGTTGGAAGAGCTCGATATCAAATTTGCATACTTCTCCGTCTGCCACCCTCAGAGCAACGGGCAGGCGGAGGCAGCTAATAAAACAATACTGAACGGGTTGAAGAAGAAGGTTGAAGATCTAAAGGGAAGATGAGCTGATGAGCTACCCGGCGTCCTGTGGTCCCTTCGAACCACGGAGAAAGAAGCAACAAGGTACAGTCCATTCCACCTAGTCTATGGGTCTGAGGCCGTCCTGCCAATTGAAGCAGCGGTGCCGACATTCAGAACGCAAACCTTTAACCCAGTCGAAAATGAGGAAGGCCTGAGAGCCTCCCTAGACCTGGTCGAAGAAAGTCGAGATACGGCACGACTCAACTTGGCAGTATATCAAAACCGAATGAGAAGAGCCTATAACCGTAGGGTCCACAAAAGGGACTTGAGAGTAGGAGATCTAGTCCTGAGAAAGTCGGCCGCAACCAACAAAGGAAATATCCATGGTAAGATGACGGCTAACTGGGAAGGACCCTACAGGGTGGTTGAAGAAATGAGGCCGGGGACATACCGGCTGACAGACATGGAGGGTGTGCCTCTAATGAGCCATTGGAACACAGACAACCTTAGGAAGTATTTCGTATAGCGGCGGAGGTGTCCGAGACCGTTGTGGGCACCCCAACGCGTGATTATATCTTATGAAGAGTGATCCAAGTTTTCCATCGAAATGCTTGTCCCCTCCGTAGTCGTACCAAAGTAGACGCCACGGCCAAAGCCGGGCTGTCACTACAAATGCAGTTGATACTCGCGAAAGCGACCAACATGCTTAAGAACGTATAAGTACAGTTGAGAACGCAATCTGATCGCCCGGCCAATCCGGGAGTGGCAGAGGAAGCGATCAATATGTCTATAGATACGAATGCAGTCGAGCCGTAACCTCGATTGCCTCGGCCAAAGCCGGGAGTGACGGGGAAACGACCGATATGCTAACATGTTTACAACAGAAGTTGGGAAGCGCAAATCTGACCGCCTCGGCATGACCGAGAGTGGAGGAGGAAGCGACCGACATGTCGACATGTTGCTGAGAAAATTGGAAAACGTGAATCTTGCTACCTCGGCTTGTTCAGGTGCAGCAGAGGACACGACCAATATGCTAAAAACGTTTAAGTACAGTTGAGATACGCAATCTAATTGCCTCGGCCAAGCCGAAGGTAAAACGAAAAAGCGCTCAATATGTTTAAAAACGTAAGAAGACAACTGAATAGAGGATGAGATCAAAGCCTCGGCCAAGCCGAAAGCAAATAAACAAACTTCATTGAAAATGTTTACAGGTGAGACAAAATAAAGTCGACGGCCGTCCCCATAGGGATAGCCTAAGCTCAACCTACAAAAGTTTAACAAAAAAGAAGGAACAACAAAAATTACAACATTAAGACATGAAGCGCCAAAAGGATGGCAGGGAGGAAAGGCTCAAAAGTTGGCCCCCGAACAGCTGAAGCTATCCGAAGGGCCAGGTGAATTTGGTGACGACCGCCTGTCTCCCTATGCTTGTCGCCGCTCGCCACCGGCAGCAGCAGCAGCATCACCGTCGGTGGGCAGCCCAGAGGACGACTAGGCAGCTTCGCGTGCCCTTGCCCTCTCAGCCTCCTCTCTAGCCTCCTTCACCTTAACATCATGGGCCGCCTTGGCCGCTGCTTCCTGAGCAGCCTTCGCCGCCTTCGCCTCTGCCGCGGCCTTGGCCTCCTCAGCAGCCGCCTTCTCATCTAGAAGTTTGTCAAAATCTTGCCACGGAAAAGTTCCTTCAGGAAGGAGGGCCTTAATCGCATCCCTTGTAGCATCTTCAGCTTGGTCCCGGTACCGGGCACACATTTTAGGGATGATGACGGTTTTCAGCATCTCAATATCCTTCTCCCTCTGAGCAAGGATAGCCTTTGTGCCCTTATGTTCCTTCGCCTCGGCCAAATGCAGAGTTTTCCATCTTTCCCTCTGCTCAACCATGGCCTTATAACCACCCTCAAGCGTGTTTCTCTCCTCCCGCAGCTTAGCGGCATCAGCCAACGCGGACTCAACCTTAGCTCTCTCGGCCAGGACCACCTTCTCAGCGTCCTCCTTAAACTTTCGCTCAGTGAGGAAGTCCTTCGTGGTGGCCAGGAAGTCCTGCTTCGTCTTCTCGGCCTCCTCCCTAGAAGCGGCAAGCTCAAGCCTAAGCCGTTCGAGCGTAGGGGCAGTTTGAGCGACGAGCTTTTCTTGCTCGATAAGATGAGTGCCGGCAACTTCAGTCCACTTCACCAGCCTTTTGGCCAACCTTATGCCGTCCGCCCTGAGCTGAACGAAGGAAGCCTTCTCGGACGAGGAGTCGGCGACGACATTTTTGTCGCCCGTCTGCACAGGCTGCTTCTCCAATTGCCGTTCGGTGAGAACAACAGCTGGCGACGGCTGATCTATAAAAAACCCAGACAAAGCGTCCATGTCAACATTCATCGACATATCAGAAAGCCTGTCATCAGGAATGCATAAGGAACCTGCTAAATCCGAGCCATGGGTTAGATCCGTACCAGTCCTAGCCTTCTTGGATTGAGGGCCGGCTGACCCCATCTCTTTCCCTGCCTCGGTAACAGCAGCAGCAGGCGTTGTTTCTTTCCTCTTACCAGAGGGAGGAGGACCCTCCAGAACGATGAGGTCCTCGTCAACATTGACGACCTTCTTATCTTTTTGGACTATGGGGATTGGAGATCGAGTTGGAGTTGACGTCGTAGCCGCCGAAGACGTTGTTTTTGGTCTCCGGCGTGGCACGTTACCGTCAATCTCTGCTTGAGTCGCCCCCACGTCCATTGCTTTCAACGTCTGCTCCATGAGTTCGTGTGGGGCTTGCTTGCGATCACGCGGCGCGGCCTTAGGGTGCAGTTCAACAACTCCCCTGTCCTGGTCAAGTCCCAACTTGCTTAGGATGGAGACAGAGAGATCCCGGCCGAATCGATCTGCAAGAAACAAAGCAGGATTTAAGCGAAAGAAGTAAACCGAGGCTCAAATATCGAAGCATAAAAGCAAAGGAGGGCCTCATACCGACCCCACTCACCCTGGCTGAGGGCCGGTATGAGGCTGACGTGGCAAAGCGGCTCATCTTGAAGGACGATCTGCGTCGGAGGCATCCATCCCTTCGGCGTGCCATCCTTCTCAGCCTCGAACATGCTCATTGGCCGCACTTCGCCGTCATTAAGATAAACCTTCTTGGCGTCCATCTTAATCGTATTACGGGAGACATATCTTTCATGCTCCCCCTGACTCTCACAAACAAGCAAATTGACGTGGCGCTGGAAGGACCGGGCGATAGATAGTCCTCCGGAATCTCGACATATACCCACCGCCCCTTCCAGTCTTTGCGGGATGTCGGCTTGAGACGGTCACGTAACCCGGCTCGGTGTCGCACGTTGTACCACCCCATGACGCCTTGGGTAGAGACAGTAGAAGATGGTGGAGCGGCGGAAAAGGTTCACCGTTGGGGCCACCCCCTTAAAGAGACAAAACCATACGAAGCCAATAATCGTCCTAATGGCCAACGGGTGCAGTTGTGCCACGGCGACATTCATGGCTTTGATTATGGCTGAGACGCGTTCATTAAGAGGAAAACGGAGCCCATACTCCAGATGCCTAATATACACGCCTATACAGCCTTCGGGAGGGCAACAGACTGCCTGATCACCCTCAGGGACAATAATTCTATACCCCCTGCCGAAGTTGTAATGGTCTTCGAAAAGTTCAGGCTCGGAGACACTAGCGAACTTGTTCGTCCAAACGCGATCGGGTTTAATCGAGCAGGCTTCGCCGTGCCACAAGTAATGCGGCCTCTCTGAATCAGATTGGGTATTTTCCTCCTCCTCATCATCAAAATCCTCGAGATATTTCTCGTCGATTTCAGGAGAAGGCGACTTGCGACCCCCGAACCCTACCGGGGTGACAACAAGTGGCTCCTGTTCATCGGGACGCGGCGGTTCGCCCCCCGGGGTTGAGGTACTAGCCGGAGCGTCAGCAGCAGACATGGTGGCAAACGAATACTTAACAAATAAAAGTTGGGGAAGAATTTGTTTTTACCTTGAAAGAAAGTGTTACGCCGAGTAACGCTTCGAAAATTAGAGAGAGAAAACTCTTCGAAAACTAGAGAGAGGAAATTTTTTAAGAAAAAGAAGTTTGCACAGCAAAATGAGGGGCACACTGCTCTATTTATAGAGCAAAGCCCATTCAGTGGACCAATCAGAGCAAAGCCCATGAAGCGTCCACCAATCAATACCAGGCCACGTGTCAAGCATGCAGCCACGGAATGTCAATCGACATACAGTGACCTATCTTCTTCGACACGCTCCTTGGTATCTACTTGCCAACGGCCAGCTGATCAACCAGGCTTGGCGCAAGACCGGCGGGGGCAATCAAAGCACACGGCACTCCCAACCTTGGTCTCGCGCCCATTTTTTTTCCACATTCGATGTCCATTACACAACAATGTGGAGGGGGGATATGGTACGGCCTGAATAGGACCAAGCCGAGGATGAAGTTCGACATGCGCAGAATACGCTCAACACGCAACGAAGGTCCATACCACGGCATAGACTACGCTGGGGGCAAATTGATGGGGCATATTCTGCACCCGCTGACCAAGTCAACATATTGACCAAGGTCAAAGCTAAAAGGCAGCAAGTCAACATATTAATAAACCCTAACCGACTTTGTCGGCTTACTGTCACTGGGTCTCGGCTCGCAAGAACTAGCCGGCCGAGAGGCATATCCGTGTACTCGCATCCAGTCCCCTCGGCATGGAATCAACCAGGCCTACCGGCCTGTCATGGGTCCCTCGGCCGAGGGTAAGACAGTCTTTCCACCTGCTACGTCACTTGGCCACTTGGCCACTACGTGACAAAAGGTGAAAGTCTATAAATACTCCACATCTCTCATTAAGAAACCAACTGGATAATCTGATATAAACTCCCTTATCTCTCTACAATATACTTTGCCAAGTTAAACATACAACTTATCTCTCTAAGTTTACTGACTTGAGCGTCGGAGTGAGTACGCTCGGCCCCAAGCCGAGCTCTCAGTTTGTTCATCTTTACAGGAAAGAGTGAAAGGAAGAGACAAGCAACGACATCATTCTACAAGCTCAAGTGGTCACAATCCTGCTCCGGAATTACACCCGGAACACTTGTGATAATCCAATACTTGTAATTATTTCATAAAAATAAAGTTTTAATAAATATAAAGAGAAAATATATTAAAATATTGATGTATTAGAAAGATTTCTTGTTTTAATATAGGTCACTTTGCAAAACACGACCTTCAAAAAAATTTCTTATTTTTTACTACCTTTAAAATTTTCTTTTTGTTAAACATTTTTTTGCCGGAGTTTGACCAAATGAAAAAAATTTCGGCGTTGACTCTCATTACCTTACCCATTTTTTTCGTTTATAATCTCATCCCTCGTTTCCTCTCACTCCAGTACTCCACCATCCTGTTAATTTAATCACTAATTTATCAAATTCTTCATCCAAATTTGACTATTTGAATACACTATTTGGTTTTCAATCAAAATTTCAAGTAATTTATTTCCAAAAACTGTTTTTTCTTGGTATGTCAGCCTCTCGTTTTGCTATTATCGAGTTTAGTGGCCTCCCATACTTAGTAGTGTAGGAGGAACATTTGATAAGAGGGATTCAATGTGGTTTCAAAGTTTTAATAAAACATTTTTTTGATGAAAAGTAGAATAAATGAGTTACAAAAAATGAAGAAAGAGGATCTAATGTTGAAGATAAGGAGGGAATAATTAGTGTTATAGAATAGAAAGGTGAAAAATGGAGAGAAATTATAAAGGAAGTTGAAAAATAAGATTTCGGCCAAATTTCGACTAGATTTCGGCCAATTGGTTGTATTTTACAATTTTATTATTTTAAAGGTGCCATAAAAACAAAAAAAAAATTTAAAGGTGATATTTCGCAAATACCTTTTTTATAAGGTGCTGTTGACAAAAACCCAAGGAAAAAATGAAGAGATCCAAATTCCGTCATTCAATAGCCACACCCTTGACCCCTCCAAACTACTCCTATTTAAATACACAAAATCTCATTGAAGACGGTACGTATCCGTCACTTTGGAGTGACGGATACCATTTCTTCTCAAAAATGACCCAAATAGAGGAGAGAGGGAAGCACATGGGGGTGCCCCCACCTTGTCCCCCTACCCGTTTTGTGAGTAACATTACCCGTTACTTGCTCCGACCCGTCTTCAGCAAGACTAACTAATTTAAATAACCTTAATAATTTATGTCTTGGGACAGTATTACATACCCCCCATCCTTTTCCACAAGATGTATGCACCCGACACAACATCCCCAATCCCCCCACCGAAATTACATACTCCTTTCACTTCTACCTCAATCACAACTCTGCTGACTTGACATCATCGTTGATTGGCTATTAGATTGCATATTTGCATCCCACTTTTCCACTTTTGAGACTGCGACGCTTGTTAGGTATAAGTCATATGACTCATATCCATTGGTATGCACAAATTCTCATTAACGTTAGTCTTAAACTTAAAATTAATTTAATATATATCAAATTATATGGCAATTTGCCCGGAAAATACCAAAAGTTTTTTTTATACTCCGTATATATTACCACAATGTGGTAATATTTGACCTCTTTTAAGATTTATATTCCCTCCATTCAACTCCACTTTGCAAGTATTTTTTTTTTTCGTCTATTCAACTCCACTTTACATGTTTCTTTATTTGGCTAAAAAAATGACTATTCTATCCTTATTGAAAATCTATATTTCAAAAAAATGACATTTATATCCCACACTAATCCACCATAAAACCCCACTTTTATATTTTTTTAATATTTTTAACCTCTCCATTTTCTTTCCCTATGTATTTTTAATAGTTTTTTTTTTATCCGCTCCTTAATATCCGTGTAAAAAGCAACTTGCAAAGTAGAGTTGAATGGAGGGAGTAACAAATTCTTAAGACGGACATATATCCTATCTTAAGCAAGACTTACTGGTTGATCTGTCGGTCTTGCAACTGAATAGTTAGTACATTTTGTAATTTGTTCCATCGTTGTCAAAAAAATGACGGTAACAGTACTGGTTACATTATTGACCTCACTTGCTTTATTCTTGTCATTATCGTAAGTGTTTTATAACTTTTAAATACTCTTTCTCACCCAATTATTTATTTACTTGTTACTGTATATTATTTGTAAGGATTATTTTAATTAAAATTAAATAAAAGATTATGACAGAGTGAGTAAATAATACTCCCTCTGATCCAGACTAAAGGTAACACATGGGAAATGGAGAATTTAAGAAAATGTGGAACATGGAGGAGGGGTAAAGAAGGAAAAAATAGGTGGGGTATGTAATTGTGAGTTGGTAGGTGGGTCATATAATGACATTTTGTGTAAATATCAAATGGGTATAAAGACAACTTGGTAATGTTATGCGTCAAATAAGGAATGTTATCTTTGGTGTAAATCGCCCGTTTATAGTACGTGTTACCTTAAATCTAAATCGAAGGGATTAGATATCTTTCCCTTCACAAAAGAAAGTTAAAGATGTTTTCTTACGTAATAGAAGTACTAAAACAACTCCCAACATACATACGAAGTATATTTTTTTTTTCTTAATAAGTTTAGAAAATTAGATTGATCGAAATCAACCTATAACACCTTTTCGGATGAGGAAGGTGCACGAGAAAGGTGCAAGAAAATCCATGATTTTCAAACCACCTTGTGAAACATAATAAAAGGATAAAAGAGAAACTATCAATCAACAATAAAAAAGTCACTCCAAAGCCCCAAACAAAAAATTAAAGAATGATATAATAAATAAACTTAAGAAATAGTCTTCCAAAAATATAAGTGCAAATAATTCTAAAGGGGAAATAAAGAGACCCAAAACTATAATGAAAAAATTTCAGATTTAATAGAAATAATTTTCAGAGTTAAGTAAAAATCCAAAAATATTAAAAGCTCTAACCACATTTGTAGCATCACAATTGAAATATTTCTCTTAAATCTTTGATTTAATCGTTCTTAGACTATGATAAACTCTCTTAGATTTTTTTCAGATACGGAGTATATGTTAACGTAAAATTGGATACTCGATACTAATTACTCGTACGAGATGATGAAAAAGATGAAGATGGAACTAGGTATTTTTTGTAGAGAAAAGAACAAAGAGGGAAGCTAGGGTTTTTCTCCTCCAAAATTATTGTTTATTGATTATCCAATAATTAACCTAACCATATAGTAAAAACAACGATTTATAAAGTAACATACATAGTACTTATTAAAGGTGGATAGTGTATTTCTTATTGTTTTAGAGTTTTTTACAAAACTAATTACAGAGTATTATTTTAGGGCTCATTTGAATTATTTCTCGTCAATAGGTCTTCATCATCATTGTAAAGTTAAGCCTCTACCTTAGTAGTCTGGCTTTACCAGATGACAAATTAATAAAAATCTAGGCAAAGCCGCTACTTGCAGTAGTTTCGCCATTTTTTTTTCCTTTAAAACTACACATTTTACTCATTATGACATGAACCCATTGATGATAATTAGTTTGAAATGGATGTTACAAGATAAAATATTTCCGTAAAAAAAAAAATTAAGCTAAACGGTAAAAAGTTCGTGGATAGCTTTGAACGTCGTAATCAACCATGATAAATCACATCCTACTCACTTAATTGCGAGCTTTAAATTTCGTGAGCAACCATGAAAATCATTTGCGAAGTGTATAAAGAATCACATGTGACATGTCCTTAGACACATACCGTATTATACATTTATACTCCGTACTATACAACGGATGTATGGTATGACAATTTTACGTTAAAATGTGTGCACTTTCTGATACTATAAAATGGCTACTTTTGATAAGTATTCACTTTTATTAACATAAAATGGTCACTCTTTGTTATAAAGTTATTATTTTTTTATCCGTTATTTCGTACTTGAAAAAAAGATGTTAATATATGGGAGATTTAGAGTGAGGGGTAGATTAGGAAAGTCATTACAAATTGTCGACGATATTTAGTAATTTGTCGACAACGTCTAGCAGGTTGGATATACTAATCATATAGTTGAATTGTCCGTTGATGGAGTCCGGATTTACAGTTAGAGGATGAAAATTTTTAACGGTGCAAATAAGTAATGACATAGAGTAAACTCACAAAAAGGATTATGCTCATTCATGGACATCATTTACTCAATCGTGGACATGAATGATCATATACCCTTGTCATTTATATCCTTACAAATTAATCAATTCAACTCCGCCCAACAAACCACCAGCCGTCCCCCACCGTCGCCACCCCTGTACAACTAGACAACCAGACCACCCCGCCCACTCCTCTCCTGGACCACCGTACCAGCCACACGACGATATTACCGGACCACCCCCTACACCGGACAACTTTTGCACCCATATTTGCACACGGCATTAGTTATAACTAGTAGACAATTAATGCATAACTATGGTGGTCAAACGTACAATGCACTAATCCCATGCACAAAGATTTGTCTCAGATTCAATTCGTGGGCTTTATTTCTGAATTGAAGGAAAAATCAAGTGCATTAGTCCATAATTTCATTAAACCCTAATTTGACTAATTTCATCAAATCCATTGTTTATTAGTTTAAATTAATGTATTCTCCCTAATTTAATACTTTTATAGTATAGTTAATAACGTTAACAGATAAGAATTGTTATTTGATCGAATTGAGAACTACCATCATAATTGAGTAATTCGACGGATTTGATTAATTTATGAGGAAGAAAATTAGAGAGAGTTTGTTAGTTTGTGTTTTGGGAGGAGGGTAAGGTATGAAAAATTAATGACAAAAAGTCCATGAAAGAGTAGTGTTTGTCCATGAATGAGCAACTAAAAAAATACGGAAAGTTTAACTAATTTTTTTTTTGAACTTTTCCTTGTTTAGTGAAGGCGAGCACCCTGTTTGTAATACTACGATTTTTCCTAAGTCTATTACTCGGCCGAATATGGCTTGCTCGGCCGAGTAGGTATGTCGTGTGTTTCTGGACAGTTTACTACCCAGGAATACTCGGCCGAGTATGGGAGTACTCGACCGAGTAGAGGATGCCCGACCGAGTATACCCTATACTCGACGGAGTATCCGGTTTGACGGGTGTTATTTTCGCGGTTTGATTTAGAAAGGATTAGAGTTATTTAAGACGCGTTTAACCGTTTCTAATCACTTTTACAAAACCTAAACAATACAACGTAACTCTAATCCTCTCCAAATCTCCCTCTCAAATGCGTGGATCGTTAACGAGTCTTCTTCACCATTCATTGCATCGTTTGTGTCGGCAAGCTTTTGATTTCATTAATTCTATTGATTCACCTTTTTAGGGTTTTGCCCTAATTTGTGATTTGGGGGAAAAGGGTTTTGCATATGGTAATTGGAATTATGTGATTGTTGTTAGGTGAGGACTTCGTAGAAGAGCTATTCTAGCTTGCTTGTGTATCTCATTGCAGTTGTGCTAAGGTAGAGTTTCCCTACTCGGTTTACTGTTTAATTGTTATAAAATTGTATGGTAATTGTTGTACGATTTGATATTGTGATTATCTGTTGATTGTTGATTTGGAGTTGGGTGCTGGAGTTGTGATGGTTGATGGTGATGTTCGCGAGGTGCGTCCTCGGCTAAGTGGACTCACTTGCGGAAGTGGCTTCACGCCCTAGTTTCGGCCTCTGTGGAACCCGCCACAGGAGGAGATGTGCACATTAATGAACAGGGTTATCGCTCGTTGATGAGCGGGGGATTAGGTGGGAACGACTGTGGTCCCCCACTGGCAGGGCTACACACTTTAGTGTGTAGTCAGTTACATGTTGTGATTGGGAGTTGGAGGTGGATGGTGATCAGCTGTTTGTTTATCGTACTTGTCTTATTTTGATTATGCAGTAAACTGACCCCGTTGTTGTTTTATAAAATCTGTGGTGATCCCTTCGGGGATGGTGAGCATATTGTGACAGGTGATGATGTTTACTAGCTATGGGGACGAGATAGGGAGTCATCACTCGAGTCTAGCTGATGCTGTCGTGAGATTTATCATTCGGTTTTTAGTTGTTGAACATTAGTAACATTTACTTTGGTTTTTCGATTTGGAACATCTAAACATAAATAGTTATACTTTAATAATTGTGTTTTGGATGGGTAACTTTGATATACCAACCTCGGGCAACCGAGATGGTGACGGTCTCTCATGCTAGGGTGGTCCTGGTAAGGCACCTTGGTATGTGGGGGTGTCACACTGTTAGCCCTGCTAAATCCGCCACTAGGACTATTCAAGAAGTGCTCGTGGAGGAAGGTAAAAATTTAAAGTAGTTGGTCTTCTTTAAGACATGTATGTCCCTTTGAAGTTTGATACGAGGCAAATTATATCTCAGATAAATAGATGGGCTGTTAGTTTCTAAGCATTTTAGTTTTGTCTCATTTACTTATTTTGAGTAGTTTAAATTTAAAACAAAGATGTCATCTTAAACAATACGGAGTAATTTGTGAATTTAAATAAATGGTGAAGGTGTGTTTGAACAAGATATTTTGTATCTCTCTTTCTCCCTTTCGTTCCCTCTAAATCCCTAATTAAAAAAAATCTCTTCAAACAAAAAGGATAGGAGAAGCTTCAAATTAAACCGCCTAAAACATAAGTATATCTTAGAATTAAGTTTAGTATTTTTAGCCTATTCTCTATGTATGATAAAGGGTCTAATCGTTTAGATTTATATATTTATAACATTCAATATTTTACATTCTGCACAGATTTATCTCCAGTTTTTTCATGATAAAAAAATTTTTCTTTATTTTTTTACTTTTAAGAGTTTAATTAACTTTTATGATAAGAATTTACAGCTAGGAGTAAAAAATATGTTAAATAGTAAAAATTTATGAAATAACATCATTACTTCCTTTATAAAAGTAAAACTTTCACTAAATTACTCACGGTAGGATTTCTTTTGATTTAAATTTTCATTTTTAAATCAAAATACAATCATGAGTCTAGATAATCTCTAACATGTTAAGAACTACTAACATGGCAAATTGTCCAATTGAATGGCAATAAAGTGGATAATCTGTAAACTACTTTTCTTACCTAATACTCCGAAAGAGTCTGGAATTCTGGATCATTGGTCCTATTTTTTTGTCTCATTATATATCTAATTAATTTGTACTTTATTCGTCACATAAACATTAAATCATTTAAAAAGGTTTATGTTAACCTCTCAAAAATATAATCTATCAAAATATAAAGATAATGGGTCACAAAATGAAAAACGAAAAATAGAGCCAAATATCCGCTCTTCTATTTTAAGGAGAATGATAAAACCACTACCTAGTTCACTAATGCCACAAAACTTTAGGAGCATCTTCAATGGTTGGACAAAAGGACTTGCTTGCAATTTTAAGAAATTGTAAGCTATTAGCTTCACCATTAGAGTTGTACATATAAATTAGCTTTGCTCAAATAATTTTAAGCTAGTAGTTCCATGAAACTATCTACTTAAATTGACCCACAAGAATAACATAACCAATAGAAAAATAGTTGTCTCATTTATAAAGTTTTTATTTTTTATTTAGAAATTAAGAATTCAATAAGTAAATAGAAAAATGTGTTAATGTGGGTCTCATCAAGCTAGTAGTGAATTACCGTCACCATTGAAGATGCTCTAATTATGAATTTTGGGATTTGCTTATTGTCTTAGTGCTTTTCTGGCATTAATTAAGGTCTAAGGATGCCCAGTGGCAATATGTCAGCCTTATTTTAAGAAATTATTCTCTCTTAAGATGGATATATCATACAACTTGCATTGATTAGACAAGTCATTTGCTAAAATTTAGGTATTTTGTTTTCGTCTTATATATGTAAATGGTATAATTCTATGATATTTGACTCGCCTTAAATTTAAGATGGATATACACGTCTTAAATGAAAATTTGTGTATCTTAAGACCCTATGTCATTCAACGGTCCGGATTCTCTCCATTTCCTAAAAAAAAATGGAGCTCCATTTTCTATAAACGGTCCAGATGAAAACTTGTGATAATCCAATACTTGTAATTATTTCATAAAAATTAAGTTTTAATAAATATAAAGAGAAAATATATTAAAATATTGATGTATTAGAAAGATTTCTTGTTTTAATATAGGTCACTTTGCAAAACACCACCTTCAAAAAAATTTCTTGTTTTCTACTACCATTAAAATTTTCTTTTTGTTAAACTTTTTTTTGCCGGAGTTTGACCAAATGAAAAAAATTCCGGCGTTGACTCTCATTACCTTACCCATTTTTTTTCGTTTATAATCTCATCCCTCGTTTCCCCCCACTCCAGTACTCCACCATCTTATTAATTTAATCACTAATTTATCCAATTCTTCATCCAAATTTGACTATTTGAATACACTATTTGGTTTTCAATCAAAATTTCAAGTAATTTATTTCCAAAAACTGTTTTTTCTTGGTATGTCAGCCTCTCGTTTTGCTATTATCGAGTTTAGTGGCCTCCCATACTTAGTAGTGTAGGAGGAACATTTGATAAGAGGGATTCAATGTGGTTTCAAAGTTTCAATAAAACATTTTTTTGATGAAAAGTAGAACAAATGAGTTGCAAAAAATGAAGAAAGAGGATATAATGTTGAAGATAAGGAGGGAATAATTAGTGTTATAGAATAGAAAGGTGAAAATGGAGAGAAATTATAAAGGAAGTTGAAAAATAAGATTCCGGCCAAATTTCAACCAGATTCCGGCCAATTGGTTATGTTTTATAATTTTATTATTTTAAAGGTGCCTAAAAAAAAAAATTAAAGGTAATGTTTCGCAAATACGTTTTTTATAAGGTGCTGTAGACAAAAACCCAAGGAAAAAATGAAGAGATCCAAATTCCGTCATTCAATCACAAATTCTTGTTTGTGACGGCACATATCCGTCACTCTTGAGTGACGGATACTATTTTACCTCACAAAGTACCCACTTTTTCTCTCTCTGCAACACTATTCATGTGGTTCCCTTTCTCCACTAACCCATTTTGTTACCATTTTAACTCACAAAATATTCGCCACAAATGATAACCCGTCACAAGGGAGACCAATTGTCATTCAATAGCCACCCTTGACCCCTCCAAACTACTCCTATTTAAACAGATAACCCTAATAATTTATGTCTTGGGACAGTATTACATACCCATCCTTTTCCACAAGATGTATGCACCCGACATACCATCCCCAATTCCCTACCGAAATTAATATACACTCCGTAGTCCGTACCTGATCGTTTTAACACTCCTTTCACTTCTACCACAAATGTCAAATCACAACTCTGCTGACTTGACATCATCGTTAATTGGCTATTAGATTGCATATTTGCATCCCACTTTTCCACTTTTGAGACTGCGACGCTTGTTAGGTATAAGTCATATGACTCATATCCATTGGTATGCACAAATTCTTATTAACGTTACTATTCGTTTTAAACTTAAAATTGGTTTAATATATATCAAATTATATGGCAATTTACCCGAAAAATGCCAAAAGTTTTTTTTTATACTCCGTATATATTACCACAATGTGGTAATATTTAACCTCTTTTAAGATTTATATATTCTCCATTCAACTCCACTTTGCAAATATTTCTTTTTCGTTCATTCAACTCCACTTTACATGTTTCTTTATTTGGCTAAGAAAATGACTATTCTATCTTTATTGAAAATCTATATTTACAAAAAATGACATTTATACCCCCACACTAATCCACCATAAAACCCCACTTTTATATTTTTTTTTAATATTTTTAACCTCTCCATTTTCTTTCCCTATGTACTTTTAATAGTTTTTTTTTAATCCGCTCCTTAATATCCGTGTAAAAAACAAACTTGCAAAGTAGAGTTGAATGGAGGGAGTAACAAATTCTTAAGACGGACATATATCCTATTTTAAGCAAGACTTACTGGTTGATCTGTCGGTCTTGCAACTGAATAGTTAGTACATTTTGTAATTTGTTCCATCGTTGTCAAAAAAATGACGGTAATAGTACTGGTTACATTATTGACCTCACTTGCTTTATTCTTGTCATTATCGTAAGTGTTTTATAACGTTTAAATACTCTCTCTCTCCCAATTATTTATTTACTTGTTACTGTATATATTATTTATAAGGATTATTTTAATTAAAATTAAATTAAAAATTATGACAGAGTGAGTAAATAATACTCCTTCTGATCCAGACCAAAGGTAAGACAGGGGAAATGGAGAATTTAAGAAAATGTGGAACATGGAGGAGGGGTAAAGAAGAAAAAAATAGGTGGGGTATGTAATTGTGAGTTGGTAGGTGGGTCATATAATAACATTTTGTGTAAATATCAAATGAGTATAAGGACAACTTGGTAATGTTATGCGTCAAATAAGGAATGTTATCTTTGGTGTAAATCGTCCGTTTATAGTAACTAGGTTTTTTTTGTAGAGAAAAGAACAAAGAGGGACGCTAGGGTTTTTCTCCTCCAGAATTATTGATTATCCAATAATTAACCTAACCATATAGTAAAAACAACGATTTACAAAGTAACATGCATACATAGTACTTATCTATTACTCCCTCTGTCCCGGTCATTTGTTGTCCTTTTCCATATTGGGGTGTCTCAGTCATTTGTTGTCCTTTCTATTTTAAGAATGAACTTGATGAGTAATTTGATTATTCTCATTCAATTTGTTCCACTTGTCATTTAGTTGTTGGCCTTTTCCTCTTTCCTTGGTCTTTGTGCCAAAATGAAAGGACAACAATTGACCGGGACGGAGGGAGTAGAAGTTTTTGCTTAATTGGGGTCTAATGTGAAACTATTTAACAAAATAGGGTTAGTGTGAAACTATTTACCAAATATGGGTCCATGTCATCCTGGGACCATTACCTTCACTTATTTCCCCAAAATACCCTTTGTCTTCTCCTTCCTCCATCTTGTACCTATCCACCCAAATCTCCATTAAAACACATACCGGCTTATTTTTCAAAGGTGAAACAGATGCAAATGAATACATAAAGCTACATCTCATCATCTCTATCGTCATCTCTTTTCATCAAACACACAGCCATCACCCGGTTCACCATAAGAAGCGACAAAAAACCAAGCTCTACAACTTATAACGAAACTACTACGTTACTATAAATTCAGTTTCCGAGTGTCGAATACGATTATTTACCGAAGATTTTGGGTGTATACGTAGAAGATGAAAGGGGAGAAGACAAAGGGTATTTTGGGGAAGAAAGTGAGGTTAATGTCCCAATGAGGATGACATGGACTCATATTTGGTAAATAGTTTCAAACTATCCCCATTTTGTTAAATAGTTTTCCTTTGAACCCCAATTAAGCAAAAACTTCTATTAAAGGTGGATAGTGTATTTCTTATCGTTTTAGAATTTTTTACAAAACTAATTACAGAGTACTCCCTCCATTCAACTCCAAATGATAGTTATCTTTTTTGTACACTATTTACAAGTAAGAAGAATCTTCTCATTTCCTCCCAATATATAAGATAAAATATATCCATGCGGGATCTTGTTTTATTCGTCTTTAGAAGTACATTTAAAATATCAAACTTTTATAATTTTTACAAATGCCAGAATTAAAGATATTTCTGATAGAAACTTCGTGTTTAAAACGTGAAAAAGTGATAAGTACCATTTGGAGTTGAATGGAGGGAGTATTATTTTAGCGCTCATTTGAATTATTTCTCGTCAATAGGTCTTCATCATCATTGTAAAGTTAAGCCTCTACCTTAGTAGTGTGGCTTTACCAGATGACAAATTAATAAAAATCTAGACAAAGACGCTACTTGTAGTAGTTTCGCCACTTATTTTTTTTCTTTAAAACTACACATTTTACTCATTATGACATGAACCCATTGATGAGAATTAGTTTGAAATGTTACAAGATAAAATATTTTCGTTAAAAAAAAAAAAAAAAATTAAACTAAACGGTAAAAAGTTCGTGGATAGCTTTGAACGTCGTAATCAACCACATCCTACTCACTTAATTGCGAGCTTTAAATTTCGTGAGCAACCATGAAAATCATTTGCGAAGTGTATAAAGAATCACATGTCCTTAGACAGATACCGTATTATACATTTATACTCCATACTATACAACGGATGTATGGTATGGCAATTTTACGTTAAAATGTGTTCACTTTCTGTTACTATAAAATGACTACTTTTAATAAGTATTCACTTTTATTAACATAAAATGGTCACTCTTTGTTATAAAGTGATCATTTTTTATCCGTCATTTCATGCAATGGCAATGGTAGAAGCATGATACACAATAACAATTGATCTTTCACAAAATCCTCTTCTTTTCGGCGTTATAAGTACTTCATTTCCTAAAGCTTTCCTTTCAAAAACCAGACCTCAAATTAAGTTCAAAATCCGACGTGTACCGAAAAAAAAAAAAACATAATTTTTCATAATTTACAAGTATGGAATTTTTGGTCTTGGTATATTTATTTTCTTGTTTTTATCTTTTCTTCCACTTTCTTAGGTGGTTTATAGTATACAGGCACCAAGAATGCTACATTTTGGGCTATGAATGCTTCAAGCCTAGTGATGATAGAATGGTGAGCACCGAATTCTGCCGCGAAATCCTAATGCGGAACAAGAGCTTGGGTCTAAATGAATACAAGTTCCTTGTCAAAGCGGTTGTGGATTCGGGTATTGGAGAGCAAACTTACGGCCCAAGGAACATCATCATGGGCCGTGAACAAAACCCGTCTTTAAAGGATAGTCATTCTGAGATGGACGAGTTTTTCCAAGATAGCGTGCAAAAACTCTTATCAAAACATCGTATTTCTCCTGGAGAAATCGATGTTTTGGTTGTTAATGTTTCGTTGTTTGCTCCGGTACCATCCCTAGCCTCAAAGCTAGTCAACCACTACAAAATGAGGGATGATATTAAGGCTTATAACCTTAGTGGGATGGGCTGTAGTGGTAGCTTAATTTCTGTTAGTGTAGCCCAAAGTGTGCTTAAACACGAGAAGGAGCGTTACGCTTTGGTCGTAACCTCCGAATCAATAAGCCCTAATTGGTATTCCGGGAATGACCGGTCCATGATATTATCGAATTCCCTATTTAGGTCCGGCGGGTGTGTCATTCTATTGACCAACAAAATGGCCCAAAGGAAGCGGGCTATGTTTAAGCTCAAACATCTCGTCCGGATCCACCATGGTGCCCGAGACGAGTCTTATGGATGTTGTATCCAAAAGGAGGACTCCAAAGGAAGAGTTGGTTTTCATTTAAGCAAAGATCTTCCTAAGCACGCGGCCAGGTGTTTGGCCGACAATCTTAAGGTGTTAGTCCCCATGATTTTACCTATCAGAGAACTTGTCCGATACATGTTGGTGGTTACGCTTACGGCCATAAAACTTAAAACCCGACATCACATAATGGGTGCAGGTACGGAAAAAAAAAACATGCATCTGATGTATTACATCATAACGCTTTTAGTAATTAAGTTTACATGTATAAGTTAACATTTTAATTTTTGGACGTCAAAACTCAAAATTAACTGAATTTATATGTATACTTTTTAACTATCTTTAATTTTTAGCTTAACTAGTGTAAATCTCGTGCATAAATGCATTGTTTTCTTAGATCGGGATGTTAGAGAGCTTAGCAAATAAAGATGATAAATTTAAAGCGAATTTAAATATTTACACACTATGGATAAGAGATATTAAGTTAAAGTGGAAGAATTTATATTTATTCGTAAGTTTGTATGTAGTATTAGAAGCTAAAACTCGCTGTGAATATCTTCATAGACAATGCCAATTAAAATTACGTAAAACATTTAGCGGAGAATATATGAATTTTCATATTTATAAAATTTAGATTAAATATACTATTACAAAATGACCTATATGAAATGTTATTAATTATGGAGTAGCGATTTGTTGTACTGCAATCATGTTTCATATGTAGACTAATACATGATATAATATTAAGATCATATAAATCAGATCTAAGACTCAACTTTTATAATAATGACAAATTGACAATTAATAGAGCCCAACTCCTTACTAAAAATAGTTGAGCGGGAAAACTTAGAAAGACTTATTATTTTAGTTAAGGGAGATGAGAAAAAAAATGAACTTGAAAATTAATTAAGAGAATTAAGTGGAGTCATGAAATGTGTATTATATTTTTTTACCACAAAATTAATGATTTCAATTTATACATTTTATCAAATAATTTTATTGAATTTTTTTTTATGAAACTAATAATATTTTTATAGTTTTTTTATACTGGGTAATTATGTGGTAAGTCATTCTCTAATATATAATAATAACACTAATAAAAGATTTTGGAATTTAAAATTTTTAGATTTATTCAATTTTATTTTATTTTAATTAAATGATTACAATTCAGAGTTTAGAAACAAATATATAATGACTAAAAGATTATATAAAAGAAAAAAAATAATGAAAGAAACTTGTTTCCTTATTTAGCGAGATTCCTTTTGGAGGAAAAACATTTGAGAATTTTTATTCTCTTAGTATATATAATGAGGATGTTTAAGTGAACAGCCTTAAAAACTTTATAGTAAAACTCATAATCTTTAAAACAAAACTCGAAACTTTATTATAAAACTCAGAAATTACACACAACCAATTGTACTAATCTGGTGTATAATCTATGAGCTGATACAGGTACAGGACACCCTAGTAAAAAGCCGGTCATTAATTTCAAAACCGGTGTTCAACATTTTTGTATGCACACCGGTGGTAAGGCGGTCATTGATGGTATAGGCGAAAATCTAAAATTAACCGAGTTTGATCTTGAGCCAGCCAGGATGACCCTCCATCGATTTGGGAACACGTCCGCGTGTAGCTTGTGGTATGTTTTGGGATATATGGAGGCTAAGAAAAGGCTCAAGAAAGGAGACAGGGTTTTGATGCTCAGTTTCGGAGCCGGGTTTCAGTGTAATAGTTGTTTGTGGGAAGTGATGAAGGACTTAGATGAATGTGACAATGTTTGGATGGATTGTATTAAGGACTATCCTCCTAAGACATTGGTTAATCCTTTTGTGGAGAAGTTTGGATGGATCCATAATGAAGATATCAACACCTTCACAAAATTATAGACGAGTTTGAAACACGTTGAGTCGCAGAGACGGAGCTCAGCACATGCCCAAGCGAATTTTATTTTATTTTTCGAAAAATTATTATGCATCATAAATTATGTCAATTTCCTTTTTTTTTATGTTGTATTTTATTTAATAGCATAATTATTGGCATTCCTTATTAATTCTTCATCGCGTTATAATGTTATATCTATCCTGATTCAGTAATTCTAATGTATATTCCAGCACTGCTGCGCTTTACGCATTGAATATTTCCAAAAAATCGCGAAAAAATAATGTTTGTATGAACTACATTTCTTTTTGTTGAAAATTTCCAGTAAGGACATCATAGATTCATTATTGAAGTATCAATGAAAAAAGTTGTAGTAGTCTCATTCGATAGGATACATATCCAACCATACCTGGCTACTAGCCACGGGTAAGGGTGAGCATGTTCCTGCGCTACTCTATTACATAAACGATTAACAAAAGTCCACGAAATAACATCAAAAGCAAAGCTAAGAGCTAAAATATCTTCCAAACACTAAGACAAAGCTGCCTCACCTGGATTCACGTATGTTGAGAGCCAAAATGACCGCTTGACAATCACTGCAAGTCTACATATTGATAAGTATAATCTTGATAAGTCGATAAGCAATTAAGATCCTCTCCATTTCCTCTCACAAACCCATTAAATAATATTTACCCCTTTAAACACTATTAATCCTTTATTTTTATGCATAAATGTACAATCGTCTGATATTGCCAAGATGCAATCTGAGCCGTTAATAGGAAATGACCTCTCTATTTCTTTTTAGAAAATGGAGAGGATCTTGACTCGTCCATAAGTATATACATATTTTTACTGCTTAATATTAAATTTTTAGTAACGTCTGCGTTAATCATAGATCATTTGTTATTTTTGTGGTCAATTGAATTTATATTTTCGATTTTAATTTATTTAGCAATGATCTATTAAATTTGAGAGTCAATACTAAAGACCTAAAGTCATATACTCCCCTTATTACAAGATTATCGTAAAATGATAATATCTCACTCATACAGAGTCGGAATCTAATGTTCAAAAATGTGTTGAAAAGCTAAATTAGAGTGGAGTAAGGATCCTCTCCATTTCTTTTAAGAAATAGAGGTCCATTACTTCTCAATGGTCCGGATTAAAACTGAGCTTGATCGGATGGTTGTAGATTTATTTTAAAATAAAAAGGTAAATAAATAGGATTTGAATATATAATATAATAATGTTTTGTGAGAGGAAATGGAGAGAAAAGTAACGGAGAGGATCCATTTTAATTAGAGTGCTAAAATGTGGTAGAAGCAAGGATGACCGAATTCCCATGTTTACTAGTCGATTTCTGACCAGAAGTAGCAGCTTACTTTGGCGCAAATGGAAGAATTGATAACAATGTGAGCTTTGCCAGAAAATAGAGAAGGAAAGTTTAGTAAATAAGAACCCAATTGCTAAATGCCGTCAATTAGGTCAATTAGGCTGTGTTCTTTTGGACTTAATTTCAGCTCATTTCATTTCATTTCAGCTTTATTAAGTTCATTTCACTTCAGCTTGAAATGAGCTGATGTACACTATAATACGGTGGCATGTTTAACGTTAAGATTTATCCAGTCAATCAGTCATTAAGATCTATCTCTATCGGCTTCATTTGGCTTCTACTAGCCTAACTATCAGTCAAATAACGTCCGGTATCAATCAGATATTGCCATACTGGCCGAATATTGCCTATTTTTGGTAAACCTTTATATATAAAAAAAATAAAAGCGCGGAAAGTTAAAAAATGCTTACCATAACGACCAATATGTCATGTACCGCAGTACCGGCAATTTTTTAATACCATGAGCTCAATAGAGCTAGTGAAAATTGATGAACAATGAGCAGCTTTCTATATTTTCACTTAAATAACCGTCATACTTCCTCCGTCACAGTCAATAGTTTACATTTGCTTTATTTTTCCCTCACAAAATAAAACAAATGTAAATTATTTACTAGGACAGAGGGAATAGTTGATAGTAGTGATGCTAATTGTGCTTACATTCACAAGTATTAGCTTGGTCATCTTTATTCTATTTCATATGCGTCTGAGGATCCGCATAGCCCTCGATTTATAGGTTATTTAACCTTTTTTTTTATGGCAATGTTGGTGACTGGAGATAACTCTGTTCAATTATTCTTGGGGTGGGAGGGAGTAGGCGGTCTTGCTTCATAATCATATGGATCGAGTATTTGTTAATTCATTTTTGGTTTACACGACTTCAAACAGAAAGCAGCTATAAAAGCTATGCTAGTCAATCGAGTGGATGATTTTGGATTAGCTCTTGGGATTTCGGGTCGTTTCTCTCTTTCAAACAGTATACTTCTCTACCATTTTACAGAATACGGTTTTCTAATGCTTGTACATCTCAATTATCTTCAGACAGATAAAGCAGCTATAAAAATTAGATCTGGTGTTTGAGCTTAGTTCAGTTCGGCTAATTTAAAGCAACAGGAAACCTCATGTCCTCCTCCACATAAAAGGCATAAAAATAATGCAGCTAGTTCTCGACTATCTTCTAATTTTACATTTCGATTATTTGGGACGGTCAGAAGCAACAATACACAACCCTATTTGCAAAACAATAATCTTAATACAGGTCATTAATTTTGTAAATTCAATGCTTCAACCAAAATCAAAGACAGTTCAATCAGATTGAGATACACTTGAACTCCGGACAAGCTGCGTAAACATCAAAGATAAAGAATGCCAAAGTAAGGTTTAAAGTGTTACCTGAGTAGTAGAGAGCAGCTACTGAAACATGACACGGCATTAACACTAGCACATCGATCAATTGATGGAGAATCGATTTGGCTTAACAAGAGGTCGCAAGTTCAAGACCCTGAGAATGCACAATGTTAAAACTTGGTAGGGAATTGATTTATCATATAATCGTACCCAAATAAATTCCGTAGATACTATACTAAATCGGATGACTTGCAACAAACTTTAAATAACACTGCTGTTGGACAATGAACTCAAAAAAAACCAATAAACGAACAAGCGCTTATGTCAGGATGAAAATAGAGTGTCGAGGAACGAGATACACAGAGAAACAAATTAAACTTCTCCCATAAACAAGGATAATAGGCACTCGTCAACTTATAACGCACGTAACTAATCCAATAGCATACCAAATAAAGACTCAAACAAACCAAAGACAATACATATAAGTAAAATTAATAACTAAAATAACATAACTCGCAACAATTATACGTGTTGCGTTAGGGAAAATAAAAAACACTCTCTGGAACTGTGGAGTACAATAGCATGAAAACAAACATATAAGGAAATAGACGGTGCTGATAGTGAGGACGACCATCCTGTGCCGCAAATGGAGCACCCACATTGCCACCCCTGATCATCTGATTTCCAGCACCCCGATTCAGTGCTTCAGATTCCTCCAACACCTTGATCCGGTGCTCCACAGTCCTTGGTCAGGGCTAGTTTAGAATGCGGTAAAGAAATCACTTCTGATTTCCTACCGTTTTCAGAAACACAGATTATGAATATTCAGTTTTGATAACATATCAAACTGATTTTGTAATGACAGCAAATGATGGCGTACTATAAAAGAACGTTCCCGATATACAGTGAACTTGGCTGACATCTTTCCTCCTAAGGAGTGTAAGGACATTGGTGGCGTACTATAAAAGAACGTTACCGATATACAATGAACTTGGCTGATATCTTTCCTCCTAAGGACATTGGATAGGTAAGAAACAAGGGAGGAAAGAGTTCATCTATATCCACTTCCTGGAGACCGACTATGAGGACGTTATTTAGACGGGAAATTGATACTGCCAAAAAATTGCTGACTGTCGGAATAAATGAATTTTTTGAAATCGCCTCATTGCATCCACTGAGGTAATGTATGTTTAGTTAACATTATTCAGTATGATGAGAGGAAGCAACTAGATTAGCAAATAGGGCAGTATGATGAAAGTACCGACAGTAACGTAATGGATATGATGATCTCTTCTAACGCTTAATTACGTCTATTAAAATTTACGACATACTGTAAGAGAAAAAAGGGAAGTAATCTATGTTGCACAACATTCCCAGAAATCATGATTTGGACTCATCAAGATAAAAAAATTGAAAAAAATTCAGCAATTTTATGGTGAATCAGAATATGGGAAACCGTTACTAGCGGCAATCTTCCTTAACTAGTTTCCTCTTTCACATCAAAGAGATCATATCATGCGGCAGGCCTTTCATAAGAGAAGCTAAAACTAAAACGAAAGAGTTGCTGTCAGACAGTCGAGAATTTTTCACATTCTATGGTAAATGGCAAGTCTTGAATATCAATCAGAGCCTTTAGAGGTCGGGATGTGAACGACATTTTGATGGCAAATAACTTTAAATTTACGGCATAAAAGAAAAAAAAAAGAAAAGGAAGCCTATTTATGCTACTCGCAATGAGACAATGAATGAAAACAAGACAACAGCAGCAAAATGATCAGAAAAACCAGCATATCAAACCTCGACTAAACCGCTTGCTCAAATCAATCGGTTAGCACCTGCACAAATCAATGCATGAAGAACAACACAATCAATTCGTCAGCTAATTGTTCAAATCTCGACAATAAAACTCTAACTAACATCAAATCAGTAGAAATGCGGAATAGACCATTTAAATGGTATAAACCCAATCATGGTATTAAATCACAGTATCAGTTGCTATCACGCTGATGTACTATAATGTGGTGGCAGGTTTAATGTTCAGCTTTATCTGTCATTAAGCCGTATCTATCGAGATGAATAGTTTTCTATATGTTCACTTGAAAAACCGTCACACAACGGTATTATAATGCTTGTACATCTCAATTACTGCTATTATTAAATGAGGTGTTGAAAGTACGGTAAGACCGTTGTATGGCATGTAACGGTCTCATAAGATTAAAAAAAATGTTTCGCAAATATAAGATCATTTATGCATGTAACAACTCTTCAGAACAGGCTCGTCTAAGTAATTTTCAAATTTGTGGATGACATAAAACATAACTCGTTTATTAATTGAAAGAAAATAAAATGACAACTCTCAAACCGCAACTATTACTCTTGTTGCGTTAAACAAAGCAAAAGCACCTAAAATAACTGTGGTTTACAGCAGCATATCGAACCAAATATATAAATAAACAGGCTAGGCCTGTTGATAAGCATCAAGATTAGCAGCAGGAGCATTGCCAGCAGCAGCCTCCAGGAACCGAACACGGGGCTGCATACTCCGCTTCTTGTCCTCAATTACCCATATCAAGTCCGCTATATCATTATAGGGAACTTGTTGCACTGGTTTTCCACAAAGGAGGTCAACCATAACATTTCCCATTTCCATCTCACGGTTCCTGCTAAGAAGCCTAAGATATTTTTCCTTGGACTTTGTTACACTTCTCTTCAAGAAAGCCTCCTGGCTGAACTTCCTTTGTGCGTGCTCCATTTCTGGCTTGCTCTTGTACTCTAAAAGAATGCGAGCAGCTTCTGCGTGATTAGCGGGCCACACGAAAGGGGCCTCGTCATAGGGCCCGTACACTATAATACAGACGATGACACCACACAGTATTTGAAGTTCTTCGGCTTTTTTTAGAAGGCCCGCCACTCTTTTCTTGAAAGTTACTTTCCTGGCTGTGTTATTCTCGATGTACTGAAGCTTCACCTTTTGCCTGCCCATTTTGATTCAAGCTAAGTCGTGACTTGCGTTAACTATCAAATGGTCAGGCAGCAGTGAATTTCTTTTTGTCGAGTTGATGGTGTAAAGGGTTGATAGTACTTATTTATATAGGGCGGATCAGGAATGCGGAAAGAAAGCAATTCTGAACATTTACAGAAAAGGATTTATGCAGAATCGGTTTAGATAGCATATCTGAACTGATTTTGTAGAGACAGCAAATGATGGTTTATTTACTATAAGAGAACCATACGGAGATACTATGACCCTGGAGGATACATTTCCTTCTTAAGGATTTTCGGTAGGTATGAGGTAACATCAATTATCCACTGTCTCAAGATTGACTATAAGGAAGTTATTTTGGAAGTTATTTTGGACTGAGACTGATATTTACGCAAAATGCTGATTGTCGGGATAAATGTATGTTTAAGAAAATGCGTCCTTGCATCCTATAAGGCATTAAAGGGATGCTCCACGAGATGTTTTACAAGACCAGCAGAATTGCTATCAGAAAATGAAAAAATTTCACTATAGGGAAAGTTGAATGCAAAATAAAGGGTAGAGTGGGAATGTACTCGATATCCAGCGAATAATTAGGTTTGTTAAAATTAACGGCATTAGAAGAATAAAAAAGGAAACTGATTTGTGCTACTCAACAATCCCACGAATCTTAAATCTCTACCATCAAGACAAAGACGAGAAAATATTCAAAATTTCACACTTTACACGGTGAATCATTTTCTGAAAAACATTTAGGGTGTGTTTGGATTGAGGGATTTGGAGGGAAAAGAAAGGGAGGTAGAGTAGGGGATTTAAATTCCCTTGTTGATAGCAAATGAGGGTGGAGGGAAATGGAGGAGGGAGAGATTTGGAGGGATCCAATTTCCCTCCTCCAAGCCTAATCAAAATCTCTCCACAGTAGGCAAGATTTGGAGGAAAATTGTATCCAAACAATCACACTTCACTCCCCCTCCCCTTCCCTTCTCTCCTTCCCCCTCCCCTCCCTTTTCCTCCACTTTTGTTACCCAAACACACCCTTAGAGCTAACTGACGGACTTATGAGTTATGAGGAGTAATATACTTCAACATACTTGTATTCAAACAATCAGCACTTTGCACTGTATGTTTTGTTAGTAATAGTATTACAGTGAAGTACGATGAGAAGAAGCAACTAGACCGGAAGTTGGTAGATGAAAATTTATGAATGTCATTGAGAGGTTTAGAGGTCGGAATATGCTCGACATCCGGATAAAGAATTATTAGGTTCATTGAAATTTAAGGCAGTAGAGAAAGAAAAAGACGGAAGGAAGCTGAACTAAGTTACAGGAACATTCCCACGAATCATGGCTTGGTATCATTAAGATACGGGAGGGGGGAAATTTTAAAAACCTTGCATTAATCAGAATTTGAAGAACTTTTAGCAGCTTGGTGAGCCCTCTTTCGCATCTGAGAGATTCTAGCATGTCTTCTCATATGAGAATTGAGAAGCTAAAACTAAAAGAAGGCAGACTTTGGAATTCGTTCTACTAGTGAGTGTAATTTCAGTAAAGTAACATTTCCTACATTGGAGTGCAAACCATGCAAGAATACATGCTATTACAGAAGACGAAACAAAACATAGAAGTACTAATCAGCAAACGATAAACAAAGATTAAACCCCTAAACTTGCACACCTGTAAACAATCAGTCTTAACTCCCCTCATCAAGATGTAAGAAAAGAACAGTTCTCAAGTTCAAACTACAAACCGGCCAGAGAAGGAAAACAAGGTAATACCTACGTAATGCCGGGAATTTATAAATAAAGTAACGGACAAGCCTCAACATCAAATAAGGTCATACAATGAGAAATGCTTGCTTAAATTCACATGAAATGCAACATGCTTGTGCATGACTTGGGTTCAAAACGAGTCAAATTCGAACTGTTCAAAAGGTTCCTTGAGTTCACTCTCTACATTGGTTAACTCCTGATACAGTTCTACTTAAAATCACATAACCCAATAGAACATTTACGGGTAACTTATAGGATAGTGAACTGTAGGAAGCCCAAAAAAGAATTATCCACGGAAAGTGATCTGGGATAAGACTAGGAGAACAATTTACTATAATATCTAAATGCAACGAACACAAGATAGCAGCAGCCAAAGGATCAGAAAAACCAGCTACATTATTCAGTTCAAAGAGCAATAAAGAGATAGATCAAACCTTGATCGGAATAATGTTCTGCCCAACAAACATCTTGGCCTTCATACGATCAAAATTCTGTCAGCTGTATTGGCAACAAATCAATGCCAGAAGAACAAGACCATAATCAGTCAGCAATCTAGCTCAAATCTAGACAATGAAACCGATGCAATGAAGGCATAACCCTAGTATCTTAACGACTCTCGTCTATGGCAAGGTATATACAGTAAAAATAGAAACAACATAAAAGACGAGGATGTTACATATAATTACCTTAAAGGGACATGTTTGACTCCATCTCGACTCCTGCTTACTTCATTCCCCTTTTGGAGGTCAAAAATTTGCACTGCAATCATGACCACGAATTATGTAACTCACACTACTGGGTCACTGGTCACACAATTTTTTAACAAGTATCAGTGTTATATACAACGGAAATCTAATAGAGATTTCAGACAGATTAGCACAACAGTACCTCAAAAAGTTTCTCTTATGGAAAAAACTCTTGCAGGAAATGAAATAAACAAAAATTCTCTCCATGAAAACACATTTTCGTGATTTGATACAAGTAGACATGACCCGTTGCAGGAATCATCACTGATATTATCGCCTATTAAGCAGCAATCAGATACCGCGTAAACACAGATGAAAGTCTGAAATAGAAAGTTATAAAGAGTTACTGTACTATATTATGCTACAACAATGCATGCAGACTAATTCTTTCCTAACATGTTTTCTCATCGGTCTGTTAGTCTACTGGTACATAATAACATCTCCGCTAGTTTAGATTAGTCGGGGTTTAGCTTTAAGATGTACCACCAGGCACCAGTCACTAGACACGGAGGTACTTAAGCGGTTGAATCCCTGTGTAATTTATAGTGTAGATGCTCGTATATAAAATTGTATCCACCTAAATTAGTCTCGGATAAGACGATGATTTACTTTAAAATCTAAGGAAATAGTCCAATAGAGACACAAGTTATCTGCTGCCAAACAATCAGACAAAACAGCTACTGCATGTCTGCATGAAGCTCACTAAGTGTCACGGTCCGCTACTTTTGCCGGACCGTGGCGCGCACCCTTGCCCGTCTCAAGGCAAGATGCAAGCGACAAGGATCTTCGTACTAGTGAGGGATCGCCCACTAGCACGATACTCGGGTCTCGGGTCGGTGTGTGTCGGGAATCCTAGTCACGATTATCAAGTCCGACACACGCAAGCAATAAAAGTAAGCAATACGATTATTGAAAGCGAGCAACAAGCAACAACAAGCTTTTGGATGAGAAGCGGTTTTTCATTGACTAGCACCTCTCAAAGAGGCAAATTTGATTATTTGGTCCTGGTAGCAGGATACATTGAATTTACAAGTTTAGTTCAGAATAGCGATATACCTATTTATGGAAACCTATTCTAAAACTACTAAGAAAATACTTACTACAAATGTACAATGGAAGTGAAATTACATAAGCATAAAATAAATCTAAGGGTTCAAGTGTGCGGATCGTCACACTCTCCCCCACCTAATCTGTTGCCGCCCTCGGCAACACAAAAAATCTTGAATGGTGCTTTGGTGAGACATCCTCGGTGAGCTCGACCGTCCATGCGGTGTTGGGGATTGGCTTGTACCACTCGGCTCGGCTTGAATGTGCGCTTCGTCCCAAACAATGATCGGCCTCTTCGTCCCTTCAAGGATAGGTGGAGTTCCTTGACATAGAAGCCGCCGAACATCATGTTCTCCAAGTCCACCACGTGCTCCTTGTCTCTCGGGAACGCCCACTTTGCCGCCGTTGAAAAGTGCTCTCTCGGGCTTTCTCAATCGGCTCCAACGGACCTTCACTTTGTCTCTCCTCACTTCAAAGACTGCATTCAAGGGAATGTGAGATCTCCAGACGCCGAATCAGCATTTCGGCGCGGCCCCCGATGGTACGAGGCCTTCTCTCTTGGGTCGACGGACGGACAAACCAGGACGTCGATTCAACACATCGACGCGCCCCCCTGATGGTACGAGGCCTTATCTCTTGGGTCGACCGACCCGCAAACCAGGACGTCGACTCAAAGACATCGACGCGGCCCCGATGGTACGAGGCCTACTTCTTTGGGCATCTCGACCCTCATTGTCTACTCCTCGGTGAGGGGGTAGACTCTTCTTTCGTCCCCCAGGCCACTTAGCATCGTAGTTAGCCTGGGTCTTGTTTCGCCTCGGCTCCACCGAACCTTTAGGCATTCTCCAAGGTCGCATCCCTTGTTTCGGCGTCGGTATCACCCTCATAGCCGAAATTCGATGTTGCCCCTTGTCTTTCGTCGCCGTCTCACCGTCTTCACTACGATAGACCCCATTAGTAGCATCGATCCGTCACTCGGTTTCAATACCACCAATGCTTTCTGAAAGAACTGCATCCCGAGTACTAACTTGAAGTCATCCAGCGGAACGGTGGTGAAGTCGAGCTCCCCGCCCACTCACCCACTTGGACCGCGACCTTCTTAGCCACTCCTGGACGCGTCTCATTTTCCCATCGACGGCTTCAGGCAAATTTGTTAGCATCCCGCAAAACTAGCCCCAACCGATCGCCTTCTTCTTTCAGAACAAAGTTGTGGGAGGCACCCGAGTCGATCAAAGCTCGTGCGTGCTTCCCATTCACCATCATGTCCACGCATACGAGCCCGTTGGATGTCTTGGCGGAGGAATCTTCGTATTTCCCCATCGCTACCGATCCGTTGGAGTGAGCCCATCTCGTGGTTGGTCTTCATCATCACTCGAGTCTTCGTTACACTCTTGGTGATAGACGGCCAACGCCCCATCAAGACGTTCTTGAGCCCCTTTCGGCATCTTCTTGAACATGGCATTGAACTCCGCTTGGTTCGGACAATCGGCCATCTTATGAGGACCCTTGCACACAAAACACGCGAACGGTCTCTTCGTTGTGGAAGCAGTAGAGTTTCCCGCCTTCGAAGACGAGCTTGAGGGCGAGTTTTTAGGGCTCGCCGATTGGGCTTGACTTCTCTTGCGCGGAAACGACTGTTCCCAATCGAAATGGCGCTATTTTGTGGCCTTTGTCCATTATACCCACTTTGTGACGTACCAGCATTCCCCGTTGGTGCCACAACTCTTGGTGCCTCTCGCTCCCCGTGAAAGTCGAGTAGGCGCTCCGCAGCCGATATGGCCAAGACGAGTTTTGGGATTACGCCTCGCGACCTCTGTTGTGCCCACCTCTTCAACCCGTCAATGAATTCGAATGTCCTATCCGTCTCGGACATTTCGCTAATCTCGAGCATGCACGCTGAGAATTCCCTCACATATTCCCGGATTGATTTGGTGTGCTTGATTTCCTTCAACTTCTTCCGAGCAACAAACTCCGTGTTCTCGGGGTAGAAGTGATCCTTCAAGATCTTCTTGAAGTCGGCCCACGATGTCACCGTAATCGTGCCCGCATCGATTTCCTTGTACCTAGCCCTCCACCACATCTTGGCATCGTCGACTAGATACATGCTTGCCGTGACAACTTCCGCGTCTTCGTCGAGCCCACTTACTCGGAAGTATTGCTCCATATCGAAGATAAAGTTATCCACCGCTTTCGAATCCCTCGCCCCATCGTAGGCACGAGGTGGAGGTGCCTTCACCTTATGGCTCCCCACAGATTTCCCGTCATTGGCCACCGCTTTCACGAGCGTGGCGGAAGTGTTCTCTAACATCTCGATCTTTCGATGCAGATGATTGATCTCTTCCTCCCGATCGTCGGGGATCGCACCACTGATTGCTTGGATGCGGGTGTCCATCCCGTCCACCTTCGTCTCAAGGTCACAAACCGTCTTTTGCAACTCCTCGAGGCTCGCAGCCATCCGCATAACGATGCTCTCGAGTTTGGGAAGCTTGACGTCGATTGTGTCCATTAAGGCATCCACTCGGTCCTCGATTGTTTCGCCCATTTTCTCGATCTCGATGAACAAATGCGGCTTGCAGAAACCCGTCCGAAGACCGGGCTCTGATACCAAATGTCACGGTCCGCTACTTTTGCCGGACCGTGGCGCGCACCCTTGCCCGTCTCAAGGCAAGATGCAAGCGACAAGGATCTTCGTACTAGTGAGGGATCGCCCACTAGCACGATACTCGGGTCTCGGGTCGGTGTGTGTCGGGAATCCTAGTCACGATTATCAAGTCCGACACACGCAAGCAATAAAAGTAAGCAATACGATTATTGAAAGCGAGCAACAAGCAACAACAAGCTTTTGGATGAGAAGCGGTTTTTCATTGACTAGCACCTCTCAAAGAGGCAAATTTGATTATTTGGTCCTGGTAGCAGGATACATTGAATTTACAAGTTTAGTTCAGAATAGCGATATACCTATTTATGGAAACCTATTCTAAAACTACTAAGAAAATACTTACTACAAATGTACAATGGAAGTGAAATTACATAAGCATAAAATAAATCTAAGGGTTCAAGTGTGCGGATCGTCACACTAAGGCTCCGTCCATGTCATTTGTTTACCTTTACTTTTAGCACAATGACTAAGGAAAGGGGTGGGGACCATTCAAGGGTAATGTAATTCGATAACAAATGGACAATAATGAAATTGGGTTGATCAAATAACTCATTAGAGACATGCCTAATATAGAAAGGTAAACAAATGAATGAAATACTCTAAAATGAAAATGGGTAAACAAATGACAGGGACGGAGGGAGTATTAAACCTTGATAGAACTACTACTTCCTTCGTCCCGATCATTAATTTACCTTTTTATATTCTTTGTAAGGGGGTATTTCAATCAAAGGTAAACAAATGATTAGGACAGAAGGATATCATAACCCTCACAAAATCCAAGTTACCTTTTTATATTCTTTGTAAGGGGGTATTTCAATCAAACGTAAACAAATGATTAGGACAGAGCGATATCATAACCCTCAAAAAATCCAAGTTCATCCGCTGCATCTGCAGCAAAGCGGTGGAGGACTTTAGTCATGTCGGGAAGGGGCCTGAGTCCTGACTCCCGCTAAATTTTGAAGTCCATATACATTTCTATGAAGAAAAGAAATAAGCATTTACCACCACTTGACTCGAGTCGTGGTTGAGGGTAAGTATTCGCGCATAAGATTAAGATTAAGTGTGCGAATTTTGGACTCGTACTATTTATTTCAAAATCCGTCACTGGATAGACGACCGAGATGGCATTAAACCCAACAGTGATCTCATTAATTGTAAATCGCAAGTGAAATGGTGAATATTTACCTTTAAATGACAAATCCAAGGGTACTGGTATTGCATGCATCACCATCACAGCATCACTCTGTATTCATCAACCCCATAGTAGCTGCTGTTAGTAGGACGGCATTCTCAATTCTCGAAGATCAATTTCAAGAAAAAACTGTCCAAAAAAGAAACTTTCGTCACAAAATATGAGGGTATGGTATATGAGTATATCAGAAAATAAACATTGCGAAATATGGAGTCAGGAATCGGAGGTGTCAGGTGATCCGATTGGGCTGACCCAAGGCTCAAAAGTGATCCAAATTGCCTGACCTGAATATAACACAATAATTGAATTGACTCGAGCCGACCGAATCTTGATTGACCCGACTTGAGATGACCCGACCCAAAATCTATGATCCATAATTAACCCGATTTGAAATAATACGAAGTCTATATTATCATTATCTTGAAACGACGATTCTAAATATTGGCATCTATTTATGTATTTAATAGTACAACTTTTGTTTGAAATGTATGTTTAGAGACCGGAATAAGGATGATTTTATGTAAACAAGGTACTCACTAGGGTGGCCAAAGCTCAGGGCTAGCCCGGCCCACCTGCGCCCACCCCGCCAGTCGCACCCTTTTTGCCTAGCCCATGTCATGCTTAGTCTGACCCATCCTCCACTATGGGTTTCCCGGGTCCAGCATATCATATCCGGCCCGCTCCTAACCGCCTAAACCATGACCCGTCCTCAACCCGCTCCTATAAGGCTATAACCTACCTCGGGACGGTTCTGGGTCCACCTATACCAGGGCCGGCCTGACGCATCCCCCTACCACGGCTGTGTCCGGGTCCAGCATCTCTAGCCCGCCCCGCCCTTGACCCGCCCAACCCAAGTCTGTCCGCCCGTTTAACCACCCCTAATACTCTAAAATTTGCAGAAAGGAAATACTCCACTCCTAAACTCCTAGTAGAAGATCACCACCCAATAGACTGGATTATACACCTGAAATATTTAACATGGCCCATATGCAAAACCCAGTTGCCATCGGCCCAAAAAAACCTGCTAGGAATTGAGCCCACGTGAGAAAAATGAAGAAGGCTACATCATAATCATATAGTCAATAGATGAATTGTTTACATGGTGTTTAAAAGTATAGACCCATTTCACCATTTGTATGAGCTCTAGTTGGATTACGAGGCTCTTGAGAAGAGATTACCGAAGCAACCGCCTTCAATTGAGTTATTTTACTTTATCTCACTTTAGGCCATGTTTGGTAAACAGCGGATTAATTTTAATATAAGCAGATTGCAAAAACAGATTATAAATGGCAGATTTTATCAGAAGGTTTGACTAGCATATTATAATTAGCAGAATTAATTTGAGTGTTTGGTAATTGGCAGATTACGATTAGTAGATTGTTAGTTTTCTTTGTAAAATGGAGAAAAATTTCCTATTTTACAATATGCTGGGATAAGCAGCATATTGTAAAACAACATATTCAATATGTTGTTTACCAAACACTAAAATTAGCATATTGATTGGTCAAACATGCTAAAACCCTTAAATATGCTAAAAATTGGCCAATATGCCATTTACCAAACAACGCCTTAGTTTACTTCATCTCCATACAGTTTAGTTTAGTTTAACTTACTTGGCTTAGCTATGCTAAACTTGCCTCTATAACTCAGCATCATTCAATCTAGTCGCTCAACTTTGTCAATTTTTGTTCAGTTTAGTTTCATTCAACTCAATTTAATTAGTTCAATTCAACTACTTTTAGTAAAAAAGAACGTGATCTAAATTCAATAGTCGGACTATCTACAACATGCTCGTGAAAGGGGATAACTAGGCGGTGGAGGTGTATTTGGATATAAAAATAAAAGGGAAAGAGAAGAGAAAAGAAGAGACGTGAGAAGTTGAGAACTGAGAAGGGGAGGCGAAATGAAATGAAGGAAGATAAAACTACAGAAAATCTTCCAGTTCAAAATTTCTCGAATGAACAACATACATGAATACCGCGAGGTACTCACAATTACCATTCAATCACTAACCCTGTTACAAATCAACTTGATAGAAACACATGTAGAAGTACAACTTTGACACAAAATAAAACTAACTCTTACAATTAAAAAACATATGCAAATGTCAACTAGTTTAGGCGTTTAGCTGGTAAAGTCATGAGCGACTAAGAGCTGATGTTTATGAAATGAGTTCAAATCTCGTAAGCATTAAAATCGTCGTATTGATAAATAAAACGACATTGTAAATTTGTAATAGCTTGTTCTACAACTTCTATTCCAACCATTTATTGGATTCTGATGGAATTCACCTTCTTGGAAACAACATACTCAGTCAAAATAAAGGGGAAAATGTTCACTGGCTAGTTCTGCATCAATTAAAAGAACACCCACTAATCCGATTGTATAGATAGAAATATATTTCAACACGGACATCGTCAATCCAAAAACATTTTGGCAAAAAAATTGGGGAAGATGATATTTTGAAAATTGTATATGTAGTTGATTCATATGTGGGGTGGAGTAAAAGAACAGGTATTCCTAATCCGATTTTGATTTTTTTTTTAAAGAAGAAAAAAAGAGTCGATTAAAAAATAATTTATTGTTAGATGGCTTTTAGTCGATGTTTACATGACATTTATAATCCTATGTGGCTTTTAGTCGATGTCTACGTGACATTTAATAGGTGTTTCAAGTAGTCTTTTAATAAAATTTTATAAATTAGAGTGACATGCGGATTAAGAGGTGGCATTGGAAATGCATATGTGGCTTTTTCTTATCCTACGTGGCCTTTTTGAGTTAGCCTTTTAATAATATTTTATAGATTCAACTACTTTCAGTAAAAAAAAACAAGGCCTAAATCCAATAGTTGGACTATCTACAACGTGCTCGTGAAAGGCGATAACTAGGCGGAGGAGGTGTATTTGGATATAAAAATAAAAGGGAAAGAGAGGAGAAAAGAAGAGACACGAGAAAGGGAGGCGAAATGAAATGAAGGGAGATAAAACTAAAGAAAATCTTCCAGTTCAAAATTTCCGACTCAACCATATTCTCATAACCAAAATTTCTCGAATGAACAACATACATGAATACTACGAGGTACTTACAATTACCATTCAATCACTAACCATGTTACAAATCAACTTGATAGAAACACATGTAGAAGTACAACTTTGACACAAAATAAAACTCAACTTTTACAATTAAAAAACATATGCAAATGTCAACTAGTTTAGGCGTTAGCTGGTAAAGTCATGAGCGACTGAGAACTGATGTTTATGACATGAGTTCAAATCCCGTCAGCATTAAAATCGTCGTATTGATAAATAAAATGTCACTGTAAGACCATGCCCAAGCAAGGTCACCAACTGGGTCGTGACTTTGTTGGGTCATGCTAATGACGATAATTAGGGAGTATTAAGGTGCTAATTTGGTGACCTTGAATAACTCAAGGTCACCTGGTGACCCCGGAGAAGAATTGGTGACATTGGTGGTGACCTTGTATGTGGCATCATTTGGTTGGTTGCTGGACATAGATGAAAGAGAGAAAAAAAGGACGCCTGCAAAATCTGTAATTTTGCACAACACTCCTCCATTCTCCTGCCAAAAAAAGAGATAATTTTAATATGTAAAATTAGGATTACATACCATAGCAAGAAAAAATAAAATACAAGCATATTTTTTTAGAGTCACTTTTAAAATTACTTATTGAACAAACTCAGTTATGACTGATTTTGGAACTTTTTTTTTTAGCGAAAAAACACAAATAAATGACTGATTTTGATTGTGAGCCAAATAAATCTGATCAATCTCGCAACAATGTAAGTCGATTTATTGATCCCGCATCAATCTCGCAACAATATAAGTCTGATTATTAACTATTAATCATCAATCTCGCAACAACTATGTAAATGTAACAAGATTTGGATTATTAATTTTCATTCATCGCAACAACTATGTAAATCTCGCATCAATTCCAACAATGTAAATGTAACAAGTAAACGATTTAACAAGATTTCGATTAATAATCAGAAAATAAATCAGAAAACGGGATGAATGAAAACGATTTAACAAGAATTTACCTCCATGAATGAAATCGGGATGGATGAAATCGATGAAATCCCCAATCAGAAAACCAATCGAAATAAAACCCAAATTTATGAATCATATAGCAATTTATGAATGAAATTTATGAATGATATAGCAATGAATGTTCAGTCCGTCTTGCTTCAGACCGCAAGATACGTTTGAAACAATAAGACCTCTCACAAGTGGAAATCACATGGGTGGTGGGACACCCCATGTGCTTTCCCATTCACTTCCTAAATGGGTATTTTGTGAGAGGAAACGGTCCGTCTTATTATTTCAGACGGATCTTGCGGTCTGAAATAAGAATTTGTGATGAATGTTATATGAATGGGATTTTTGGGGTTTTTTTGGGTTTAGAGTGTTGATTGGGATGAATGTGTATGGATAGATGGTTGGTGAGATGAAGGATGATATGAGTGTGTGGATAGAGATGAATGCTGATATTTTGTGGTATTTTTCTTTTTTTTTTTTTTTCTTTTTTTTTTAAATAAAAAGTTGTATTTTTCTGAAAGGGTTGAGTGGTTAATGAGTTTGGTTGAAATATTTTGTAAATCGTCAACTAATATTCTAAATACGATCACCAATATAATCGACATATCGTCATTATAACTAATAATAGCGTCAACTAATATTTTGTAAATCGTCAACTCATGTTTTCGATAAAGTTTATTGCCAATAATTTTTTTAATTTATAAAATAAAATTAATTTTGAGTAGAATTTATTTTAAAAATGAATAGAATAACTTTGTTGGAGTATTAAATAATAATTGTAAAAATAAGAGAGAGATTTGGTGGGGTAGTGAATGTGGTAAATGATTGGAAAGGTTGGAAAGTGGAAAAATGATTGAGTTGGTGACCTAGGTCGTGACCTTCTGCTTGAGAGGGTGGAAGTTGATCAAGATTAATAAGGTGCAATTAAGAGGAAAAATTTTGGTGACCCGATTAAGGCGACCTTCTGCTTGGGGATGGTCTAATAGCTTGTTCTACAACTTCTATTCCACCGATTTCTTGGATTCTGATGGAATTCACCTTCTTGGAAACAACATACCTCAGTCAAAATAAAGGGAACAAAGTTCACTGGCTAGTTCTGCATCAATTAAAAGAACACCCACTAATACAACTTTGCACAAAGTATATCTTTGTGCTTAAATGCACCCTCAAAAAATTTCTTTAAAAACAGAAATTTAACCAACTTTTCTTATTAGTCCTAACTAATCACTTTCAATAAAAAGACGAGCTAATCTTTTCACTAACAACCAGTCTTGTTTAAAACTGCATAAACTTATAAGTTACAACAGAGTCACTATAACCATAATTAAATAAGTTACATGACATGAAAAAAAGGCCGATCTAAACTTAAAAGACGGTCTCAAACCCACCCAATAAAACAAATTTGCACAAAGTATATCTCTATGCAAAAATTGCACCTTAAAAAATAAAAAGTTTAACCCAACAACTTTAGTTATTTTAGACCTAACTAAAATCACCCCCACTACAAATCACACTTAAAAAATCAAGATCCCTTTTTCACCAAAAGGACAAAAGAGTCTTTTTCACATCCTGAATTAAGTGACTAAATAAATAGGCATAGGAGTAGAAGAGATCACATGGGAAGGCTCCATGTTGAGATCTTTAAGACTAATATATGGAATGTCCAAATCACCCTTCCTACTTGGAGTCAAAGTACCAGCAAGTGGACCGGAGGTAGGCCGGCTAGTGGACCGGTATGGTGTGGTTGACCCACTTAGGCTCTCAGTTACGTAAATCGGTCCGGAGATGGACTGGTTGAGGTTGTGGTTGTGGTATTCGAGTGGGCTGGGCCGTTGGTGTTGGGCTGCCCATTTGGTTTTGAAGAAGACGACCGCGTTCTTCCACCACCAACGACGTTTTTTGTTCTTCTTTTGATCGTCTTTTGAGATTGGTTTTTGGAGTTTGAAGTGTAGTGTGTCGATTGATCGAGTTGTTTCTCTTTTGTGCTTCCTTGCTTCTTCTAATACCTTTCATTTTGTTCAATCGTCAAAGTTAGTTAAATCATACGAGTATTAATTAAAAATAAATAAATGATTGGACGAAGCGAGTAACATTATCTGGACGTACTGAATCAAAATGAACTAAATAACTGAAAAAACTAAACTAAGTTTAAAAGAATAGGTTCCTAGTATGCTGTATAGTCTATGATATCAAAAAAATTCTTGTGTACACCCCGTTAATTCATCAAATAAAATATTATAAAAACTTAGGTATAAGGAGTACGGTCTTCCAGAGGATCAGGAATTTTTCATGATATTTATAAAAGTATCTTTGATTAAAATCGTTCATAGGAAATAAAAGATGTAAGGCAATGATCGGCACGGAGGGAGTACAATACCAAGTGAGCTACCTCGATTAATGGTCACAACAAATATGATTGTATTTTTATAAAATTTACGATTTTTTCATGACTCTACTCTCTAGTACTAATACATGGAAGGTCAAATTCATAGTAAAGATTTAGAAATAAATATTGCAAAATTGCCTAAAGATTTATAGTAGTTATACTAGCAAAACAATTAAAGTACAACATGCAATATATATCTTACCTGAAAGTAATCAATTTGCGGATCGAACCCGTAATCGCTAAAATGTTGAGGTTCGAACATGGGAAATACAGGTAATTTGGTAGTTGACATACTCATCAAATATTTGATCTCCTTGAGATAGATGTAGTAGTAGTAGTAGTACAATTTGAGATTTTAGTTAGGTGAAGAGAAAAGAGTGAGATTGAAGGGTGAGTGAGTGCAGTATTTGAGCAGAGGGAGTGTGAACGCTTTTGCAGGAAGGAAAGTGTGGTATGTTGGGAGTTGGTTAACAAGATTTTGCGTCAGATTGGCTGCTTTTGAATAATAATAACGGTAAGATGTTAGATGTGTGTATTATTATCTAACCTGACTTGTTCACATCATCCAATGTTGTTGTCTACTTAAATAATGTATCTAAACAAATAGAAAAAAACAATTTATACAGCATAAATACTAGCGGAAGACGGTCTTACATAAGTTTACTGATAAACGGATTACATAATACTTCATTTGTCTCAATGATTGGTAATTTGATCCTCCACATAGTCTATTATTCACTTGTCGCTTAATAATATCACCCACAAATGGACCCTTCTTTTTTTAGGTCTTGTGCCAAACACAAATACACCTTAGACGGACACCATCCGTCTAAAGTTTTAGACGGGTCAAATATCAGATCACTTTCATAATAAGACAAACAACAAGTGAGATGTCACCACTTTGTCTTATTATGTAAGTGGTGACTAGAGATGGCAATGGATCCTGGACCCTATCCAGATCCGTGGATCCGGACCCTGATGGGTAGGATATGGATCCTAATTTTTCGGACCCCGTGGATATGGGTTGGATATGGATCCACTTATTTGAAAATGGATCTGGAAAATTTGGATCCGCCCGATATGGGTCGGATATGGATCCAACGTTGGGGTGGCGGATATGGATCTGGATCCTATCGGACCCTACCCAGATCCGGTCCATTGTCATCCCTACTAACATTACACAAACACAGTACACAAGTTGTAAGTTAGAGATGGCAACGGATCCTGGACCCTATCCAGATCCGCGGATCCGGACCCTGATGGGTAGGATATGGGTCCTAATTTTTCGGACCCCGTGGATATGGGTTGGATATGGATCCACTTATTTGAAAATGGATCTGGATATTGATCTGAAAAATTTGGATCCACTGGATATGGGTCGGATATGGATCCAACGTTGGTGTGGCGGATATGGATCTGGATCCTATCGGACCCTATCCATATTCGCTCCATTGCCATCCCTAGTGGTGACACATTTGATCCGTCTAAAGTGAGACTAATTGTGTGCCAAATCAAAGATTGAACAAATAACCGAGATGGAAAGTGTAACTATTTTCACAACGAATGAGATTGTATTTGGCTTAGTTTACACTATATTCTCCAATATCCAATCCAATCTTCTTATTCAATAGGTCTCCCAATATTCGTCACAACCTTGTGACGGGTTAAGTATCACCTACATGGGTAGATAAGATAAAAAGTAGAATGCATAGAAAATTACAAATGACTTGTCTTTATCCTCCCATGTGGTTTTATTTGACCCGTCTCAAGCTTATGACGGATATCAACCGTCATAAATGAGAATTTGTGCTTCTTATTCACAAATACTAGTATACTACTATACAACCAGTTGTATAATAAGCATTGTTCAACCCTATACATGCATTAATCTGAGCTTATGTGTAATTTTTCTGAGTTTGATAAGAGTTTATTTGTTTATGTTTAAGTGTGTGAGTTCAAAAACTTTATGACATAGCTCAAATTCTTTTAAACAAAACTCGAAAACTTTAGTACACAGCTCGGATTCTACATCATACAACTACATACAACAGGTTGTATAATCTACTCATTGCTTCTTGTTTGACTTTCCATTATCTCCAGAACAATAATTTGAGCATAATGTTCTATATTTGTGTATAATTATTTTGTTGAAAATAAAATTTTATGAAAAGTTTTGATATCAAATGCACATATATTAATGCCATATTATACTTTTTTTTCACTTTTTCTAATGTATTTAGGATTGAATTTTGTAAAAAGTTCGAATAAAAAGTCAAATGAGAATATTCGAATGGAAAGGAGGAAGTATTAGTATAAAATTGTCGTACAAAAGACTAACTGTCACTTACTCACTTATAAATATATATATTTGTAGACATAGCAGATTGTTAGGGTCTCAATATCAATTAAATTGTAATGTTACCCACCTATTGTAGATGAGTAGACATAGCAGATTGTTGTGGATGACTAAATTAGTTGGTAAAGTTACGAGGGTGATATTCATAAGCTGAGTTTGAACCATGTCATCACCTCCATGGTGTACGGGTGCATCTCATATGGAAAAGTAAGTCTCTCTTATAATGGGTATATTGTCACAAGTTTGTGACGGGTTAAGTATCACCCACGTGGATAAATAAGACAAAATCAGAGTACATAGTTACAAATAACTTATTTTTTATTGACCCGCTATAAATTTAAGATAGATATTGTCCGTAAATTTGTGCATATAGAAATGCAATTAACTACTGAATCAACAAAAGGGAAAAAATAACGGGACCTTACGTATAGCTGAAGAAGGGGTGGGTGAGGGACCCTGCAACATTCCCGTGAGATAAGTGGAAGCATGTGAGGGTAGTAAATTGTGACCTTGTTTAGTCAATTACCGGTATGTGTAGGTCTTCTCTTTTTTGGGTATGTGATTATTGTAACACAAAATCTCATTTGTGACGGCACGTATCCGTCACCTTAGAGTAACGGATACCATTTTCTCTCACAAATGACCCAAATAGAGGAGAGAGGGAAGCACATGGAGGTACCCCCACCTTGTCCCCCATATTCGTTTTGTGAGTGACATTACCCGTAACTTGCTCCGACCCGTCTTCAGCAAGACTAATTGTTATTGTAACTACTTGCAATTTGGTGAGACTTAGGGCATGCAATAGACAAACTCTAAATGAGGTTTGTCTAATGCCACATCACTCAACACACAAACCTCAATATAATAATAGACAAACCTATTAAATATAGATAAATCTCATAAAAGTATAATATATGGGGTCCACTATCATTCACAACCAAAAACACAAACTTGTATACAAAATTGTAACCATTCTCATTTATGAACTTCAACCCTCATTCCCAACAATAGAGATATTGGTCAACAAACCTCTAAAAAGTATACAAACCTTTGTTGACAAATCTCTATTGTTGATGCTCTTATAATAAGTACTTTTGTACTTCTAAGAAAAGCAAAATTTTGTTCAAGTAGAGAAGCAAAGCTTTAATCATCAAACTGTATTAGACCAGCCACATTTGAACGTCGGGGGCATGGTGATTCCATGTCTGTGTCTAGGGTTGAACACCCGATCCCGATAGAGATGGGGTGGTTCAACGCTTGTGTCTAATATTGGTTCCACACTTCCACATTTGGCCGTCTCGCCTTTTCCTTCCTTTTCTCTCAAATATTATTCGATTAGTTTAATTAGATTAGTCATTCGTTATTTCGATGAGTAATTCATTGTTTTGATAAAGTTACTACTGTCGTCCCGGTTATTAGTGATCTATTTTCATTTTGGGGTATTTCAATGAATAGTTATCTATTTCCTTATTTGGTCATTTTTTGTGGACATTTCTCATGTACATATGGGGTTATAGGTTTTGTATGGTCCAAATTCTAGGGCTGAGCAAAATATTCGCTTATCCAAAATAATCCGATATTCGATCCGTATTTGATCCGAATTTTTGGATATCCGATCCGAAAGTTAAGTTTGGATCGGATATCTGATCCGAAATCTTTGGTTTTGCTTTGGATATGGATATTAGAATTAAAACATTTGGATATCCGATCTGATCCGAAACTATAGTTTTCTAGTATAATTTCGTAAAAATACAGTTTTATCTGCTACAAAAACTTAATTAAAGTTTAAAATATTAGAGAAATATATAAGTGGTACTTAAATTTTATGTCAATATTATTGGAGTAAGAATATTAAAAATAATAATCATGTAAGACGATGAATATGATCATTTTTCAAACTTAATTTAAAGTAAATTCCGAAATATGGGTATCCGATGGATATCCGCATGCGATTCGATTATTTTGGATATCCGAAACATTTGGTTTGGATATGGATATCCAACTTCAGTAATTTTTAATATGGATACCCGATCCGAACTAGCACTTTGGATCAGATATCTGATCCGTGTTCTGCCCTAACAAATTCACTAATTTCTCTTTCTCTAATCTTTGGTCCTGTTCTTTCTGACTTATTTTCAGCTCATTTCAGTTCAGTTCAACTCTATTCAGTTTAGTTCAACTCGATTCGATTCACTCAACTCTATTGATTCGATTGACTTAGCTCTATTGATTTAGTTGAAACTTAGCTCTATTGATTTAGTTTAGTTCATTTCACCAACTCACTTCAGTTCCACT